>NC_088854.1:47548789-48256289 GCF_963853765.1 Magallana gigas
TAAATAACGATGAAATCTTCACACTGGCGAGGATAGCCCAGTATGGAGGAAGTGATAGCCCCCTGATAATCCCAAGCCTGTCAATATCATATTATACACAAATAATACAATATTTTTGTCAGATTTTTGTGACTTCACATTTTTGAGAGCAGTTTTGAGTCATGTTTCAGATGCCTTCTGCTGATATGTCTGGATGATTTAGAGTGTTATGAATTGTTTTGTCTATTTCCAGCATCCCTACCCCCCAGCCCTGACAGTGGGTACTCAGATGACTACTCAGAAGAAAAACTCAAGTTCAACAGTAAGCTACAATGCAAATTATTTCATTTTCTTAATTTTAACTTTGATGCAAATTCTTTTTGAAGTTTCAAATTGATACACTTTACCATGAAATTCATGATTATATTTTTGGTTTTTTAATTAACAGCATACATGGGCAGTTCCTCACAACAGTCACCCCCCATTGTGGCCCCATCCTCAGCATTCATACCCCCATTCTGCCTACAGCCACCGCCAGCTCATCAACCCCTCCCTGCTCATTTCAACTCAGCTACTCACATCGCCATGAGACCAGGTAAGTCACCCAGATGGTTTGTTACTGTAAGATAATTCATTATCTGTTAGATATTTTGCAGCTATAAGTATTTTGTGCTGTAAGATAGTTTGTTGCTTTCTGAAAGTAGCACTATGAAGTGAGTTGCAGTTAAATTTGTGGCTTTGAGAAAGATTTTTGCTGAGAAAAAAGTTTGAAGGTTTGAGGTACTTTGCTTGTAAGATAGTTTTTAGCTTGATGTGAAAAAGATTGCAGCTGTGAGAAAATTTGTCCCTGTGAGCTAATTAGTTTAAACATGTTAAAGATTCTAATACATTGTTGAAGATCCGCCTACCTGAACATCTGACAATTACGAACCTCTGTAACAATCTTTTATGATATACCTGTACTTGGTACAGTTAATGACTTAATTACACACCAAAATGGCCAAACTGTCATGTCAATATTACAAAAACACATTTACAAAGTCATTTTTCTCTCCATTAGTGGATTTTCTTGGCAAGAAACCATTTTAATTTTTTATTTTTATATCATAATTTTATTAAAATGAACGCACTTGTTTATGTAATTAAGTGTATAGCTGTTTATTTGTTTAATGCTAATTAGAACGCAGTTGGGTCATGAAGACGGATAGTCCGCTCTTAAGTCAGTGACAGGAGAAGCAGCATGATAAGTTTTTGCGGCTGATCTTCCGTGCGGAAGGTCAGTTCAGACAGATTAGAAGGTGAGCAGAAAGCCCGACACCACTATCAGTACGGCGGGTTTGATCTAGATTTGTACATTTAAATGCTGCTGAATATGTGTAGGGAAAGAGAGTGGGGGCCGATTGTTATGGAGATATTGATTTTTGTTTGGGATTCTTAGTTGTACATTTTTTTTAGTCAGGAAATTATCTTCCTGTCCTCAGTTATATCCACCAGACTCGGTCAGACATAGATCTATGTTATAATCAGCTACACCATACTAAGGGTGGGGGAGAAAGGGGTCCCAAAAATAGTACGCATAACAAATATATGGCAGGCTTACTCTGACCGAGTTAGTCTTAAAACCGAGTTTTATCAGTGTGACAGCCTGCGACAGTTATTGTTACCTATTGTGTACTCACACATCCATCTGGTGGTATGATGAAAACAAGATGTTAAAGTTCCCCCGTCACTAATTATAACACAGAGTAGTCAGTCACTCTGTTCCTCTCTTAGTGGGATTTCCTGAACTGGGGACATAGAGGAGCCCAAGTCAATGGCCGTCCGTTTCTTGGGCTGTGTGGTTCTTGTTGAACTTTGAGAGTTTCTGTAAAGATTAATTGTCTCCTGTTGTTGTGTAATTAATGCCATCTTGCTTTTTACAAAGTGTGGATACACTCAGAGTACGCACATACGAGAGAAATGCGTGTATATGATATAAGCTACTGTTTTTCTGAAATAAAATCTGCATCAACTGTGTCAGTGACACTGGTGTATAATTACTCTCAGAGCTCTGAATTTTTATGGCAGCTGTTAACAGTAGGTGGATACAGCCATAGTTAAATAAAGTGATTTGTTTTTTCTATTTTTGCAGAACACAACTTATACCCATCATCCAGTCCTTTGTTAGCATCTCCACGTATCCCCTCGCACAGTGACCCATGCCTCACCTCTACAACGAATTCACCCCCCTCATCCCCCATCAGACAGAAGAGCAAGAAAGGTAATTTTTTCTTGTACAAAATTTCCAGTTATGAGATTTTATCTCTAGATAAAGATTTTAAGTGGCAGCTTTTATATGATACATAATCAACCTACTTATGATTTATATACATTTTTTGGTGACGAAGCAAATATTACCAAAACGCCATAAAAAAATGGTTGGGAAGTGAAGTTGATATGGGAAATAATAAAAAGTGAACTATGTAGGCAGTAGAACCCATAGTGTCAGGCACTGAGTGTGAAACAGAACAGATATGAATCAAACTGGTTATGAATGTCAAGGTTGAATCGTTTTACGGTCCCACTTTGTTTGGCCTTGTTGGACATTGATTACCTGTTTATGAACGTATTACACCCCCACTTGCCCAGTGACTGACAGGACATTCGAGTTGTTTGCAGACATGGTGCATATTGGGGGTTTTATATCAATAAATACTTGATTAGTGATAAAGTAGATTCATCCTGAACATTGAGAGCGTAAACTTTAATTGTTGGGCCATAATAACATGATGTTTTTTACTCTAATTACAGGAAGAAAACCCAAAAATCCGTTGGAATGCCCCATCAATCAGCCAAAAAGGAAGCGAGAAAGTGAGTGATCAATCAGCTATGATCAGTAAATCCGTCACCACAAAATCAGAAAATATTTGCAGTACAATGCCTTCCTGAATAAGATATTTATAAAACAATCGGCCATTATTGATGTTTAACGTGGGTTTTTCTTTCTGGCAGGTTCCACGACCTACCTCTGGGAGTTCCTGCTGCAGCTCTTACAGAACAGGGAGACCTGCCCCAGGTACATCAAATGGACCAATCGGGAGAAGGGAATCTTCAAACTGGTTGATTCCAAAGCCGTCTCCAAACTGTGGGGTCTACACAAAAATAAGCCTGATATGAACTACGAAACAATGGGGAGAGCTTTGAGGTAATTTAGATCCCCAGCTTAAATGCTCTTGAGATCTATCTCTGACTTTATATTTATCTGTACATCTACCTAACACAGATCTACAGTACAGTCTTGATCTAATAGTCCCCTCATACACCGAACAGTGATTGAATTTCAGTTAGTGAATATGAATAAGAGAAGGGTATTGTGAAATAAACATGGAGGCTGTATGCACTCTAAAAACAGAAAGATGATCTGGGTAGTTAATGTATCCTGTATTTATTATTCAATCTTCCACACTGTCCTGGGCATAAATCTATTTTGATATAGAAATATTCTGTTCATTAACAAAACAAAACTGACGAACCACTCCTGCTAAAGACCAAAGCTGTTGTTTTATAGCATTATTTGCATTAAACATCCTGGGCCAGGAATTTACTTTTAATTAAAAATCGTGATAATGATATGGAAATGACTTCCACTGTTGACTAAATAGAGACCTCTGGTTGGTGCTAAGTCATTGATTGTACGGTTTACCTGCGGGATATAACTGGTGGATTATTCGGCCATTCTGCCACCTACAACTGCTAGCTCTGTCAACTGGTCCCCAGTAGTGATTGACAATCATAACTCGTAATGCCGATCACATGCCTACAGATTTATTCTTCTTCCCAGTACAGGCTAATAATGTCCTGCTTTAATTCAATTAAATGCAGTAGATGTTGAATATTAATCCCAGTTTATACATAACATTTGTCATTCATTCACATATTCTTGTAAATTTATGAAAGTGAATAAGAATGTAGGTGCAACAGGTCAGAGCGATTTAAAAAACAGTGGTAAAAATAACAATGAAGTCATTTACAAAGTACACAATAGAGAACAATTAGATGCTTTGTCAATTAGCATACAACAATTATGAACAAAAAATATTAATTTGAAAACAAAATTAATAGCCTAAATTGAAGACATAAAAAAGAAAAGTACTTCTTTACTGATGACCTCCTTTTCTATTTCTTCAGGTACTATTATGCTCGAGGAATCCTAAACAAAGTGGATGGGCAGCGCTTGGTGTATCAGTTTGCGGAGGTTCCGAAATCGATTCTGGAGATTGACTGTTCGAATGTGTGAGGGTGAAAATAACCACCCACAAAAACATTCCATAAGGACTTCATTTCTCCAATGGGCTCCAAAAACTTGCTGGTTTTAGACTGAGTGATAATCTCCTTGGCTTTCTGGCTTCAGACAGTTTGGACCATTGCAGGGCCAGATGGCAGGAGTTGTTGTCCTTGTTGAAACTTGGAGCCAGGTTCTATCTCAGGTCTTCAGTTAAATGGGTTACTACTCCTCATGATGCTAGTCTGTCAAGCAGGATTCAAGGCAACGAACAATGCTGTCGGAAAAAAAAGTCACTTAAGCTGACACCTTCGCTGCGACCAAATATTGGCCGGACACGTCCGGTCTCGTGTGAAATGGACACACAGAAACCTGTTAAAGACCTGTTCAGCTCTGGTAGAGCTGTTCTTATTTTTTCCTTCTAACTGTGTGATACTGTGAATTCCAAGTGTGCAGACTGGTGTGCCATACTCCCCCAACCTTTTGATGTACACGAGGGACTGCATGACTATGTACTGAACTCGGACCAAAACTTTCCCTGTTGACTTTTGTGGTTTTATTTTGCCTCTGTCCAGTGCACTGCAGCATCTGGTCACAAAACTTAATAAGAAATCAGCTTTAATGACTCTTTGTACATATGCATAGATGTACCTGTTATTTTGGCTCACGAAGTTTGAATAGTTTTGTGTACATATTGAATTGCCTCTGGATTTGACCAAATTCTCCTTACATTCCCAAATCTGACCACTTTACCTTCCAGTTTTTTGTCTGTTATATCTTTTTGTTATCTGTTAACTGATTGGATACTGACAAGAACAGGGCATTTTGGGATTTTAGCACACCTTTTACAATGACGATAGATATTAGATAGTGTTATTTTATAAATAAAGTGTATTTTAATGTACAATTCTACATCAGGCATTAATGATGTACAGGCTTGTAATGTATGTGCCTCTAAATTGAGATTCTTATTTTTATACTGTTAATGGATGGTCTTTCTGGACCATCTTTGTTTGTTACCTATCAGGAGATCTGTATATTTATCAGCTAAAATGTCTTTGTACCACATTTCTTTGCTTATTTTAAAACAGTTTTTAAATGAGTGACTGTGTAACATTGTCTGCAAACTTCAGCAAAGCTGTCAAAGATTAAATTGTCAAACATTTTTAAAGATAACATTATTAAAGTGTGATATTGTTCTCTTCTGACGAGATATTTTTTAAATCTTGATAAAATTGTTACACCGTAGGTTGGAGATTGCAAACTCTAAAGTGCATTTTCCTGGGGGGAGGGATATTTTTGCTATATGTTGTCAGCCTATGTAACAGTACCCTGCTAACAGATTATAACACAAGATTGGAGTGTGGTACTCTGAAATCCATTTCCTTTCCTGACATATCTAGTTATTTTTTCTAGTGCCTTACTATTAACAATCAATAGTACTTGTCTACTGTTTTATTCTACAGAGACCTCAAGCAATCAATATCTCATTAAATTGAAAAAAAGCATATCTACAGTAGCCAGCTACAATCTACATCCAATTTGTAAAAAACGCGTTAAATGTCAAGAAATTGGTTTTTATGAGACGCTTCTCTCATTTTAACTCAGAAGTTTGAAAATGAATGCAGAAGATTACGATGTAATATCCTAACCAAAGACTAAGCGCCATATTGGCATAAGTAGGGTCGGCAGCCTCTCTCTGTTGCTCAATATTCAGACTTGTCGTCTGCTTTGAACAGTGACCACACGAGTCTGTTTTGTTGTAACCGTGTGATCTGTTCCTATGTCAGTTATCTATTAAATATTCCTGTTTTACCTGATTCTGTTTGTGTTTCTTGTTTCTTTTAAATACAACAAGTTGCTCGAGAACTCTGAGCCAAGGCCATCGCAAGGGGAGTAACTCTTTTCAGGTTTTGATGCTTTATCGATATGAACGATTTGTGATACGCAAATTATGTATTTTCATGGAAAGCAAACACAACTGACATCTATTCTCACATGAATAATTACGCGAATTGATTTAACGTACATGTATACCTACTTTGGAACTTGCTTAATACATGTATTAGTGCAAAAGACTGACCACCAAAGGCCACAAACAAGCTCAAATTATGATACAGAATAATTTTTTTTAGTATAATGTATTTATTTGAATTATTCCCCGGGCGGTTACTAATTTGTCGTCATACGCCCGGAAAATGAGGGTGGACGATTCACACATGACGAGTTACTTTGTAATGAACGCATAGTGATGAGATAAATATATTGTTTCAATTTGAGAACTGCTGCAAGGGGCTATTAAAGATGCATGTGCAATAATAAAATCGAAGTAGAAATGAGGTGACAAAGCTTGTTTAATAAGAGAAATGTGTCCGCAGCAGAAGATGCAATAAATAAAATAAAATGTATCAAAAATGTGTGAAACTGATTATAACCAACATGTTGAGTGTGTATTTCAATTTCTTTTCAATTAAACTGTTCGCCCTTTGGTAGGTGAGCGAGGAGGCCTATGGGCCTTCTCATTATACATATTTTCAATCACTGTTTTCATAGTTCTGTCGTTATAGTATTACCATCACCACTCCTGCAATTATTCTCGATTTTCACAGCCAGTTAATTTCAATGATAAAACTTCACTCGACCAATTCAATGCATCATAATTTGAACCTAGTGATACATCCTGTATACAAATAACACTTTCATCTTTCGTTTTCAATGTATTTTTGAATGTACTTGATCCCCTTGATTTATTTTTAATGTCTCGCGCATTATCTATCACTGGAATGGGAAGTCCTCTAAATATGTCCGCATTCCTCACAGCCCCGCATTGCAGCCCCAAGGGCGAGAGAGGACTCGTTAGCGCCTCGTCTATCATCGTCGGAAACGGTGTATACCGCGGACCGGACTACAGATCATTTACACCTGCCATAACTCGAGCCTGGCCCTACAGCCAGCTGTTGTGGACACGCCCGAGCGCTGTTGTGTACCAGACCCTCGGGGGAGAGGGATCTGGTCGTATTTTGATCAACAAGTTAATATTCTAGGGCATTATATTTCAAACATTCATCATTCTTTTTCCAGGCATACAGCTTTTCATTCAAAACTAATAACAATATGCATCAATGATTTTAAAAACATGAAATAGGTAAAAGTATATATATATATATATATATATATATATATATATATATATATATATATATATATATATATATATATATATATTGGTTGTGTTTTCTATTTGTCCCTTTGGGTTCGTGTAATAGTGTTTCTTATAGTTTGCTGTACATCGGTAAGTCCCATCTGAATGCCGTGCCTTTTCTGCGCTATGAAGTGTATTTTTTGTTTCCGTTTAAATCTGTATGACATACTAATTCTGGATTACATGAATGTGTACCATATTTAAAAGTTATATCCGGAAGGTAGGTAGGGATCCACAAACCGCCCTCGGATTTTACATTTTAAAATCTGACATCTGGTTTCCTCTGACAACTGTTACAGTGCAACTGTTTCATCCTGTCAATTTTATAAATGCTAAATGTATTTGGTGTTTAAAAAAAAAAAAAAAAAAAAAAAAAAAAATATATATATATATATATATATATATATATATATATATATATATATATATATATATATATATATATATATATATATATATATATATAAACAACCCGCCCACTTAAATAGTGTTTAACAAATATACATATTACATTTAAAAAACAATAACAGCATTTTTTTTCAAAATCGGAACTTGCATTCCCTTTCACCCATATTTACTCAATGGCCAAGCCCATGTTGTAAAATTGCACCTGGTTTTTGCTTTTACATGTTTCAGGAATATGTTGTTTGATGAGGAACAATCAAAACACATTGTACTTGTTTCGTTGATTTAAAATTCGTTTCGGTCATAAACAAACCTCAAAACCCATTAAATAAACTTAACAGTCGTTCAGAAACCACGAATCCATATTGCGAACCAATGCCATAGAGCTTTACAGGCTAGATTGGTGAGCTAGCGCTGTAGCCATCACGAAACACAGAATAAGATTTCTGAAACATTGGTTTAAATTTCTTAATTAACGTAGTACAGTATAGTATTACTGTAATACTCTCGAGCGCTAGCAAAAATAAACCCTGAAAGAACGAAACAAACAGACCGATCCTATTAACATTGCATGAATCCAGGAATTAAAGTATTCAGTCTGTTTTTGCATCTACAGTATGAAACAAACCATTCTTTGCGAAACAAACAAAAATTTAGGCAAACAAAATCCTAAAACAAACCAAAATAGCCTTGGAAAATACGATTCGTGAAACAAATCAAGAAAAACTAACTATAGGCTAGCCATTAATTCATGAATTCATGAAACAAATCTTTCCAACCTAGGTAAATCATGAAACCAAAGAAACCTATCCAACTGAGGCAATTCAATAACCAATGAAACAAACTTATCCTGCAAATGCAAATCATGATTCCACGAAACAAAGTTATTCAACATACTAAGGTAAAAATGAATTCATGAAAAAAACTAAATGAACCTTGGAAAACCATTAATCCATGAAACAAGCCAATCCAACATGGACAAAAAATGAATCCATGAAACAAACCAAATCAACGATGGAAAACCATTAATCAAGCAAGCATATTTCAACATAGGCAAATCACTAAATCACACAACAAACCGACCTTGCCTCTTACTAATTTACAACTTTTGAAAATTGTCAATGAGTTAATGACTAACTAGTCATGAACTCATCGACAATTAAAAAAAGATTGTTAATTAGTAAAAGACACTTGGATAACCATCAATTTACGAAACAAATCAATCCAACATAGGCAAAACATGAATCCATGAAAAAAACCAAAACCATTATCCATGAAACAATCCTATTACACACGACATAACGTAAACGGTTCTAAAATTGAAACAAAATGACACTAAGCATTTAAGCATCTACCGGGGGGTAGCTCTTGGCTTGCAAAGATGGACATAAAGAGACTTCCCACAGTCACAGTCATTTGACGTTCAGGTTGCAATAGCACAAATAACAAAGAAAGGACTAACCTAGGTATCTGTTAACTACCTAAAATGATATAAAGGACTGGGAATAAGAAATATGTCATCTTTTCCGTTGTTTATTAAAAGTATAAATACGAATTACATGACGTTGAGATTAACCTGCAGGTTTTCCTGTCAGAGAACCCTTGCTTTGTCCGCTTACCCAGGAAGAGTTAGCGTTGCTAATGATGATTTCAAATGAATTACCACGATACCCTTGGACAGGGTTTTTGGAATGAGCCGTTTAAAGTGTTGCCCGCTTTGTTAAATAAATCTTTATTTATCCCTCCTTTTTTGCATTGTTTAAAATAAAGTTTAAGAGGGTTCGATGTTCGTGACTATTTTTAGACTGTATATTGATCTGCTATATAGAAGAAAAACTTTTATTTAGAAATATAGAAAAGAAAAAACCCAAATTGAAGGGGCTAATTTTACGACACAAGATAAAACGGAAAATATTTTATTGCATCAAAAATAAGACCTACTCAATCTGTAAACAATGGTATCACAGTTTTATCATCAAGGAGGACGGAATTTTTCTTTAGTAAATTATATTAGTAGTTCATAAGCAAACCTATCCTATCTTAAAATTGTATGGTTTAGATCTGGTGGTAAATTTGTTGACCATTCAGACTCCGTAATGTCAAAATAGATTTTACATGACCCTGCGCCAGGTGTTGTGCCATTACAAACTCATTAACACAGACCTTTGCTTTGGCCGCAAGAAACACCTGGTTTGATGGCGATGAAGTTGATATTTGTCTGAACTGTGAATCTTATTGAGTTTTAAAGAGGCCAAGAAAATACACTGTTAATCAAAACATGAGAAAACAAACCCGTAATAGATATCTCTCGAAGTTAAAACAGTACGTTTTGAGAGCTGAGAAGAATAAATGAAATGATCTTTGACATGCTATGCTCCCTGAATTAAAAATACCCAAACAAACGAAACATTCAAAAAATTAAAATAACACACACGCGCGAGCACAACAGCCCCTCCCGAAAACCACAAAACAAAACAACAATTATAAAAACAGCAACAAACCCAAACAAAAGAGATAGATTGTACATAACCTTGCGCCATGTATTGTGGCATTGCATGCTCACTGACACAGACCTTTGCTTTGGCTGCAAGAAGCACCTGGTTTAATGGTGATAAAGAAAATATTTGTCTGAACCGTGAATCTTATCGGGTCTTATAGAGGCCAAAAATATAATATTAAAACATGAGAAAACAAACCAATTATAAATATCTCTCGAAGTTCGAACATTACGTATTGAGAGCTGAGAAAAGTAAATAAAATTGTCTTTGACATGCTACGTCAAAAAAAAAAAAAAAAAAAAAGAAAACATCAAACAAAACAAACGAACAAACAAGCAAAACAATTCGAACAAACGAACAAAAAATAACATACAATCACATGCGAGCGCACACATAAACCCTCCAAAAACCACCAAAATAAAACATCCAGTTTTAAATCCTAACATAACAAAACCGTTAACTATACTCACATGACAAATAATTTTTTTGTATCCGAAAAGGGCAACTTCTAGAGTCCAAGGGACGTTATGCATGAAAAGCTTAGATTACATTTATTATACATGTATTCAATAACTTATCACATTAATTTGTTTTTTCAACTTTATAGAATAACTAGGGACAGGGACGTCGGAAGGTATTTCATATATTGGGGCGGCGAATTTGATCGATAAAAAGATTTGGGGGGGGGGGGCGGGGGCGGGGGCGGGGGCGGGGGGATATACTTGATTTGACTTGAAATGTAGGTATTCTACTACGATGTGTCCAATTATTCTTTGATATGATAAATCATATTAATAAACAGGTACTTTCATGTTAAATACTGAAATCTGATTGGTTAAAACGCAGTTTATAATCTGGTTTTTTTTTACTGTCATGTTGTAAATTTTTGAATTTACACCCAACCAGTAAATTCAAAATTTACAACATGACATTACCCTCAGCGTCAGCAACACACTTGGCAAAGGGTAACACTATATAAATAGTGCCCTTTGGGAGGGTAACAGTTCGCTTCGGTTGACAACGATTTTCGAGGGGTGTCAATTTCAACTGTTATTCTCCCAAACAGGCACTATTTATTTTATCATACTGAATTTCTTAATTTTAAAGAGACCTTAGTTGCTTTTATATAGAAATGACGTGAATTCTATGTCGAACCATACGTGCATAATTAACGCGCATGTAACAATTCGTTGTGTTACCCGTTGCAAAGTGTGTTGCTAACGCTGAGGGTAATAGAACGGATTATCAACTGCGTCTAAACCAATCAGATTTCAGTATTTAACATGAAAGTATAACAAACCGAATTGTTACAGGCCTGTAAATTATGCGCATACGGTTCGCCGTAGACGTCATTCCTGAAAACGTCATTAAATTGACTTAAAAAACTAAAACATTCAGTATAATACATCTGTATATTGATTTAGGTCTTATTAAAACTAGCAAAATTGTAATTTATTTTGAATATCGTAACTCCTTGACATAGTCTGAAACTCAAGACATTATAATAAATTTCATTTTTCTTTAGAACACTTTGTCAATAAGGAGAACTATAAAATATAAT
This sequence comes from Magallana gigas, assembly GCF_963853765.1. Taxonomy (NCBI): domain Eukaryota; kingdom Metazoa; phylum Mollusca; class Bivalvia; order Ostreida; family Ostreidae; genus Magallana; species Magallana gigas. Next base: position 47,560,696 of record NC_088854.1, read on the forward strand.
AGTCTAAAGTAATTTCTAATTCCAAAACGCGATTTTTTCACATGCTATTAAATTTTGCCCATAACATAGTTCCAGTTAGACTTGGCAGTCAGTTTATAATCAATTTTTCAAGATGAAAAATTGTAAGATATTAAAGAGGGTGGGGGAGGGGGGGGGGGGGGGTTAAGGGCCTATTTTCAGTAACTTAAAGGTCTGGAACCCCCCCCCCCCCCCCCTTTGGTTCCGCGCGTGAATTATCGACGTTGTTCAAGGGAAGACCAAATTAATTTTAATGCATATTCTGTTCAATGTTCAATGATGATCTGAGCTTGCTTTGTGTGCATAAATACTGCAACGCGCTCAAAACACATTTCCTGTCTCGAGGGGTTGCTCCAATATTGGCGGTGTTGTAGTTTTTGTAACGTTTATGCATCTATATCGATACCAGGTATTTGTTTAGATTAACTATATAAAGGATATTCAGTGTAAAAACGGACTTGTTCGTTCCACTTTTTACACATTCTCATTATTTCATAAATATGAAAAAAAAAATGTTATTCAGATACAGAAAATGAATAATTATGGCAGCAGAAATTCACAAAAACAATATCCGTAGCACTTTAATCTATTTTCCTAATGCCTTATCGCTCTGAACAGTATCTTATTGGTTTAGATACACATTGCAGTTGTCCTTTGAATTAAAGTACCACCATACCCACCGTCCCATATTAGTACAAAACGATTAGTGCTCGCCGTGTCACCAAGCCACTGACCGCAGCTTTCGAGCCCTATCGATCCCGAACAATGTTTGTTGTGAATGTGTTTTTACTTACAATAAATGAGAAGGGAGTGTGTTTGTTTATGCAAGTATCTGGCTGTATTATTCACCAAAAGAAACCATAGTGGATGTATTTCTAGGGATCGGCATGATTTACAGAACACTAGTATATATCAGCATCTATCAGCATCTCTCTCTCTCTCTCTCTCTCTCTCTCTCTCTCTCTCTCTCTCTCTCTCTCTCTCTCTCTCTCTCTCTCTCTTGTTTTGTATTTTGGATATATACATGTATATACACAATGTAGGAACCATGTTGATGAACGCATGTTCAATATCGTTTTTTTTTCCTGAAGTATGCACGTCATTCAAGAGTTTATTACTTTTATATGTGTCTGTTTTTCGGTATCTTAATCAATGTACTGACGTAAATCTATAGCTTCTGACAGAGATTAAGAAAACCATGCCATGTGACAATACATACGCTCTTTGTTAGCCGACACTGTATACAGAATTCTACATTGAACAAGACGAGATGGAACAACTACTGAGTAATCAAACAGGGGCTTAATTAAGGAAATCCTCTTTGGAACAATGTTTTTGGCGAGAGAGTCAACATGATAAAAAAAAGAAGAAAACAGAAATTCATGTATGCTGAGAACAGAATATATGCAAAAAGTGTCGATGTACCTTGTCCGGTTTCTGTGCACGCCGAGATGCAATGACAAGTCAAAGACATCCTGAATATTGCCAACTATACCAAGAGCCCGCACTATCTTTAGCATTATTTTAATGACTTCCGTAAAACAATTCTTTTGACGCCCAATGTTCCAGGCTTGATACCATCTCTCCAGATTTTAAAATGACACAAAAAGTTAACCTTTGTCGTTTGATGTCGGGAGACGGGAAGTCATTTGCATAAATGTCTAAACGATATGTAATATTGTCGAAAGCGCGCTAGGAATAGATTTCAATACATTTACATTAAACAATAACTCCTCGTTGAGTGTTTTTGAATTGTGCGACGCTGCATTCTGATTGGTTACAATATGCGTAATTTCGATTGGTGCAGATGCTTTGCAATGAAACAAAATCAAAACATGCCCAATTTTGATTGGCTGCCGGTAAAGCAATGGAACAAACCCTTATACCTGTCGAATATGTTGGATATGGAGCTGAATATGTAAAATAAAAAAAATGACGGATTGGTTTCAACTTTGGTATGAACTTTGAATTGTTATCAATGTGCTACCAGACACAGAGCGAAAATAAATCTAGTCAATGTATAAAATTTATATTTATAGTATTAAGATGACCTAAAAGTGTAAGGGCGTCTGCTGCCATCATTTGTTCCAGGCTACCATGCAGTACTTGTTTCTGCATTAAAAGTACAGAATGCTAAGGTAAGAAGAGTGTATTCTATTAGTACTGATCCTGCGAAAACTGACATTTTCAATTTAAAGCAAATGCAATAAAACCATCACAAAAATCAAATTTTAAATGTGGTATCAGTGTTTCCAGAAAATGTCTCAAGAAAATTCCAAATATCAAACAATTTTTCGGAAGTTTATATTATAATACTTGCAATGCAAATGCATGTATGGAAATTGTCTTTATATATGATCTATCTAGTCCCAGCCAAACCAACAATTATCACTTTTGAACATAAAAGCCTGCATATTTGATGGATAATCTTTGCCAGCAATTGCAAATTACAAGTTTTAAATAATCATTCTATAAACGTGCAAAAGGCACGCACGCTGGTGTTTATCTGTAAAACGAGAGAGATAGAGAGAGAGAGAGAGAGAGAGAGAGAGAGAGAGAGAGAGAGAGAGAGAGAGAGAGAGAGAGAGAGAGAGAGAGCAGTTGTGGTTAACATTTTTTTATTCTGCATTTACCTAGATCTACATATATAAAACTTAATGAATCTTTGAGTGAACATGTGGTTATCAAAAGTTTTAAAATTCAACAATTTCTGTCACTTCTCCCAAGAACTCTTCATTAACATTCGTGGTTTGTCAAAAACTGGTACACAAAAATAATCACAGACATTCTAATGTAGGTCAGATCGAAATAATGAAGCGTTTCATTATTTGTATGAAGTCACATGACCCGTTTTTGCATATTTGCAAATTGAATGCAAATTATACATTACGTTTGGCTGTTTCAGTGTTCGTAAAATTCTTCAGAGAATACACTGTTTATTTGAAGTCAAAGTTCGCAACAATAATAATAAATCACCGCAGTCAAAAAACAAAAAAATTTAATTTTCATCAAATATGAAAATCGTTAATGATTTTATAAATCAGACCCTTGTATTTCGCCAGTTTGCTTTGCAGACTAAACTTTTATTAACTTTGATTTGTCCAGATAATTGTTATTCTCAAAACCGTCTTTGTATTATAAGTACATACTAGTACATTACATATAGGTCTATAACTGCTAAATGGTTGAACCTGTCTAATTCTATGTACGTGTACTTAATGTGCTTCTCGTGTTCATGGACATCCCACAATCCAAACTATGTTGCAGTTTTTACATCAAACTGTATAGTCTGTCCCAAGTTATTGCTTCCATCACATTTTGATGAGTTTTAATAAAAATACAAATACCTGTGAAAGAAGTACACTTGATGAAATGGAAAATATCCAAGATAGGCCTATCTTCATTAACAAATTCTCCCTTTTCACTCATAAAAGTTAACATGGAGGAAAACAAATTTCTTACGGAGATTTAAACTGGGAAATAATTACATCTTTTCTCCATTCGGAAGTACTCGGGACACCTCGCGCAATTTTTCAACGTTATCATCCGGGCTTATTAATGGCCGATGCAATGCAAAATCTCCGTAGACTTTCTATTTTGGGATGTGTATTGAGACCTGAAGCGGTAGAGGGGGCGTTTCAAAACAGATAATCTGGACATTTTTCATATTAGTTGATGAGCGTAGTTTGAGCACAAAAGTATTTATTATTATCGATATATCAAGCGAAAAATTGTGGAAGCAAAAACTCGGGACAGAGTATAATATAACTGCGAGTTCACAACTTTTGTTAACGTTGTTTGTAGTCTACGATTAAGATTTCTGTAAAGTTAAAAATGAACCGCCTATGGGACAGTAAGCGACAAGACGAACACTGGGGGAACGTTTTCGGATTAATGTCGTTCACGACAATAACAACTCTGCTACTACGACATCGTGTTGTTTGTGCCATATGACGTCGTTTCTTGTTGATCTCAGATCACTGAGAGAGCATGCACGTTCTCATCATTAAAAAAAAAATCTCTATAATTTTACAGGCTTTTCATGTATAATCTCCTTTTATATTTACACCTTATTATCTCGTTTAATTCGTTACTTAATGTGTAAATTATGTTTGTGTGATGGAAGAGGTAGACTGATAACGATTAGTCTCGAACTCGGGACCCTTCAATGTAAAAACCAACGCTCCACCGACTGAGCTAAAGGGTTAACCCACTAGCTGGTGATAGTAGGAGCGTGGCAGTACTGAGACTAATATGTACCTAAAACACACTATTACATTCATATATGCCATCTAGATGTGTTATTTGGAGGCTGGAAAATTGTCCATAAATTCTACTTTTAAAATTATTCTGAAAATTTTTAGCCATTAACTATATAATTTAGTATTATAAATAATTTAACCTTATCTTTTATAAACCACTTTCTCAAGGACCGCATTATTTTTGAAGTTGGTACCTTGGTTTTATGGCTGCAGTTCACAAATATTATGATATTTCTTTGTTCATCTAAAATAGTACCTATATGTACATATTTCACTGCAATTCCCATCTTTTTTCTACTTTGATAAAACTGATAATTTTCATTCCTTGGGTCATGTGGTTCTTTTAATTTTTTTTAACTTAAAAATTTTAAGCCGCAAAATTAATAAATGTGTGTTTTTGAAATTATGCAAATCACAGGCGAAATGCAAGGGGATTTCCTTTCCATTTAGCATTTTCTGCACCTGATTTAAAATTAGATGATTTGTGTAAAGTGGACATGGCCCGTAATAATTGTTTATGTATGGGAGTTTCAATTACAAAGGTACCGATTGCAAAATTTATGCAATCATCGAGAGAATGATTTATTAAAAGATGTCCGTAACTTGCACCGACAGATAAAAATATAAAACATGCCAAAGATCAGCATTTCATGATATATATCTTACGAGTACATGTATATTGCAGGTTAAAACAGATAATATTTATTCACTTGTTTTTGATCAAAACATCTTACAAAAAATAAACCTACAGGAACTGTGGCCTCTTCCGGAAGTCTCGAGAGAAATTGCCAGCAATAAAGCCCTTCTTTTCCTGTAATGGAACTAACATTTTGTAAACAATGTGTTAAGCTGTCACATTCTTGTGTCGCAGGCAATAAAATGGCCGTCTTACAGAAGCATTGACCTTTTTAGCCATAAAGAGCAAATAAAATGACCGTATCGACACACACCCACTCCCAAAACATCACGTCCCTGTTCCTCTCCGTGTCAACACTGACCGCAAACACCACTCGGTCTGATCCTTACCCCCCGCGGAACACGCCCTACTTAGCGTCATAGAACCACTCCGGGGTGATAACCTCTCGTACCTAGGCGACGACCTTGTAACCATGGTAACGAAGGCTATGTACCGAACTTTCATTTTCAAGAAATGTGGATATACAGTGTATGATTTGTTTTGTGTATATTTTCTGTTTGTCATAATTATATTAAGGCTCCTTTGAGGATACAGAATACCGTCAGCATGTACCATTACTTCACAATGTATTGGTCAGGTCAAGTCAAAAAACCCACAGAGTTATTAATTGTCTCTGCTGAATTAGACATACCTTTTTGCGTTAGTCAAAGTTACAAGACAATGGTAAAAATCGTTTAGGTGACTCTTTTTTGGTAATCCAAGTTCACAAATTTTATGAAAAAACATATATTAGCAATGTCTCCGTTTTTGTTTCTTCAATTTCCTAAGAGGTAAATCAATACTGTTCCATTAATAGATAGAAGGATGGGGATCAGATAAATAAGTCAAACTGATAAATGTGACATAATTATCTTTGCTTACAGGCGAATAATGTGGAAAAAACAAAAATGCATTTTGTAAAGTGACTTTTTATAAACAAATACCGGTATATAGAGATCACTTCATGTGACATGGTTTCTAAATAGTACGTTGTGTTTAAGGGATTCTGCACGTGCGTTTGTGCGTGTACTTGCGGTCACTTACTGGTGTACTGATATCTGTACTTATAAGTATATTTGCACTAAATGTATGCAAACCTGAAATTGGCGCCTCATCTAGCGGTAGTTTTCTTCAAATATATGTGGTTTTCAGATGTCAACATGATTGTTAGGTTTTATTTTTATTTTGCTGAATTAGTTTTTACACACTTTTACTGCAATAAAATTTGCATTTAGCCACGTGACCGTAAATCACCACATTACATGTCTATGGCTAATAGAAAAACCGCTAAGCCAAATAACTATGGCAGTGCTAGTCTTTTAAGATATATTGAACGTTCAATAGTCAGTAAGAACTCGATGAAAAACAATTAATAACTAGAAACTACAAAATTAAAACGTTGTAAGTTGTTAGCGACGTTCGCTTTACTTGGTAAGGGTGGGGAGGGATAGGGATGGGTGGGGGTGGGGGCAGTTTATGTACCCGGCCCAACACCAGACTTCGAGTCTCTGTAACGCGAGGATTAGACAGTAGCGGTGACTCTCTTGATGACAGAACAATTAACTTGCATTTAGAGTAGCTTCTTTCAGTGGAGCTTTCTTGATTTCAAAGCTATTCATCATAGCGGAGAATTTTATTCTAAATACCTTCAGCTTTAATTCAAAATATTTTAAATGATGTGTAGCAACTGCACAAAAATGTTATTTATTTTATGTTATATCTTTTTTCTCTGATAAAAAAAAATGTTTAAAACACAAAAGAAGATTAATTTTTGCAGACATCGAGTTGACAGTTATTAAAAAACAATGCCATTTGATCCTAGCATTATTCAAGAAGGTGGATACTATATTCAATTGTTAATCAAACAATAAAATATCCTTGTTTTAAATGTGTTAAAAATGCTACCGTAATATACTAGTATTTTTTTCTATAAATAGGTTGGAATTTCGATTAAAGATATATTGCATGTGATAACCTTATATATTTGGGATTTTTTATTTATATCCAAATTTATTTATTATTATTTTAATAGCAAAGCTGTACATTACAAATTATTACAAAGTTATACAACTAAATACAATGTGTTTTGTTTGTAACTGTGGAACAATTGACTCAGGTTTCAATCTATATTTTAGACACTTAAAATAACCAAAATTTTGTAAATAATGATATTTGACTTTATTATGATTATGGTAATACATGTACTAGTATATAATGTTGGGCATATCTGTCAAAAGTTGTATTTTTTGAAAATCGAGATCATCAATATATATATGATTATGTGAATTTACTATTTGGGGTCAAACATTGAACCATAACGAACGTCAATTCATTGAGGTGTGACGATGTGGTCCGCGAAAATGTTCATAATTTATCTAAACCAGTTGCAGAAAATGGAAAGAGAAACAATTATGCTGAATTCGGTTAACAACCAATTCAGTTTAAAAAAAAAGAAAGATTAGATATTTAAAGGTTGTGCATTCTTTTAATCCGGGACGGAATAACAAAGTCACATGATCAAGTGTGGGGGGTAGAATGTATGACGTCAGCAGCCGAGGACTGTCTGGGTTACTCAACCACAAGCTGGTACATAGACACTATGATTGAAGTAAAATTAGATTTATATTATTTTTTAACTTGAATAATGAATATATAATTCAGACGTTCATCAATATTATTATTGTATTTGTTGTATAAATTGTGGGTAGGGTTGAAACCAATTTTCAGTGAGTCATATTGCAAATAAATACATTTTGTACAATGCATTCTAAATTCGTTTTTACTAGAATTAGTACATACGCACTATTGCTAATGTTAAAAGTAAAACGTATGCTTTTATTAAAATAGGATCTCAAAAATGATAATATGTTCGTTTATATATGAACGGTTTAGGATGCTATAAATCAAATTTGACAAGATTTGCATCGCAAACCTCTTTCATGTGAGTTCGTATGAAGTGCAACAGGTGTGGACACATATTTCATTACCGTTTTTTGTTCTCATGCTTGCACCAGAATACATCATTGCAAAGAAAACCTTCATCTAGAGGTTAGTAATGGCATGATGATATTTTATTACATATATATGAGCAGATCATTTTTCAATTTATATCAACATTGCACATTATTACGATAAATAACATTTCATAATTTTAATTACCAACATAATCATAAGTACAAAAAAACGATACCGTTGAGATTGCATAATGTCAGATATGAATATACTAGTCAACTCTGAATGGGACAGCCCTTCAGTATGTATAACTGTCAGTAACATCTCTAGTTTGGACATTTTGGAGCGCTTAATTTGAGACAACAAATATGTCGCACTAAAACGATTCATCCCAACAGTTTATCTAACATATAGATTGGCACACAATAAAATTCTAACCGGATACGTAAAACAGACTTACACATCCGGGTTATCAAAGTATGCCGTAAAAGAGGGGAAAAATCATCAAACACCGTAATATAAATAGCTTGCAAAATATGTTTGCAAATAGTCAGCCAATACTGCTAGCATGATTTCAGATCAATACTTGCCAAAGGCAGTGTCATTTCAAATTGTGAATGTATTTTTTGAAATACATGTCTAAATTCTCCAGACAAAGTGAACAAACAACACATGTATAGCTACACTACAGAGGAACACATCTTAGGTCATCCTTTTGACTGGTGAGCTTTGCTTTAAGAAGCTTTCTTTGCGGAATTTAATTGTCAAAATCTGTGATATTTTATCACCTTTGCATCGTTAGCAATGAATTTACAAAATGTCCAAAGATGCAGAAAAACGCCATCAAAAAGACCGAGTTCCGGGGCGCCATATTGTGGAACTCTTCACTTCCCTGGGGGGCCACGTGAATGCCCCCATTTGTACCCGATCGATAGGGGACCGTGGAGGGGGCGGGGTCTACCGGAGACTGGCGGGTTTGAGATTCAGTGACACACTTCTCTTTTCCTGAAAGAAAAAAAAACAAAAAATGTTTTAATTACTTCTTTGTAACAAAAGCAGCGAGTTGAATTTATATAGGCAGCAAGGACTGCGTTCAAGATCATAGCAGTCAAGTAGGGCTACGTAACTGAACGGTATCCCAGCCGCTATATACGTAGATATTCGTAGCCTAAATATTTTATGCTAAGCATCAAATTTAAGATGGCCATCTTAGTTACCACTTTCATGTAACAAACATGAAATCTATTTACTTAGTAATAATTTGTTCATTCTTTAAGATATAATAGATTTTAACATGTATATTTCCGCTTGAAATTAACAACTTATGTCGATGTAATTAGTCTTTAGTTGAATATTTCCAACTTCAAATCTGAAATCTAGCGGCTATCCTAGCGGTCCGTTAAATAGACCTAGAAAATCCTAGATATCTACGAACTAGCGGCTAGGCTACCTGCTACGATCTTGAAACGCAGCCCAGCATTCGAGAAAAACGAATAAAAAAACAACCACCCACCCGCCCTCAAATCAGACGATGCAAATCAGAGTACTTCAATGTCTTTTTGAAAAAAAACTAGACCTTACATGTATATCTAAATATCCAAGTTAAAGTACTAAGATATCAATTGGAACTCATTAGAATATACCAATCAAAGGACTAAGGTATCATTTTGACAAATAACAAAATCTACTGGATGCATGCACTTTGCAAACACCAATATATCTATTTTTAAAACAGCCTGGTCAGTAAGATGCCTCTGCTCTGCTCTGCAGTGTCAGAGGAATTTTAACTGACAAAACAACTAGTAAAAAAACAGAGGTTTCTTTTGTGCTTCCTATTTAATTACCCCATATCAATTTTCTGAAAAATAGTAGTGAATAATGTAGCAGTGGTTGAACATTCCAGAAACCTCATTACTGGCCACATTAATCATAAAGGATAATTTAGCTGCTTCTTAATTACAAAAAATGAACGAAGAGCAATTACAGCAAAAGCAAAGCAAGAGAATGCATCGTTTCTTGGCTTCTGTTTTTACTAAGTTTAGTTACCAAATTGAACATTTTAAAAACCAATTTTTCTGATGCAACTTATGTTGTCAAAAGATGGTAGAGAAGTTTGATAAAAGTGACAAATATTTGCAACAACATGTAATTTGATGTTAGGATTTTTCGGGTGATGATTGGCCCATACGACGAAAATAAAAAATTTAAAAATCTACGAAAACATTTTCATTCAAAAGGATACTATATACAGAAAACCCGGCTTTTGCGAATATGATATTAATGAAATATTAAAAGAAATTCCCCATTAATGTTTTTTCAATTTTATTTTGTAGCTACACTGTAAAACTATTCATAACAATTGTTGATTAGCAGGTAAACAATTCCACGCCACCACAGAAGGTAATTCATATTCATAACTTTTGAAATTATATCTTTAAAAAAAAAACTGTTTGAAATTTATGACGATGAAAAGATTAAGATTTTTCTTTTTCTTAATTGCGCTTTCGTCTCAATCTTCTTAAAAAGTTCAAAAGACGAAAATAAAGATATTTAAGTCTACGGGACACTGTCAGACAATTTCGAAAAATTGGTTTTCCGGACGATACACTAGTAACAAACGACTGAATCAGCTTTTTCTTAGAAAAAAACAACTTATTTTCGTGAAGAGAACGTACGCCTACAAATTGCGCGTACATAGACACACGAGTGCCGTTGATGTGCTAAAATAGGATTGGCTAAATTTTACAACGTAACAGTTCAAGAGCAATACAGGGACAGACCTAAGTACATGTAATAGCAGTACTTGTATCTTCTTTTTATAAGCATCAATATGAAATAAATTTTGGTACAAATCATAGACTTTCACTACGCAATGGAATTCACTTTCAAATGTTTAACTTTTACATGTTCATGGATATATTAGCAACAACAAATTGATAAAATTAAGGACATTTATAAACCCAGACCGATACTTAATACTGGTATTTTAATTTTTATTGAGTTGAAAAAATGATTCTATAATATCTAAATGTCAAGAAGCATATTAATAGTAACGAAAAACAACAACAAAAACAAAAGATGTTCGTTAAGTTATACAATTTTTAAATGTCTAATTTCGTCCTCTGAGCAAATTTATTGTCTCCAGATTTTTTTGTCATTAAATTAATAAAAACAATAACCACTCGAAGTGCAAACATAAAAGCAAATAGAGGTTAAATCAAAATTTTTCTTTGAAAGTCGTCAATCTTGCTGATATTGGGCACCGTAACCACATGTCTCTTTATTCAGCGCAGTAAAGAAGTGAACAACAAAAGTTTCAGAGAAAAATGAATAACCGAAAAAGAATGAAAAGACTGCCAAAAAGCGACCAGGTTCATAAACATATAGATGAGGCGCTGTCTATTGGTGTTCCTATTACGTAAACGAGTGAAATTAATCATTCTTTGTAAGGCAATAAAATTCAAAAAGAGACATAGCTACTTCCGGTTTTGTGGTTAAACATGGACCGCATTTCCATACATCTAGGTGAAGTGGTTGTTTACAAGGGAGAGCGCAAAGGGAGTGAGAAACGCGGTGATTTATACCTCTGCTAATAAAACACCGAGCTGATTTTCAATGCAATGCAAATAGATAAATTGATAATTCATTCAGGCTGAGTGAATGAATTTTTTGTTGTTTTTTGTGTTTTCTTTTGACATTAACATTAAAGCATTGTTCAGTTTGAAATTGGAAACATTTTTAGATCAAACAATGCGAAACAAGATGTCACCGATTTATCATTATTATCAAATGTATTCTTTTTATCTTGATATATGTCGATTTGTTACATTGAACTTTGCAATTCAAAGAATTCAATTAACTATAACAATCTGATTCTTACAGATTGTTTTGATTTTCTAATCTCCAAAAAATGGACATTTATATAGGACATTCATTTGTATTTTTATTGTGATCTTATATGCTTACTTATCTGTTGATTTGTAAATGGAGTATTCTATTTTTACAATGAAACAATCGCCAACCACTGATCTACGTCTAAAAGTCTTCATTTAAAAGGGGCCTCGACACCCTGTGACTTATACTTTTTGTGACAGTAAGTCCCAGCATAACTATTTATATTACCACAATTGGGTGTCCGTCCTCTAGCGCAGTGGGTATTGTTTCGTTCTACTGAACCGCAGATTCCAACTTCGAATCCAGCAGGAACTTTTGTTTTTATGAATAGCGATACACCCCCTCCTCCCCCCCCCCCCCAAAAAAAAATTAAATAGTTTTTCGTCATTTTCACTTCGAATGCATTCTAGAATTAAATATCTTAAGGAGTATAGAAGTTTGGGCTTGCATGAAAAATTTGTTATTCCAAAGGTATGTAGGACTCTAATAAAGCAACATTTATATGTATATTTGTCATTCACCGAGGGTTATGGTAGCGGGCCCTGCTTTAATTGTGACTTTTTTCCGTCCCAAGGTTTATTTTGTCTTAGCAAGCATAGAATTATAATGATATCAGCATGTTTGAATATTGATGTGACTTTAGTTTATTCTGCCCAAATGTCTCGCGTACCTATTTTCGGCAATGAGTAAGAGTATGAAACAGTGTGTTCAGCAGATTAATCTCGAATGGAATAAAATTTGGAACAACGGTTGCAAAGAAAGAACGAGCTGGCTTTAAGTATAATATGAATAACAAATAAGATGAAAGTCCACAGAAAATACAATTTACAAAAACAGGGGTTTATACAGCACCTGATCTATACTTGGCTACCTTTATGGCTAACTACTGAATACTAGTATATATATTGGGATTCGAACTTTTAATACGTTAATGATGGTGTAACGCAAATAATATGACATACATATGACATGCAATATGAAATAAAACATGAGTTATCATGCATTATAATTTGGTTTTCAGAAACAATCCACTTTAGATATGAAACACAACCCTTGAAATCAATAAGTCACATCTTAGTGAGTACAAATTTAAAGGTAACCAAATGTAATGTCTGCCGAATCGAAGATCTCCGGGAAAATTCAAGTTAGCAGTCTCGTAGAGCTAAAATTCTGCAATCACAAATGGTGTACCTCAACAAACAATTTACCTCTTTGATTCTGCAGATACAATTGTACAATAATCTGCGATGATTTGGGTATTATTATTGTGGACTTTAATATTACTCTTCCATCATGAATACTGATAACATAATACATATGTAGATATAATTTCTGCAAATTAAGGTACATTGCTTTAGCTTGATATATATTATATATATCGACAGTATCATAATAATCTTAAATAGTTTTTACCCTAAACTAATAAATTGATTATTTCCTTTTACACAGTCTTTTTAACTTACACAATCATGTATTTAATGAAAAGAGTCCCAATTTTAAAACCTACGATTCACTGTTTGAAATTTAAAAAAAAAATACGATATTTCTATTAAAAAGAAACTACAAAATTCTTGATATTACTCATATGTGACCTAAACGACAGCTTAAATTTAGATATCTCGACTTCTCGGTGTTAATTGCACGGTGTTCAAAATACAAAAAGTCTGAACAAAACAAACCAATTACCGTGGCCTATCTACGTGACTTTGCTTTTACATTTTTTCTTTTTTGTTGTTGTATTTTTAACATGTTGTGTGTATGTATATTTATATGTATATTTTAATGATATTTTTGTCCTCATGTACCATATGTTTGAAATGCTTTTGAGCGAATAAATGAACTTAACTGAACTGTGGTTTTGTCCTTCATTGGTCATTCACTAATATACTTTTTAGAATAAGTTCAATGGTCATTTATTTATATAAATTTTTAGATATAACGTTCAATTGTCATTTACAAATACACCTTTTAAATAAAGTTCATTGGTTATTTAGATACATACCTTTTAAATAAAGTTCATCAGTTTTTTAATAACATACTTTTTATAATATAGGTTATTGGTCGTTTGGGGATATACTTTTTTTTTAAATAAAGCTTACAATAGGCCATCCTTAAAAAAAATGTTTGTTTGGAATTGCGGCTTGGAGGTTTCATGCCCAAGGAGGGAGGAATGGGATTTTTGAAACTTGAAGTTTAACTAGATAAAACTTTAAAAAAAAATAAAAAATACTATACTAAATAATGTTCTTATTTTTTGCTTATAAAATCTTTTATCAGCGGGGGTATTTCAATGAGGCAGGAGGCAATTCCAAAACAAACAATATTTTATTTTGGCCTTATTGGACACTCACAACTGTACCTTTGAGATAAAGTTCGGCGTCTGACTGCCTATCATGGTGAACCAGCACCCTGGCAAACATCCCACATTGGGGGGTGGGCATCTTAAAGATGATCGGCTGGGGGAACATGTATTCGTACTCAGGGCTCATGGATTTCACCTGAAAGAATTCACGTATAAACAAAAAAGGTTAGTAAACCATTGACGTTTCAGGTAAACGAAAAAGCCCACTTTGTGGTCACACGAGATCTGTGCTAATTGATGCAATAATCGCTGATAATTAAAATCAATAGGGTTTTTCTGATACTGCGCTTGCACGTAATTTATCCTTACATAAAATGTTAATAAATTCAGTGACTGCCAAATATGGAAACGAATTTTTCGCACCGTCCTGAATTAAACATTTATTTTAATATAATCAATATAGAAAAAGACAAAGGAATTGTACGTCTGATTAACATAAATAGCTGCATATTTATTTCTGCTAGGAATGAGTTCTGGTTTCTTTTCCTTTTTTTATTATCATATGAATTTTTTTTTAAGGCTGAGATTTACACTTAACGCAGAATGCATTTGTAAAACTAGAATGTTCAGCCTTTGAAAATGTTACTTCACTAAATCAAATGTTAAACACCTGCGCATGCGTCTTTCAATAATTGACAATCATAAATTTTGAGCAACAAATATCAATTTGTTTATATATGACAGTTAAAAGTGTTTGAAATTAACATTACTAATTTACACAACTTTTGGTAGTTCACGTTGCCTTTGCCTCAGCGTTTTGAAGTGTTGTATTACATGGAATGTTTTACGCCATGTTATGTTCTTCTATTTCAAAAGTCTGAAGTAGATGGTGGTTTGAAGCCGATTTAAGATGGCTCACTGTGTCCTAAATAATTTCTCAAATCAGCAGAAAAACAATTTGATTATGAAAGATAGCATGATGCAAAAAAAGTTAACAAAACAAACAAGTGAAAAAATAAGCAATTTGGGAGGAAGATGTGATTTTCGAAAATTTAATTCAGTAAATATGAACAAAAGCCCAAGGCGGATTTGAACTCGGGATCTGCGGCTTACAAACCCGATACTTCAACCACTGAGCTATGGTAATATCCGATCAAATCGATCAATACAAACAATTTCACAAAACATTTTGATCATCGCTGTGTCTTATAAAGAATAGCCTTGATGTAGTGAATAACCTTAACAATTTACATACAACGTAAAAAAGAAATTGATTGTTAATGCAGCGCATGCTCTTCTCTGGTCTATATTGAATAAAAAGACATAAAGAAACAGATGATCCTTTGTTTCAATGGCCAAGGGTCAAGTACAATAAAGGTCAACAGCTAAAGGTGTTGGGTGCGGAATGTCATTTTTTTTTAAAATTTCAATGTCACAAGTTTAAAAAAATAAAAATAAAAAATAAAAACACCCCTTAAACAAAAAAATTAAAACCATTTCATAAACAAATTAAAAGATTAAAAAGAAAACTAAAATTCAAATACATAGTGCATTGTGTTGGAGCCTCCAGTGTATGCATGTCGTGTATTTTGAACTATAATAAGAAAATAAAAAAACCCAATGAATTTTGAAAAACAAATCTTCTAAGAGTCATTTTCTTGTTTGTATAACCCAACATGACATATGCTGTTTGTAAAAATAGGTTAATTTCAAGCCTATTTATTTTGACCCTAGTTATCGGATATCGATATAAAATTAGTATACCGGTTTTCCCGATGGTAAGATAATTGTATGTTTTGCCTCGTGATATGTCATCGAGACTTTAGGGGAAATATATACAGTAATAGATAAAGGAACGGTGGCCGGGGGGGGGGGGGGGGGGGGGGGGGGTGGCCAATCTTATTAAAATCAGACCTTTGATCCGCTCACGAAGGTCGCTACACATGGCGAGTGTAGGATCTTCGTGAGCGGATCAAAGGATCTGATTTTAATCAGCTGGTGATGGTTTCTAATGAATATCTTGCATAAGAAGAGACACAACTCTACGATTTGAAATAGGCTTCACCATGGCAAAAAATACCAGTGAACCGCACCAGCTACAATAATGTTGCAAATAGTCGCAGTAGCACCATAGCCATTTTATACACGGTACACCTACCCAGCAATTGTATTCCTCCTCGCCATCTTTGGATTTTGTGATTAGGTAGGTCTCGTCCATGGAACTTTCGTCGGATATGTATTGTAAGCATTGGTATTCTGTGAAACAGTATAGCAACAAGTTCTTGGTACAACGAATACAACAAATTTCTTAATAAGTATGATTAATATTTACAAGGTCTTTCTATAAATATTTTTTGGGAAAGAAAATCAACCTCTCCGGTACTATTATTTCAAACACAAACTATAAAAATAAAGTTTAAAATTTACATAACTTTGATATATTTTCCAAAAATAATTCCACGACAATAATAAGGTTTTATCGTAAATCAACAAAGCGGAATAACTTTGTATAGAACCATTTTACAATAAAACAATGAACTTTGGGGAGTTTGTGTCAAACGTCTACTTGTACCTTCGAATTATCTACTTAAAGAATAGACATCAAACAATTTCAATATTACAACACTGTACTGTTACAGATATATAATAAAACTAACCACCCCCCCCCCCCCCAAACCCCTATAATCATCCACTGCTAATGTAGTGCTTCTAGGCATTTCTTACGTTTGACCCCGGTTATGCCAAGGCAGTCTTTGCTGCGGAGTGTGAGGGTAGCCACTGTGTTACAGGTGTCTGGGTCCTTGTCAGAGATCATCCCCAGGCACTGCTGGCCTCCGTAGGTCCCGTTAAACTTGAACTGACCCTCAAACCCACAGTACGTCTCTAACAGAAACCCTTCATCATCATCTGTTAGATAAAAAAAATCAAAACCATAATCATTATTTTTTTTCTTTTACCCTGTATGTGTTGCTATAAATAGTATAGCAACTTTTATTTTCCTTTTCCGAATACTTTTTTTAAATCAGGGAATGCTTTAGCACAAGCTACTAGATATATATTAATAGTAGAGCTAATTTTCACTCGAATTCTAGCCACATCTGGACAATTGTATAGTCGGATCTTCCTATATGTGTAAAAATACGAGAAGCATTCGTCGCTCATAGGGTTTAAAAATCGGTTTTTAGAATTATTACACATACCATCGAGCTTATGTTTCAGTAAACTATACCAAGAAAATACATTTCATCTTGAGATTACAGCATTCTTTCATGGAAACATTACATGAGACATATGCTATTTTAATTTGTTATACTTTCATGTTAAATACTGAAATCTGATTGGTTAAGACGCAGTTAATAATATTTACTATTACCCTCAGCGTTAGCAACGCACTTGGCAACGGGTAACATTAAAAAATGTTACATGCGCGAAAATTATGCGCGTACGGTTCGCTGTAGAATTCACGTTATTCCTATATAAAAGCAGTAAAGTTTTCTTAAAAATTTTTAAAAAGACATTCAGTATAACAAAATAAATAGTGCCTGTTTGGGAGGATAACAGTTGAAATTGACACCCCTCGAAAACCATTGTCAACCTCCGCTTCGCGTCGGTTGACAATGGTTTTCTCGGGGTGTCAATTTCAACTGTTACCCTCCCAAACAGGCACTATTTATATAATATGTCACAATAATATAAAATAACCCCCGTAAAGATGGATGTCTGGTAAACATTCCCAATTAATGGATTAAAAAGAGGATAGGAATCATTATCACTGCGAGAGATCAAAGGCATACGGTGAAGTCAACATTTGCATAGAGGTAATAACATCTATAAATATTATGTAATGGATAGGTATGGAATAGGTATAAGGTTAGGGCCATGTAGTTCACTATCGCGCCATCGAGAGCGATGACGCGATAAAGCGATGATGCAATGACGATGAAGCGATGGTGCGATGACGATGGTGCGATGGCACGATGAAGCGATAGCGATTTAGCCTCGATCGTGCGATACTGAAATATATGGCCTTATACGGATTCCATAGGCAAGTCTTTTCATCAAATGATCCCTGTTGGTTTTTAAATATCCTTGTATTACCTCTACGTACTCCAATAAACAATAAAAAAGATCCACACGGGTAACAAGTTACGTACACTTCACGCTACCTTCAAAACACAGAACCACCAAAGAAAGTAATTATAAGTATTGTTATACTTTCATGTTAAATACTGAAATCTGATTGGTTATGACGCAGTTAATAATATTTACTATTACCCTCAGCGTTAGCAACGCACTTGGCAACGGGTAACATTAAAAAATGTTACATGCGCGAAAATTATGCGCGTACGGTTCGCTGTAGAATTCACGTTATTCCTATATAAAAACAGTAAAATTTTCTTAAAATTTTTTAAAAAGACATTCAGTATAACAAAATAAATAGTACCTGTTTGGGAGGATAACAGTTGAAATTGACACCCCTCGAAAACCATTGTCAACCTCCGCTTCGCGTCGGTTGACAATGGTTTTCTCGGGGTGTCAATTTCAACTGTTACCCTCCCAAACAGGCACTATTTATATACTAGTATATTTGTTTGAATAAATTCACATCGGATTTTCTCTTTGTGGAAAGTATAAAGACATGTTTTCCTCCGTAGGCAGTTCTATATTACTACGTTAATTAATTGGCGTACATATGAGGGTTTTCTTGGCACTGCTCCGGTATGTGTCCATAACGGGATACCCATCATCCTGAAACTGGCAGAGAGTTTCAAATGGCTGGTTTTCTCGAACGCTTGGTCCTGAACACAAACAAAAAGAACTGATTGACATTAACCATCATATAAGTTATCATATAGTGATGAAAATTAACCTTTTTTTTAAATCAAAAATGTATCGAACAGATTAAATGTGTACTTCATGTATTTTCATGAAATGGTCTTTGTTTGAAGAAAAAAATGAAACAACATGCACACATTTTTTTTGTAAATAAGGTGAGCTCAAGAATTGGTAAATCGTGATATTTTTTAAGCCTAGCGTTTTGATTAGGATAATAAAAAAAGTAATATGTATTAAGTAAAAAAAATCCTTAGTACATGTATCTTTTAAAGGAGCGAGACATGCCTATTGTGTAACTGTAAACATATGTTAAGCAATAACATGTGTCATGACCTTTTATAAAAAATGTTCCATATTATTGTTGTCTGACATTCACAACTGAACTTAAAATTGTTCAGCAATAACATGAGTCATAACTTTTTATAAAAATTCCTATCATGTTGTTGTCTGACAAGAAAGCTCAATTTAATAGTTTAAATACGGCATCGGATTCATGAGTTCCGCTCTGGAATATATTCTCTAAAGCATTAATTTCCAAACATTGTAAAATAAAAAAAATACCAAAACAGGGGTTATATACATTTATTACCCGGTATGTATGTAATATTATTTTTATATATATCTAAATTTTACATATTCCATCTTCCATTTAGGCTTTCAATGTCAAACCAACTGTATTTTTCCAAATTTGTCATACGTTAGGGTTTTACTTACCTATTCTGTATCGAATGATATTGTTGCCAAGCCTTTCTAATTCTATGCAAGAATATCGTTTCGAACTGAAAATTGAAATACCTTTTGCATAAACACATCCTGTAAACTCACAGGCACCCGACGTTATAAATTTTTGTCATGATAAAAATAAATACTTTATTCGGTATATATATGGTATTTATTTTTATTATGACAAAAATTTATAACCTGACGTAATAATTTTTTGTCATGATAAAAATTAATACCCTATCAGGTATAGGGTATTTATTTTTATTATGACAAAAATTTATAACGTCAGGTATCTGTGTGTAAACTATGAAAAACATGTATTAATAATTTCAATAGATATGAGACAAACAAGGTCTACGTGTACAGAAGTGTGTAAGTTTTCTGTTCATATTTTCTATCAAAGATAAAGAGGTCTGCAATTAGGTATGGAGGTGGCCAAAGATTAACAGAAATTAACTAAGATTCTACGAAGAAGAAAAATAAACATAAATTTATAAGACAAAAGAAATCTTCTCCTCAATTATGATGGTGTTTACTGATTACTTTATGATTGTGAATGCCATGACGGGTCATAAATGATTTATATTCTGCAAGCAGATATTCCTTTAAGGGCATAGAGCTCCGTTTTCAAAGGTCGATATGAAGGAAAAGCCTGTGTTCTATGTTGTAAACAAATACATTAGTCGTTAAAAATAAGTTTTTTTATGTTCCAAACCACCTGTTGTTTTATTGAACAAACATGTGAAGGGAAGGTCAATGATTGAGGATGGCAAAAAGGAATATCAAGGTTAAAATTAACGGATAGCTGTTAGTGTCTCTCTCTCTCTCTCTCTCTCTCTCTCTCTCTCTCTCTCACACACACACA
This sequence comes from Magallana gigas, assembly GCF_963853765.1. NCBI lineage: Eukaryota > Metazoa > Mollusca > Bivalvia > Ostreida > Ostreidae > Magallana > Magallana gigas. The sequence goes on from NC_088854.1 coordinate 47,581,224, forward strand.
CACACGTACCATCCATTATTGTGAGCTGTCGTCACTGTGTATTGATGCACGTCTGGTGTCGTCTGGTAACACTCGAACGCACCCATCTCAGAAAAGACTACATGGGACGAATTAATCGTAACTCTCTCAAAGCGATCTCGGTCTATAAGTTTCCATCTAGCATTCAATTTAGATTCAAACGAACAAGTCTTCCGTACTGCTGCACTATTGTCTGCAAAAATAGTCATATGTTACATTTTTTGCAACACTAAACTGTTTTTGTGTTGATTGGTCACATATAAATATTTTAACTAACAACTAATTATGAAGGAGGTTCAACAAATGATATAAATAAATTTAACAAATTTACACATTGTAATAAAAATGTATCAAAATGGGTACTACTGACTTTCCTTACACTCCCTTCTTTTTATTTCTTTATTGATTATTTGTTCTCCCCCCCCCCCCCCCTCCCTCCCACTCCCTCCCCCCCAAACTTTCCATTTTTTTCGACTTTGTTATCAATTTTTGTTTTGTTTTTATTAGCTGTTTTTGCTTTTCTTTCTCATTTTTTCTTTACACTACATATACTTTTTTTATTTTCAACCTTAGCAATTAACAATTATTTTTCTATTTTTTTTTTCATTTTCCTATCATAAGCTATTTGTTTTGTTTATTTTTTTGCACTGTACCTCCTTCCAATGCTATTTATAATGTTAATCTATTGTACAAAATTCAGTTGCAATATATATATATATATAGATATATATATATATATATATATATATATATACATGTATATATATCTTTCTTATATAAAGTTATATAATTACTCATATTATACCTTGACTACAAGAGAGAACATAATTAGCATTATGCCTGCTGTTCAATCCATTTCAATGTATATATACTTGAATAAAATACTTCTTAAATTAAAAACAAATAATTTTAGCCATAAACTATAATATCACTGATTTAGTAGAGAAAAAATCCAGGTTTTATTTTAATTTTAGTTTGAAGTTTTGTTTTCTTATATCTTAATACAGGGTTCTTAATTCATCTCAAGAAATAATAAAGTCTAGAAATGAGCATGAATGCTACACCAGTGAATGAATCAAAGTACTAATTGTACTGAAAGTGTGTTGAGCATGTACATAGTTATAAATTTAACAACGAAAATCCGTTATGGCATAAATGTACATCAAGCCCTTTAATGGGGTGTACCTCCCTTGGTGTGCTTACCACATTCTCCACAGGTCTTAAGACAGTGTTCATAAAATCCATTCTGGGAATGTTCACATATTCCGGAATCCTTCAGTTTACTGCATTCTTCTTCGTTGTCATCTTCACAAATTGCATTATCTATACAAGTAGTACAAGAATATTATTTTAAAAAAATAAAGAATGAGAATTCAAAACTTGTATAAAATTTTTGTCAATGAATAAATGATTTTTATTTTTTTTACATCATGATACTCTGAATGTAAGATCAAATAGCTCTTTATTATCAAAAATTAGTATCTAGATTCCGTGAGGAGCATGTATAAAAACATAGAATGGTTTCCAAGATGTATTATACTTTTCCAAACGGATCCTGAATTATTACTTGCTTTTTCGTCGTCATATAATAATTTTCTTTTTTGGTGTACAATGCCCCAATATCTACATTTCTTTTTTATCCCAATTTTATATTGTTTATCATTGTAATTGTTTAAAAGTCTCAAATCATTTATTCTTTTATAACCAAATATTATACAAGGGATTTGTTTTCATAAGATATATCACTAATTCAATTATAACAAATTATATAAAGTCTCAAAATAATTTTGAATTAATGAACAGAGTGCCACAAAATCTGCATCACTAAACAAAGCCTACTTTTTCTTCTTATCTTCAGCTTGAAGTAGTTGATTCCGGCAGGTGGCCTTCCATCCCAATCAGTTGGACATATAACACTGACGTATAGGAAAGCTTCAAAATCAGTGCCAAAAACAGTGGGAAAACGCTGAAAAAGAAAATATTTTCGCCATCAAAAGGTGGAATAGCAAAAACCAGTTCAAAACGCTGAAAAAAGGAAATATTCCAACCATCAAAAGGTGGAATAGGAAAAAAAAACGAGATAAAACGCTGAAAAAGGAATTACTTTAATTATCAAAAAGTGGAATAGCAAAGTTTATTTCAAATTTATTGATCCAGATTATATATAATTGTAATAAGTTGCTATTAGATTCGCCTCAACTGCCTATGTTACAAAATATTTAATAGAAACATTTTTTTAATCAGATTGAAACTATCTAACTTTGATTCCTTACAAGACAAAACTGGGGTTCGTTGTGGTAATTAGACTCTGTCTTGGCAGACACGATCATGTACGTATACGGCCCATCCTGCCATCCGGCCCAGCAGTACAGAGGCGTAACTAAAACGTGCAATGTTAAACAATTAATAATAAAGAAACCATCCAATTCTACACACAAGTTGATGCTTTTTTTTATTGTTGTCTACTTATTCTTATACAAATATCTGGGTTTTTTTACTTCTTAAATGCGTGTAAGTGATTCATTGTGCTGATTTAATACTCACTATGACTGGTGTTGGAGAACGGATTACAGGAGCTCTTGGTAGGGGGGATAAAACTGATACCCTCACCCTTGCTGCACTCTACTTCTAGGGAGGAATTCCTCCATTCATTCTCACAGGTATCCTGGAAATTAAAAGATCTCATAAACACGAGGATTGAAAGTATTACTGATTTCCCTTATTAGGTCACTTATGTCACTAGGGTGACCTAATTGATATCTGTTTTTGTCCGTCGTCGTTCGTCGTTTGTTGTACGCCGGTCGTAAACTTTTGAACATTTTTAGCTTCTTCTTTGGAACCACTGAACCAATTTCAACCAAACTTGGCTTATAGTATCTATTGGTAAAGGGGAGTAAAATTGTGAAATTAATGTAAAATATGTGAACTTTAGAAAATCATTTTGAAATTCTTAATTGTTCAAAACGCCATAGCAACGGCTATTTGGTTTGCTAAGCTGCAGCTTCAACTAATATTATATAAAATTTGTGAACATGTTTGGTCATTCCAATCAATTTATTTTGAAGCATCTTGTTACAGGTATGGGTTAAAATTTTTAAAATATGCAGATTTTTGTGATTTTAGTTGTTGTTACCACAGCAACAGATTTCAATTTATGTATATATTATTATTATCTTTGCCAAAATAAAAACTATAGGTCAAGTTTTTTTCATAAAAACTTTTTATGTCTGAGTTAAAGGAAAAAATGTTATTTTCAGAGTGTTGTTTAGCTACCATGGTAAGAATTTTTTTAACTATTCATCTGCCCATGAATAATTTTCATTTCTCCATAAATACGGCTTAAAACGGCTATTTTACAATCGTTCACCTCTGTAACCATGACAGCCGGTCCCCATAGCAACCGTTTAAGGTTGTCTTGCATCTTTTTTTTTTTTTTTTTTTACTTAAGGGTATCAAAATTCGAAATATGAAGAAAATCGGTGACTATGCGTGGCCACCAAACTTTGATATTTACAGAGAATTTATCTTTAACTTTAAAATAATAACCAAATCAAGTTTATATAATATATTTTTCATATTATTACTCAAGATATTGCAGGCTTACCACATCTTACTGACGCAATTAATTATCACGGTAAATTGTAAATTAAAACAAATAGACTTTAATAAAATGAACCATATTTATTTTATTTAGTTTGATGGAGGCATCTGAGTAAGATTGTTACATAAAACACACAATGAAGATAATCAAGGTTTAATTAATGATGCAAGTAATCTATATATTCAATTAATTTTGTAAAGCAAAAGGCTCGTGGTTTACAAATTAACCATCAGATCTATCTAAAATTTTAGGATATGATGTGTTGACCTATTCATTCTCATTAAACAAATCCGTAAATTTAAACTTTCAAATTTGGGTTTTCTTCCCAGATTCTTATATAGAGCTCTTCTTGTAAAGGAGATCAATACAGTCTAAAAATGGCCATCGACCATCGGGCCCTCTTAAAACAAGTAGACTTTTTCTTCATGACAGAATGAAGAAATAGCTTACTTTGTCTCTCCTTGAACGAAATATTGCATTTATAGCATCAGTTTATCAATTGGTTATTGCAAGACTATATAAATGAGTAAGTTGGCCTATAATTGTATCCCAGTAAAAAATAGTCGCCAAACATTAAGTTGAATTTGATTGACAATACTCTAATTTTACAAACATAAGGTAGGTCGCGATATTCTTTTTTAACTTACAGTAGAATAAGAAATTCTGAATACTGCAAAGAATGTTCTTACACTATAAAACGTGTTGATTATTATATTAATACAAAACAAGAGCAAAAATGCATAATGCATTTTTTTAAGCGTTTATTTTAAACACTTTAGTAAAATGTAAATGTGTCTTATACCCACCTTCATGGTAAGGCCACTGATAACTCGGAGGGAAAACCCGCCAGAAATAGGGCAGATATAGGGAGACGGTTCCCACGTGGCTACAATAATAGAAAGACGTGTTCGCATTGAATTCAAATACATGTATATGTGGTTGATGTCAAGGCAGATAAAAAAAAGTTTATCAATTGAAACAGAATGCGGTTTTGCAAAACTTGTTTCTACGTCCCCTTTTTAAGACAAAGTTCCTACTTTTTAGATGTTACAAAAAGAAGGTAAAGTTTCTTAATCAAGTTCCTTTTCCCATAGCGTTTGACTTTAAAGTTCATGTATTTTTCATTTCATACGTATCTACTAGTATTACCAAGCCACGGCCATGCGTCGTTTTCCATTTTGACGTCATTGCACAATTCGGGAACATTTCTATCTCGAAGAGGCCCTGAAACAGAAAGCGTATGGAACACTTTATAAAGCTGAGGAAAATATACTCGATTGGTTTTATCTTTCGTCACACGACTGTTCAATATTTGAAATAAGAAACAATTTAATGCTGGGGAGTCCCATGTTAACCACTTCCATTGTCTTATACATGTACATTGTCTAATAAAAGCAACCATTAAAATCTATAGGCCTATAGGCAAGAGAATCGTTGATGCTCAATTTGGGGAAAATTACAATGTGAAGATATTGATGTTTAGAACTTTAAACTGTGAATATAAGGGTTATAATAAAATTAACTTGAAAATATCACATCAAAAATTCAGTTAATCAGGAACAGTTGCAATAATTTGAAAATTTTAATTAGATATATGTGTTATATAAAAGTTTTTTGTTTTCTTTTGGGATATGTAGCACTGCATGTAAATGTAACCATGCACATGCAGTGTGGGCAACAGAGCTTCTTTTATAAAAGTTAAAAGTAAGTGAAACAAAGCCTCCAGAGATTGGGATAAATAAGGAGTCGCATTTAGTCCTTTCCTGAACCCCTCTGAAATGTCACCATGGTCTCTCGAGCCCGTCCCTTGTCGGTAGAACTTTTTAACAATTGTGCTTTTGCATTTCTGGATCAATAGATGATCTAATTACGACGGATTAATCGCGTTGAAGTCCTACACAGAATCGTCAGGAGTTGAAACCTTTGGAGAATCTTGCTACACTTAATAAGTCGTCTACCAGTTCCTTTCTAGTGTCTTGGGATTCCTGAACACACCTAAACTAGTTTGTGATCAAGGATTTCGTTTCTTCGATATCTTCGTGTAAGATTTTTTCATTTCTTTTCAGATTAATTAAAACCCGAAGGCAGACAAAATACTATAAAAAATTAGCGGAAACGTTAAAATTATACGATAGCTTCATGCACTTATAAATGGAATCCTAGTTGTTGGGATATGGATAATTTGGGCTTATATGGGGCCGTTTTATTTTCTCTAAATCTTGTTTTTCTTTTGCATACGAAATTGCAATTTTAAAACTCTTTCTTTTTTCTTCCCCATTTTCTTTTTTATACCGTGTATATATTTTTAAAGATACATATATTATGTGCAATTTTTACCCAGCACTAAATTGCACCACCTTCCTTTCATATTAAATGTCTGTATTTACCTTTCCTGATGGTGACCACATTATTTCCTCTCCTCTGAAACGACACACAGACATACTTGGTCCTGTAATGTTGAATATAGTCACAAATTTATTGTATACTTTGTAATACTGACAAACTTTTATTGTCATTCGCATACTGATATTTTCTACAAAGTTACAATACATCTAGAAGACTACATTGTTCCAAGTGCAGATGTCATAAAGTAAAATAACTTTCTATAGGCATTATGGCATCCTATAGATAATTTTCAGGATTGACATCGAGGAGGTTATGAATTAAGAAGCAAAAGAATTGATACAATTTAAAAGAGGGTTAACAAAAAATAAAGGATAAGTAAGTGCATGAACGTAGAGGGTAGATAAATTAATTAAATATGAAAGCTCTGTTATCCTTTTTTTTCAAATTGTTTCTCTATACCCCCGCCTGATGGATTCATCTGACACGAATTGGTTAGTTTAGCATTTAATTTCCTGTGTTTACACCATGTGAAAGGGATGGGTATGGAAGTATCTAATTGGAAAAGAGACTTTCCCGTACTTCACACCAAATTAGAGTGCCAACTATTCATTAACAAAAAAAGCTAATTTGGATTTGCGCTAGCAACTAGCTGAGAGAGAGAGAGAGAGAGAGAGAGAGAGAGAGAGGAGAGAGAGAGAGAGAGAGAGAGAGAGAGAGAGAGAGAGAGTATGTATATCAACGACATGGGTTGGACGTTCCTTTAATATAATAAACATACACTGACACAATGACACGGAGAATTTCATATTTTACATATATTTTTACGCTATTTAGCTTTAGATTCTTTAAAAAATGGACGTAAATTTCATTTTTGAAGATTCTTATGAAGAAAAAAAATGGTGAATAGCCCGGCCAGTCTTGAGATCAGGATGATAGATCAGAGAAAACATACCTAAGTCCGCTGGCTCTTTGACAACAAAGTTAAATTGCTATTCTCTAATGAAATGAACAAAATGGAGAGGCCCAATTCCTCTTTAAATCTCTCTGGCGTACGAGGAGATTTTTTAACTCCGTAAGGTCCTTACCCTGACCACCCCTCCCTGTGGTGCTCCAACAAGCGGTAGGTGTGTAGTCCAGCATTGTCCACCGTCAGACAGGTGCGATTATAGGAAAGCGTGCGCTGACCACATCTCTCTGACCGGGAAATCTTATTGGACAGGCGCCGGGCCTTGGTCTCGCAGCTCCGGGGGAACTCCAACTTGAACTGCCACATGTCGGACCCCGTGACGTAGATCTCGCTCAGCTCCTGTATCTGGGGGTTGGTGCTGATTTGGAACCAGTGGGTCCCGGTCTTCCAAGGCCTCAACAGCCCCGTTTCTTCGTCCTTTGCACTCCTAAGGAATTCGGGGAACGTACATTCTGTCAAGCATTCTGTGAAAAAGTACAAGAAACGGTCAAATTAGTTTTGTACCCTATGAACAAAGCTATGAAATATCTCATAATTTTTGTATGTCTGCTAGTTGGTCAACTCAGTGAAATCATTGTCAAAAACAAAACAGTTGCATAACTTTTCACAGATGAAATCGCGAAAAGTATGTCGGACAAAAAATAATAAAATTTGTAAAAATAAAGAAAAAGTTCAGCGGGTTTGGAGTGTTGCACATGCTCATGTATTCTACTATTGAATATAGATAAGCCATTAAGTAACGGCTATGGAGTCTGAAGAGAATACAGAAAATATTTCAAACTACGAACTCTTCAGTTTTTAATACAAGTCCAACATACCAAGTCAATTGTAACACAAATCTCCTAGGAATGAAAGCTAAGAGACATAACGAAGAAACCCCAAGAGAAAGCGCATATTTATACATGTATATAGGATTTAACGACATGAAGTTACAAAAAACCTTAAGGTAAGGTTTGCGGTTACAGGGAGATAACTCACACATTTTCCCAACTACCCTTTATTTCAGTTATGACGTCAAAATTTATATGACGTCATAATTGATTTCAGTTTTTTTTTTTATTTCGCGGGCTTTTTTAGTATCAATGAAAAAATAAGAGGACACAAGCATTTTATCAATTTCTACGAAAACGAAATCCGCATCATATGGTTTTGAATAGTGCTTTAGAAACATCAGATTACACATATTCTAAGATACGTTTTTCCTGAAATCGGTGGACTTGGAAAGGTTTCAAATAAGATGTTTTCGTTTACATAATAGTAGTCCAAAATTAAGACTGTTGTTGCATTTTATTCTATTTTTAGATAGTTCATCAGAAATTAATAAAAGTGAATCATGATATTAATAGTGATATTATTTTCGAACATTTTAAGCATAAATAACACCCATAATAGTCACATATAAAATGTACATATTTTCACAAAATTGTTTACATTTCATCAAAATGAAAATTGGAAATCATGAACTTTGACCTTTTGTAGTTATAAAACGGGACGGGCAAAATTCATTTGAATTTCATGAGAAAAAAGACTTTAGTATAGTGAACAAAATGGTATGTAACTTTGGTACAACCTCTAAAAAATGCAAGCCGCAAACCTTACCTTAAGGCACATGTACATGTATGTAAATCAACCAATAAAGGGAGATAAATCACATAGAGGATTTTTTCTCGATAATGGATACGCTTCTCAGTATTAGTTCGAATAATTTTGAAAAATTTTAATTTGAATTATTGTGGTTAAACTTAATTAAGGAGGCTTGGGGATCAACACATTACCTACCTAAATTACCTAAAACTTAAAAAAAAAAATTGATTTAGCTGTAAATCTATTATTTCGAACATAGCTTATTGTATATAAAATATTGAGAGGGTTTGAACAAGTTCTCACACCTTACTAGGTTTAAGTTGTAGGATATCATCTATTTTAAGTAGAGAAAAAAATCCTTGATTTTAACTTTTGACTGTTTTTCTATTTCTTTATTCAGAGTTCTTTCCTTAGAAGATTCATAAACTAGAAGTCTTAAACGGTCATAACCACATACAAACCACATACATGTAGTCATCTTAAATAACAAATTAAATGTAGATTTGTGAAAATTATCGATACCAAACAATTCTGTTTGACGAGGTTATTTTTTTGTTCGTGTGGGTTTTATTGAGTAAAAAGTCAAAAGCAAGTAAAATGATACAATACATAAATTAAGTGTTAAATGTAACAAAAATAATGACGGGGAAAATAACTATTCAGTTACAGTTCAGTAGTTATATTTAACGGTATGCATATTACTGCAATTTAAAATATGTAACATTATGCATTCAACTGTCATTGTAACGAAATCTATAAAAGTGTATGGTTAGATAGTAAAAAATGTGATATATATATATATATATATATATATATATATATATATTCTACAGATCATAAATGATATTCTTAGGTCGGTTAACTTGAACACAAGAAATTTTCCTCAATTTAACCTAACAATTCACAGTTTGTTTGACAGATTGTGTTCTGTATTTCAAGAAAAATAATATCATATAAATGATATTTTTCTTGGGTGAATAAATCAAACTTGAATAACATCAGGGTAATGTCATCAATTTTACATTACGATTCACGTTTAAGTTAAAAAGGACGTTGTGTAATTTTGATTTTCGAGATTTTTTTTTTTTTTACAAACGATAAAATCTTTAAAGTGTTCTACAACTGTTACCTAACTAACGAAAAAAACCTATATAACTTATGAAATTAAAAAATAAAACGAAAACCAATTTCAAGACCTAAATAAAAGTAAAAAAAAAATGGAATCAATATACAAGTTTTATAGGAATTAAACCCAGAAAACATTTGTTGGTAAAAAAAAAATACCTAAAACTTTGAACTAAAACAAAGGTTAAGTCTTATTGTCCAAGTAAAAAAGAGTTAAGTCTATAGATCGAATAGATTCATTACATTAGATTTAATCTCAAACAACAGGGCCAATCTTCCAGTCAAAGTGAAAACGGTTCATGCATTAACTTACACTAAGTTATAATTGGAATACCTCAATAAGTACCAAAAAGGTATTGCAAGAATGTAGCCCAGAAACTAGTAGTTAAAGGTATATATGCCGTTTTTAACGACATTTTTGCGATGTTCAATACCAAACCCAAATTTTGCTAGCATGTCATTAACTAGATATATAAAAATGAAGTCTGTAGAGAAATTTGCAATTTTTTGATAAACATTAACAATATACTAGCCATGATTTCAAAATGAATAACGACGATTTACCTATGCATATCCATATACAATCAATGTTTGAGGTGGATTTGCGCATGTGCATGGGAATAGTACAATGTAGTTCAGTAAAGAAGTTTGCAGATCGAAGTAATACGACAGGTTTGTTCACAGTCCTTTGAATTCATATAAACAGGTTTATGTGCTGTTAACAGAAAAAGTATAAGATATTGTCATCTGCATTTTATGAGGATGGTTGCGTATCGGTGTCGATGATAATCGATGACAGCTCTTTTGCAATTGATCATTATTCTCATACGTTTGACATCATATATACTTATAAAATAGAATGTCAGAATTGTCCCTTCTGGGGCCCCTTGACTCAAAACGTATACAATTTATAGATTTTAGATTTTCAAGTGATAGCTATACAAGTTTTATCATATTGAATATCGTTCCATACACATAGGCTTTTTTTTTCCTTTTTGAGTAAATATTTTATTTGACAAAGGAAACACACACCGCTGTGTGACCCTCCTCTCTATAGCTTGTATAGCAAGAAGCCGGCAAGCCCATATTTAAACGTGAAGTTTCTAACTTGTGTTCACCGCTCAAAGTGGTCTCCAAAGTAGACTCTCATTTGACAACGTTCTCTGTCAAATTGTTTCTTTCTTTCTTTTCTCTTCGAAAGCATTATTTCACAGCCAACGGACCGAACACGTTTTCACGTCGACATCTTGTGTACGATCTAAAATTAGCTTGTCACATCACGTGTTATGAATATTTAAAGATGGGCGTTTACTGACCGAGCCGCCAGTAAAAAAAATAATTAGATTTTATATTTAATACTTTTAATTGCGTTTGATTTTAACTGTATAATTTGCGGAAAGTGCATAACTTTAGTAGCTTGATGGAAAAACGCAAACAGTTCTTTCTTTTAAATGTTTCATTTCAAACGGCATATATACTTTTAAAGTAAAGATTAATTTCATGGACAAGAAGCATCAGGGTCAATCTCACAGACTTCTTATACAAATAAGTAAAGATCACCCAACGGATTGAACTGGTGAGTTATATATGGTAATGAAATATTCAACGAAGAATTCTAGACGGTTGTTCTCAATGATTACCCAATTAGTCGGAGCGTGACACGCTAAAATTCATTAATACCCTGTTTACGCTTATACAATATTGGCCTTTTGTAAGTCAGTAAGATATTAGTATGAAGCATACAGGGGCAATACTAAACCATGGGGGACCAGTTTTCACGTGATCTGCCAAGATGTTGCGTGACCATGTGGTGTTCTAGACAAACGGAAATCTCCATTTCGGACAAAAACGATCGAACATCTTTGTTTTGTGAACAAAATGTGTAAAGTGTGTAAATATAAGTATCGGATATACCAGAAACAGATTAGGTTTCTTCAGTTAAAATCTGGCAAATCACGACCGCTTTTTTCAACATGGCGTCTTTTGGTTATTTATCGACTTACAGAACCTCAAAGAAAACGCACTCATTCAAATTTCTTGGAAATGGTCTCACAAGGAAAACTCGATTAAGCTAAATGGCATTCAAGAAATTAGATCTACGACTTTAACAATAGTTCCTTTAATGTGATTGGCCGTGTTCTTCTCGGCGAAAGAACGCGGGCCCATATAATCGAGTTACTCCCTAACTAACAGTGATTACTAGGGACGGGCGGGCGCTAAATGAATGTACCTCGTAAAGAGCCGGCTTCTGCTTGTCTGACCGAATCAGCTTCAGCAGTATCGTGTCCGCGGAGGGAAAAGTCCCCCCAACCTAGAAGTCCGGATACTGATTTCCTTTTGGGATTCTGGGAATTCTGTCTTCACGCACCGATTATCTTAAGTCTTTGTCGGATTTGCTTTCATACATCACTTTTATCCTCTTTCAATCGTTAGGCAACCAAACGATTACAAAAGGCCCTCTTTGATTGGTCAACAGTTTCCACCGGAGGAGACGAATATACTTTTGGGTCGTTTTAAAAGTTCGGATGTATTTTACAAGACACAAAGGGTATTGTTGAGGAAGTAAAATAGAATATGGCTTTTAAAACATAAAAGAGTTATTGATTGCAAATAAAGAGCTAATGAAACACTGACGTAATAAGTTTATGGCGCATTCAGTTTCCCCCGGGGGTGTTATTCATCGCTAATCCCTTGACTTACCTTGTGCCAAGAGCATCAGAAACAAGAAACACACGAAGAACCTTTCGTCAGCATCCATGTCTCATGTCAGCAACACCTTAAAACAACCAAAAAGTATTTCATTTCAATCGTTACAAAAAAGACCAATTCCTGTAAGTTGTTTATAACAAACAGTCTAAATTTACATATAATTCTTAAAAGGGAGTTACGGGTGGCTTGCATGTTTGATAGATTCTGATGATACGCTTTCACAAAACAAAGATGTTGATCAAACAAATACTGGTTATCAAATTTGTTTGAAACACTAGTTATTCTGAATAAAATCCAACGATGTCTCTCAAGCAGAGAAAGAGTTAATGCTGAAGGCTTTTTGGTACATTGCAATACAGAAACATCAAAAAGAATATCGAATCATACGTTGATTCAAAACCGTGTCGGGAATTTCTAGACGGGTCGTCCAAGTCTTGATAAGTTATGTAAAGACATTTATCATGTGGAGGTCAGTGGAAGGCTGGCGTGTTTTGCTTTGGGTTTCTTTTATTGATACAGCGTTACATGATAAAACATAAAAAGAAAGAAAGTGAATTGAGTTTTATTTCTTTCTTTCAGGCCACCCGCTACGAATGGTGTATATTTGATGAGTAAGCTCCGAGTAAGATTAGATTGCGGAGACAGAATCAAACTTTAATGAAGACAACCTGAGGCGTCGGTGTAGCCCTCCATCAATAACAGGTAAATCCCGAGGTGATCCGAGTCACACCATCTCCCTATGAAACGTCTCAAGGAATGAGATTGAACTAATTAACTTGGTGTCGGGTTCCAAGGAATATACAAATGTATCTTTTTATATTTTCATAATTTTGTTCTGGATATTCAACTGACTTAAGTCCTTTTTAACACGAACAGCATTTTTGATTATAGAAGTAGTTAACAAGCAATACGTCACGACATCTGATTATGTAAAACTTTTGAAGTGATCATTCAGATTGATTCCTTTTTCACGTGTAGGATGTGGAATTAAAGTTTTAGAAACCAGAGAAATACTCTTGTCTGTGTTCTGCAGTAACTACACTTTTTCAGTTCGTTTAGAGAAGGTTTGAGTAAATATTTGCCGTGTCATTATTACAATGTTAGATTGAAGAGCTTTTAATTGACTAATGACTGTCCGGTTGTCTTAAAATGATGTCCCTATTGACGTCCGGGTATCGCGTTTCCACCGTTATGGTTCTTCTCTTTATAGTAACCCAATTAACTCTTAACAAAAGTTTAAATCATTCGGATTTAGGCAAATTTTATTGTATAGAATGACATCAGGAACCTGGAAAGATTAATTTACAAAGCTTTTTTAGTTACTGTCACATGTCAATTGGGAGTGTTGCATGCTTGCAAAAGCTTTTTTTAAAGTCTGAATAGGAATCGATAGCCTATACATGTTGATGTGGAAGTCGGAGAGAGATGGCTTGAATTATTGGTAAAACATGTACAGAAGATAGTATGTCCATTAAATCGCCCTTTTATTTCCCCCAGTAAAATCACGGAAGACCCACCGCGGGTGGTTGAGTGCGTACCCAGCAAGACTGACATCGAATTGACTAAACGGTAGCATCATCTATTATAGATCAATGCTCACTTGAAACGGTTGTGTTCTGGGTGAAACTCGTGTTTCTGGAGACTGATCAGAGCACTACAGGTGAAACATTAATGTGACTTTGATTGTTCTTTGTGAAATAGTAAAAAGGTACACCAAAGGCGTACTTCATCCACCAAAGCGATTACCCGCTTATCAAGTCAAAGCCTTAAATTACTCGTCATGACCCAGTTTTCCTTGATTCATACTTCAAATGATAACTCCATTAATTCACCTTTAATTTTTGATACGCAAACAGCGTCAACTTTATATTCTTTTTTTAAACAAATTCAAGTTTGGTTTAATTACATAACATGCTCTTCAATAACAAACTGGATTCGCTTACTGAATTAACTACAGTTTTATATTTGTTTTTCATTTCAAAAGGAATTTGAAATACATTGCTTATTTAAATGTTAGCAAAAATTTGATACGATGAATTTTATATAAATTGAAGATTATTTTTATAGTTCCAGTAAAGTAAAAAAAAAATAAATCCTGTAGTTAGCATTTTACAATTGAAAGACTCAATATATTTTTATTCAAAACTGATATTCTAATAATTTGATACAAATATAAGTCTAAATTTAAAAAAAATGATTAAAATGATTCAACTTCAAATACCAAATCATTTCATTCTTTCAAAAATCATTCGGTACTTCACAAAAGTACATTATATTTATTCGAACAAAAACGGAAAATTGATATTTACTAGTATATAAAGAAGTCTTACCTTATCAGATTCCCAGATAAAGTGTATGCATTGATTCCCTGGAAATCACTTTTCATTTTTATCATTGCATAGCAAAACAAACTTTCTTTTAGGAAAAAGAACTAGTATGTGCAATCAATTTTTTCTTTATGGCTCGGACCGATTTTGTCCAAAATGTACTATACACGAGGTATTTACTCTCTGGTAGCATCCATTTAAACATAAGGACTTTGATGAGTTGGAAGAGACATGGTATCGACTATGTACAAAGTCAACAGATCGCAGTGATCTAGGAGTAAAGAAGTGGGGGCCTTTAAATCACTCTGTAAACATGGTCTTCAAATGGATACATTGCTTGCAGTGCTATTGGTAAGGGAAGCAACTTAACACTTGAATTTTTTTTAATAACAGGAATGTATAAATTTCCCTAGGCCTTGTTCGAATTTATTTTAAAAGTACACCAATAGAAGTTCTATGTATGTTAAAACTAATCAACAAAAACTGTGATTTTAAAAAATTATATAGCGTAGGTTTTTTTGTGTTTATTTAGACACTTGCTTGATTCAAATTCTAGGTAAAAAAAAATAAACTGCAAAAGTCCTTTTCCTTCCAAAAAATGAAATAAATTAAAAATTCAACTTACCGGTTTTAAGATTATTTTAGATATCCGTTGGAGACATAATCTTTTTGTCAGTCAGACGTAATGGCTAACTTGTGTTTCTTCACACCATCATCAAGGTGTTGCAGTGTTCCAAGGGCAATCAACAGGGGAGGTAGTATTGTGGAGAGAATTGTAAAGTAATTTCTTTCATGAAAATTTGATGAAGCAGTATCTTAGAGCTAACATAAAATTAGGATTTAAGCTGTCTGTCCTACGTAGAATCAGATTCCATCACACTGGTTTAAAATTAGCAAAAAATCCCAAACTTTTTCACTTGCTTTTCAAATTGAAAACATCCGTGAAAAAGGTTTTTTGATAATTTGGAAGCAAGTCATTCGTTTTGCTATTTTTTTCTCATCACTGAATAAGGATATTTTTTTTTTTACGGAGAGCGGGTGGGTTTACAGAATGTACCAACCAATCGAATCCCTGGCCAGTCTACGCCTGGTGATGGGGCTGATTTAATGCTAAATTAAATTTTCTCGTATTGCGAACCTCAATACACCATCCCAAGCCGCAAAGAATCGGCAATGTTTTATGCAAGTGATATTCGATTTGTTTATAGATCTAATCAATTTTCTCATCGCTACTCTCATCGGAAGCTTAGTCCGCATTAGTTACACATTAGGCAGTAGAACATTGATTTCATTTAGCTAATCGCTCATAACAGTCATAATTTTCACGTTTTGACCATTGTTATAAAATGGCTGCGAGTCGCTCATAGTGATACGAGAGAAGTCTTTGCAATTACCCTATGTTTGGTTTTTTTTCCTGTACAGGCTTTAGTTTATTTAACGTTCTGTAAAGAATAGCAAAGCTATCGACTTCCTGGAGATACCAAGTCCGCCGGGGATTTAAGTTTTACAACTCCTTCTTTAGCACGACTTGATTGTAAAAAAAAAACCCAAAATCAAACGTTTGGTGATTTTATACTAGAGAGGAAATACCCAGAGCGTTCTTCTAAAATACGTACATTGTCACGCGTCTTTTTAAGCAAATAATTATAAAGCTACTTGAAACGCCAAACAAATTACTATTTTTATGAGAAAATATTGTATTTGTAATATGATAACTATTGATGTCGTAATAATTCAACTTAGAATATACGATATCTTAATAAAAAAAAACGGCTCTTTCGTTCTAGAAAATTCTTGAAGGAACCGCCGACTCCGAAAAAGAAATATTTGCGGTCCTAAGCGACGTTTAGTTTTCATCCGACATTGATGGGTTTATTAGAGAGATACCGTGCCTCGATACCAAGTCCTTTGTTTGTGCAATGTTCCACGATGGCGGAGTCCCAGGATTTCTTAAGAACCATCACTTCCTCCTCTGTAAACTTGATATCGCAGCCATATCAAGACGAGCGGCGGTAAAACTTACTCTACAACATTAGCTTTTCTCTCTAAAATGGCTTAAAACAACTTTTCTGTTGCGACATTTATTTGATCATCATCAATTTTCAGAAGGACTGAATAAGTGTTTGCCCGGTTCCTGCAAGATGTCTTGAAGATAAAGAGCCCAGATTTACTAGGAATGGCAGCTGTTGTAGCTCAGAGTGAGCGCAGTGTCATGACGTATTACGACTAATGGTCTCCTCAAATTGGGTATATTCCTTACCAGGTGCCATCTGATGACCCATAAATGTACCATTTCTAGAGCAATGTCGTTAAAAATTATCAAAAGAAATTATAGTTGCGATATACGTGTAATTCATATTAAGGTACACATCTGCTTCAACTAAATGTATATTTATACAGTTTGATACTATACACATTTTATCATACCGCTATATTTCGTATATGATATATAGCTTATATTATAAGTGTAAAATCATACATACTGTAAAATGCAGCCCATGGGATATGGCGATTTTGCGCACGGTTACAAATCATTGTTGAAATCGTCTCTGTTGGATTGCTCTTCAGATTTCAAATAAAACCGTAAAGTATTTACGTAACTGTCGACTGTCTCCTGAGGGGACAGACTAAAATCAGTCTCACCACTGTTCTTACTGATCATAATTCACAGTCTCTAGTCCATTCTTTTGATTGCTATTAAATCCTAATGAAAGCTATTACAAGATAATTAAAGGAATCTTAAAATGAATGCGAGAATGAAAAGTAAGTAAACAACATTAAAAAAGAAAAATAAGTTCGATACAATTGAAATCCATCCATTTAATGAAGATTTTTTATTGCTGACCAAATCATAAATTATAAACAAATGGATCGCCTTACCCTCGTTTATCATTGTTTTCTTTATTTATCAAAAATTACTATATAAGGACTTTAAGCTTTTAAAAAGACCAAAACAACACTTCCCATTGAATCATATCGACCTCCAAAAGGGATCTCAACATGTAATATACTGTAAGTCTCAACATTCGGAGATAATATTTCCTGAAATATAGCTTCCCCAAATTGTCCATTTAAATTCTCTTGTGTATATTATGTCAAAACAATAGAAAGCGTCGGCCATTACTTTGTGATTTGTGGCGGGAATTCTACACAAGCTTGTTCTCCGCTTCGATGCTTTATGATTTTTTTTTTCGGTTATTGTCTGTTTATAGACAATTTTAATCATCGTCTAGCCAAAAATCCACAAAACGAAAAAATGCAATCGAAGAATAAAATAGTAAATCTTGATTTATTTATTGATTGGGCGGAACGGAAATCGGAGTCTGGCAATATTATGTTAACTTTGTATGTAGCTTTATCAATATTTACTTATCGACGGAAATTTAAAACAATCAGAATTAGTACAACACGGTATATTCTGATGTTGTATGGTTTACTCCATCGAGACATTAGCCATTTGTTATCAATTTTTTCTAAATACACTAAAACGAAATACCAACGAAATCATACTTTTTTTGGCTAAAAGCCTCACAAAAATTGTAACAGACATTCAAGGAGTTTACATTGTCATAAAATCATATGTTGGTATATAATAATTGGTATATCATGAAGATGTGCAATAAGTCTTAATATTTTTACTTAGTATTGGAGCCATCTAATAACGAAAAATTGAGGGGCTTTTTTTCTTTAGCTTCTATAAAATCATTTAACTTCGAGAAGGTCAATTTACCTGAAAATAAATATTTTCTATGATTCATTGGGATGTAATTTCCTTGTGTACAATTGATATATTAAGACTTATTCCATACTTCATTTGAGATATAAACGAGGCCAATGGGTACCAAATTAATTAAATTCTAATGATTCCAAGTAATTTACATTTAATTCATTATTTGAATTCATAATATTGACTTTTAGCATATTGTTATATGATGGCTATACTTGGATTTTTTTTTATTTTGGCTAAGGGGTTGGGAATATGTTTTGTTAGCTTCTGATATTTGATACATGCTTATACGTTAGTTTCAAATACAACTGGACTAATATGTGGCGAGACTTTATTTAACTATCAAGTAAAATTAGATTACAACAGGAAATCATCTTTGCTTCGAAATATTCATGTACGATGCGGACAAGAGAGAACGAATTAACGGACATGACACTAGCAATTAACATAGTCTGATAATTACTTTAAGCAGTCTGTTAATAGGACCCCAGTTCGAAAGAATTCAATTTGAGATTACGCCTAAATTACTTGTAGGAGATGACAAAACAGCAGACTGCCGTAAAATACCAATCTTCACCACGTAAAATTTACATACCCAAGATGGCAAATTTTGCACCCGTCTAAAGAGCAGTTTATAAAAAAAATCATTTATGCCATATCATAGGCAATTGTTTTTAGAGTGTATAAAGTCTTTCCGCCATTGTTTCAAGTGTGTTTCGTCAAACAGGGAGATATATACCTTTGCAAATCAAATTCTGACGGAAAAATAATAACTTCCAAGTTAAATATTCTTCCTTACCTAAATGCCAAAAAAGCAGTTTCTTCCGGATTCATATTATTTCCTATAGCATAGGTCTTGAACAAAAAATAAATTTCCCATTTTAACAATCATTATTATATGAAAATCCAACGAAAATCATTTTCATTCTGGGAACTTTTATTTCTTCTAGAAACTAAACAATTCGTTACAGTTTTGATGAGCATATGATTTCATGCCATAAGAATAGAAGAACGTGAATCCTGATTATTTAAGGAATAAGGAATCATTCTTTGAGTATTATGATGTAATAATTTCGGTCAGGGCGGGGTCAAATCCAATAAAACCCTCGTTAGCGGGTTATGTAATTTTTTCTGCAATGATCGCTACCTTCATAACCCACATGAATCACCAAAGAAAGCATTTTATTATCAAAATTTATATTTACATCTTTCTGTTAACAAATTAATAAATTGATTGTAATAGGTAAGTAAAAATTCACTAAAATACTGTTAATGTACATCAGTACGTTAGCAAAAAGAAACAGCCAAATTGTCCCCTATTGGAATTTGAGTCTGACATCATCATGATTATTTAGTGCAGTTCGTGATATTTCTTAGGTCGCTGTAGGTTTTGACCAATCGATAAAAAGGCTGTGTAGATACCGGTCTGGTTGTTTCTATAGAGCTAGGAATTAAACTATAAGTTTCGGTAAGAAATAGAGGGAATTATACTCGGTGAATGTAAATATGGCAGGAAAATATCTCGGATTGGTTCGCGATTCCGTATGTCGGTATCACTGTGTATGAATACAATCGGATTTGTTATGAAACAGGGGTAAAAGTCTCAGTAGGATTCTCCGAGTATAGTATACTAAAGTATACATTTTCGTGGGTAGCTGATTTTTTGCTTATTCGTGAGGATGTAATTTCGAGGAGGTGTTGGTTTTCAGTTTCAGTAAGAAAACCAACTCTTTCAAAAGTTGTAACGCAATGTAACGAGGATTTAAATTCGCGGATTAGGGCTACTAACAATCACCACGAAAATTGAGCCATCACGAATTCTAATGAAATCAGATTCCATAGTATTTTACTGCAAAGGTCGCTACCTTCAGTATGAACGACCCGAGACTTATAAAAAAAATCGAGAGAAGGAAGCAATTTCTTGACAGACTGTAGTACTTTTTTACAGTCTCACAGTCCTCATTAACATCGATTATGTTTACTTTTAACGCATTTAACCAAGATTTAATTCCAAACACCAGCTAATAAATGGCGTCTCGCGGGGGCCCTCAGACTTACTGTGGGTGTCAAACTGAATACAGTTAGATGATGTCATCTCCACATAAACCCCGATTTTTTTATGAGAAAAGAACCCAAGAGTTCTATTCAGAGATCAGCACCTAAAAAACGCGCACAAACGCATTTTAATCTTCTTGAGATTAGAAAAGGAAATTTAAATAATTTTTTGCATTGTTAAGCCGCTACGAAATTGAACGCAACCCAAAGTGTTGGTTTTGACATTTTTTATGTTTTAAAACTGAATAAGAAAATAAGAAGAAGTATAATATATATTTACCTGATAGAATCCGATTGGTAACATACATGTAAGATTTCATGTAAATGTCTTTTTAAAGTTACAAACTCAGTTTCCATAATGCTTTGGGGCATAGTTATCGTTATGAAGTGTAACACTTTGCACCGTTTTGGTGTCACTAAAACTTCGTACACTATTTAAGTTGCTCAACTCGCGAATACTAATATTCAGTTCATGATGAGTCATGTTTAAAAAAAGCTGCATCTGAAGGGTCTTTCTCTAGTTTGTCAAATTCTGGTTTGTCATAATTGCCTCCGTTAAAGACTTACAATGCTGAATATAAAAAGAAGTGCGCCGCCCGGGAATCGAACCCGGGTCGCAAGAATGGGAATCTTGCATGATACCACTACACCAGCGGCGCATATATGGTAACAAAAACATCATATTGCCTGAACCGGGTATTTATTTTAAAACATTTCAAAAACGTCTTAAATATACAACAATATCAGCATTGTTACAAAAAAACCATTCATACACTTTTTGCAACCCCTACAACTTTTCTAAAACTGTCTTTACTCCAAGTGAACAGTTATCTTATTTATATTGAGCATTATTATCTTTATCTATTACAACATTTAGCAACGTTCTTGTGTCACAAAAAGTAGGTGAACTGTATTAAGTCTCTCCCCTTGTGATAAAGACGAAGCGATAACGAAATATTCAGTTCACGGTTGGTCATCCAAAATTGCTGCAGTAATTGGTCAAATTCTGTTTTGCCATAACTGTCCAAACAAGAGAATATTTTTTCAGTATTAAAAAACACAAATGCGCCGCCCGGGAATCGAACCCGGGTCGCAAGAATGGGAATCTTGCATGATACCACTACACCAGCGGCGCACATGTTTCGTAGAATTAATCAAAACCGGGTATTATAGAGCAGTTCTTTTTTAAAAAATGGTTCCTTTTTATACCATTTAGGAAAGTGAACATAATTCACAATTTACCCTTAAACTTTATTACCTGTCCATGGTCAGTTATAAATTAACCCGTTTTCTGGGGTTTTTTTCCGGGTATTTTCAAAAGTTTACTAAAAAAGAAGCAGACTATGTGCTATCAATGTAAGATTTGAAACAGCAATTTCTGTTCCTTTGTACAAACTATCAAGTTAATTAACATATACTAGTAATGGAAAAGAATAAAACATGTTATCTGGTTTTCCTTCGTTAATTCCTACAAAATCAATTTGCTGCCGCAACATAGACCATAAGAATTCACATACCGAAGACCAGCCAGCGATGATGCTATTCGTCGCATATAGACTGCTCATAATCTCAAGTGTCGTCGCTGAACCCAAGGGCCAATCCTTGCACCAAAGACATCGTCCGGACGCTTTCAGTGGACTATAACTCCACGGAATTGTCGGCATGACAAGTGGCGGAATATCATCTTAAATTACGAATGCAGGTTTTTCATACAAGAAGAGAGTTTAGTGCAAGCAATGAGAACGCTATTTCGATATTGTATGAAAAAAGGGGTTCCTTGGGAGGACCAAGCAACATGGCATTGGACTGTTCAAAATCTTGACCTCACTGTGTTTCAACATATTGGTCCAGGTTGCGGCTATGGTGTAATAGCGGCCCAATATATCGACAATGTTCTTCAACCTTTTCTTGTGCCACCTTTTGCCCCCAACACCAAATCCAGACTTGTGTACACACAGCGAAATTAACTAAAGACTTCCTGGAGCAAAGTGATGCAAATGTAAAGCCTTGACCAGATGTCAGTCCAGATTTTAACCCTATTGAAAACTTGGGGACACCTCAATGACAGTCATCAAATGCCCGATTCAGACCATGTACAGACAGTTCGCTGCAGTAATCAACGGCAATGGATAACACACTTGCCATTGAGTACAAAGATACTTATTATGTAATCATCAAAATGTTTTATTTACTTCTTGAATCCACTCAATATTCATATAAAACAACTCCCGCCAAATAAAACAGCGAGTATTTTGCTGTTGTAACAGCTGTCGGGAAACGAAATCCAGTGGCATTTTCTTTTCTTCGGGTGTTAATTTGATTGTTCTTCAAAAGGAACAAGAGGGAGGTTAGTTTAAATCATACATTCACAAGAAGATAACAATGGTTTGCTTCTTTTATAATCGGTATTTTATATTACAGGTGCATAACCATCGTTTTATATTTCGATATTTTTGGTATATCAGTATTTCGAATTGATATTTTTTTCTATACGACAATTTAAGTTAACGCCTCACGCCGACCATTGACTTCAACTAGATATAAAGAAATGCATAAAGAAATAGAAATGGATTTCACAAATTAAGACTTGCAAATATTTATAGTAAGATCAAATTTCTACATAAAGTAATTCTAGAAGGCACTAAAGAAGTTTAAGTTGACTAGCTTACTTTTCTTGCACATATGTATCCCTAGAAGGAGGATAGGGCGGTAACAGTTGCTTATAAATTCTCTATCTTTATGTGTGATGTTTTTGCCTCTGCTCAATTTTCTTCAGGTCCGAAGTAAGGACTCGACGTCAAGTATTCTTTTACCATGTTTCGTTGTAAGGCTTTCTTTGTGATGTTTGTGTTTGTTTTTCTTGGAGTATGCCCTATCAGTTCCATCTGCTGATGGTAATTTTCACTGGTTGTTATTTGGTCCTCCTCCCAAGTCTATGTTGCTGATGATATCTGGTGACCTTTTCCAAAAGAGTTTTTTCAGACCCGTGTTTACAAATACCTGGATGTTTAATTTATTTCCATTATTCAAATACATGTATACAAAATTACTTACTCCACAGTTGTCTTATATATCTGAGCTTGGTGCTTGTTCTTAATATTTTGCTTCTCCACACTAGTCAGCTTAATGAGCCTTCCATTTCCTTGCCTTGATGTCTCCATTTGTAATGCACTGACAATACTTCTTAAAAAGGTAAAATCTTTTATGTCCTTAAATTCGACCCTTTTCCATGGCAGCTTCCAGCTTGTGGGTCAGCAGTGGTGGCCAATCCACTACTCGATTGATTCCAACTTCAAGCACAGATCATCGCGACGGTGCCATATCCAGCATAATGACCTTTCTGCTGCTTCTCTCAGTCTTCTTATTGCTCTCTTGCGTTCTCTTCCTGATGGTCCTTTTCTTGTGAGCAGCTTCTACATCGATTGCACAGGGAACCGTCTGCAACCAACACCAACGGAAAACAGCCGAGAGCACCTTCCTCTGCCCTTGCAATCTACCATGAGGTATGCATACTTATGTTTTTTTCTCTTTTGTGTCTTTTCACAATTTTCTCCCTGTGGCACAGTCTTCGAACGCTGGACACTAATACTGCGTCTGATTGTAGATCAATTTACATGATATCAGAAAAAAAACGTCCTTTCTAGATTCAATCGGAGCTCCAAGGCATGCTCTCTGTCCAGCAATGATGTCAGCCTTGCCGCTATTGTATCAGCTATTGTTTCTCCTTGATCACAAATCTGATCTTTCTTTACTTCGTGTCTGATGGTCGTTTCCTTTTTCTCTCCACCTCCAGCACGTCAGCCAGCTCCCGCAGGACTTTGTCAAATCGTCTATTATATCTCTCCTGAGTCAGAACTACTAGTACTTGGCATACTGATAGAATTTGTGCAATTATCTCTCTCTTTTCACACAGCTTAAGGGTTGGGTCTTCGCTTTGTTTCCACTTTTGCAAGGTTGCAGGAGATAGGAATTATCAAACACTGACCTCAGTAGAAATGAGATTCTAAACTGTTCCTTCACAGTTCTGTCCAGATAGTTTCCCGCTCTGGTTAGTCTTACTTCATCCACACCTCCCGTTTGCTCTTGATTTCCCTTGATCTTCCTGTATGCGCCTTTCTTCAACCTAAACCATAATGCTTCTCTCTGCGCATGCTGCTGATGCTTTTTACTCGTGCTGAAAATGTGACATTCCCTCGCCTTAGTGCCCAGTGCTTGTGATTCCAGTGATTCCTCGTAAGTGCTGCATACTCTTTGCTTTGTCCACTGATGTTTTTGCTGACCACTTTCTTCCTGTTCTTGTTTGATTTCTGCTCTAGCAATCCTGTCATCTGCTGGGTCTTTTAAAGTCATCACCAGTCGGCATATCGCTACTATGAATTCTTCAACCACACTGGAAACTGATATCCGGTATTGGGTTGAGTTGCTGTAGAGTCCAGTTAATGTAAATGATGGTGGAACTCTAACCCATATCCTCAGATACCCACTCACTTTCCTTTCTTTCGACTGTAGTAGTTACAACTTCATCGAAATAAAGAGGCCACATTAGTCTTGGAAGGGTCCCATTCTGATATATCTAAGCCTTATAATTTCATGGTATTTTATATTATTTGGGGACATTGTACATCCTGTGACTATCAAATTCTCTGCTCTCTGCCAAGATGTGGTGTAATCATCAAGCGTGAATCGGATCTGTATTCATCTGAAGCAGCTCCTGACAATCTCCTGAAGATTTCCTGGTATTGTATACGGTACAGCTCCATCGCCGATCCGATCAGCTAGTGGGGAACAGATCGATCCATAGGCGTTGCTAGGTCTAACCATACTGATGCAAACTTTTCTTTCCTCACTTGGCCTCCTTAATGAATTCGCTCATAACACTGTTGATTGTCATAAATTTCTTTTATTTCGGCACAGAATACCCCTCTGCATCTTCCCAGTATAGTTCCTTTCCTCTAATTACACGGTAAAGTTGCCATAATTTTCCAAGTAAAGTTGGACATTTTTTATACGCTATGAATGGTACCCCATGTATAGGCATTGGAATAAAACCGTAAAAGCGTTTATAATTTTCGAATGCTTAGTTGGGAACGTCTTCTTACAAGTCCCTCTGTAGTGAAGTTTATTTAATAGTCTCTGTCTCAGCGGTAGCGGATTCAGAACGTCTAATTTTAGATTGAGTCTCTGCATAAGGACGTTTACTGGACAAACGAAGCTTAATGCGATACAAAAGACCTTTAAAGGGATTATTAAAGCAATATGAGCTGCAATTTTCATCTTGAAATTTTTTTTTACGAAAAGGTGTTTTTCTTCTAAAATGAAAAAAAAATCATGGTTTTAAATTTCTGTAAGCTGTATTTTTGTGGGAAAAGCCGTTAAGAAGCCTTTATTGGAGCAAAACTGAATTATTGTCGTCCTGTACAAAAATTGATTTGCTATATATTCCTTATAAGAGAAATCTTTCTTCTGGCAAAAATTAATGAATTTTTTAAACTTTATTCACCATAAAAGTTTAAGTTACATGCAGACTTATCAAACTAGCAGGTTTCTGCAGCAAAATAATTTTTTTGAAAATACAGCTCATATTGCTTTAAGTAAATTATGTTGAAAAATGTTTTATTAGTTAGAATTATGAGTATAACACTGTTAAACTTCATTTAGTGATCTAGTCATTAAAAATAAGACAAAAATTTGAAAAGTACAAATATTTGACCATTAGATTGGTAATATATATTTTATATCATCCAATGTTTGACAAGTTTAATGAAGCAAGTTAGTGAACATTGAAAACGTGATGATAATTAAATTTGCAATTGAGCAAAGAGACTTCAATCACTGAACTAAAAAATGACGAAGCGAGTCGTCTATATTCAGACTCTTTTGCAGATATCAGATTCGAGGAAAAACAAACTTAGAAATTGTACCTTCTATATACAGTTTTTGTAATTTGCAAGAAGGAGCCATCGGTAAAAGGTGGGATGGAAAAAATATTGAGAATGGGTCAGAGTTACATGCCTGTAAATCAATTTCGTGTTTCACGGACATATCACATTTTTAAGAATATTTTGCAAGATTTTTTTTAAAATCATTTTGATAGTGAAAAAAAAAGTAAACTACAGGACTTTTTCATAAGTCAAAATGTGAAATAAAAAACGAACAGGAGAATTAGCCAAATAAACTACTGATTTGTCACTGTGAGAACTCGAAGCATGGTTTGGATATGTGCAGTGGGACTCAAAACATTGATGATAAGTGAGCTTGACGTCGGACAGAGAGATGTGAAAAGGCAGTAAGACATTCCAAGCAGTTTAACCGCGTTTTCGTATTTTCTTTTATTCCCTTTTCAAACAATATGTTTGCGCCGCTGGTGTAGTGGTATCATGCAAGATTCCCATTCTTGCGACCCGGGTTCGATTCCCGGGCGGCGCATTTGTGTTTTACTTGCGAATATAATTTAGAAATGTGATATGTTTGTATAGATCTTTGTCACGTGACTGATCGGTAGTACAGTAATTTTCCTTTTTAGCTCACCGAGACGAAGTCAGAGGGGGAGGTGGGGGAGGCAGGGGGGGGGGGGGGGGGCTAATCCTATACTCCCGGCGTCGGCGTCCGGACCTGGTTAAAGTTTTTGCTGCAGGTCCTATATCTAAGTTATTACTTGAGCTATCTTCACCAAACTTGCATGGATGATGCATCTGGACCTACTTATGGACTTGAAAGACTTGGATGCTGAATCTGAATCCTGAATTTCAGATGCTGGAGCAGGTTAAAATTTTTGTTGCGGGTGCCTTTTGATTGCAATATCTAAGTTACTACTGGTCCTAATTTCACAAAACTTGCATGGACTTGTGATACTGATGCACCTGACAGGCTTGAATGCTGAATCTGAGCCATAGATGTCGGATGCTGGAGGAGGTTAAGGTTTTTAGAGCTGGTTAAAGTTTTTGAAGCAGGTGCCCTCTGATGAGTATATCTTAGATATTACTGGTGCTAACGTCACCAAACTTGCATGGATGGTGGGTATTATGATACTGATGCACCAGACAAGCTTGAATGCTGAATCTGAGCCGTAGGTCTCGGATGCTGGAGAGGTTAAGGTTTTATGAGCTGGTTAAAGTTTTTGAACAAGTGCCCTCTGATGATTATATCTTAGTTACTACTGGTCCTAACTTCACCAAACTAGCGTGGATGGTGCATCTTATAATACTGATGCACCGGACAGGCATTGATACTAAATCTGAGCCATAGGTTTCGGATGCTGGAGAAGGTTAAAGTTTAAAGAGCTTTTAAAAGTTTTTGAAACAGGTGCCCTCTGATGATGATATCTTAGTTATTACTAGTCCTAACTTCACTAAACTTGCATGGATTGTGTGTCTTGTGATACTGATGCACCTGACAGGCTTGCATGCTGAATCTGAGCCATAGGTTTCGGATGCTGGATGAGGTTTAGTTTTTTGGAACAGGTCACATGTTTTATAGATAATAGCTTGCATAGTTGATTTAACTATAAATGAATCGTAGAGGTAGCTTCAGATGCGGAGCCTGATCTCTATTATCAAGGATGTTAAAAAAATCTCCTACCTCACTCAAACCTGCTTGAAAGATGTGTTTGTTGTTAAATGATATAACATGATTTCTATGATATAGTATGGTATGATATGATACTGTAATGATTATGCCTTATTACAATAAACGTTGTGATGAATTAGATTTGGGTGGGGAAATGGAATAACCTGACTACCCTTGGAGTGGACTACTCCAAGGTTGTATAAACAGCTGTGCTGTAGAGTCTGAGAGTCGTCTGTGAACAGCGAAGTAGAAAGGACAAGATTGAAAGAAAGAAAATAGAAAGAAGAAAGATAGAAGAGTTAAGAGGTAGGGTTAAATAGAAACTAGTGGCAAGAAACCCAGGGAATTAAGGTGAGGTGCTTGGTGTAGTAAATCTGAAGAAGATTGGGACACCAAGTACCTCTCTCTCAATAGGAACCGGGTATAGATACACAGTACTGAAAGCCCACCTCACACATAATCCCCATTTATGATTGATACTGATTTAAACGTTACCCAATTAGAGAAAAATCATTGTACTTATCATTATTGACTCAGGTAGAGTTAAGGAAAATTTATTTCATATATTATCCCTGAGAACCCAGGACAAAACACGTTATATTTTGGTGGCAGCGGTTGGATAAAATATCAGTGATTTCATTGATTTAATAAATTTAATTTTGTTGTTTTTGAATCAACATATACCGTTTGTATAAGAGACTGGATACCGAGTGTATTGTTACCGGGTGCCTTGAACCAAGTGAAGTGTTACCGGGTAGTGTGTACCAGGTTCAAAGAAACCGTGTATCTGAATTTTGAATGAGTGAACGATAAGAATAAAAGAATTAGAAAACTTATGTGTAGTATTTTTGTATTAGTGTCGATAATAGAAAATTTAAAATGAATGACAAAGAAGCTGAACTTTGGGCTGATCTTAGCGTAATAGATGCTAGACGTGAGAAGCTAAAAGAAACATTGGATAGATTGAGATCTACGCCATATACATCTAATCCTTCTATGATACCAGATTCCTGGGTAGATGTAAGACCAAAATATGATGCAAGTATGGATGATAGATCATCTCAGTATGCTAACACTGCAAGTGCAAATGTTAAATCGGACAAAGCGGAGAATTTTGGTTATTCAAAATATCCAAAGTCAGATTTCTCTGTTTAACGAGGGGAAAAAAAGTCAAGAAACGTATAAAGCGAATAGTAATTACTTAAACCCTCGATCAATTGAACAACCAAACTTTTCGGAAACGCTACTAGCAGGTAGTTTTCCACACAGTACACACAGTCTCGGTGCCACATCGACGACAACCAGTGTTACTTGGACATCAAGACATGGTGCATGGAATGATAGACCACATTCAAACCAGGTCTTTAATCGAAGTGTTACCTCACAAGTTAACACTGAAAACAATCTTGTAGATAGTAACATGGGTAAAACTATCATGAAGCCAGTAACGTTTGATGGCACTTCCTCATGGATAGACTATAAAGCTCATTTTGAAGCCTGCTGTAGTATTAACCTGTGGAATCCTCAACATAAGAGTTTATACATGGCAGCATCTTTAAGAGGACAAGCACAGACTGTACTCAGAAACATAAAATCAGGCCCAGTTTACACATATGCAGATTTATGTGAAGCATTAGAGGCTAGGTTTGCACCTGTTAATCAGACCGAGTTGTACCGCGCAATGCTAAGGGAAAAACGCCAAAAAGGGACAGAGACTTTACCAGAGCTTGGGGAAAGCATACGTCGCTTGACTCATCTTGCATACCCTACGGCACCAAGGGATGTAACTGAAATAATTGCCAAAGATCAGTTTATTGATGCGCTGACGGATTTTGACATGCGACTGCGTATTCAACAGTCCCGTCCTAAATCTCTGAATGATGCCGTAAGATTAGCAGTCGAAAAAGAAGCGTTCTGTAGAGCCGAGCGTCAACGTAGGCATGACGTAGGATTTGCTCGTGGTGCTACAATGGACGTGGTAGATACAAATGCGTCTTCTGCACAGAGTAGCATTGATGTAAATGAAGAAATTATGAAGCTTCGTCAGGAAATTCAACAGTCCATGAGAGATCTGGAGATTTAAATATCAAAATTGTCTGCAAGCAAGGGGTCAGAAAAATCAAATGATACCGATGCAGAGCATGTCGATTGCTTCCATTTTAAATGCCATCACTGCGGAAGGCGTGGACATAAAATCAAAGATTGCTTTATTAAGTTAAACCAAGAACAGGCTCAAAAGAAAGCTGTTAAATCTGAAGCAGGTGAACATTGTGAAACCCAGTTGAAGAACAAAAGACATGATACAAAGTCGAACACAGCCACCATAAAGAATGCTACAGTCGGTACAGAATCTGGTTTGTTTATCAACGCGCTTGTAGACATGGTTCCATGCAATTTGCTAGTTGATACTGGCGCAACATTATCAATTCTTGGTGATAGAATATTTGAAAAGATAGAGAAAGTTGGGCATTGGTGTTTGGAACCAGTTGCACAAAACATAGTTAGTGCAGATGGAACTCCTTTGGAAGTGAAAGGAAAAGGTAATTTCAGAATCCACCCAGGGGATATATGTTTGAATGTACAGCTGTTGTTGCCAACATTAAAGCCGACGGAATTTTAGGGCTTGAATTTCTGAAATCAAGCCATTGTGTAATAGACGTATCTCAAAGTAAAATGTATATACAAGGGGTGGAGCATGAATTAGAGCTACAAGGCCACATTGGGTGTTCCCATATTAGATTGACAGAAAATAATGAAAAATTGACACCTAGAAAACCAGAATTTCTGAGTACTAAATGCTTGTTTCGACTTCAGTTAAAAGATGAACTGAGTAATCATTTGTTAGCTTGTGGTTTGGAAGACATGTCCAAAAGGAAGTTTGAATGCGAGTTTTGTGATCAAGCCTTTGGGAAAAAGACAATTTTAACCAGGCACATCAAAAGAGTCCACGGTGACGACCGAGTGAAAACAGCCACCAAAGACCAGGTTCAGTCTACACCAAAGAGTGTTGGAGAAGATGAAGATTGGGATAAAGACCCTGGAGAGTTGATATTTGAGGAAGTGGAGGTCGGAAGAACATACCAAAAAAGAACCACCCCAAGATTGCCCGAGTTGTCAAACGCAAAGCTGAAGAAGAAGAGCCAGTATTGTCAGAGGGACAGGGTAAAGAACCTGTGGTAGAAACAGAATCCTGTGAAACGACGTCCAAGGAAGAACCACTGAAAGAAAGTCGTTGCTTTTGTTGTAAGGCTGTTGGGAGAGAAAACGTAGACGTTGGAACGCAGACAAACTTTAAGGTCGATGATCAGAAGAAAAGAGGCCACCAGAAGATTATCGAGTGATAAGAAAATATCAAGAGAATGGTGAAAATATTGAGAAATTTGAAGAGGACTCGTGGTTTGATTAATTCAAAGGAAACAAACTCTCGAAAAACAGTAATTGATTTATGGCGAGACTAGTTGTCTTATTTCAGCCAATAACAGAAAGTTATGTTGGTTTCGTCATTTATATTTGAAAAATAGATATTTTAAATACCTTTGGAAAAAAAAGTTGTTAAAAATAAAAATCAGTAGACATGCGGGACGCATGGTAAAAGAGGCGTGGGTAATGTAATGATTATGCCTTGTTATAATAAATGTTGTGATGAATTAATTTTGGGTGGGGAAATGGAATAACCTGACTACCCTTGGAGTGGACTACTCCAAGGTTATATAAACAGCTGTGCTGTAGAGTCTGAGAGAGTCGTCTGTGAACAGCGAAGTAGAGCGGACAAGATAGAAAGAAAGAAAATAGAAAGAAGAAAGATAGAAGAGTTAAGAGGTAGGGTTAAATAGAAACTAGTGGCAAGAAACCCAGGGAATTAAGGTGAGGTGCTTGGTGTAGTAAATCTGAAGAAGATTGGGACACCAAGTACCTCTCTCTCAATAGGAACCGGGTATAGACACACAGTACTGAAGGCCCACCTCACACATTATCCCTATTTATGATTGATACTGATTTAAACGTTACCCAATTAGAGAAAAATCATTGTACTAATCATTATTGACTCAGGTAGAGTTTAGGAAAATTTATTTCATATATTATCCCTGAGAACCCAGGACAAAACACGTTACAATACACTATTGTTAAATATGAAACAATATTAAATCATATGTTATATTATAAAAAGTTATATGATATGATATTGTATTGATTTTTTGATATTTTAAAATATAATATTGTTTCATGATATTGTTATGTATAGTATTGTATATTTTGATGCAATGTTGCATAATATGATATTGTATCAAATATATTATTTTAACACATGATACTGTTACATGTGATATTGCAATATATAATATTTTATCATATGGTACGATACAATAAATAGTATATAATGTGATATTGGTTTATATAATATATTATTATATCACATGAAATTGCATTATATGATATTGAAATATATAATATTGTTTCATATGATACAAATTGTAAATATGATATTGTATTATATAATATTTTACTATATCACATGATATTGTATCATATGATACAATATCATATCATGTTTCAAATAAGGAAAAATATCATACAATACAATATCATACTATTTTATACAATATGATATCATTGTGTACAATATTGTGATTTATTATGTGATATGATATTATATCATATAAGGCTATGTTGTATGATATAATGTGTATTATGATATTGTATTATGTGATCAAATACAATAATGTAAAACACAATACAATGTCATACAATATGTTACAATATCATGTCTCATCGTTATTGATTACGGTATTTTATTGTATTATATGATATATTTTGTAGGTATGATAGGATGCAATATTGTATTTTTTATAATTGTATTGATAAACATTCTATCATATAATACCGTATGAAATGAACATATGATTATCATACAATTTTTTAACAGATGATATATGATATTGTGTCAAAACAGTATCCATGAATATCTAAGATCATAAAGTATGATTTCATATAATATGATAAAGGTAATCTCATAAAGGTGATGCCTCATAAAGGTGATGCCTCGTCTCGGTGAGCTTTGTAATCTGTGATTACCTATGTTCTCAAAAGTATTAATTAGATTGTCATTTCTACATTAAGTATGATATGAATATGTATCATTTCTATAGGATAAATACCAGACCTATTTATGTCCAATATCGCCCCAAACTGTCCTTTATTTGTATTTGTCAAATACTAGTATTTACCATTTTACAGTGTAATGTATCTATAGATTTCATTGATTTACTCGGCATATTCTTATTTCACTCCCCTATTGAGGACAATTCTATTCCACTTCTGTCTGTCATTTGATAGTTGGTAGATTGTGTTTAAGCTACGTCCGTTCTCTGTCATAATGATCTCTTTTTCAAGAATCTTTCTCCGAGTTAGTCTTTCTTGGAATGTCTAATGAAAGGATTAGCAAGTGGTGGTAGTTTTGCATTTTTATAACGTGTGTTCTATCCGTTTCATTTTCTTAATTTCTTTCGCAAAGGGTATTTGATTTGTTCAATGTCAATGGTCTTCATTTCTTATTTTGTTTGGTTATACTCAGTATTTAAAGGATGATTCGCAGACATCTGTATATAAATGATTGGAGTTTTTTTTTCATGGTAACTTCGGGACTACAAGTTTCTGTCACAGTACTGAATTTGCCTTAATATTCTGGGTTTAGTCTTAGTTGTTATTTGCATTTCCATACTCTTAGAATCATGCCAAGTACATAGCAAGCATTTGTTAGTCTTGATTTTTCATCTGATTATCATCTGGGCCTCCAAGATAGTTCAGAGCATTTCCTAGATATGATGTAGTATCGATTACTGCAGTACTATATAGTATATTGTTTATTCATCACCCCACCCCTATAGATTCGGAGCCCTGCCTTTGCGGCATTTTCAGTGAGAACTGGTGTTTTTTCTCCTTGATTTGATCATTAGTCAAGGCTGAGAGATCCAAATCATCAGCAAAACCCAGCATATCAATATATATATAAGATAACATTTCTTTTTGATGGTGTTGATTTTCTTATAATCCATTTAATGGTCAAAAGAAACAAAACGGAGAAAGCACGCATCGTTGTCTTACATTGTTGTTTTAACAAATAAACTGTATCATTTATTGTTGGAAAAAAATTTGCTTAGAGCAACATTCTGTTTCAAACACAATTTTCATAAAAACAAGAGACCCACAGGCCTTGACGGCCATCTGAAACCATAGCCCATAGATGGACCAGTCGAGGAGTCCCATGTTTGCACTTTAAGGTTCATTTTGGAATCTAAACCCTACTTCAATATTTTGGTAGTGAAGAACTACAGATCTTTAAAAGTTGTTAATGATCAAAGGACATTAACTCTATAGCATTTATTCTTTCATTGCAAATCTTGCAAGAGAATTACATCTAATTTCTAGAGTGTATTCTTAGATGAATCAAAAAATAGATAATGTAATTAAATATATCATGGTTTTACTTTAAAAAATCAAGAGTATAGTAAAAACACTGTGTTTAATGGCTTGCAAGTTTTTATCAATATTACTGAAATTAAATTGTTTACAAATATTTTTGAAAAGAAAAGGATGTTCAACGTGGAAAAGGCTTTATGTGATGCCATCTAAACGAAATCAAGAAGCATGCATATTCTGTTTTAATAATGTTGATTAATTATATTTTTTAATTTGTCTTTTATTTTATATTTTAAGGATACTCTAAATATATTACTAAATTATTCATGTAAAAGTTTGAGAGAAATTGTACATTTATACCCAACGTCAATTGAGAAAATGTTCACGTTCAATAGCCCTTTGTGCGAATATTGAAATTTGACGCCATAAATGAAAGCAGTGTGCTTACTTATGATTAAACAGCGCTTTCTTAGTGGTTTCTGTATAACGGTTTCAGGCATTGTAGAAAAAATATAAAGTAACACAGGTGACGTATTTTAGTATCTGTAATGTCCGCTATCTTCCTACTGAAATGAACCACCAAGAAAGCTGTTTGCATTAATTAAATAACACTGTACCGCTAAAAATATAGTCCTTCTTAGATTCTAAACTCCAATTACTTTTTCTATGCAAAGTCGTACAACTGTAAGAAAGGGAGAAAGCTGTGATCTTTTATTTCTTTACATCTTGATTTAAGGTCAAAATATACTTTTTTGATATTTTGTCTAAAACCACTCAAGGTTCCTTCCTTAAACCACCTTTGAGGAGTTTTATATCATAGTGGTGGTTTGGTCTGGTATATAATTCCCATGCCCACTCCTATAATATTATGCCAACTGCTAAAATATTGTCGTTCAAAGTGCTTCAGTTGAGTACTTTGTTAGTATAAGAAATATGTACAGCATGTGAATACATATAGGTGCCCAACAATGTATATCAATTCAATTGAAATAAATGTACCGGTAAATTCAAATTCTTTGTAATCAGTTTATTGTGGATATCAGTTGCATAATTAGCATAATAAATATATACACCATTGACCAACAGAATACAATACAAATATTTACTAGCCTTGTTCAAATTATTCCCTGGTTGAAATCACACTGGAAACTGGAAAGATATTCAATTTAATGTTTGTTTGGTAATAGATGTACATGTACTAATATTAACTTTTTAAGTAATTATTACGCTTTGAAAATAAATACCGGGGTATTATTTCCATTACTCAATATTCACCTGAAATATTCATTGGTTATCCTCTGTATTGGCATTATCACAGATTTTATCAATAAATGAAAACATTCAGCATCGAGTTGACTGATATTTCCTTCAGTATCAAGTCCACTACAGCAGGTCATGTACCCTCTCACTGATCAATATCATGGTGTAACTAAACAAGCACATATCAAAATACACATGTACTAGTATACAAATACAGGCGTATTACATCGCTCAACACAATTTACAGTACCTGGTTCAAAAGATAACAAGCATTTTTTTGGTGGATACATTATGAAATATAAAAAATAAACTTTTGATCCATAAGGTATAACTAGAATGTATTTAGATTTTATTTTTGGAAAGCATTGTTAAGAAAACAAAATGTTCTGTACAGAAGTATTTAGAAGAAAATGCACAGTTCATTTCATGGAATCATTAATTTTCTTTGATGGTCAAAAAATATTATTTAGCCATTTTCTACATAAATTTTCAAAAACATTTCTGTTCATATTTTCTGACATGAATTTACTGTAAAATTTTCAAACTGACTCTGTATAAACCATCAAATTTATTCAAAAGAACATAAATCTATAAAATTTTCTGATTTTCAGAAGTGACAGTTTCTTTAAGTTTGACTGTATGTACTTGTACATCAATCTTCAAAAGGAAATACATTTATAAGAAGACCTTCTGTGGTAACAGAACAGAGTAAAATAAGAAACTTTTGCTAATAATGAAAACATTTTTAAATGCACCCAAATACTTTATACCTATTTACATGGCCACTACAGAAAACAGAACCTTTCAAATACACCAATATTACTCAGTACAATATGTTGTCTTCCACTGAACACAGAGAACAACTTATCACAGTTTCATTTCATCTGAACAAGTTTTAAACCAAGTAATCTCACATTCACACCGATGAAAATCTCAAATGGAAATGGTGTCACTATTTGACCAAAAAATATACAATATCGCACTTAAAATTTCTTCTTTTTTGTACATACCTGGTACATAATACCTGGTATATAAATGTATAACTTTTTGTATATACATGTACAATGCACCAATATGTGTTAATTGCTTGACTATTCAAATTTTCCGTTGGTTTTATTAAAAATGCATTTATACATCAACATGAAAAGAGACAGGTGTATGACTTAGACAGATAGCATACTTTATCAAAATTCTTGAACATAAAAGTATCCACATCATTTTTATAAATCTTACCACAACTGTGAGATTTTTTTCAGTGTACATAATAACATTTAAATAATACTGCGTTGCTAAACCAAAAAAAACCCATATTTTTAAAATACACAACTCTCTTTCAAAAATTTTCTTCCAATTGCACAAAATATTTTTTATAAAGGCATGATCTAGAAACAAAGGAATCATGGGTAAAAGCAGAAAACCTGATTCATGTTTATCATAATAAATATGGCTAAATGATATCATTCACTCACAAAACATCACAAGATGGAATGAAATAAAACCAACTCTCTCTGACACGTACTCTCGAGTCTTTTTCCCTGCATTCTTTGTCCATTCATCATAGTTCTAACACAAGCCTAACATACAGTGGCCCCCTCAGGGGACCCCAAACGGCACCACCAAGTCCTCCTTGTGCTGTACCCTCACTTTACCCACT
Organism: Magallana gigas; assembly: GCF_963853765.1. NCBI lineage: Eukaryota > Metazoa > Mollusca > Bivalvia > Ostreida > Ostreidae > Magallana > Magallana gigas. The sequence goes on from NC_088854.1 coordinate 47,618,580, forward strand.
GCCTGTGATGCTTTTTCTGCCGATAGCGTTATCTATGAATACAAATATCTTAACTGTATTAACTTCAATACTGCAAGTTTTATTTCACTTAAACAATCAAGAATTACCAATAATGGAATTTTATTTGTACAACACTTTTTGAATTGCCTATCATTTAGATAATGTCTTATAACCTGGTTTGGCTAAAAGCCTATAACAGTACATGACTTATGCAGAACATATCAATGCGCTTCACTTCATATCTACATGTAAATCTTGTACCATTTAATGTCAGTGTTTACTTGGCCATTTTCTGAACAAGGTGGCAAAAAATTAAAGAATTTAATTGTCACCCAATTTATGCATAAAAATGCTGGGTGATAGCAATTTGCCTGAACATAAGTTATCTATGAGCATAATTGGGTATATATTTAATCCATTCAACATTTTTCTGCCTACTGAACATATCTGAATGCATACCCCTCCTGAATTCCTCTAGATGATTTGTACCAAAGATAAACAATCTGAGAACTCTACCATATAAACTTTCATTATGAAGAGTTAATTCCAGAAGCTATAACAGAAAAACAGTGTATATGTATGACTTAACTACAATATTTCTCTTACCAGCTGGATATCTGCCAGTGACACTGGAGCAGAACTAAGCACTATCTGTGGGGCTGCCATGCCATTGGGTAGCGGTGGTCGACTTGTCCTTATCTTAGAGGACCCACTTAAAATCATGTTTATTTTAATGCTGAAAAACAAAATGTACAGAGTCTTTTATGAGCATCATAATGCACATATCAATGCATTATTCATGAACCAATATTTCATCAGTTATTTTTTATGATGATGCATTCTTCAAGATGATGAAACACTCTGCCGTTATATTGTATAAAATGCTCTTACCCATATTGATGTGCTCTATCATTGTATTCCTGTTGTTCAACTGTTTCACCAGGTGACACGTCAATTATTTTTCTATTGGAAAAAAAAATATTCATCATTCAAACTTGTAAGAAGTACCTTTGAATTAAATACCAAGAACATTTTTTTCCCATACATATTGGTTTCAAATGCAAACACATTGGATTTCTCTTGCTACGGTTTCTATTTTTTTACAAACCGAAATTTATCTACATCAGTACCTCACAGTTTTATGCAGAATCTTTTCTAAGGCTGAGGGTTCATCCAACTTCTGTGCATTTCTTTGAGACTGTGTATTATAGCTTTTTTAAAATAAAAGATAAAATGTTGAAAAAATGATTTCTGTGATAGCAGTATATCCCACAAATTATGAAAAGAACCTCTATATAGGAATTCCTGCTGTCAAATTCTTTTATGTCTCTTTTTTTAATAAAGTTTTGTTTTTAAAAAAAAAATCCACACATAAAATGTCAACAACCCTTGATTAATCTAATTGAAAACTTCTAGCACTTCCTACCTTGGTCCAGATTGGCCACTACTTGTTGGTTCTGGTAATAATCTGGCTCTTTCATTTGTACTCTAAAACAATATATATTACACATGTGCATAAATAATTGGGATTAAACACAGGTAGGCTTAGTCTGATGCCAGAAATGTTACCCCAATCTAAAAGATATATTCCACTCCAATTGTTGCATGTACATGTATACTAAATGTATTTTCCAGCCTCTATATTGCACTTAGATGCAGGCTCCATGATGTGATTTGTATTTTTCGCATACAAAATTTGAGAAAAAATAACCGTGATTGAAGCTTGATTACTCATGAATCAGTCGATCTGTTATCAATTCGATTTACAAATAAATCTAATAGGTAAAAAAAACATATATACTTTAAGTGGTCAAAGTGTCAGCCTAAATAGAACATTGATCTGTCATTCTTCAAAAAGAAAAAACGTTATATCAAGATGTTAATTTAGCTTCATACATTAAATTACCCCCTGTGCAGTTTTGATGTTGAGTAAATTCGAGATTACCCAAAAATGTAGTATGTATCTAATGTCTAAGAAACAGGAAACCTGGTAAATAAGAATGAAATACCGAATATGGTTCCTCTCCATCTTTGTCGCTGCTGTCGCTAAAACAGCAACCCATCGTACTTTAACCAAAATATTTTGGGATACTCTACTTCTATTTTATTGACCTTCACCTTGCCATCACATGATAGTTAACATGTTTAAGTACCGCAGACGATAAAGAATATTCAATTGATTAGATCATAGATATATAGTTATCCGATATAAAACATTTTTTAAATCAGAACGTGTATTTGAAAAACGCTGCATATATTTAATTTAGACAATGGTAATCATTTAATATTTGATTTGCTGCGGGGCAACAACATGTCAGCGTCCATAAGCAAAAACATGAAAATGTTTTGCGTGAGCTGTCAAAGGTTTTTACAGCGATGCAATGTACGTCGGTTTTCAGATGGACGCGGATATGAAAGTACCATGAAGGTGTTGTTAATACCATGATCATTATATAATTGTAAAACAGATGGGCTGTCACTTAGATGTGTAGTAGACTATCTTAGTTGAATTGTTTGACCTTTTTGTGCAGATTATAATGATTTGATATTAAAAATAAACATGGTGAGAAAAGTGACACGTTACAATACTAAACTTTTATTTGGGGGTCTAAACTGTGGTCGAGTGTGCACGTGTGCTACCACTCTTACAAAAATTTCCGAAACTTTTTTCATTTTTACCTGTCCCAGATTCTCTTTCACGGTACATTTTGACGATTAAAAATACATTTGTTAAGGAAATGCAACTAAAAGCAATATAAGGAGAGAAATCCAAGATTTCTTCATTGACATGTCATCTCTCTTCCCCAGGAAACATGCGTGGATATGGGGCGCTGGGGATGAAGGTCATTGGTTATCAGTATTTAATTATGAATGTTGAATACCTAAGAAAAATGTTGACTTGTAATCCAGAAACTAAACTGTTCTCAACATGGTATGGTCTAAGGTCAATTTCCCAACATACTTTGGGTTTTTTTTTTGTAAATCTTTTATGGGCTACAAGTAATTACTGTAAATGTATTACATTTGGCTGTGTATTCGTTTTAGCGTTTTTGGCAGAAAGCAGATTTTGCTAATTCAAGTACATCATGAATTGCCTTTCATATGTGTATTAAAATGAGCACATTCAGAAAAACGCCAATTCAAATCCACGCTTACTTGTTGAAAAATCATTTTTTGCTAAATGTCATACATGCTAAATATAATACATTCACATGCAGTAATTTCCTTCTCATGTACCCACAGCCAATAAAAAAGGATTACCGGTATACTTACTCCCCTTCGTTGGTGATGCTACACATAAGTTCTATTCACACAAAATTTTAGTAAAAGAGACGTGTAGAAGATTTGATATCAGCTAGATGATATTGATCGAAGTGACAAGTCTATTATTCATTGTGAGATAGTTTGTTATATGAAAGTTTGCAGTGCATATGAATGTTAAATACAATCATATGCAGTACGTGTGTTGAATTATATACATTTTTCCAGGGCTGGATCCGTCATATGAGAAAACAGAAACATGTAAACTTCATTCAACTGAATGATGGAACTGGCAAACCAGCAGCACAGATAGTGACATCACCAGAAATCTGTTCCAAGTATTTAAAGAATTTCTTATTTTTGAACATCGTTATTCAAAGATAACAGATTTATTGAATATTATATCCGTAGTTTAATTAAATTGATGATTTTATCTCCTTTGTATGAAACTGTTAGTTTGCTACATGTACTACATAATGTGGGCATTTTAGAGATGTGACAGAGGGAAGTTGTATTACTGCATATGGAAAATATCAAGAAAGCATTGCACAGGAACAGAGTGTTGAATTCCTGGCAGAGGAGATTAAAGTACATGGACCTTGTAACATGCAGGTGAAACTGATAATTACAAACTGTTGGCCTATAATTCATTTCAGGTAAAACTTATATCGAATAATATTAGAAAATGTACGCCAATAGGTAGAGAAAGATTTTTAAAAAGAATCTTAATTTTCTTTTTAAGAAATATCCTTTTCAACCAAGGAAAATTCACTCACATGAACACCTGCGGCAGTTCCTGCACCTGCGTCCAAAGACCGCCTTGACATCTGCCATCCTGAGGATCCGGAACACCGCCACAATGGCGATACACAAGTACTTCCAGGTATTGATACATGGCTTCATCAATTCAGTTTGCAATATTAATGTCATTTTCATTACTCTTTTTGAAGAAAATATAAAACAAGTGGGGATGAATAGCTTATTTTGTTGGAATTTTAAAAGTCTTTAATTCTTTCTCTTCTCTGTTTTATATCGAAGGAGAATGGGTACATTTTTATACACACTCCTATTTTGTCAAGCAATGACTGTGAAGGTGCTGGACAACTATTTACTGTAAAGGTATGTTTGTAAAGTACATTTCTTATAGATATTAATCCTAAATCATCTTTGACATACCATTGAGACACTTACCGGTACTACAAGTACTTGAGTATCAGAGGTTCACAATGCATAAACCATTGCTGTATAGAGACAACATAATTTACAGGTCTCGGAGAAAAATGATGATGACGAAAAGAAACCCATTCCAGAGTTCTTCACTAGCCCAGTATTCCTCACAGTTTCAGGACAGCTCCATCTTGAGGCCGTAGCAAGGTAAACCAAGACGTATGACAAGGCAATTAACTCAGTTCAAAACTTGGTACCTAACTGACAACTTTAACAGATATGTTTGAAGGGCATGTTTACATTTCATTAAGTCATTATCTGGTATTTAAAGGTCAAATGTTTTCATGAAACTAAGTATTTTGAAATAGGTGTGTCCCAAACAGTCCAGGGACAAGTTTACTGGATAAAGACATGTATAAGTGGTCATAAACTGGAAATTTAATCAAGATCAGATGACATCAAAAATGAAATAGGGTTATGATTTTTTTGTTTTGTTTTTTCAAACTTTCATGTACAGGTTATTTACATCTTATATATTTAGTTTACAGTGCATACACATCACATATTCACTTCATTTGAGATTTAGAATATAAGTATAATATAAACACAGTCACATAAAAAAGCACATGTACAGACAGGTGTATACACCGACAGACAAACATATATATGCACAAACAATCTTGAAAACTTGCTTTTATCACCCATGAAAGCTTGAGTATTTTTAGTTATGAGTTGGGGGGGGGGGGTAAAAGAGGGTGGAGAAAGAGAGGGGAACACTATCTATCAAAAACTCATACATATGCAAGAGGATACATAAAAGTAGACTTATATTTTTTTGTCATTATTTGCTTACAATTTCGTTGCAGCTATTATAAACACATGGTTATGATTTTGCTTGAAAGGCTATTGTTAACTTAACAGTTTCTCAAAAAATTATATGGTCTTCTTAGAATAACAGAAAAATGTAATGGCATATGGAGTACAAGTTCTATCCATTCCTGTTTTCCTATTAGTTATGATAAATTATATCATCTGTATATAGATATTACATGACTAATGAGAACTGAACATTTCTGCTGTTTCCTTTCAGTGGTATCAGTAAAGTTTACACATTTAGTCCAGCCTTTAGAGCAGAGAGAAGTCAAACAAGTAACCATTTAGCTGAGTTTTACATGATAGAAGCTGAGCTTTCCTTCACTGAATCTTTAGAAGATATTATGCAGGTATAAACTTATGATATTCTAGACTGGCATATTTTATCAGAACAACTGTGTTCTAGGATGATTTCGTATACCTTAAAAAATGGTTGCTTATATCAGAATAACTTGTGCTGTATTCCAGTTTGCATTCCTTATTTATTGTTTAGGTGATGGAAGGTCTTATAAAGTCCCTCACTCGAGAAGTGATGGAGACTTCAGCCGATGATATTAGATTTGTCCACCGGAGAAATTCCGCCTCCTCTGATCTGTTGGTAAGCTCAAACATATCATGGCCTTTTTCAAACTTTTATCCAATGGTTGATTAGATTAACTAAATTCACACTTTATAACCATATTGCTCTTATTACATGTGTATATGATAGAAAAATTAAATTTACAAAAAATACTGTTGGAAAGGCTGGTGTTCAGTTTGATGGTTCAGAAAGCTTTTTCAGTACCGATAGTCATAAAGAGTGAAAAAACACCTATAAATGCTTTAAAATTCACTTGAATTTTTTTTTAGGACTTTGTTTTTATAGGGATTCATCGTAACTAAATTTTACCTAATAAATCAGTATATTTTAAAACTACATGAGGAAGAAAATCAAAACCTGCTTACTGTATATGTCAATGAATTTGTTTACTTCACTTTCCTTTGCAAATATTAGTTTGTGTTGAAATTCATGCTTTGACTATTTCAATGCTTATTTTTTAATGCTATTCTGATCTTTTTCCAGACAGCAATTGACAACATGATAGAAAAAGAATTTATAAGGTACAAATATGTTTACAAATATACCTTTGATATGTCCAATATTTTGTTTCCATATATATCAACATTATTATAATATTATATCAACAACATAGTTTTTTTTGTCTGATATAGATTGCCTTATGTAGAAGCACTCAGCATAGTTAATAAAATCTTTGAAAGCCCAGAACTCAAGGTAAGAAATTATGATTTAATTATGCATACTATTAGTCTAATTAAGACAATTAGGGTGGTATAGGACACCTGTAGATATTAATTTTATAAAAGTACATGTACCGGTACTATGTAATCAGAATACTTTCACTGGTGTAGTATTTTTTTCAATTCTACCCAATTCGACAAAAAAAAGTTTTACCAATTTCTTGAAATGTAAAAAATATAAAAGCCCCTGCAGAATTCGAACTCATGACTTTCAGACTCATAGTTCACGCTCTAACCCATTGCGCTATGCTATTAGGTAATAATTTAGTGAAAGAAAACATTTATAGAATTATACTGATTTTATAGTTTATTTCAATAGGAAGTACATTACAAAATGGAGGTGTCCAATATCACCTTAAGCTTTAAGCAGTAGAATACTGTAAAATTAACAACTTATTTTACAAATCACTTCAGTAAGTGGATCAAGATGACATTTATTATGACTTACAAACATGAAATAACTGCATGAAACTTCATGTTTTCAGGCAGTGGTTTGCAACATCAAAATCAAAATTATGATCATAACAAAGATTCACAGATGTCATAAAGTTTTTTTGCACAAGAATATTTTTACTTCACATAAAAGTAAAACAAAGATGTGAAAATGGTAATATTAGGGTATTTAAATTTTGGACTTTCTGAATACCATGTCTAGTAAGTAAATTACCAGCTTGCATTTTTCCCTATGTTAAACATATGTTATTACAGACAAAATGAATAAATAAGTCCCTACATGTAATTATGTCATGTGTATAGAGTGGTGAAAAATATTGACATAATTATCAGATCTGTCATGGAATGCTGGAAGGACATTTTCAGCATCTTATCATGAGAACTGGGATTGAAAACATACTGTGTGTTTGATAACTAAACATTTGAAGGTATTAAGTGCTTGACAAAAGAATACACTTCACTAAGTTTAAAGAATGCAAAGCATTATTGCTTATGATTTTTAAAAAAATTCATTTTGATACAAGTTCATTAATCAACAATGCATTTAATTGAAAATGATGAAAAATCTCTGACCAATGAAGTAATTATACAGTATGTTTACCCGGTATTACTTTTTATTTTTGGTCATCATACTGCACATTATAAACTAGCATTTGGGGATAAGATTGGATTCCTACCCACAGGGTGTCTTGTTTCAGATTCAAACAAAATGGTCTCTCAGCCCCATCACTGCTGGTTAGGAGGGTAAACAAGAAATCTCCATCTTTGTCGATAACGTGAACTGAATTTGTGGCCAGGTCACTGACCAAAATGTGAGAACGACTGTCGGTACATATCCCATTTGGTTCAAATCCCAAGTTGTTTCCATGCCCCATATAACAAAATCGAAGTTTTCCCCAGATATCAGTCACAACTAGAGCTCCTTTGGAAGAATCACAAACAATAACATCCTGATTGTTGTTCTCTGTGATGTATTGCAGATATTCATAAAGCAGTTCGTCTTCATCATATTGAAGCCGATAGCTCTCCCCCTTAGTTGTCTCAGAAATCCTTAGCAATGTTCCCATGCCAGATATTTTGCTCCACATGCCTATCAGAAGATCTGCATTGAAATGGGAAGAATAGACACAAGAAGGTATCATTGAATAGGGGAGTCTTATATTCAAATTTTCTTTCTCAAAGTCTTGGGAAATTTTCATGATTTCTTTATCAGGATTGATAAATATGAGTTCCCCTTCTTTTGTGACTGTATGACTTCCTGAGCCCCCTGACAGAGTCTTCAGCTGATAGTGCTTATATCCAATATCATTCGAAAGATAGAGATCCCCATAAAAATCACTAACCCAGGCCCTGTTTGACGATACTGGAGACACATGACTAGCAGTTCTCGATAAACTGAATGATGTTGCTAATGTTAGTTTTATCTGCTGCTGTCCTGTGTATTCAAAATTAGAAACTCCTGATGGCACTTCTATTATTGCTAGTTCCATGTCTTTAACCTCTTCAACATTGGAGACTTCATCAACAAGTTCTGAATCATCTATTTTGTCTAATTCGATACCTGATTCAGAGCGAGTGATTTTGGGAATGTTTAGATTTCCAAAAAGATCATTTATATCTGATAATTTTGTATCATTTTCATCAAATTTTAGGTTTTTGGTCTCACTAGATTGAAACAAATCTTTTTTAAGAGAGCAACTCTTCAACTGAATCAGTGCTTTAGCTGGTAGGCTTTCAGATATTTCTTTAAAGTTTTTCATTAAAAGGGATATATACTGGTCTGTATCATTTATTTTTTTCCCAATGATATCACTTTGTGTTTCCTGAAATCCCTCAATATCATTAAGATTTTGTTGGAACACTTCTTCAAGAAGTTGCTTTAGAGCATGGTATTTTGCTGTCATTCTTGACTGTATTTCTTTGACTTCTAATGCTAATCTTTTCTTTTCCAACCATAATTGGTTTTGACTTCTAATACCTTGTTGAATGTTTTTATAGACCTCAGCAAGTCTTTTCTTCAATGAGGCACCAAGGTTGTTGAAGTCATGGTCCTTGTGTTCTGAACTTTTGATACATTGAACACAGACAGGAAGTTGGCATTGTTGACATGCCATCATATAATACTGATCTGGATGATCAACACATGCCTCAAGGTTGGGGGATTTGCTGTGTATAGACTCATCACTATCGCCTGAAAAAATGACATTAAAATATTTATTCTGTTTAAATGATAATATCTTTAAGTCTAAGCACAGCCATAGCGCATAGGAGGCAAATGTCTCACTTTTGAAACTAATCAATTTTATTTAAACAAAGTCACTTTTTTGTCACGGTTGAAAAGCCCTTAACTCACAAAATTTACTGTTAACAAAACCAAATTCAAGAAAACATCTATATTTGGAAGATGACCATATAAAGTTCAGTCTCAATCCATATTAAACCTGCTGATTTTTTTTATCTACCTCAAGCCATCTGACACCCTACACATACCTTTAGAGGTGATATTCAAGGATAAATCGTAATTTTTATGAGAATGCATGAGTATGTTGAATTTCCAAATTTGACAAAAAGTTGTCAATGATTTTTTCCAATTGAGAGGGTTTTGGTCCTTATACAAAGAAGAGCTGTGGCATCCCTGTTTTTCTTTATATTCCTAATACTTACCACTGTCTTGTACTGTTAATTCTTGGCCATTTAAAAACACAACCAGGTCCTCAGCTTGTAGATCAAAACTGGCAAGGTATGGAGGATATAAAACCAGCTGCAGAATTTTTTGTCCAATTATTCCTCTCTCCAAGTCCTTTTTGTAAAGGTCATAGCCTTTCTTTGAGGAAAATGTAAATGTTAGAATTAAACTGCCCTTCGAGCTTTCCACACTGGCACCATACATTTTTTTCATATCTAAATTAAACCGGAAAAACCTTAACATAATTTTCGTTGTGTTTCCTTTTTGCAGTTTCGCATATTGAATGATTTTTTCTTGAAGTCTTTGTAACATGTCTTCTAGATTTTTGTTTTCAACATCTTCTTTGTCCTCCTGAAAGAAATCCTCTACTGATTTATAAATTTGTTCTATTTCCGACTCCGATGTCAATTCATTAATTGTTTCAACAGTTATATTCAAGGCTCGAATGCACATGTTGCTGAAGGCTTCTGCATGTTTTCTTTTCTGGCCAACTTTTGCTGCAATTGTTACATTCTCTCTTGAAGTTAGCTCTATCAAAGTACAAAAAATATAAAATCAAGTACAATATATGCTGTAAAATATGTTTTTAACGTATATAGTGCCAGGGATGAAGAGTTTTGCTTTTAGAATCAATTTTTAGCTCACCTGAGCTGAAAGCTCAAGTGAGCTATTCTGATCACATTTTGTCCGTCGTCCGTCTGTCCGTCTGTAAACTTTTTACATTTTGAACTTCTTCTCTAAAACCGCTTATCCAATTTCAACCAAATTTGGCACAAAGCATCCTTATGGGAGGGCGAATATAAATTGCAGAAATAAAAGTCCGATCTGTATTCAAAGCTGAGAAAACCTTGAAACTGTAGAAAAAGGGGGGTGCATTTTTAAAAATCTTCTTCTCAAGAACTACCGAGGCAAATTCAACCTAGTTTAGCATAAATTATCCTTATGGGAAGGAAAATATAAATTGCAAAAATTAAGCGGTAATTCTGTTTCAAATCTGAGTTATTACGAAAATAATAATAAAGGAAAGGCGTGTTTCAATCAGTTTAATAGCTTCGGGTTCGGCATCCGGTAAAATGATTCCATACTTCTAAAACGAGGTTCTTTGTTTAAAGCAGCCATGACATTATACGAAAAAGGGTCGATCTGACTATGATGAATTTGCTTGTTGTGCAACAGTTCGCGTATGAAGGGAAATTTTGAAACATACAAAATATATTGGTGCCGATTTTGTGAAGTAAATTGAGGCTAAATATTTCAATGCGTTGACAGTTTTCACACATGACGTTGGTGTTAGCTTGTTCTGGTTTTCGTTTCGTTCTCATTATGCTTTGTAACCTGGAAACTATCGTCTGTATTTCGTGATTTTTACGTATCAAATCAAACAGAGACTTCGGTAAATCAAACAGTTAACTGTTTACCTGCGCAAATTAAGCAAAATCGGATGTAGGAGTACTGAAATACAATTCATTCTATCGGTAATTCGGCATTATCTTTTGCGTAATGGTACATGTAGATTAATGCAATAGGTTTTGTTGAGATGCTCGGCATTTTCTCGAGTTTATTCAGTTTAAATAGAGTTTGATATCGCTGACGGAAATATGTAGGTATATACATGTATATATATGATTCATTTCGAAAAAATAAATTGTGTTCTTTATTTGTTATACATGTAGTGCATGTTTCTTGTGTTTAATTGTTTACAATTTCTATTTACTAACCATATTTGAGTGTTAAGCTTCGAATTATAAGCAAGATACAGAGATTTGCTCACAATTCTATGTTTGTACACAGATCTTAAAAACTAAAGCTTAAAAAATTTAAAAAATTGTCAATATTTATTAAGAAAATTTTCAAAGTCTGTTCTTCCAGAAACCAACTTTAACAACTTATTGTATTGTAAACTTAACCTTTTTAGCTCACCTGAGGGTGGGGCCACAATGGGGGATCGAAGTTTAACAAATGAATATATAGAGTAAATCTTTAAAAATCTTCTCCTCAGAAACTAATCAGCCAGGAGAGCTGAAACTTGTGTGAAAGCATCATCAGGTAATGTAGATACAAATTTGTGAAAATCATGATCCCCGGAGGTAGGGTGGGGCCACAATGGGGGATCGAAGTTTAAAATAGGAATATATATAGAATAAATCTTTAAAAATCTTCTTCTCAGAAACTCATCGGCCAGGAAAGCTGACACCTGTGTGGAAGGATCCTCAGGTAGTGTAGATTCAAAGTTGTGAAAATCATGACCCCCGGGTAACGGTGGGGCCACAATGGGGGATCAAAGTTTAACATAGGAATATATAGAGTAAATCTTTAAAAATCTTCTTCTCAGAAACTAATCAGCCAGGAAAGCTGAAACTTGTGTGAAAGCATTCTCAGGTAGTGTAGATTCATAGTTGTGAAAATCATGACCTCCGGGGGTAGGGTGGGGCCACAATGGGGGATCGAAGTTTAAAATAGGAATATATAGAATAAATCTTTAAAAATCTTCTTCTCAGAAACTAATCAGCCAGGAAAGCTGACACTTTTGTGGATGCATCCTTAGGTGGTGTAAATTCAAAGTTGTGAAAATCATGACCCCCGGGAGTAGGGTGGGGCCACAATGGGGGATCGAAGTTAAACATAGGAATATATAGAGTAAATCTTTAAAAATCTTCTTCTCAGAAACTAATCAGCCGGCAATACTGAAACTTCTTCGGAAGCATCCTCAGGTAGTGTTGATTCAAAGTTGTGAAAATAATAACCCCTGGGGGTAGAATGGGGCCACAATGGGGGGTCGAAGTTTAACATATGATTATATAGAGTAAATCTTTAAAAATCTTCTTCTCAGAAACTAATTAGCCAGGAAAGCTGAAACTTGTGTGGAAGCATCCTCAGGTAGTGTAGATTCAAATTTGTGAAAATCATAACCCTGGGGGTAGGTTTTGGCCACAATGGGAGGTCGATGTTTTACATTGTACATAGGAATAAACAGAGTAAATCTTTAAAAATCTTCTTCTCAGAAACTAATCAGCCAGGAAAGCTGAAACTTGTGTGAAAGCATCCTCAGGTAGTGTAGATTCATAGTTGTGAAAATCATGATCCCCAGGGGTAGGGTGGGGCCACAATGGGGGGTCAAAGTTTAACAAAGGAATATATAGGGTAAATCTTTAAAAATCTTCTCAGAAACTAATCAGCCAGATGTTTCTTTATAATTGTTAAGACTTTGGCCCCAGGACAATTCTTTGGCCTCCCGAGAAGGTTCAGAGTTTGATGTACGTTTATATCTAATATATATACTATTGTTAAGGATCATTTTGAGAACTGCAATACTCAACATATGATATGACTATAAAATCATCTTGTTAGAAAAGGGACTAATGATTATAAACATAAGAATATCCAGGGGAAAATGGATTTTATTTATTCAGGATCTACATGTATTATTGTACATTGTCCAGATAGTTTGTCTTATGACTCCATTAAGCTGATTTTATCATACCTATTGTTCCTCAGGTGAGCGATGTGGCCCATGGGCCTCTTGTTTATAAAATTTCTAGCTCTTTTGTTGGGGGATATCTAAACCCTTATCTGATATTCATTTGATATTTTATACAATAGACATAAATAAGATAGATCACGAATTTCCAAACTGCTGTGACTTATACCATCATTCTGTCATGCATGGCCTGCATTTTTCACTGTGTCTGGATTCAACAAAAATTAAACTATCAACAGATAAAGATAGGTATACCTCTGCTAACAAGTCTTATTTGTTTAGTTTGAATCAATTAAAGAGGTATGATCATATTTTTTATGTGCAAATTTAGTTTTTTTTAAGAATGTCTGGAATGATTCATTTAGATATACATGTCTTCAATGCTTGACTAAACTTTGAAAGTCAGAAGTTTAATTTACCAAAAGAGATACAGGGCTAAGACATCTTACATATACAGGGCTAAGACATCTTTCGTATAATGATAAAATAAAAGGGACAAGAGGCCCAGGGGCCACATCGCTCACCTGAGCAACAATTGCCTTAATTCTGATCAAATTAGCATTACAGTATCAAAATATATTGACAACTGAGTACAGTAGATCTTGCTAAAAAAAAATTGAAAATCTGCCAATTTTTATCAACCTCTTATTTTTTGGTAAATACCAAGCCCCTTTTGTAGTTGTACTTGTAAGAAGATTTTTCTCTATTCCTATATACCCCCCCCCCCCATTTCATGGCCCCATTTTTCTCTAGGGAATCATGGTTTCATCAGACTTAAATCTGCATAACCTTTGCTTTCACACTAAGTACTGAGTTTTGAACTGAACACTTTCCCAGAATAGTTTTAAAGATTTTCTCTTTATATTCCTATGTAAAAATTCAAACCGCCATCACGGTCCCGCCCTACCACTAATGACTTGAATTTACACTACCCAAGGATGCCTCTACACATGTTTAAACCCTTTCTGGCCAAACATTCTTTAAAAAGAAGATTTTTAAAGATTTTCTCTATATATTCCTAAGTAAAAATTCATCCCCCATTGTGGCCTCACCCTACCCCTGGACTATTATTTAAACAAACTTGAATCTATATGATCTGGGGATGCTTCCACTCAAATATGGCCTTTCCAGGCCTAAAAGTTTTGAGGAGAAGACTTTTAAAGATTTTCTCTATCTATAAAAATTCATCCCCCATTGTGACCCGCCCTACCCCCAGGGACCATGATTTGAACAAACTTGAATCTACACTTCCTAAGGATGGTTACATGCCAATTTGAGATTTCTTGGCCAAATATTTTTGAGAAGAAGATTTTTAAAAGATTTCCTCTATATATTCCTATATAAAACTTGATCCCCCAATTGTGGCCCCACCCTACCCCAGGGGACCATGAATTGAACAACCTTGAATCTATACTATCTGAGGATGCTTCCACTCAAATTTGAGCTTTTCTGGCCTAATAGTTTTTGAGAAGAAGATTTTTAAAGATTTTCTCAATATATTCCTATGTAAAACTTGATCTCCCAATTGTGGCCCCACCCTACCCCCGGGGATCATGATTTGAACAAACTTGAATCTACACTCCCTGAGGATGCTTCCATTTCAATTTGAGCTTTTCTGGCCTAATAGTTTTTGAGAAGATTTTTAAAGATTTTCTCTATATATATTCTTATGTAAAACATGATCCCCCTTTTGTGGCCCCACCCTACCCCCAGTGACCATGATTTGAACAAACTTGAATCTACACTTTCTGAGGATGCTTCCACTCAAATTTGAGCTTTCCTGGCCTAATAGTTTTTGAGAAGAAGACTGGCTCAGGTGAGCTAAAAAAGGTTAAGTTTACAATACAATAAGTTTCTGGAAGAAGAGACTTTGAAAATTTTCTTAATAAATATTGACAATTTTTTTACTTTTTAAATCTTTAGTTTTTAAGATCTGTGTACAAACATAGAATTGTGAGCAAATCTCTGTATCTTGCTTATGATTCGAAGCTTAACACTCAAATATGGTTAGTAAATAGAAATTGTACACAATTAAAACACAAGAAACATGCACTATAACAAATAAAGAACACAATTTATTTTTTCGAAATGAATCATATATATACATGTACATGTATATACCTACATATTTCCGACAGCGATATCAAACTCTATTTAAACTGAATAAACTCGAGAAAATGCCGAGCATCTCAACAAAACCTATTGCATTAATCTACCATTACGCAAAATATAATGCCGAATTACCGATAGAATGAATTGTATTTCAGTACTTTTTTGATACATCAGATTTTGCTTAATTTGCGCAGGTAAACAGTTAACTGTTTGATTTACCGAAGTCTCTGTTTGATTTGATACGTAAAAATCACGAAATACAGACGATAGTTCCCAGGTTACAAAGCATAAATAATGAAAACGAAACGAAAATCAGAACAAGCTAACACCAACGTCATGTGTGAAAACTTTCAACGCGTTGAAATATTTAGCCTCAATTTACTACACAAAATCGGCACCAATATATTTTGCATGTTTCAAAAATTTCCCATCATTCGCGAACTGTTGCACAACAAGCAAATTCATCATAGTCAGATCGCCCCTTTTTCGTATAATGTCATGGCTGCTTTAAACAAAGAACCTCGTTTTAGATGTATGGAATACGAGACTTGGTAAAATGGGTACGCAGACCCGGGCCGTGGCAAAATAAAAGCCGGGGCAGATCGGCAATCGTCAATTCCAAATACGCATTATTTTGCAGCAATATTTACAGCAAATACAAATATACTGGTCCATCATATATCCTGAAATTTTAATGAGATTGGCAGATTAATAACTGCCAATCTTTTGTTTTGCCCAGGCCAAGTCTTGTCTACCCATTTTACCGGATGCCGAATCCGAAGCTATTAAACTGATTGAAACACGCCTTTCCTTTATTATTATTTTCGTAATAACTCAGATTTGAAACAGAATTAGACCTTAATTTTTGCAATTTATATTTTCCTTCCCATAAGGATAATTTATGCTTAACTACGTTGAATTGGAATCAGTAGTTCTTGAGAAGAAGATTTTTTAAAATGCACCCCCCTTTTTCTACAGTTTCAAGGTTTTCTCAGCTTTGAATACAGATCGGACTTTTATTTCTGCAATTTATATTCGCCCTCCCATAAGGATGCTTTGTGCCAAATTTGGTTGAAATTGGACAAGCGGTTTTAGAGAAGAAGTTCAAAATGTAAAAAGTTTACAGACGGACAGACGGACGGACAGACGGACGGACGACGGACAAAAAGTGATCAGAATAGCTCACTTGAGCTTTCAGCTCAGGTGAGCTAAAAACTAAACATTTGAAAATTCAAAGCTGAAATTATGACTATTCTTTATGTTCATCAAGACACATTAAGGCTCTCGTATATGCAATAGTTATGAAAATGAGGAAACATACATCTATATACATATGTATTACATGCATTATGAAAATAATTTTACCTCTTTCTTCTATGAACTTTAGTATCATCTCTTTCAAACTTAGTTCATTCTCAACAAGTTTTTTAATTGTGTCCATAAATATTTTTTCCGTGTGTGAATCTATAGTTCTCTCTTTAGCCTCTTCTAACTTTTTGACGTACTGTTTGTTCGGTAGCTTGGCATCCATTCTAGTACATATATCAGAAATAGTGCTCCAGTGCTCCTCAAATTCATTCTCTGGTACCGCAGGTGTAGAGATATGACCAAATAAATTGTTCCTAATAATACGTATGCGTTCTATGTCATCTCCCACTGTTGTTTCAGTTTGTATGTCGGGCATTGTCTGTAGTCCCCATTTCTTGGTAGGAGGTTGAATATTTGGACAGTAATTGCGTAAAACTGTATACAGCAAAGTTATATCAAATTCCTTATAACAACCAACGGCCTTTGCATTGCTTATAACTAATATCTGCTTTGAATTTAGCTCTTTGAAATGTTTTTGTTTAACTACTATAAATATCTGACTAGGACTGATTTCATTTTGTAGTAGATCTTGTAAAATTGGTGTTAATTCTTCCAGGATGACCGAATTCAATCGGAAGAATCTTGTCCTGTTTTCATCTGACAGTGCCATTCTAAAAAAACCCAAGATATTAAGGTTCAAATATCATGTACAGATGTATTAATAGATTTGAAGAAAATATCTTAATATTATCTATTATTTGATTTGAAGAATTCAGATATTTATTGCCATATCTAAAAAGAAGGTAAAATACAAACAATGTATTTAACTTTGTTGAAGTCAATACAATTACCAGGTAACGTTATTTACCTAACCAAGAAAGATTTTAGACACTAAGTCCGAAGTGCACATGCATATCGGCATTATCTTTTAAGGGTAGCTGAAGTATTGTATTCACCTCAATAAAGTAACTTTTGCAGATTAAAAAAATGTTGAATTAACTTAGAACATTAAGACATGCAGGATAATATAATTTTTTGTTTTTAGAAATAATAATAAGCTTATCAACTTTGTCATGTATCAATTGGATATTTTTATTAGGCATCGATTAATGCTAAATTTTATGCTCCATACACATATCTTATTTGCACTACAGTCAAAATTTCCAGTATCCCTTAAAAAATACCCCCCAAAAATCATATTAGATAACTAAGAGCTTACTAGTATTTCAAGCAATATAATTGCTAGATCTGTATATTGGTGTGTCGAGATACCCAAACATTAATGTAAACAACCCTGGAATATCAATGACAACACTGAGTAGGAGAAAAAAGAGCACATTTTGGCATACTGTCCTGTTGACCCTGACAGAGATTGTACAGAAATACCCCAGTACTACAGCTCACGGTACTGCTCACCTGTCTTATCTTAAACATAAAATGATAATGCATTTATCATTGAAAACTTGATGGTATTTATTTGTATTTAAAAAGATATTGAAAAATATTTCAGATTTCCCTGGCTTTAATAAAAATCTCACCTTAATTGTCATTTGTTACTGCAATGCATTTTCACTTGTTGTCTCGTTTAAAGTGAACTGGGTGTATTCTCTTTTGAGAAGTGGGTAGGCATAGCCTATTCTCTTTTGAGAAGTGGGTAGGCATAGCCTACATCCACTTCTCTTCGCAAGCCCTCATATTTTGATTCTGGAAAACGTGTACAGTCGTTTGACCAGTTCCGAATAGGGTTACGAATCGGCTGTGCTGGTCACATACTTGAGCGATATTTTGAAATCAGCATTCTTTGTCAAAGTAGCCCAGATGCCTGCGATTTAAAATGGACCCTTGATAAAGTTCATCACTGCATGGAAAGTTGTTAATAATTTTAAAACTTTTCGCTTGTCATTTAACCGGTTACGAATAAGTCGATGAGTTCCGAATACCTTAGCGGTTCCCATACAATTCGACCCCAGACTAAACATTTGGACCCAGGACGTAATTAATAGACCTGTCAGAAGATATAAAAAATAAAACCATTTCAGATACTGGTGTTTCTACTGAAAAAAATGGCAAAATAGGATATGAAAAACCAACAAAGTCATAAACCGAGAAAAGCAGGGAACAATAATTTTATTTTCTATCTAAACAAAAACATTGTACTAAAATTACTTTTAAATACATTCCTGTGCTCCATTTAATGTAAACAAATGAGTGTATGTAAATAAATAAAAGTAACAGCAATAAAATGAATATGTGATCATTCATAGAATAGTACATGTACTAACTGAAAGAATAATGAATTACCAGGAGGTAAAATGAGTCTTGAAAACTTGTAAAATGAAAATGGACATGATGGAAATTTTCACAATTAATAATTTTAATAAATTGGGAAAAAAACCATAATTTGGCATTTAACTATACATACAATTGTTCATTTTTAGCTCACCTGAGCTGAAAGCTCAAGTGAGCTATTCTGATCACATTTTGTCTGTCGTCCGTCTGTCCGTCCGTCTGTCCGTCTGTCCGTAAACTTTTCACATTTTCAACATCTTCTCAAGAACTACTTGGCCAATTTCAACCAAACTTGGCACAAATCATCCTTAGGCAAAGGGGATTCAAAGTTATGAAAATTAAGGGCCACACCCGTTTTCAAGGGGAGATAATTAGAAATTAATGAAAAATTTCGAGAAATTTTCAAAAATCTTCTTCTCAAGAACCAGAAAGCCAGGAAAGCTGAAACTAGTGTGGAAGCATCCTCAGGTAGTGTAGATTCAAAGTTGTGAAATTCATGACCCCCGGGGGTAGGGTGGGGCCACAATGGGGGGTCGAAGTTTTACATAGGAATATATAGAGTAAATCTTTAAAAATCTTCTTCTCAGAAACTAAACAGCCAGGAAAGCTGAAACTTGTGTGGAAGCATCCTCAGGTAGTGTAGATTCAAAGTTGTGAAAATCATGACCCCTGGGGGTAGAGGGGGCCACAATGGGGGGTCGAAGTTTTACATAGGAATATATAGAGTAAATTTATAAAAATCTTCTTCTCAGAAACTAAACAGCCAGAAAAGCTGAAACTTGTGTGGAAGCATCCTCAGGTAGTGTAGATTCAAAGTTGTGAAAATCATAACCCCTGGGGTTAGGTTGGGGCCACAATGGGGGGTCGAAGTTTTACATAGGAATATATAGAGTAAATCTTTAAAAATCTTCTTCTCAGAAACTAAACAGCCAGGAAAACTGAAACTTGTGTGGAAGCATCCTCAGGTAGTGTAGATTCAAAGTTGTGAAAATCATGACCCCCAGGGGTAGGGTGGGGCCACAATGGGGGATCGAAGTTTTACATAGGAATATATAGAATAAATCTTTAAAAATCTTCTTCTCAGAAACTAATCAGCCAGGAAAGCTGAAACTTGTGTGAAAGCATCCTCAGGTAGTGTAGATTCAAAGTTGTGAAAATCATAACCCCTGGGGTTAGGTTGGGGCCACAATGGGGGGTCGAAGTTTTACATAGGAATATATAGAGTAAATCTTTAAAAATCTTCTTCTCAGAAACTAAACAGCCAGAAAAGCTGAAACTTGTGTGGAATCATCCTCAGGTAGTGTAGATTCAAAGTTGTGAAAATCATAACCCCTGGGGTTAGGTTGGGGCCACAATGGGGGGTCGAAGTTTTACATAGGAATATATAGAGTAAATCTTTAAAAATCTTCTTCTCAGAAACTAAACAGCCAGGAAAACTGAAACTTGTGTGGAAGCATCCTCAGGTAGTGTAGATTCAAAGTTGTGAAAATCATGACCCCCAGGGGTAGGGTGGGGCCACAATGGGGGGTCGAAGTTTTACATAGGAATATATAGAATAAATCTTTAAAAATCTTCTTCTCAGAAACTAATCAGCCAGGAAAGCTGAAACTTGTGGGAAGTATACTCAGATAGTGTAGATTCAAAGTTGTGAAAATCATGACCCCTTGGGGTAGAGTGAGGCCACATGGGGGGGGGGGGGTGTTAAAGTTTTACATAGGAATAAAGAGTAAATCTTTAAAAATCTTCTTCTCAGAAACTAATCAGCAAGATGATTCTTTTTAATTGTTAAGACTTTGGCTCCAGGACAATTCTTCGGCCTCACAAGAAGGTTCAGAGTTTGATGTAGCTAAATATCCCATATATAAACAATTGTAAAGGATCTTTTTGAGAACTGCAATACTCAACATGTGATATGACTATAGAATTGAAGCAGGCAGCTATTTTTTCATTAGAATCTTTTTGTATTACTGTTTTGGGTTATTGCCCTTGATTTATTGATTCTTGATTATTTTAATTAATGCATCCACTGTTAACCAATTAATGTGATGATTATTTTTATACAATAATAAATATTCAATGTATATTAGTTGTTCTGCATAAGTAGTTTTGGGTTAGGCTGGATTAGTTTGTTTATTTTTGATTTCCAATTTTTAGATACTATGAATTATTTTAGGCTGGCACATATATAGGGACAGTGTCTATTGCATTGCAACGAGTTACTGTTTGGGGTTAAACTTGAACAGGTACGGAGAGATTGAGGGTGTTGACATCCCTGCTCTTTCTAGTCTTCGTGTTTTTCTAACCAACGATACAGAATGTGCGGTCATTTCTGCCCTGTATCGCAGTGATACAAGTGTGCGGTCATACCTGCTTGTATTGGTGGTGGTTGCGGCGGAGCAGTAGTGTATGGTCATCCCTGCTGGTGTTCTGGCCTTTCTAGTGCAAGTGTGCGGCACTCCCTGCGTTAGGTTGAGCTGTTGGCGCAAGTGTGAGGTCATCCCTGCTTGCGTTATCTCTGCTTGCATTAACGTTGGTACCTGTTGAGTTGCGTAGGTGTGCGGTCATCCCTGCCTGCATAATGTCGAGTCCCTATATATGTGCAGGAGCGGTGATTAAAGTCTGCTCTTGTAAATATTTTCAGCAATCAGGGCTATCCGAGTTCCAAGGGGGAAAAATGGATTTTATTTATACAGGATCTACATGTATTAATGTACATTGTCCAGATTGTATTATGACTCCATTAAGCTGACTTTATCATACCTATTGTTCCTCAGGTGAGCGATGTGGCCCATGGGCCTCTTGTTTATGTAACCTCCAATGCCATGGCATTCCTCTCAGGCATTTGTCCTATTGCATTTGAAATTATTTCTTTGGCATAATTGATGATGTCTGGTGAACATGTGATTACATAATCACAGGGAATAACTACTCCCCCTCCCTTTTCCATAACAGGGGGCCAGGGAGGAAAACTTGGGCAAGGTTCTCCTATTGTCATGGCATGTATTTGGCAGTTATTTTCTATCAATTGACGAAATGCAAAACTCTAGGGGCATGGCCAACTGGCAAACCAGCAATGTCACTTAGTTTAAAATTCCTTTTCACATCTGTTGTAACATTGTGTAAATCTGTTGGAAAATATGTTAACTCTGGAATCCATACCAGAGATGCATGTTGGTCAGTTATATTGGTATACTCGAGATCGACAGGTAATCTTGTTGGAGAGTCTGTAAGATTCATCGGAGGCCGTATTTCATATACGTGGTACCCCTTTATCACAGAATTCTTTATCCACACTTCAGCACTGGTATGGAGGGATTTCTGAAACAATACACAATTTGTTAAAAAAAAATAATTGCAACTATATATATAACTATATATACATAGGATAGAAAACATAACATAAACTGCTAGTTTTGATGAACAGTACTGGTTTTACTAATTTAAAATAAATGAATATCTTGTTTAATTTTCTGAAGCATTTGGCAATACACCATGCA
This sequence comes from Magallana gigas, assembly GCF_963853765.1. Classification (NCBI taxonomy): domain Eukaryota; kingdom Metazoa; phylum Mollusca; class Bivalvia; order Ostreida; family Ostreidae; genus Magallana; species Magallana gigas. The sequence goes on from NC_088854.1 coordinate 47,641,003, forward strand.
ATACATTGTATATGTAGATGTTTTTCTACATTCAAGTTAAAAAAAAATCTTGTTAATGATAAAAATGAGATATTGTTAAATTAAAACATTATTACACTCATTCAATTTCTTCTGCACAAAAATGGCAAACAAACTCATCACTTGGTTCAAAAGTTTTCTCGCTGGAATATCCTAATGGAATACAATCATGGTGCATCCATTTATGACAGTGATCACATTCTACCCACATTGTTCCCAATTCAAGCTCATTTTCATCTTCAAAGCTGCCTAAGCAGACTGGGCATATTGTTTCACATGATGAATGGACTCTTTTGTCTTTTCTAGTAGTCTTTGCTGTTCTTGATGATGTCTTTGAATTGGATTGTTTCTTTCGAGGTTCCTTTGCAGAGGGTTTTGCTTTCCCTTCTTTTTCTTTCTTCTTTAGATAACGTATCTTTGCTGCCTTTTCTTTTTCTGCCTTTTTTCTTGCTAAATTCAGTTTTTGCAAAGCCATTTGTCTAATGGAGTCTGCTGATGTCAAACTGTATGGCAAAGAACTTATAAGTTTTTTAGGTTTTGGTTTACTACAGGTAGTTGTTAGTTTTGGTAATCTGATTACTTCTTCAAGAGCAGGTGACAACTTACTCGATTCTGGTTTATTAGATGAAAAGTTATGTCATTGCTTAAATGATCTTCTTGCTCCTTATCATTTAAAGCTGCACAAGCTAATAAATACAATCCTGGGGTAGATGAAGTTTTCTCACTGCCTTGCTCAACATTCTGAATGGAATGCTGAATTGATGCATGTGTATGAGTCTCCTGATTCACAGCATCTAGAGCATAAGGATGAGCTTTCTCTTTCAGTTTCTTGTACACTGTAAAGCCAGGAGATAGCCCTTCAATATCCCAACCCTCCTCCAGTCGACGCTCATATCTTTGTCTTGATGGTGTTCCTATAGTATCACTGTAAAGTTGGAAAGCCTTACTGGCTGCTGTTGACCCATCATTTTCACCAACCCTGGTTACAGTTGAAACCCCTGTCTCATGAACTTCCTCTGTATCAGTGAAAGTATGGGATGGCTTAAGTTTGTCATTTGAAATTGCAGACCTTCTCACAGGATAAATACCAGAGCCTTTGAATGCTCCTATGACAATGCTTGGTTTATGAAATGCGATGTACGTTTCATGCAACTTCAAGGCAAAGTTCTTCTTGTCAATAGGCTTGCCCGGATTTTCACGAGTGTTTTTACGCACTGTTTTGTACCACTCTTTTTTCAGCGGCCCAAACACACCTTTGTCTAATGGCTGCATTAAGTGGGTAGCATTTGGTACTAGCCTGTAAATTTCAATTCCTCTACTACCTGCTTTTGTAAATATGTCCATGTTGATATGTGAACTTACACTGTCAATCAAAAGTACAACTGGTCTGTCATTCTTGTCTACATTGTTATCGAAATGGTCTATGAATGCAGAAAAAGCATTTGAATCCATCCATCCTTTTGGTGTGTAATGAATAACTGAGCCTCTTGTTGCACCTAACAAAGGATCATATGCTGTAGGTTTTGGTGAAGGATACACATAAAAGGGGGGTAAAACAATTCCTTCTGCACTGGCACAATACATGACTGTCATGCGTTGTTTTGTTGATCCACCTGATAAATGTGGAATGTCATCTGTGTATCTCTGTCTGGTTGGTCCTACAACCACTCCAGCTTTACTCCCCATAGTGAAACCAGTTTCATCTGCATTGTAAATTTTATGTGGTTTATCCAACAAGTTTCTCTCTGAAAGAAATGCTTGGTACTTCTGAAACCAATCATCTACAATCTCTTTAGTGACTTTGGAGCGAGAGGCTTCAAGAAGCGTTTCTTTCCTTTTTTCTAATATATCTGAATGCCTAGCCATAAATCCATAGTACCAAGGATAGCTTGGCCTGCTGTCCTTAAATGGATTTTTTCTTTTGTCTTTTTTCAAGAAGCTCTGAACCAGATTCAGGATATCAGATGGTCCCAATCCCATCCCCCTTAGTGCCATTTCACATACATAATTAGCAATAGCATTCTCTTCTTCAGTTGTTAACACAGGGGGAGGACCATTCCTTCTTTCAACAGACACAGTGCCACTTACTCTCCTTTGAAGGTAGCTGAAAGATAATTTGTATTTTTCTGCAGTTTTATTTATACTCTCCCCTGACCGTACCTCGAAAAGAGCCTTTTTCGCTCTGGACTCCTTTGATGGGGATTTGGGAAATCCTCTCCTATACTTTCTCTTTACTTTTGATGCTGTGAGAACAACAGGACTACGGGTGTCAGTACTAATATTCTTCTTTCTCTTTACTTTCCCCATCACCGATAATTATCCTTAAAAGTGAAATAATTAAATAATTATCACATATATTTCTATAACTGATACTAAAAATTGACATCAATTATATTTGCAGCAGTTGTATTTTACATCATCAGATAGGCCTAACTATAATGCTTGAATAATCTAATGAGTGCTAATTTAACCCTGCATGCACAATTACATGTATTACTTACCACCCCTCCCCAATTATTTTACCTCTAAAGCTAAAGCAAGTTTAATTACTATTTTCAAATATTTATGGCTGATATCATAAAATAAAACATTAATTAATCATTTACTACTGGCATCGTCAATTAATGAAACACTGTACTCATGCACAGGATTGACAGGAACATATGTAAATCATGTATCACGTGGTGCTGTTTTCCCACAGTGTTTATTTCTGCTATTCGGAACTGGTAAAATGACACCGGGTGGAACTTATAAAATTCATTAGGGACCTACAATTTTATTGTCCGAAACCTTTTTGTATCTGTAAGAATAGATATCATACTTACTTCTGATAGCCGTAATGTTGCTGCTCGACAAGATCTGATGTGTGTGCAGACGATTTTCTGCGCTCTAAAGCGTCGCTGTAACCAGGATTCGCGGGTCTCACTAAAAAGCGCCCGGGAGCGCCCGAGAGCGCCCGGGATATTAAAATAGCGCCCGGGAGCGCCCGAGGAGCAAAAATAGGCGCCCGGGAGATTATTTATGTTAGTTTAATAGAAATATGTTAAGAAATTACTATTATTTCACATTTGCTTACATTATGTAACCGAGTGAGCGAAAGAAGAACGATAATTCCAGTATAAAAATATACACGGCTAGCAGAAATACCCCAATGTCTCATGGGAATTTTACATTAATAAAAAACGTTACAAACAATTTTAATCTAGGGATGAGGTTGTTTGCCGGTATCTGTTTACATTTTTTAAAACAAGATTTTAATTTAGATACCGTTGCCCAGCTCTTGCCACGTGGAGGCCGCCTCGTTAAGAGCCATAATTTTGAATAAAAAAATAGTAAAAAATATTAAAGCCAAAGATTGCGTTGGATAAATAAAATATTTTCTAAATACCAGTTAAAAAAATATAATTTTACAAAAATTAAAATAAAACCAAATAATTTTAAAGAAATAAAGATGATTTAAAAATTAGGACTAAAAATAGAGAATAAAACGTTGATCTATGAAAAATTAGGAAAAAAATAAAGCTTGCTATTATATAAATTGAGAAAAAAATCGTCATATTTTATATAATTAACTAAATCATTGAAAAAAAAAATTTAAAAACACTTAATTTGAAAAAAATGTTTATCAGACATACTATGTACAAACTTCATTGAATTTGAAGTAAGTTGCGTTATTTTAATATGAATACATACATTTTTTTTACAAACATTTCATTATATACAATAAATGGAATTTGTAATAAGTTGCGTTATTTTAATATAAATATCTACAAACATTTCACTATATACAATAAATTGTTTACATACCTTAGTGGAACGTCACTCAAATTTAATTGTAGTGGTCTTGGTACTTCGTATCCGCTTCTTCTGGTTTGGCTTTCTGGCAGTAGTTGGCGTTTTAGGGATCTTAAGGTTTCCATCTGATGATGAGATTTCTTTTTCCTTCCTAAAGGTGAATCTTTGAAATTTCTTCATCAGTGCGTCCTTTTCCTCAGCACTCTTTGTACTCCAAGCAACGTGGCTGACTTGAAATTTTCGTGTCCAGGGTGCCATTGCATAGTTCCCTTCACCGTACAGAGCACGTCGAATATCCCGATATTGCAACTGAACAATTTTATGAAGCTTTTCGACGAGTTCTGGGAGTTTGCATGTTTTCCAATTGGTTGACAGCTTCAAAATATTGTTCATGGACTCGCAAGCATTGTTTGTCCATTTCTCGGGAACAACTTTGTTTTTTCTTGGCTCCCAGACAAACTTCTTCAGATTGTCTGTGTTGTTTTTAAAATATTTCGCAAACTGTGGAACATGTTCCTCATACTTTCCCTCTAATTCCATAGTTTTTAAATCATACTCAACGTCATCGGGAGAATTTAAGAGGCCATCGTCTCCAAAAATGTCATTAAGAATGGAACGAAAATTTACATCCTTTTCTCCAATCATTTGTCGTAATTGCCTCTTGAAATTTTCCTCAATATGTCTGTTGCATAAAACATGGCAGGATTCCGGAAAACATTTTCTAATGGCTTTTGTCATTGCCTTCTCCTCATCTGAACCAAAAATCAAGTTCTTGCCGCTTATTTCCGTACCAGATAAATCATCAAGTTGACATTGTAAATGGCTGAAAAAACGATGGTATGTCTGGTATGATCCATCCCAGTGCAGGTAGGCAGGCCCAAGCATTATTGGTGGCGTCTGTGACACTTTTCTGACTAGATTTTTATTTTGAAAAACTGTTAGTGTTACGTAAACAGGTCCCAGGTTAAAGGTCCGATCAACACCAAGAATATGCTGGGAGTCAGACGAACAGAATCGTTTAATATCCTGCAGCTGATCGTCAGTATATACAATTACAGATGGAGGCTTTCCAGATAACTGAACTATTTCTTTAATAAATGGATGCCCATGCTGCATTGATAATAAAATTTGAATGTCATCAGCATTGTTCGCGGATTTTTGATGCTGTGGACGGATTTTCTTCGATTCGTTATATTTGAAATTCTGTATCTGTTTGAAGTCTCTGGGGATATCTACTGACTTATCAAGAGTTAATTCTGAGTAAATATCTCGTGGTTGCTGAGTTTTGACCATCGTCTTGATTTGTTTAACAACCTTGTCTTTGGTCATACGGTATCCTCCATGCCCGTGTTTGTTGTTTCCGTGCAGACATGTAGAATCTGGAAACTCGCCTACATACTCTACAAATGCAACACTACTGTCTAATTTACACAGAGCATTTGGAGCGGATACAATCCACGATATTCTTCTCTGGTAGGTTGGCTGACGCTGAAGCTTGGTGTATGCACGTTTAAGTGTAACAACTGTAGTTTCATCTGGCTGAGGATCCATAGGCACTCGTTTGGATTTTACAGTTGTACTGTACACTCCGTCCTTAAAGTCAACATACTTAAATTTATCATTATCAACAACAAAGTGGTGAGTCTTGAGGGAAACTTTTCCCCAGACACCACAGTTGTCCTCGTATTTTCGATGCTGACCATTTTTCTCTCTTTCCATGTTTTCTTGGTTGTCGATCAAGAAACCCATATTTTACTTTGTTACGTTCGGAATTGTTTCATATTTATGTTCTAGGACTTTGTTTCCGAATAAAATGTTAAACAACTCGTCTGTTTCCATGAAGGTTCCGTTGTTCAGAGTCCCGTGGGGGTGATATTTAGCTGTTTTTGTAGGCACTTCTGGGGCAGGGGACGAACTTGTAATAGGGGACGATGTTAATGGTCTTTCCGAGCTACTTGTTGACATGAACGAGTCTAATTCAAACGAATCCGCCAAGTCGAAGTTTGTACTTGATTCTGCTTCTTGTGGGATTTCTCTGTCTGCTAGTGGGACAAAATGATTTGCAGTCCAGCTACCACGTTCGGGAAAGTTTGGGCTAATGTTTGACCACATTATTTTTATTGTGCGATCGGCCTCGACGTCAGTCCTTGGGGAACATGTGGCATTGAAAACCTTGAACGGTCTATCCTGTTTCCCATTCATAGGTGGATAAATTAGTACAAGCTGAAAGTTGGTCATCCGAGGCACGATGGCGGATTTCAATTTTAGGTAGAATTTCCAGTTCTCTCCTGCATACAAACTTTAAGTTGTCTAGACTCCCCCTTGAAGCCTGAATTACAATAAATGCATTAAGATAGGAGTCAAGTCGTTAAAAATAGAGAAAAAATAAAGTTAGCTATAATTCGTTTAATTCTAACGTACATACAATAAATGTTAAATTTTACTTGATGGATCGATAAAGAACCGTTTTTGATGTATGGTTTCACAAAAAGAGAGTCCGATGTCGGCTTTGTTTATATTACATTTTTTTTGGGGGGGGGGGGGTATTTTAAAGAGATTTAAAAAATTAAACAATTATTTATTTTCATTTTCATCAATATTTTTTATCGAAACAATTATAAAGTTTATTTGCCATGTATTTTTACATGTTACCGCGCTGATTTAGACTTCAGAATTTTAAATGATATTTACTGTAAAAGATAACTTATCATAAATAGTTTTGTACATACCTCATCCAATCTCAACAAAGCTGCTGTAAAAGAATATGGGTCGTTTTCTCCGGAAAAACAGCCAGTGCACGTATATTTAAGGGAATTTGAAATTTTAAACATCTCAAATTCTTGCAGGTTCAAACTCTCGCAATGAGGATGATACCAAACGTTGCAAATGTCGCAACAAATGCAAGCTTTCTGGCAATTTTTCCTGCATATTCCGCACGGACAAAATAAAGTGGCTTTTGAAGAAGCCTTAATTTTACGCCTTTTTAGAGCAGGCATTCTGCTGTCAATAATTTGATAAAGTAATTGATCGTATGATTTGCAAATAGGAAATGATTTTGTGTTTGCAGACTTGATTATTTATGAAAAAATTTGGAGAATTAACAAACTGACAACACATCCTTGTACATAGACGATGGGGATAAATTTGACAATTTTATAACTAACAAGGTTGACAGGTAATGTTTGAAATATCGTGACATGCTATATGAGACGATGGAGAGGGGATGTTATATGACAGCTTTGTGTATTTCTTTATCCTGTATCCTGCTAGTCCGCACCACAGGTAACTAACGGACTCAGCTGTGATACCGCTACCTGTCAGGTAAATAATTGGATTATGACACGCGATTTTACAATTTAGAGTTGCCTTTCTTGTTTATTGCATTATTACAATTCCCCGGATTTTTATTCTAGTGTATGCATACATATTAGCAATAAAAGTTTTTAAGACCAATCTTAGAAGAATCTATGATCCCGGGCGCCTATATTTGCTTCTCGGGCGCTCCCGGGCGCTATAATATAATCCCGGGCGCTCTCGGGCGCTCCCGGGCGCTTTTTAGTGCGACCCGGATTCGCCGCATAGTGAAAGTAGGTCGATTAAATAAGTGCCAATATCGCACTCAAATTGATCGGGAAAAATTCATAATTATATATCAATCGGAAGAATATTTATATGCCTACATAGTATAGGTATCAATTTATTTTTATATGTTTTTCTTTATCAATTATCAGCTTTTAATTCCCCGAACTATTCGGAACTGGTCAAAATTCGGAACTGGTCAAACGACTGTAAATGTCGGAACCAAAACGGTTTACACTTCGAGCCATGTTTCGACTCCAGTTTCACTGAATTTTCGTAACAGACTTATTATTTCTATATTTTAAACATAAATGCATCCATATATCACAAACAAATCACCACTAACACGCTTTCAAATCATTTTCTCAACCTCTACATTCCGGGTTTAAATTATGAGATCACTCGCTATAGGTGGTTTAAAAAGTAGAAATTTTAGAGTCGGATAAAACGGAAAATAGTGTTCCGATTGTAGACTTTAGATTAAAGGTATTTTTCTTAAAATTTACAGAGCTATATAGAACGGTTTTACAATTTAAGACAAGTTAACAAAATGCATACGATAAAATAAGTAACTTTGTCACATAAAACAATGAAAACTCTTTATTTTAATCTTTCTTGTATGCTATATAAATCAATGTTCGTTTTATTGTTAAAAATAGATGTAGAACAAAATTTGTCACCATAAAAGATGGTTAAAAAGGGAAGAAATACCACTTTGTAATTATTTGACTCCGTATTTGTTTGGATGTTGTAAGATTAAGTTGATTCAGTTACGTTTTTTGACATTATTGTCTTAAAAGGTTTCCAATTTTATCCGAAAAATAAACATTTAATATGCGCTGACCTAGATAAACAATGTGATACACAAAATTTAAACCCGGGATGTAGAAGTTGCGAAAATGATTTGACAGCGGTTTAGTGTTGATTTTTTGTGATATATGGATGCATTTATGTTTAAAATGTAGAAATAATAGGTCTGTTACGAAAATTCAGTGAAACTGGAGTCGAAACATGGCTCGAAGTGTAAACCGTCTTTGGTTCTGACATTTACACGTTTTCCAGAATCAAAATATGAGGGCTTGCGAAGAGAAGTGGATGTAGGCTATGCCTGTCCACTTCTCAAAAGAGAATAAACTGGGTGATGATAATATGGCTTCCTTTGAGTAGATCAGCCATATTGCCTTATCGTTACACATGGGTGATTTTCAAAGAGAGATAAATCTTTATTATTTTTTTTTATTTCATAAGGGTAATGTGTCATAGATTATACATATTTAAAGTTATTTAGTCATCATTTAATTTTCATAACCAACTTTTGTACATTAACCACAAATAGTAAGGAGAGGGAGGGTTAATACTCGTAAAATTTTTATATTAAACTAGATACGATCTCGTTACGAGTAACGAGTAGGTCTTCCGTTCAAATCTTAAACGATACGATTAAAATATTAATGAAATTTCAGAATTCCCCCTCAACCACTCTATTTTAGATAATGTATACGATTGTCAATATTCTTTAACATGCTTAACAAAGTGTTTTTCACATACAACACACGGAAGATTTAAGATTTTAGTCCCCTTAAATCCTTGATTACGTCATCAATAGATGTGGCAATGAGTTTTATAAACTGATATTGTTACGATCAACAACTTTGTTTCTATAATGCATTACAAATTCTATATTGTTTTTAAGGTATGTGTTTACGACTGTAAGCCTTTAGGAGTGTCTTGGTCCTTTAATGTAAGGGGCCAGCTCCCTTTTTCTTGAATTCAATCGAAAGGTATCACAAATACTAACATTTTTTGTTCTTACACTCATCAAAAATTGTTCATCATTTTTGAGATACAAATGATTGAATATTTAAGGGGCCAGCCCTCTAAATCCTTAATGTGGACCAGGCTTGGGTTGAATTACATTGTAAAGTAATGCATTACATTACCATTACTTCATGAATTTGGACATTAAATTACCATTACCATTACTTGATCTTCTTGAAGTAATGCAATACATTACCATTACATGAGTAAAGTAATGCATTACCATTACCATTACTTTGTTTTAAAAAAGCAAAGCTAATAAAGAGTTTTTGCAAATGTTTCAAATGTAAAACACTCTTTAACATATCTACAGGTTCATGCTCAGTATCAGGTTCAAATTCAATGACTATACAAGAGTCATTCTTTATTTGCTCAATATATAATCATCTTGTGGCATTATGAACAACATACGTATTACATAAGTAAAATGAAATTTATAGACATTTGGCATGATACAATGTAGGATACGAAATAGAGACACAGAATTACATGCATAACAAAAAATTAATTTTATGGAATAATGTTGTGGTTATTAAAATCTAAATAGAGATATTTTCCCAGATTACACAAATCTTTATAATTTTGGACACTTAATTGTATTGATTCATAAACAGATGGTTTTCCCCAGTTATATGTCTTAAGATACGGTGTTTTAATCGTATTTCTTTCTACTGAGGACACTTGACAAAAGATTGCTGTTGCACTTTATGATCGAAGTTTCAAAGGGTTCATCTTTTAACTGCATCCTGTTAGTTTGAAAATCTTCCCAGCTATACTAAATAAATGTTTTACAGGAGCAGTCGAAGCTTGGACTGAAAAGTACTGTTTGACGATCTTTATCTTAGGATATATTAAGTGCATTAATAGAAAAAATACTATATAGTACATGAATCTTGTATTTTCTATCAGTCCAAACTAATGTACAGTGTACTTAATATACAAGAGAGACGAGAGAGAGAGAGAGAGAGAGAGAGAGAGAGAGAGAGAGAGAGAGAAAATAAGTAAGTAAAATTATTTTCAAATGGGTTATAATATTGGAAGTGATATTGATTTTCATCATGGATGGACAGTGCATTCATTTTGCTTTTAAAGGTGCATGTCTGTCTCCTATTCTATTGGGACATAGCGAAGGGAAGGGGATTGGGGTGTTAAGCACTTCTTATAACAATAGATTGTTTTGATATTTAGATTATCCTGGGGGCATAGTGTGTTGTTGACACATTTCTTATTGAAGTTCAAACTAATTGGAGTAAATTGTTTAAATGATTAAAAACTCTTAATAACAACACTCTTAAAAATGTTATGAAATTGTGCTGTTATATTTAGTAAATAAATATAAACAATTCAAAAATGAATTCTTAAAAATCTTTTTTAATAATACAATTAAACCATTTTTATCTCAAGAATTATTTCTTTCTTCTTTAAAAATAAATTTAATCAAATTCAGTTTCAACTATTCATTTATTCATCACATTTTTAAAAGTGAACATGCATAAATAAGCATAGTAATGCAAAGTAATGCCATGTAATGCCAGCATTACACTAGATTTTGGAAAGTAATTAATTACATTACCATTACTTGTAATGCTAATTTTGTGGCATTACACATTACTAGCATTACTTTGAAAACATGTAATGCATTGCAATGCATTACCATTACATTTAGCATTACCCCAAGCCTGATGTGGACAGAAATTGGTGTTTTGATTAATGGAATCGATTAGAATCATCAATGCAAGCATTTTCTCTTCTACAAAGCTTAACAAAATATGTCTCCTTCTCTAGATATATTACGTCAAAGTTTAATGACTTTGGCCCCTAAAAATCCCTAATTGCTTAATAAATGGGCGTAGCAATGATTTTACCTGATAGATATTGTTACGATCAACAACTTTGCTTCTATAATGTATTACAAAATCTTGATTGTTTTTAAGTTATTAGTAATAGAGTTTACAAGTGTCTTGGCCCCTAAATAAAGGGGCCAGCCCCTTTTTAGCTCACCTGAGCTGAAAGCTCAAGTGAGCTATTCTGATCACTTTTTGTCCGTCGTCCGTCCGTCCGTCCGTCCGTCTGTCCGTCTGTCTGTCCGTCTGTAAACTTTTTACATTTTGAACTTCTTCTCTAAAACCGCTTATCCAATTTCAACCAAATTTGGCACAAAGCATCCTTATGGGAGGGCGAATATAAATTGCAGAAATAAAAGTCTGATCTGTATTCAAAGCGGAGAAAACCTTGAAACTGTAGAAAAAGGGGGGTGCATTTTTAAAAATCTTCTTCTCAAGAACTACTGATTCCAATTCAACGTAGTTTAGCATAAATTATCCTTATGGGAAGGAAAATATAAATTGCAAAAATTAAGGTCTAATTTTGTTTCAAATCTGAGTTATTACGAAAATAATAATAAAGGAAAGGCGTGTTTCAATCAGTTTAATAGCCTCGGATTCGGCATCCGGTAAAATGGGTAGACAAGACTTGGCCTGGGCAAAACAAAAGATAAGCAGTTATAAATCTGCCAATCTCATTAAAATTTCAGGATATTTGATGGACCAGTATATTTGTATTTGCTGTAAATATTGCTGCAAAATAATGCGTATTTGGAATTGACGATCTGCCCCGGCTTTTATTTTGCCACGGCCCAGTTTTGCTTACCCATTTTACCAAGACTCGTATTCCATACTTCTAAAACGAGGTTCTTTGTTTAAAGCAGCCATGACATTATACGAAAAAGGGTCGATCTGACTATGATGAATTTGCTTGTTGTGCAACAGTTCGCGTATGAAGGGAAATTTTTGAAACATGAAAAATATATTGGTGCCGATTTTGTGAAGTAAATTGAGGCTAAATATTTCAATGCGTTGACAGTTTTCACACATGACATTGATGTTAGCTTGTTCTGATTTTCGTTTCGTTTTCATTATTTATGCTTTGTAACCTGGAAACTGTCGTCTGTATTTCGTGATTTTTACGTATCAAATCAAACAGAGACTTCGGTAAATCAAACAGTTACGTTAACTGTTTACCTGCGCAAATTAAGCAAAATGTGATGTAGGAGTACTGAAATACAATTCATTCTATCGGTAATTCGGCATTATTTTTTGCGTAATGGTAGATTAATGCAATAGGTTTTTGTTGAGATGCTCGGCATTTTCTCTAGTTTATTCAGTTTAAATAGAGTTTGATATCGCTTACGGAAATATGTAGGTATATACATGTATATATATGATTCATTTCGAAAAAATAAATTGTGTTCTTTATTTGTTATACATGTAGTGCATGTTTCTTGTGTTTAATTGTTAACAATTTCTATTTACTAACCATTTTTGAGTGTTTGCTTCGAATTATAAGCAAGATACAGAGATTTGCTAACAATTCTATGTTTGTACACAGATCTTAAAAGCTAAAGATTAAATCAAAGTACTGATAGTACTGAAAAGCGCTAACCCAGCTTCTGTATGTATATAACAGACATATGTATATAGCATTTCAGCTTCTGTATACGCACTATATTTCCTCATCACTAAGCATGACAGTCCTTGCAATGATGTATGTAAGCCCCGTACATTAATTTCACAATAACCCGTAAATTAGATTCACAATAGCCCGTGCAGTTATGTGCATAAACCCCTGAAACTGGTTCCCTAACCAGTTTAAATGATGTATACTTTTGCTTAGAGGGGGTGGTTATTCGATGCACCGGAAGTTGAAGTCTAACGACAATAAAGGGCTGAGCTATGCTTAGCGCTTTAAAAAGTAAAAAAATTGTCAATATTTATTACGAAAATTTTCAAAATCTGTTCTTCCAGAAACCAACTTATTGAATTGTAAACTTAACCTTTTTAGCTCACCTGAGAATGGGGCCACAATGGGGGGTCGAAGTTTAACAAATGAATATATAGAGTAAATCTTTAGAAATCCTCTTCTCAGAAACTAATCGGCCAGGAAAGCTGAAACTTGTGTGGAAGCATCCTCAGGTAGTGTAGATTCAAAGATGTGAAAATCATGATCCCTGGGGATAGGGTGGGGCCAAAATGGAGGGTCGAAGTTTAACATATGAATATAAAAAGTAAATCTTTAAAAATCTTCTTCTCAGAAACTAATCAGCCAGGAAAGCTGACACTTGTGTGGATGCATCCTCAGGTAGTGTAAATTCAAAGTTGTAAAAATCATGACCCCTGGGGGTAGGGTTGGGCCACAATGGGGGATCGAAGTTTAACATAGGAATATATACAGTAAATCTTTAAAAATCTTCTTCTCAGTAACTAATTCGAAGGCAAAGCTGGAACTTGTGTGGAAGCATCCTCAGGTAGTGAAGATTCAAAGTTGTGAAAATCATGACCCCTGGGGGTAGGTTGGGGCCACAATGGGGGATTGAAGTTAAACATATGATTATATACAGTAAATCTTTAAAAATCTTCTTCTCAGAAACTAATTAGCCAGGAAAGCTAAAACGTGTGTGGAAGCATCCTCAGTTAGTGTAGATTCAAATTTGTGAAAAGCATGACCCCTGGGGGTAGGTTTGGGCCACAATGGGAGGTCGATGTTTTACATAGGAATAAACAGAGTCATCTTTAAAAATCTTCTTCTCAGAAACTAATCAGCCAGGAAAGCTGGAACTTGTGTGAAAGCATCCTCAGGTAGTGTAGATTCAAAGTTGTGAAAATAATGATCCCCAGGGGTAGGGTGGGGCCACAATGGGGGGGGGGTCAAAGTTTAACAAAGGAATTTATAGGGTAAATCTTTAAAACTCTTCTCAGAAACTAATCAGCCAGATGATTCTTTATAATTGTTAAGACTTTGGCCCCAGGACAATTCTTTGGCCTCACGAGAAGGTTGAGAGTTTACTGTACGTTTATATCCCATATATAAACTATTGTTAGGGATCTTTTTGAGAACTGCAATACTCAACACATGATATGACTATAAAATCATCCTGTTAGAAAAGGGACTAATGATTATAAACATAAGAATATCCAGGGGAAAATGGATTTTATTTATACAGGATTTACATGAATTATTGTATATTGTCCAGATAGTTTGTATTATGACTCCATTGAGCTGATTTTATCATACCTATTGTTCCTCAGGTGAGCGATGTGGCCCATGGGCCTCTTGTTCTTGAATTTGTTGGAAAGAACTTTTGATATCGAACCACTTTTGTTATATATGTCTTCACAAAATATTTACTGATAAAAAGATACAGATCAAAACGAATGAAATTTTTCATTCAAAATTCGTATCCAATTTTCGAGCCCAGGCGAGCTCCTAAACTTTGCGCCACTGGCGTAAAAAAACTGCATTGTGCACAAATTCAAACTATGGTCTACCTATCCTGAAAATTTTATATTCACATCTCTGATAGTCTCTGAGATTATGTCTACACAAACTTGGTCGTAAAAATTTACAAAATCGGCCGTAAATCGGAACCGGAAGTGACGATTTCAAAATTTAAAAAAACTTCTAGAATTATGACAACTGGCAATCATCTGTGAAAAAATGGTTGAAATCGGCCGAATACATGTAGTTTTCGAGAAATCGCGTGCACAAAATTTGTGGAAAAAAATAATAAGAAGAAACAGTACGAAAACTATAAGGAAACGGAAGACCTTAATAAAATTAGATATACATGAATATTTGTTGTCATATATATATATAAAGATTACTTACTTACCTACTCAGTCCTCTTTGTGCTGGTTAGCACATAAGGCCGTTACCATGGGTCACCATGTTGGTCTGTCATGTGTCCATCTCTAAACTTGTCCCCATGTCCAGTTATTGTCCATCATTTCCTTATCCACTGATCTTCTCCAGGTCTCTTTTAGTTTTCCTCTCTTCCCCTTACCATTTGGTGTTGATCTCATTGTAACCCTTGGGATGGAAGTTGAGTGCATTCTACAAACTTGTCCAATCCACTGCCACTTTCTATTACTTATTACCTGGGACTGAGGGATGGTGTTGGTTCTGGTGCACCAGTATAACTCTTCATTAGAGATGGTGTTCGGTCAGAAGATGTGCAGTAATCTGTGAAGACATCTGGTCTGGAAGGTGTCAATCTTGATAAAGATTATTACGTGTAAATGTCCCTTATAATTGTTTGTCATACTTGAAATGTCTGGAACTTTAAGGCAATTTTTTCTAAAATCTTCATATATATTTGGAACACCCAAAGACTTGAGAGATATGATCCAAAAGTTTTTAGCTTAACTGAGCTGAAAGCATCAAGTGAGCTTTACTGATCACATTATGTCTGTCGTTTGTCTGTCATTAAACTTTTCACATTTTCGACATCTTCTCAAGAACTACTGGGCCAATTGGACAACAGATGATTTGTAGGACTTTCAGACAGAAATGATGTGCTCAGCCTTCTCTTATGGTCAGTTTCGGGCATCATTTTTGTCTCCAGGTCCATCAAATCACAATGTTGGTCTCATAGTCAGGTCTTGCCTTCTCCAATATTCCTCAAGTCAATACTGACTGCCTCAAGCCTGATATTTGACCTCAAATTTGTACAACTCTATATAAGGATTTGAGTTGATAACTGAGTTCAGTGATTTGAAAAGATGGTAAATTAGGGCCAGTAGTCATATTATATTTTCTGAATGAATTTTTTTCTATATCTGTTCAGTAGGTTTTTTTTGGCTACTTATTATTATATTTATTTTTTTTTTGGGGGGGGGGGGGGGGAGAAAGTTTGGCATACTCTATAAAAATATTTATTATTTATAATCATAGTGGGGAGATGATCTACAGAGAGCCCATGAGAAAGCCTTGGTGAAGCATTGTGGGAATGTTCCTGTGTTTGTTACGGATTACCCGGAGGAACTTAAGCCGTTTTATGCAAGGCTGAATGAGGACCACAAAACAGTAAGTTATGAATGCTATGAAACAAAAAAAAAACTTCAAAGTAAATTGTTTGCTTTGTTTTCACAGAATTTATTTAAATTAGTAAGGTTAATGTAAATATGGTTGAGGAAAATAACAGTACTATGCATATGGCTGTAGAATATTTTTGTGTACTTTATTATAAGCTGGAAATTGTTTTAAACACTTGTTGACTTTGTTCATTACATGCACATATGCTAAAAGCTTTGTTTCCTGACCATAATCATCTTAAGGAGGACATGGCTCAATGGTTATAGGTGTTGACCAAGTAACCCAAAGGTCTCTGGTTCAAGCCCAGCCTTGGTCACTTGATGTATGTTGTGTCCTTAGACATATCTGCAATTGTTACGGGCATAGCTAGGAGTTACCGGTAACTTGTGATGGTGTCCTGTCAAGGAGGAGTCAATGACTATCCCTCTCTCAGAACAACAGAAACTGCTCATAGATTTAATGGATTGAATTTTTCTCTTTGATTTTTTTGCACTATAGGTGGCTGGTCTAGACCTGTTGATTCCAGGGGTTGGAGAACTTTGTGGGGGAACACTGAGAGAAGAGAGATACGACTTACTTCATCAGAGATTGAAATCAAAAAACTTACTGAGCACTCTTTTTTGGTATGTGGATTTTATTCTATGGTCAGAGTCTGAAAAGTGAGTGAATTATCAAACATTGTTTTCTGTTTGAACTTGCTTATGTTTTTGTAAAAATACATTAAAACACTGTTGTGATGTCATTCCTTTGTTCCGGTGTAAAGAAGAATAATGACCCCCTTGCTGAAGAATAATTGGATTTTTCTGAAGAAAAAAGACCCAGGGGTTGTTTTTCTTCATGTTAAACATAAAGAGAAATGACCGCCGTAAAAAATGACCCCCGCTGTAAACAAGAATAGAAATGGGATACCCCGTATCCAAGATATCTGACTTTAAAATTACTTGAATTTTTACTCTGTTCAGCTGATTTTGAATTTATAAACACTGAACTTGTAAAGAAATAGCTGTTTATAGTTTTTCATATTCGTAGCAAACACACACAAACACACTTTCATTGCCACAAATTTTGTTAACAGTTACGTCTCTTCTCTTGTCGACATATGGTGGGAAATAACGCTGCACTTGTGTAGAAATCTGCTGAACTGTATTTGATACTTTACCATGAATAATTCTGAACATTTTATAAAGCTTTGTTATTTAAAACCGATATTTGATTTACAAAATTTATGCACAACTTGCTATACTTACGCGATTTTACAATTGCATCGGCAACAAATTGCCAGGTCTACACGTGTTTGTTTAGAAATCTGTGCAGGTGTTGCTACTGTTGCAAAGCCATTCCGTTATATGAAAAAAAAGAACAAATTCATACACAATGGGTAATTAACATTCTCTCTCAGAGGAAATTGTGTGATAATTAACGAACAATAATCATGAAAGAATTATTGTTGTAATATTATAAGCAATATTCATTTGTGAACGAATTTTCAATCGAAGAATTATATATATATATATATATATATATATATATATATATATATATATATATATATATATATATATAATAAAAAATAACAAAGCCGATTCAAAACTGTACCGGTTTCATTATGATCTTCATGAAAAACACCTGAAGATTACAATGAAACCGGTAGAGTTTTGAATCGGCTTTCTGTTATTTTTTATTATTAATTACTTGTGTGGATTAACTTTACTCATTTTGGATTATATATATATATATATATATTTGTGAAAAAGACCGAGGAAGCAGGTAACGAAGGAATATGAATACTTTTTATTCACATTTCTAGGGCAATGTGATTTTTTTTACGTTAGTTTTGTTTTCTTCCACGTAATACATATACATCGATATTCTAAACATTTGTTGTAGTGTTGTTTTTGTGATCATGAATAGACTTTATTTTTTAGAGCAATTGTGTACAGAGTACCTGACTATAGTAAATCTTAGATAGATAATAAACACTGATCAAATAAAATAAAAAGAGATTATTTCTAAAAGCGTTGATAAGAGGTTCGGGCTCATTTTAGATGTTTACATGTGGTTTACATGTATATCCCCCTTGATTTTGATCACAAGACGCATTTATATTTCTTATCCAGGCGATCTTTACTGCCTCCGAAGTTATCAATGCTCCTACAAATTATTGATGCAGCAATCGTCTTGATATTAATTAAAGTATGCCGATGATAAAGTAAAATAATTCCTTTCGAGAACTCTCATTACTTTGATGTTTTTCCTTACTGAAAGTTAGCTTCTACTGGCTGCTAACCTCAGCATGGTTATAATGCCTAACATTGGAATGAACTTTCCATTACTTTGGTTCATCATTAATTCTGGGTGATGCACTTGTATACCCAGTAGTTTGTAAATGGGGAAAATCGATCGTCAATGCAAGTATAATTCATGAACAATGTTGAGTATAGTCATTCATCGCCAATAAACAGAATTTAGTTTTATAGTCTCTTGTATGTCGAAATAATTTTAATATGTTTTCGCTAATAATAAAGGGATACATGTATTTGTAATTCATTAAGATGACAACCATACCCGATACAATATGTCAGTATCTTGTTTTAAAGGAATGAGTTTTATTTTTTTAGATATACCCCTTCTTTCACTTTAAGTTTTTTAAAATATGAATTATAATTTCTGTTACTCTCTGTAAACTGCAGTAAAAATTACAATATTGTAAAGAATATTTCACAAATATATAAAAATGTATACTGAAAAACTTAAATCTATAAGGGGGTCAATATTCTACAGGGGTCACTTTTCTTCATGTAGAGTGTACTCATTTTTATGAAAATGACACTTACTCTTCAGGCAAAAGGGTAATTTTTCTATGTAGAATAATGATCGGGGGTCATTTTTCTGCGTAGAATAATGACCGGGGATCATTATTCTACATCGGAAAATCACCCCCGGTCATTATTCTATGAGGGTCACTATTCTACCTTACAAAAGTCTAAAATTTGACCTATGACAGTCGGATATTAGTGAGCTTCTCAATATCAGACCATTACCAGTGATAACAGTACTGATATCCTTCAAAATCGGACTGTCTCAAGTAAATCGACAATGAAATTCAATGGCAGAGTTTTAAGTATGATATGTACCTCAAACACTTCTGTATGAAAAAAAAACCATCAGACAGTTCTCGGTCCTAACGGGCCTCGAAACTCTGATATTTTTTCACACAGAACTGTTTTTGGCATATATCCATTACATACCTTTCATGCATTTTATTACTAATTACTTTATCTTATGCAGATATCTTTTGACAATTGTTAGCCCTAGAACATTTTGGTTTTTTTTACCCAATTCATTTGCAACTCATAGGTACCTTGAGTTGAGAGAGTTTGGCTCCTGTCCACATGGAGGATTTGGAATGGGGTTTGATCGCTATCTACAGTTCCTTCTGGGCATGCCCAGCATCAAAGATGTCACAGCATTTCCTCGATGGACAGGTCGTTGTCAACTATAGATTTTATTTATATACTATAAATTAGTAATACATGTAATTAAAAATGTGTAAATGTAAATTCCTTTTTTTGTCTTCTTTTCATAAAGGATTTTGTATGATGCAAATTAAAACAATTATCACAAAATGGAATTGAGTTTTATCTTGTCAGCAGAATAATCGGTGATAAGTGACAAAAAATTGTACTTTGAAATATTAATTGAATTAAGTTTTAAATAGTTACAATCACTTCTAACTTCTAAGAGTGATTGATAACTCCATGTTAACATGATATCAATCACAGGCGACTGATGTTAGAATTTTTTGTTTCTTATGATAAGATAATTCACTGTACTTGTGGTATCAACTATAAGAAGAATTTATTTTTCTTTATTGCTATACTGTCATACATGTTAACCTACAGTGATGAAAAATAGGTAGATTTTAAACCAAAAAGCGGTAGCATCGCGCGCGGCCTTTTTCGCGTATATTTCAAAGCACAGATTTGTATGTACTACATATGTAGTAAAGGTTTCTGATTAGTAATTAACAATATCAACTAAAATACAAAAGACTTTTGAAACTTGGTAATATTAACACTAGCAATAAAAATGTTCGTATGCATCTACCATGATTATAATGATTACCGGTAAGCTATTTTTAAGGAAAAATGTTTGAGTGCAGAGCCCTTAACAATTACCTTTGTTCAGAAAAATAGGTTAAGTTGCCAAAATTGATTATATAAGAGAAGTAAGAACTAGTAGGAATTCATATGTTCTTTTTCAATATCAAAACGATGTTTACATGCTTATTTATTACAAATGCAGCATTCAATAAATTGCAAGTCAAGTTTACTGTTATGGCCAAGTTAAAAGATATATTCAATCCTCGTTAAAGCCACGTGTGGAATTGCAAAGCTTCTTTTTCCATTGCGAGGATTATATCGACATGTCTTGTAACTAATGTAATCACGGGAAGTGGCTTCTTTCATCGTTCAATGTAAAACACATGCTTGAAAACTTGTCATCCAAGCGTCTAAATAAAGCCTTTGTGTGCCCCCGATTCAAAGTCACACGCTAATTTCAAACCCGACGAGAATTTTTGACCAAAATGGCTTCCAAAATGGCTATCTATCAAAACAAGGAACGTATTTTAAAGAAAAGCGGTAGATTTTAAAATAAAAGCGGTAGGCGGGAGACGGAGCTAAAAAGCGGTAGACTTCCGCGTAAATCGGTAGAGTTAACATGTATGATACTGTACATATACATCTATTTTTGAAATATTACAAAAATTCAGCAATTTAATAATGCTCATTATTCAAAGTTATTACTACTAATAACAGGATAATAATCTATTTATACCAAATTGTGTGTCTTATTTTGTTTAAGGAACTGCACATTGAAAATTATAGCATTCTTGGATGTCTTGTTTAAGATTCTCACTTCTGGTTATTGGCAGGAACAACAAGAATGGTCCACCTTTCTTGAAATTATGAGCACGACTGATCGTACAAATCTAACTCCCTAGTTTTCTTTAAGTCTTGATGGTAAAAGCAAAAGTTTCACAGGATGTCTCTTTTTGCTATTACGTCTTGATTAATATTTTCTTTGCTGCAGAACTGCATCTTCACAACGTCAAGGCATTGTGATTACGGAACTCCACACAAATCACAAAGCCTTGACGTTGTGAAGATGCAGAACTGTAGCTCTTCAGGTTTGGGTTGACGGACCGTAGAGTTACAGTAATATCCAGACAAAAAATTGTATTTTCATTACATTCAAAATGTTGCGCAAGGTTTTGGACTTACCGGTATTCGCCCATTTTAGGAATATGTGAAAATTTCAGTACCAAAAATTGTCCATCAACCCAAATTTCACTTAAAGCTACATTTCTGCAGCTAGTGTTATCTGTGATGTATTGTAGAGCAATCTTATTTAATTCTAAGTTTGCTGGCTAGACTCTTTTCCGACATGCCTTTTATTTTATCTTCACTAAATTGTAACAAGTAGACACAACGTGGGAATATAGAATAGGAGATGATTATATTCTAATTTTTTTGGTCAAACTTTCAGAATTTCCTTTTAAGCTCACCTGAGCTGAAAGCTCAAGTGAGCTTTTCTGATCACATTTTGTCTGTTGTCCGTCCGTCTGTCCGTAACTTTTTACATTTTCAACATCTTCTCAAGAACTACTGAGCCAATTTCAACCAAACTTTGCACAAATCACTCTTAGGCAAAGGGGATTCAAAGTTGTGAAAATTAAGGGCCACGCCTTTTTTAAAGGGGAAATAATTAGAAATTATTGAAAAATTTTGAGACATTTTCAAAAATCTTCCACTCAAGAACCATTTGGCCAGGAAAGCTGAAACTTGTGTGGAAGCATCCTCAGGTAGTGTAGATTCAAAGTTGTGAAAATTATGATCCTCGGGGGGGGGGGGGGGGGGGGTGGGGGGGCCACAATGGGGGGGGGGGTCAAAGTTTTACATAAGAATATATAGATTAAATCTTTAATAATCTTCTCAGAAACTAATCAGCCAGATGATTCTTTTTAATTGTTAAGACTTTGGCCCCAGGACAGTTCTTCGGCCTCACAAGGGGTTCAGAGTTTGATGTAGGTTTATATCGCGTACATAAACAGTTGTTTGAGAACTGCAATACTCAACATGTGTTATGACTATAAAATCATCCTTTTAGAAAAGGGACTAATGATTATAAACATAAGAATATCCAGGGGGAAAATGGATTTTATTTATACAGGATCTACATGTATTATTGAACATTGTCCAAATAGTTTGTATCATTACTCCATTAACGATTTCCGATCCTCTGCAAAGTTCGATAACTCTAAATTATCCAGATTTCTTTTATTCGTACCATAAATATGACTTATATACAGACAATTTTAGTTAAGTATTCTACTGCTTGTATAACCATCAGTTACACAACTACATACTTGGCGTAGTGGATCCACGAAGCACTCCCACTTATATACATCTTGGTATAGAGTTTGAGCCAATCGATGCATCGGATTTTTTTTAAAACTCAACTTGTTTCTTTATTCCATTATATCCATTGTAGGCAAATTTACAATAACTTTGTAAAATGCATTGATACTCTAAAAAAAAAAATCCTTTTATATCATTTGATTTATAAATGTTGAAAGAAAAATATCATTCTTATGATGAAAAAAATACTTTGAGCTCATGAGGATCGGAGAACCTTAAGCTGATTTTATCATACCTATTGTTCCTCATGTGAGCGATTAGTCCGAAATATCTGACGTTTTTATGGCTTTTTTAACGATTTTGATATTTATTTTCCTGGCAAGTAAATATCAAAATCGTTAAAAAAGCCAGAAAAACGTCAGGACGTCGCGCACGGTGTTGGTGTTAAAATGTCCTTTCAGGGTGCGCGCACAGTATTTGAGTATTTTTAAAAACAAAAATTTGGACTTATGTAATTTTATATACCGATCTGTTCGAATGTATACGGACTTCAACAAAACATGTAACAAAATGTAGGAATTTTTTTTTATATTTCATAAATCGGTGTTAAAACCTGAATTTTTTTCTAGAAATGGCATGTAGATAGGTAACACTTTTTGGGTACATATCTCAAATAAACTACATTATCTCGGTGAACTTTCATTTTGGGAGGGAAATTTTTGGTGGTTTAATTATTTTGATAATGTAACAGATATACGTCATAACGTTTTTGACGTAATCAATGCCAGGAATCGACGCCGGATCAAAGAATTCCCAGAATGGAGTTGTAGATGCGTAAAAAATCCTCGAAAATGGCCAGGGCAAGATGAGTTAATTGCCAAAATATAAATTGTGATTCAGGAACTTGCAATGATCTATTGAAGTTTTTTTTTAAATATATGACTTTTTTAATAAAGAGAAATTGTTTCTGTGTAAAATTTTCGTAATATATATTTTATAATTAATTTAATTTTTAATAATAAAAAAAAATTCGTTATGCTGGAGTTTATTCAAGACACGTGTCACAAGAGATACATTTCACAGTCGTACGTTATGCGTAGCATGGCGATCACAAGTATCATGCCCATTTAAAAAAATGTTGGCTATATTTCATAATAATAGAAATCACTTTAGAATGTGCATTTTCATAGGTTGTATAGCCATTAAAAAGAAGCAAATGTGTCCTCAAATTTTCTTAATAGAAACATTTTAGAATGTCAATATGAAATGTCACACTTTCATAAAAACACATTAAACTACATAAGCAATGCAAGAGAAAGTAACTTCGACACTTCTTTTAAAAAGTCGCGCAGAAAATTCACAAAAATGAATCCCAGTTAGAAATGTGCTTTTTCTCCCAAACAATTTGATGCCAAATATACAAGCATTTCGAATAAAAATAATTGATTTTTAGGAAAAAAATGATGTCAACATTATATGTCACGGGTACGTAAAATGACGCTAGGACTTAAACGTTACGTCATGCAGTATGTGTGCGGGTTTTTCTTCTTCATAAAAACAGTTCTAGAGAAAATTATAAATAACTACAAATTATTTTGTGAAGAAGGTACCAAAGTATAAAAATAATAATAATAAAATATAAGAATAATAACTTAAAGACAAAATTGATGATAAATATCTGAACTTAACCGGTCGAATTAATTTATTTTTACGATTAAGATATAGACGACATGGGTACATGACGCAATGACGTTAAACGTAATGTGACGATGAACATGTATTTTGATTATTTCAACGGGATCTTTGACTGCTACACTACGAATTAACATTTATGAAAAAAAGGAAACATAGAACGGTAGAACAGACTCGGGAATGAAGGAGTTTTGTATATCAATTTTGAATCAAGAGCTATTCTTTATAATATATGACTAATTTCAGAGGAAGTTCATTAAGAATTTAGGAATAAGAATTGAAAGCTGTGAGCGAATCACATGCTTTTGAACATTGATATTTCTTACAGATATTTATTTATATAACAGTTTTGAAATATAAAATCTCTTACATGTGGAAAAAAAATCAATTTAAAGGTCTTATTTTTTAATATATTTGTATGTTGTGGTTAATGAAATGTATCACTATGTTATGATAATGACGAGTGAAAATGACGTTTTTGACGTTTTTTTACGTTACCGAAATTAACACCAACACCGTGCGCGACGTCCAGATATTTCGGACTAGTGAGCGATATGATTGTTATGATTTGTAATTGTATTACTTCTTGATCCCAAAGAAAAGGAGTGTAGTCAATTGCGCTCACATCCAGTGTTGTCAAAAAGCTTTTAAACATCTCCAAGATTACTAACCCTGGCCTAGTTGAAGATTGATAAAATATATGACGTGCAGAGTAAGATAAGTTGAATGACCTTGCCAGTATTCCTCTTGGTTGTTTCGTGTCTGCAACATTTGCCGTCCATATCATCTGGTTTGTCTAGTCTAGTTTTATACGTATATCTGACTCCAAGTGAGGACCGCATACGTTGAGATAGTTAAGACAACGACCAACTCTTAGCAGTTGCTTAATGAACACGATAATATGTTATAAAGTGTATTCAGTTAACCCTCTATGTCGACACAAATATATCAAAACGCATAGCTAATATCCAGCTGCACTGTATTTTATGATGACTGACCATGTTTTGTATTTTACATATATAGTAGTCTACAGTATATAAAAAATAATAATACACTTTATTTCATGGACTTTATTGTTCAATGATGTATGAGACCTAATGCTTTCTTTCAAACTTTATGCAATAGTTAATTTTTATTTATACATGTACAAACAATTACATTAAACATCCAGAACAAATATAAGATCCGATACATACACGATATGTTCCATACGTTCTTCTAAATGCCTTTTCAAAGTGATGTCAACTGTTCTTCTTTCGTTTTAGGGATAGCTCCCTTGCTCTCTGGTATATTGCCAAAAAGATTAATTGTTTTTATTAAATCCGTTTCTTTTATGCCAATATCGGGGTAGACAATTCTGTGGAGTTGAAATAAATCTTCTGTATCCGAGCAACTCTGCAAGTGAATCAGAGCCTGAGCTGGTCGATTTTTAGAAACTGTATGTAATGTTTTGTTTACGTTAGAAATATATCGATCAATATCCTCTACTTTGCTGTCAATTTCATCATTTTCTGATTCCCAAAATGCCTCAATTTTTTTTATTATTTTGCAGTAAATATTCATTAAGCAGTTCTTGAAGAGTTTTGTACTTTGAAATCATCATGAACTGCATTTTATCAACTTCTGTTTTTAATTGTTTTCTTCTAGACAACAACTTTTTTCTAGTTGAGTGACATAGTTGGAGTGATTTGTTAAGCTCCGCCTTTTTTTCGCTCAATAAGTCATATATGCTGTAGAAGTTATGCTGCTTATGTTCTAAATGCTCCATACATTCAACACAGACAGGAAGTTGGCATTGCTGACATGCCCTTGTATAATACTGGTGTGGATGGAAAGCACATGCCTCAAGGCCGGGTGATTTGCTGAATATAGACTCATCCCCTTAAATAATAACATCAAAATATGATTGTTTATGGACTTTAACAAACTATTTAATAACAATGACAGTAAATTTTATTTAAAAACAAAAGTGTTGGTCAGGATTTTAGGAAAAGCAATTTATTTGTAGAGTTAGAAGAGATAATTTTTGTCTAAAAACAACACAAGTTATCTGCGTTTAACTTTTGATATAATTAAAAATATATTGCATTGTGAGAAAAATCTTTTCATTACTAGTGAAGATTTTTTTTTATTTAAAAAAAATCGTCAAGGTAATAACTTTTTGATTATAGGTGACCATGTACATGCACTAACAATGTGGCAGTGTATATTTTGAACAATTCGATATTTTTGTTATTGTACAGCGAAATGCTCCTTTCACCAATGAATTTTAAGTGTAAACGTTCCTATCGCGAATTTTCCGTGAAGTTGAGGTTAGCCCGGTAGCATGCCACTCGGCTTTCTACTAAAAATACTACCCAACTCTCAGGAACGTATCTTGTATTTTAATTGTATTGTAAACTGTGAATTGTAATGTAAAAGTTCTGAAAATCCATAAGGTGAATTCAGGGGAAAACTTAATTCGTTACACTCGCTCAAGTTTACGCTGAATAAAAACTCCAAACGAAACAAAAGTTCAACAAGTTGTATTTAAGTTGATGAAATAACGGTACATGGTATTCCAATGAAAACCGATTCTCTGAGTTCCGAAGGGAACAACTTAATAACGTGCGGAGATTCCAGCACGGACAGTCCGAAATAATTCTGTGCACAAAATGGACATTAACGTGCGGAAATCCAGCACAGCTAGCCCGATACCACACACACTCCAATAACGTGCGGGGTTCCAGCACAGTTAGCCCAACATAACACTCTATGGTTACGTGCGGGGTTCAAGCACAGTTAGCCCAACCGTTCTCTTCCAGATATTAAACCATTCTCTCTTAGAGTTATTTTTTTGACAGGCATTGGGGTTTTTTTCGATGACAAAGAGACGGTAATGACATGCCAGAAAAATAAACATTCACACATCTAGCTGTTACGATAATTTCACACTTCTATTGTCCAACAATTATTTAATTTGCCAGGAGATTAAGTAAAGAAAATATCAATGACTAGTGTCAAGAGGATTAACATTTTTGTCACCTGAAAGCATCTCCGTTTGTTTGTTTGGTTATTTCCTATTTTTTGTTTTGTTACAAACTAAATTGCGTAGTTAATTTGAGAGAAAAAAAATAAACTTAATAAGTTCTCATAGCAGCTTGTAAATTTTAAATCGATAACCTGTTACAATAAAAGTTTAAAATCGAAGATTTCTAAACTGATCTATAACAGATTCTAAACTTTTAATGGAACTATCCACTCCCCTATACTTATGCAATTCAAGACTGTATTCGAGAGCAGCCCATGTCTTTTAATATCTTTTAACTTACCAATCGTATGTGTTAGTTTCTGGCCATTCATATATACAACCAAATCATCAGCTTGAAGATGAAAACTGGCAAGAAAAGGAGGATATAAAATCAGCTGGAGAATTTGTTGTCCAATTTTTCCTTTCTCCGAGTCCTTTTTGTAGAGATCATAGCATTTTGTTGAGGAAAATGTTACTGTGAGAATTAAGCTTCCCTTCGAGCTCTCCACACAGGCACCATAATTCTTCTTCATTCCTAAGCTAAACTTTAAAAATCTTGCCAGAATTTTCATTTTTTGACCGTCTTGCAGTTTTGCATATGTTTTGATCTTTTCTTCTAATCCTTTTAACATATTTTCTAGATGTCTATTTTCAATGTCTCTGTTATCCCTTATGAAATCTTCTACTGATTCATAAAGTTGTTCTATTTCTGATTCAGAAGTCAGCTCATGTATTGTATCAATCATCTCATTCAAGATACGAATGCATATATCACTAAAGGTTTCCACAAATTTTCTCTTCTGGCCAGCCTTGGCTTCAATTGTTATATTTTCACTTGACGTTAGAGCTTTTAAAAGAAGAAAAGTTTATACATGTACTGTAAAACAAGAATGAACATAAATAAGAACCAATTAGTTTTCTAATTGCTTCTTCCTTTCGACCAACGCCAATTAAGGGGGATGTGCGGCCATCTTGAACATTTCTGAATAAGAATGTAAACATTTCATGAACTGGCTCGTTTCTGCCCGAAACTGGCCAAAAATGTTGCCAAAAGATATAAAGGCAATAAATATGAAGTCCTTCATGTCATTTTGTTTGAAAAGTATGCATACAAGAATAGGACAATGCCTTTTAATCACTGAGAACAGCTGTCGAACTGCGCAGCTACAGACTTATTTTGAAGATTAAAAAAATCTTAAAGAATCTGAAAGTTTCACTGGTGTCCTCTCTACAACCATTTGTTGAGAAAAAGTTTGAATTTGCTCATTCAAGTAACTTTGCCTCAAAATTGGGTGCCCTATTTTTATCCGTCAGCATGGGATCAAATTTTAGAACAAGAAAAGTCTATACTTAGAACTCCTGTGTATATAGAGACACATTGACGTTATATTAATTTTCATAGAAAAACAAAAACAAATGTCAATTCGAAACAATCCGTTTTGAATTTGATATACATCTCTATACCTGTCCCATGTTTGTATTTCCGAATTTTTAGTTCTATAAGTATAAATTAAAGTAAATTCTTTAATAAGTGGGATAGGGATCCAAAAAAGTGATTGTATAAATTTTAAAAAAGTATACATCATACTGTGGTTTCATTAATATTCAAGGGCATCAGTTTTCGTGGATAAAGTGAAAATCACAGTTTTAAGGATACCTAAATTCGTGGCCAATGACCCTATCAATACAAAATGTTAATAGAAATTGCACTTCAATGAACATTTAATTTCGTGGATCAACTAAACAACGAAATCCACGAAAATTGGTATTCAACGAATATTGATGAAACCACAGTATTTTAATGAAAATATATCTGCAATGTACCTCCATAGACACAGACAAATATATCTTTTGGTTTTTGAGGCCCATTTTAAGAATAGGGTAGCTAAATAAGAAAGCTTAGACATTTTTTTCAACAAATGGTTGTTGAGAGGACACCAATGAACCGCCTTCATATTTTTTCTGATTTTTAAATCTTCAAAATCAATCTGTAGCTGCGTAGTTCGACAGCTGTTCTGGATGATTAAAAAGGCACTGTCCTGTTCTTGTATGCATACTTTTCAAACAAAATAACATGTAGGACTTTTTTTTAAAATATCTTTTGGCAACATTTTTAGCCAGTTTCGGGCAGAAACAAGCCAGTTTAAGAAATGTTTACATTCGTATCCTCATATGTACAAGATGGACGCATATTCCCTTTAGTTTGACCCTGATTCTAACCTTATCACATGTTCGGAGAATTTCCCGTTATAAAAAACTCGTGGTTTAAAGTCAAAGGTATCTCGTATAAACCGTCATTACTAGTATGATTTGGTAGATCTGAAAATGTTCTTGGTTTTACTTTTTTGTAATCAATATTCCATAAAAGTCGCAAAAATATATAAATTATGGTTTACGTTAGTATCATAAAATTTTATTGGGCAGATACGTCTCCATATTTGGCACACCCGTTTGGGCTGAGGTGTCTTTGTACCGAGGTGATTTTGGTGTCTGACATTCATCGAAATAGACTTTTGCTTCGGCGGTGCAACACAAGTGTTTAATATTTATTAGTTATACTTTAAAGTTACATTGTATGTTTAAACTGATAATTTTTAAACGTTTAACGTTACTTAAGTTCACCTTACCGGTGATTAGGAGCTATGTATAGTTGGATAACCAACCCCTTGCAACTAATTAGATACACCTAGCTATATTGCCATACAGAAGTAGTGGCTTTTATTACTTCTACTGTTACTTGTATATGCACATTTAATTAAGTTTAGGATTTTGTAAAGCAAAGTGGAAATAATTTACCTCTATCTTCCAAAACTTTCATAAGTAATTTTTTAACAGTATTTTCATCCTCAACAAGTTCTTTAATTTTTTCCATGTAACATTTTTCCATGTCTGAATCTATGGTTCGATCTTTAGCCTCCTCTATTTTTTGGACATAGTGGGTATTTGGTAGCCTGGCCTGCATTCGTGTACAAATGTCAGAAATGATACGCCATTCTGTTTGAAATTTAGAAGCTGGTACGGTAGGTTCGGATATATGGCCCAATAATTTATTCCTCATCAGACGTATTCGTTCTATGTCATCCCCCTCTGTTGTTTCCCCGTGTGCTGGCATATTTGACATTCCCCAACTTTGGGTAGGAGGTTGAATTTTTTGACAGAAGTTGCGTAAAAGTGTATACAGAAGAGTGATGTCAAATTCCTTGTAACCCTGAGTCTTTGCATTGCTAATAAGAACTATCTGATCTGGTCGTAAATTTTTCGAATTTTGTTTAACTCTATTAAATAATTGACTAGGACCGATTTCTCGACGCAGCAGATCTTGTAATATTGTTGTTAAGTCTTCAATTATGACCGAAATTAACCTGAAGAACCTTGTCCTGTCATCATCAGATACTGCTTTACTCGAGGCCATTCTGAAAACAAAAAATAAACTTGATTCAAGTAACATTCAGTGAATTAATTGAAGATATTTACATACTTGTTATATAAATGCAATAAATGTAATACTATCTATAAACAGTGACTCTCTGGTCCTTATGATAAGGTATGTTAGTATAGGCGTGAAATGTAATTGATAATTCGCAACATCTTATTTCATATTTACTTAGTTACTTTGCATACTTGGGGAACTAAATTGTATAATCTTATTACCAATAACCCCCAATGACCACAAGTTCTGGTTTTAAAAACTAGTAATTGATAATTATAAAATTGTTTTTGCTTTTCAAAATATATCATTTCCGTTTAGCTGCAGGGCTAGCTCCCAGTCTGATAAAATTCGAATGGACGACCTGGGAGCTATAGTATCAAACGTATTAAAAATTTTGCAATTTACGGCACACATATATTTTTGCTAGTTTTGGACTTATTAACCTTATTTCCACAAATAATCAGAACTATTAAATTCTTCAGACAAATTACTGCTGATTCCGTTGCTTTACTCGCATCAAACGGTTTCCGTAACATCCTAACCAACCTCTGAAATGAAGTAAATTAAGGTCACGTGTAGATCGTGACTCGCCATTTTACAAGTAAACTAGCTTTGCGACTTCATTTTACGTGACTAATGGTTATGATGGTGTTAAAAAGAAAATCAGAGACAAGTAATGTGACATTTATTATAATATTTGTTTTAATCAAATATTTGTACAAAATGTATTTGAAAATGAGATTAATCAATCTAAAACCTGAGCTTAAATTGCAATAATTCTGAATCATCTGACCTTAGAATTGCTTGGACAAATTTGTATCTACACAATTGAAGAATACTTTCACAAAAGATTAAGAATTTTTGGCAAAAGGTTTTTGAGAAGTTTTATTTTAAAATGCAAAAAAATTAGCGTCTCCCCTTGAGAGAAAATAATAGTTCATTTTATCACCATTTCAAATGTATAATTTATTAACCTGTTGCAAATGTTTTCTATAGTTTTAGTTTGATGGTTAATTGACTTTATTTACTCTTATTTCTACCAGAAACTTTAAATCTTCTTCACCTAAGAATGCTTTGTGACAAGATTGAACAAACTTAAATCTACCGTCCACACAAGTTCTTGCCAATTGAAATTTGAGAAGAGGGATTCAAGTTTAGTTTATGTACAGTCACAACAACAAAACCGACGACAGACAACCGACGAAGTTTGATCACAAAAGCTCAATCAAGCCTCTCTCAGGTGAGCTAAATGCATTTCTCCATGGCATATTTTTGAGTAATAGATCCTCGACCTCATATTCTTTTCAATATCAGCAGAATGAGAATAATATAAGTAACTAAAGGCTCAAATGATACTGTATCCACTGTCCGGGAGAGAGCTGTGTAGCAACCTCTAATTATACAATATTGTCTAATTATAAAAAGTTGCATTAGGGTCAAAATGATATAAGAGAAAAATGTAAAATAGGTACGTAGTTGGCCATTTATAATATAATGAAAACAAAATGACAATAACAAACAGTCAACCATCTCAAAATCCATAAAACGAAATACAAATTCAAAGCAGAGCAACACGGACCAAATAGATAGAGGTAGGATCAGGTGCCTAGGAGGAATGAGCATCCTCTGCTGACCTGCCGCAATCGCCGCGTGCTCCTTGTCACAATTGGGCATGTCATAATCGAGGTAATTTATACTGCATTAGTGGATGAACTTTAAACTATTATGTATGAAATTGTACACGTAGTTTTTTATTTGCATTTTGAATATAAGTAGTATCAGATAGATTATTCTATTAGAATAAGGTCGATATGAAGGTTTAACCTTTTCAGCACAGTCGAATAAGAATTATCTGAGATTTCTTACAAGTCTGCATATGCACCAACTGTTAAGTTTTATTCATTAAAGCTAAATGTTTCGTATTATATTTTGTAGAATGTACAAAAATCATTTATGGCGCAGAATGTTCAGACCAGATGTGAACAAAAGCAGAGGAACAATCCTTTGATAATTTTGCTCATGTTCTTATAACTTTTATTTTCGAGATTAAGCTCGATTTGTTGCATTTCTTTTTATATAAAATTACCTTATGATTTTATTTTACCTCAAATATCCATAAAGAATCCAGAACGAGCTGATCATTAACAGTACAGACAATGTCGTAAATGAAATAAACAAAAATTATTCTTTTTTATTAACTTTTGGCAAAGAACTAGACAGAAAATGCGAAGATCCATTACTTGTTCATAACAGTACTATTTCATTCATAATTGTATCATTAATGGTTAAAGTTTCCATTAATGCAATAAGAATTGTAAAATATAATGGTCTATGATGTACTTATCTAGCATTTTGAATTTTGGTCATTTATGATATAATTTGAACTTGTATTATTTATGGAGGGCTAGGTATTTCGTTAATGATTAAATGATATCATCAATGGTCAGGACTAACTAATGCAATTTATATCATAAGTGGATACTGTATCATTAGAAGCTGTTACAGACCATATGATGGTTGAAAATGATCACCTTTCAGCTCATTAAAATTTGGGGTGGTTTTTTTTTACTATTCAAAATATGATAGGCCAGTAAATTAAAAATTATTTTGTATTTCAAGTGAAAAAAATCACTACAACCAAATGTCTATGATTTACAATAGTTGTTTGAAACTTTCTGTTGTATTCCCATCAGTGAAATAGTTTTTACATCCATAATTAAGTGCTTTTTACTATTCATCAGCATTTACCATTGATATGTAGATTCTTCTGTTTATTCTGAGATTTTTTACACTAATTTTATGATTGTGCAATACATTTGGGGAATATGGCAGGAAATAACGGGGATTAGTACTAGTTTTGGTGGTTAATGGTGCTTTTTGTGGGTGTAGCTTACAGTATGCATGTAATAACATATCTGTAAGCTGTTAGATATTATGCAACCTCGGAAATCGTACCTTGTTTTTTCATTTACTACTGCTCCATTGAGACTTGTCGTCTTATTGGAAAGTAGAGAGGAAGTAAAAGTTGAATTTTTAGTCTAGCGGCCATGTTGTAAGGGTGTAAATAGATGACATTTTACACAAAACAGAGACATGCATATAACGTATAGACATATAACGGAGGAGTTAAATATAAGAATAACTTCCAATTACTTACATCGATAGGCTTAAACTGCTCCTGCAATAACTTCTGGATCTAAGGAATATATATTCAAAGGTATCGAAAATATGGTATAATCAATAATGTCCATATCAACTTTCGGTTTAGAATGACCCCATTACATCTTTAGTAACACAGGCGGATCCAGTAAATCTTATCTTGAATTTTACTTGCGTTGATATTTTACATACTAACTTTCATCAATTAAGTCTATGTAACAAGTTCAGATAATTATACACACAAACACATATTGTGCCATTAACGAAATCCTTTAAAGGACAGCTAGAATGGCAAAGTAATGTACGCCCGTGTTACGTAAATAAAACTGTAATCTATTATTTTCATGCATATGGAAAATGATAGCTTTAAGGTTGTATTCGATATTATGAGATTTTAAAGAGAAAGAGAGAGCATCGTGTAATCACAGTTTTAAATTTAATTTCGTAAATTGTTAAAAAAAAAACAAGGATTTATTTTACTGTAAAATCTTTAACATTTTTTTAAATACAAATTTCTTGGTTGTTTTTTTTTTATTTTTATTGCGTGGACCCTGAGGTAAGCGAGATTAAACCGGATGCTATGGGGAAAATTCAACCTGCGCATGAGCTAGCCTGGTTCCTGTGCGTAATGGGTAGCTTAGGCAACCAGGCTAGCACACTTTTATCGGGATCGGGAATACCATGCAATATGCACACAACAGAACAGAAACAAAGTAATGATCGGCATGTGATACATGTATGAGCTGTCAGTATAATGAAATAAGTTAATGTTATGCCGAAACTACTATAGGCAACAAATAGCATAATTTGCAATGTTTTGTTGTTTTCCGAATACACATGTAGCTTTACTTTAATTTTACAGTAGGCGAGGCTAGAGTACTTCCCAATTAAAAAATTGTAAGCATTTAAGTATGATTGAATAATTATGTCGCTGTATAAAAGTTAAAATCTTAAGAAAATGGATCAAAATATGCAATTAATTTACAAAAATCTGTCAGTGTGTATAGTAACAAAGTAAGGTGAAGCGTAATGTGTGCGGAAATAGTAGAATTCGCCGAATACCTGATACTATACATGCAATCTTCATTAATATAGATCATAATTATTTTAGAAGTATAAACCCTTTAAATTTAAGATAAAAAGTCAACTATACACATATATACGTAATACAACGTACAAATTTAGTGGTTAAAAGCAGGGGGCTAGAGTCGGTGGAATCTGTGATAATTTTAAGGCTTTCACGTTTTCGTTGGAAACCTATGCATATGGTCCACGTATTGCAGTCCTTTTTTAAAGGACAACAACTTGTCATTTCATTAAAATAATTCATCTTTGATTTTTACGAAAGCCGCATAGGGCCACAGAAAAGATCTCGTTATTACGAGTTAATTATTTCGTTATTACGAGAAAAGATCTCGTTATTAAGAGTTACTTATCTCGTAATTACGAGAAAAGATCTCGTATTAACGAGAAAAGATTTCGTAATTACGAGAAAAGATCTTGTTATTAAGAGAAAAGATCTCGTTATTACGAGATAATTTTATCGTTATTACGAGAAAAGATCACGTTATTACGAGAAAAGATCTATATAAAGTGGTGCGGTTCTGAAAAGAATTAACCCTTTCACGGTAACTGCGGTACTGCTCTTTTGCAGGGCAAAATGATGTTGTTTGATGAGATATGGCGTAACGTCAATTGTTTCATTTACGTCATTTAATTATCTACCTACTGAAATTTCGGCAAAGTATATCATTTTGCCCTGCAAGAGAGCAGTACCGCAGTTATCGTGAAAGTGTCTATTCGACTGGATCACCCTTTCAGGCTATCTTTTTCATTAAAGAAACGTTGATTCAATTTTGATTAATATTTGAAAATAACATTATTCATTAATTTCTACATATCAATAATTGGATTTGACATTTTATCTTATATGAAAAAAGGAAAGAACTTGATGTAATTTTACTATTTAACTTGTATATATTATAATCCCACTCCGAAGTAAATACCAGGTAGTCCTATAGTCGTAAAAGTTACAGATAACTTTAATGACTAATATGTTTTACGGTGCTACCGTTCTGGCGAGCACAGCAAGAATTTCACATACCTTGCATCATTGTCAACTTAGTTTTATTTAGGTATCAACGAACGTCAAAGAATTTTTGAGAGAGTATTGTTCTACAATAAGTATGCCTAGGGTACTAATTTTAATGGTTATGATACATACAGCGCAACCCCCTTCCCAGAGAGAGAGAGAGAGAGAGAGAGAGAGAGAGAGAGAGAGAGAGAGAGAGAGAGAGAGAGAGAGAGAGAGAGAGAGAGAGTCCGTACCTGTTTGTAAGTGTGTAATTTCCCACTTTTAAATTTAATGGTCTGACTATATGCAATATCTACATAATTTTTTAACTGTTTATTTTTTCATTTTATTCCTTTTTATTTAGTTCAAAATGTCCTATTGTTTATTTCCTCCCTACTCATGCATACACAATTAGCTTAAAAATGGATCGATGTGACAGTAAAGTATGGCTCTTGCTAATATATATACATAAAATCTCTATATTAAAAAAAAATTAAAAACAAATCATATGTCAATGAGGCAGGTATCGCAGTCTATACTGAAATAGCTAGTACACGCATTTCAGGATGTTTGATCCACCTCTAAATTTATCGCGGGAAATATAGCGCGAGTGCACTGTTACGTCATCCATGACTTTGTTCGTCTTTGTTTACGTTTCTCGACTCAATACGGAGGAATGGAAGCTTGTATTAAATCTTTTGAGTCTCGCCAAAGCATATGCGGTACTCAAAACGTGTCTTCAAACTTTAAGTCACTGTAAATTACGAGTTAAAAGTCGGCCATTTTTGGCATAGCACCACGGGTGAAAACATTAGAGAACATTATGGGACGTAGACAAAAAATTTTGTTTGATGAACTGTAGGTTTAGCTCGTTCTTTTTCCCGCGCACACTGGTTCTTAGAGCTCGCTTCGCTCGCCGGCGCTGCGCGCCGGCGAGCTGCGCTCGCTAATATGTAAACGGTGTGACCGTTGGACCGAGCCCAGATATTTATAACACAGTGCAGTTTGATTTTTGTGGAACAAAATTTATTTGGAACGCACACAGTAGGACGTCATGTTTCAGACGTAAAACGTACACGTTTTGTCTTCGGAATTAGCCGAAGAGAGTAACGTTATTCCGAACTTTTTTAAATTTCTTCTTTCATTGTTTATCAATTTAATTCATATAAATGCCGTGGTAATAAAATTGAATACTTCATTCAGTACTTAAGATCAGTTCCTTGATGTTAATGTTTTTATTTTCCACATGATATTTTGATAAGACATACATAGAACTAGTCGTGTTTCTTGATTGAAGCACTATTGAAACTTATCTGATGTCCTCTTTTATTTCTTTTAATTCAAATTACCTTTTATTGAAACATTAGAAAATTTTAATCGAGTTTAGGGGCAATATACATCGATAAGTACCAGTCAATCAATGATCGAACTAACTTTTAAAAAAAAAATGGCTGCCAATATGGCGGCGCCCAGGGCTGGAAGAAATTTTTTTGGGCCTTAGTACCCCTGATTCAACTTTCATTTTTCACTGATTTTCTTATATATACGTGTTACCATTAATCCTCGCTTCGCGAGGCGGGCTTCGCCCGCCTCTCGCTGCGCTCGGTATAAAGTTTCAGTCATGGATATGGATATACACAATTTACCTGAATTTGTGTTTTATATGTTTATACACAACCTACTTGTATATCATTGAAAATAATTGATTTCGTATATTAACATTTTGGAGTCTGAAAACAAATTACACGTATCCTTCTTGATTATTGATAAACAGTTCGATGAATTTATTAATCAATCTGCTTTGCTACTTCTTCTGAAATTTCTTTTAAACTGCTTGGTCCGATTTTATATCAAATTATGCGTACGCTTTTAACCGATGATTATGCTAAGTATGTGTATATCAATAGACATTGAAGTAGTTCATACACTTTATATAAAAAGAATAGAATAATGAAACGCGACATTTTAAATAAATCTTTTCTCGTATTAACGAGATAATTATCTCGTTATAACGAGATCTTTTCTCGAAATAACGAGATTTCTCGTAATTACGAGAAAATTATCTCGTAATAACGAGATCTTTTCTCGTAATAACGAGATAATTAACTCGTAATAACAAAATATTTTCTCGTAATTACGAGATCTTTTCTGGTAATAACGATATAATTAACTCGTAATAACGAGATAATAAACTCGTAATAACGAGATCTTTTCTCGTAAGTACGAGATAAAAATATTTTTGTAAGTGGCCCTATTCGTCTTTCGTAGATTTTTTTTGTAAACAGACTGACAAAATTATTTTGGTTAATATAACAGCCTTGGTATTCTCGTAAAATCTCTCGTAAAACCTATAAATTTCAGGAGCTTTTTTTATTTTTTCGCTTTTCACCTGATCCTCTCTTCTTCCCCTCTCCAACCCCCCCCCCCCCCCCCCGCTAAGACGTACCCTTAAACAATTTAAACCTTATCTAATAATCATTAACGCAAAGTTGTACAATTGTAAGAAAGAAAAAAATATAAGATTTTGATTTTGTTATATCTTGATTTAATGAAAATTATACAAATGTACTTTGGATAATTTGACAAGTCGAAAACTTGACAAGGCTCCTTCCTTATAGCGTTCTTCAAAGTTTCAGAAGAATGGCACCCCAAATTCAAAAAAATGAGCTAAACATAGTTTCACAGTTAATAAACTAGGTTTATCTCCCGTAAACTATTCTTTTCGAGTTGTTAACTATGGTGAAAAAGAGGTACTGAGAGCAAGCTCACAAATGATAACCCACGCAAAGAAAATATCAAAACTGTAGTATTTCTCTATTAGAAAATAAGGGATGCTTCTTTTTCTTATAGTATAACAAAACTAAGAATCAGTGCTCATTCATTATTTATTGAAGCTGGTAGATATTCTAAACCTCCTATTCCAAAAGAAAAACGTCTGTGTAATTTTTTCAAATTGTTTATTGAAGATGAGAAACACTTTGTATGTATTGTTCAAAATATGACCAATGTAGATTGAATTATAATGATATATTTAATGTGAACACATATACAAATGTCAATCCCATTAAGGAACTTGTCAATCCTAAAAAAAAAAAAAAAAAGGATATGTTGTTTTCTAAAAAAACTGTTTCAACGCTAGAAAGGAAAGTCAACAATGAACACTTATACAATTTTATGAATACCAAT
This sequence comes from Magallana gigas, assembly GCF_963853765.1. Taxonomy (NCBI): domain Eukaryota; kingdom Metazoa; phylum Mollusca; class Bivalvia; order Ostreida; family Ostreidae; genus Magallana; species Magallana gigas. The sequence goes on from NC_088854.1 coordinate 47,680,056, forward strand.
AATAGTCTTCACACAAGCCTAGTTTTGTTCACCCAATGTTTTGTCCATTGCAGATGTATTAGTTGATGTTTAACTTTTGCATGCTATGTTTAATGTTTTGTTTTATTTAACTCATATTCATGACTGTATGCCGACATGGTAATTGTCAATAAATGAATTGAATTATAGTGACATTGAACTAGCAAAAATGACCAAAGTCAGGACATATTTCTACATTAGAACTTCTAATGTTTCTTTATAAAAAAAAAACTAGACTTTGACCCGTGCGTGCACGGGTTGACATCGTATATCGGACATTTACGAAATAGATACATCGACACACCTTATTATTGACATTTACATAACAAAGCTATAAGCCTACAATGATGCTATTAATTTCACTACACTTTCCTTAGTTTGAATCATCTAACTGTGTCTTGGGAAAGGCCCTCACCACAGTTAAAATGCCTCCCTTATACCCGTAATGTAGCAGAAAATTGCAGAATCGCTCCGGAACGAATTTGGAGAAAGTTAATGAATTTGCCTTGAAAATAACAGTTAAATTCATCACAACAAACCTTTTTGAGACTGCAATAACCTTTCAACTAAAAATTTTAATCCATAGAATGGAAGAATTCAACACCTTTTCACCAACGTACACGTATTTTCTTTGTAAAACTGGGTACGTAAGACATTATTCATTTTTACGATAAAACATATTTTATCTTCACTCTCCTAACAATTTTGCATGTAATCAAATATTTTTTGTCATCACGAAGACAAAAGTACGTACTTGAAAAGTTGAAATGTACATTATATTTGTTATTTTATACCTTCTCTCATAAGAAATCACTAAAATAAATGAACAGAATGTATAGCAAAAGTCCGATGAAAATTTACCAGTATTTGTATTATCATTTCTGGGTTTATTCATGCAGATGTGATATTCTGGAAAAATAAACTAAAGATCCCGTTAGGGTGAATGTATTGCGTAAGCGCAAGATTGTAAAATCCAAAAAATCCAGATGATTTCCGGGATTATTTGAGGAATTTTCGTTGATTATTAATTAGCTAAGCTTAACTGAGAGCAAATAAAAACAAATTGGTAATCTTCAAGTATCAATGATGTTTAAAATATATGAAACAAAAGACAGTATTCTTCAAATTTCTCGGTATTAAAAACCAAAAATTCGAGTCTATTTCTAATATAGTAGTATAGATATGGACCGGACACGAATTTTGCACAGACAGACAGACAGACAGACGGACGGACGGACAAGATGATTCCTTTATGTTCCCCCAAACTTTGTTTGCAAGGGATATAATGATTTGTTAACTTTAGTTTTCATTTGTAAAACCATATTTAATGGTTGTAAACTATAGTTGACGAATGTTAATCTAAGGGCGAATTAGGTGCTTTTTAACCAGTTTTGGTTTTGGTTAAAAGTTTGGAACTACTTAATAAACTTTTTGACTTTCAATCCGGTTTATCTCAGTTAAACTGATAAACAGTTTCACAAGTAGTTTGCCGGGTAGGGGATTTGGTTTTTAATAGGCACAAACATGCATGTCTGTATGGTTTTCCATGTTTATATTTGTATACAATGTAGGAACAAACCATGCATGTTTTGTAATTTATCTCCTCTTAATAAAGGAATAAAAATGTTTATGCTTTTTGTTTCTTTTGCTAAAATTCTGTTCTAATTCTTGCATCAGTAATTCCAAATACACATGGAAACATTGTAACACCAAAATATAGAATAAAAAGACAGACGATACATTCCTAATCCTAACAAAAATAAGGTGTTATGAACAAGCAATGTTAATATTTGATGCCCTTTCAGCTCCATTTTTAGCTCACCTGAGCTGAAAGCATCCTCAGGTAGTGTAGATTCATGTTTGTTCAAATCATGGTCCCCGGTGGTAGGGTGGGGCCACAATAGGGGGGATGGATTTTTACATAGGAATGTATAGAGATAATCTTAAAAATCTTCTTCTTAAAAGCTATTGGGCCAGGAAATCTTAAACTTTTGTTGAAGCATCCTCAGATAGTGTTGATTCAAGTTTGTTTAAATCATGGTCCCCAGGTGTAGGGCGGGGCCACAATGGGGGGGGGGATGAATTTTGTCATAAGTATATATCGAGAAAATCTTTAAAAATCTTCTTCTCACAAACTGTTAGGCAAGAAAAGCTTAATTTGGAAGGAAGTATCCTCAGATAGTTTAGATTCAAGTTTATTTTTAAAATCATGGTCCCTGTGGGTTGGGCGGGACCACAATGGGGGAAGCATTTTACATAGGAATATATAGATACAATCTTTAAAAATATTCTGGGAAAGTTTTTAGTCCAAAAAGCAGTAGCTTGTGTGAAACATGGGTTGTGCAGATTAAAATTTGATCAAACCATGATTCCCTAGAAACAAGAGGCCAATAGGCCTTAACCGTCACCTAAGTAGCATATAACCCACACACAAACTTGTCGAGGAGTCTCATATATTTATTTAATTGGGTTACATTCTTGAGTAGAAAAATTATAAATTTGTAATGACGACCACCTCCCTGCCTGAAATCTTTCAAAAAGAACTATGAAACCTATAATTTTGTCGAAAAACTTAAAGATCTGGTCTACAAAATCATGAATTCAGTTTTCCTTTCCGGAGTATGGGAGTAAAGAATATAATTTTTAAACATTATACGCATTAACACCTATACATGTATATCCATTTTGGCCCTGCCCTAGAGTCAAAACCCATACTCAAGGGGGCATGAACTTTAAAATTTTAGTTGAGGACTTTCTGGTAAACATAATTATAAAGTGAGTTTTTCATACAGTTTTTCATACAGATGTGTGAGAATAGAGAAGAAGAATTTAAAACATTATATGCATTAACACTATATTGCCATATTGCCCCCCCCCCTTATGTCCTGAACCCCTGGCCCATGGGCCATGAATTTCACAATTTAGTTAGAGGAGTTAGTGGACATCATAACCATGTATTCAGTTTTTTGCCCACATGTTTGGGAGTAAAGAAAAAGATTTAAGATTCAATACATATTTACTATATGGCCCTATTTGCCCCACCCTAGAGCCTAAACCACTGACACAGGGGTCATGAATTTCATAATTTTGGTAGAGGGCTTCATGGACATTTTTAACAAATATATATGGAGGTAGAGAAGATTTTTTAAGATTTAATACATTTTTACTATATGGCCATATTGGCCTCAACCTAGAGCCAGAATCCCTGACCCAGGGGCCATGAATTTCACAATTTTGCTAGAGGGCTTCATGGACATCATAACCATGCAACCAGTGTTTACCTCACATGTGTGGGAGTAGAGAAGAAGATTTTTGAAAATTTGGCTTTTTTTCCAATTTGGCCCCACTTGTAGTGCTCCGGGGGTGGTAAAGCCACAAATTTCACAATTTAAATTCCTCTTACCATAAGAATGCCTCGCAACAAAAATGGTAACAATTAGCCTTGTAGTTTTTAACAGGTTGGGCACAACCCCCTGTTTGGTGGTTTGAGTCCCATTTGGTGGTTAAATGCCCAAATGGTATACCTGTTTTACCTACCAAATGGGACTCATTTTTCGTTCATCGCGGATTACGTTTTTCTGAAGAAAAAGCGCATCGTGTTTACCACTTGGGCTAGTACTCTAACATGTTTTCTTCATAATAATACACTCGTTTAAAAATTAGAATGACCCAGGTTGAGTCTATTATGCTGACTAGTGCCAAACTGAAAAATATGAGGCTCCATACGGGATAAAAATAAAAAGTCTATCAAAACACTGGGGTTCAGTACAGGATAAATCCACTACATATGAAAACAACTTACACTACAGCAAATGTCAGCAATTACCAGGATTTGATTGTGACAGCTACTGAAAAATTAAAGTATCAATAAACCTGATGGGGTTTTTTTTAAATCATATGAAACAATATATATTTAACGAATCGTTGATTTTAAACCTATAAATATGTTCAATAATTGGAATATGTTGACTCAAACAGGCGTATACGTATCAAAACCTGCAAATACTGTCATTTTTTAGAACTTCAAGGCATTTTCTTTTATAGAGTGGGTCTGTGCTCCATATTTTTCTCATAGTCTAATTAATGTCTATTGGAAAAAAGACCGATTTCAATCAACAACAAGAGGCCCATGGGCCACATCGCTCACCTGAGAAACAATGGGTATGATAAAATCAGCTTAATGGAGTCATAATACAAACTATCTGGACAGTGTACAATAATACATAATACATACTTTGTATTTACACTACCTGAGGATGCTTTCACACAAGTTTCAGCTTTCCTGGCTGATTAGTTTCTGAGAAGAAGATTTTTAAAGATTTACTCTATATATTCCTATGTAAAACTTCGATCCCCCATTGTGGCCCCACCCTACCCCCGGGGGCCATGATTTTCACAACATTGAATCTACACTACCTGAGGATGCTTCCACACAAGTTTCAGCTTTCCTGGCTGATTAGTTTCTGAGAAGAAGGTTTTAAAAGATTTACTCTATATATTCCTATGTAAAACTTCGATCCCCCATTGTGGCCCCACCCTACACCCAGGGGTCATGATTTTCACAACTTTGAATCTACACTACCTGAGGATGCTCTCCACAAGTGTCAGCTTTGCTGGCTGATTAGTTACTGAGAAGAAGATTTTAAAAGATTTACTCTATATATTCCTATGTAAAAATTCGATCCCCCATTGTGGCCCCACCCTACCCCCGGGGGCCATGATTTTCACAACTTTGAATCTTCACTACCTGAGGATGCTTTCACACAAGTGTCAGCTTTCCTGGCTGATTAGTTTCTGAGAAGAAGATTTTAAAGATTTACTCTATATATTCATATGTTAAACTTTAACCCCCCCCCCCATTGTGGCCCTACCCTACCCCCAGGGATCATAACTTTCACAACTTTGAATTTACACTACCTGAGGATGCTTCCACACAAGTTTCAGCTTTGCCGGCTGATTAGTTTCTGAGAAGAAGATTTTAAAAGATTTACTCTATATATTCCTATGTAAAACTTCGATCCCCCATTGTGGCCACACCCTACTCCCGAGGGCCATGATTTTCACAACTTTGAATCTTAACTACCTGAGGATGCTTCCACACAAGTGTCAGCTTTCCTGGCTGATTAGTTTATGAGAAGAAGATTTTTAAAGATTTACTCTATATATTCCTATGTAAAACTTCGATCCCCCATTGTGGCCCCACCCTACACCCGGGGGTCATGATTTTCACAGCTTTGAATCTACATTACCTGAGGATGTTTCCACACAAGTGTCAGCTTTCCTGGCCGATTAGTTTCTGAGAAGAAGTTTTTAAAGATATACTCTATATATTCATATGTTAAACTTCGACCCCCCATTGTGGCCCCACCCTACCCCCGGGGGTCATGATTTTCAAAATTTTGTATCTACTCTACCTGAGGATGCTTCCACACAAGTTTCATCTTTCCTGGTCTTATGGTTCATGAGAAGAAGATTTTTGAAAATTTCTCGAAAATTTTCATCAATTCCTAATTATCTCCCTTTGCAAAAGAGGGTGATCCTTAATTTTCACAACTTTGAATCCCCTTAGGCTAAGGATGATTTGTGCCAAGTTTGGTTGAAATTGGCTCAGTGGTTCTTGAGAAGATGTTGAAAATGTGAAAAGTTTACGGACAGACGGACAGACGAACAGACGGACAGACGGACAGACAGGCAGACAGACGACAGACAAAATGTGATCAAAATAGCTCACTTGAGCTTTCAGCTCAGGTGAACTAAAAACATGGAGAGATGACCCACTAAACATTAAAAATATCATTTTGTATCCCAAAAATTGAACGCTTTGAAAAAATAATACAAGTCCGGTAGTTCGTGGCCAAAATCACACATAATATTTAAAAAGCCCACTTTGTTGTCCCCCGCCGCAACGCGGAGCGGGGACATAGAAATGCCGGGCGTTCGTCCGTGCGTCCGTGCGTCCGTGTTTCCGTCCGTCACACTTTTTTGTAAGCGCTCTCATGCCTACAAATTTTGACGGATTTTCATTAAATTTATACCAAATGTTTATACCACAAATACTTTGGTCAAGTTCGAAAATTAGCATTGGTCGATACGTTTTGTTGGAGTTATAAGACTTTGACCACAATAATGACTCCGTTTTATCCAAAAATTGACCTTGTAAGCGCTCTAATGCCTACAAATTTTGACGGATTTACATGAAATTTATACCAAATGTTTATACCACTAATACCTTGGTCAAGTTCCTAACTCAGCCTTGGTCGATACTTTTTGTTGGAGTTATGGGACTTTGACCACAATAATTACTTCATTATTATATCAAAATTGACCTTGAAAGTGCTTTCATGCCTACAAATTTTAAGATATTCATAAAATTTATACCAAATGTTTTATGCTCACACAGCTGGAGGGGGCATATTGTTTTACTCCTTTCCGTCTGTAATTCAGTACAAACGTGCGTCTGTTTGTCCATCTATATACTGTTATATTTACATTTTCCAGTGTCTTTACCTGTGATAACACTACGTATCGATTTTGTACTATATAACCCATAATACAAATGACGCCAAATTGAGGCGCCAGCGGGGTTTGCTTATTCATATTTAAATATTTAATCGTACGATGGCTTAAAATTATATAAATATAATTAATAAGGAATCATTCTTTGAATATTATGAGGTGATAATTTCGGTCGGGCGTGATCAAATCTATCATAAAGCACTTCGGGCTTTATTGGATTTGATCACGCCCCGACCAAAATTATCACCTCATAATACTCAAAGAATGATTCCTTATTCCTTATATATCGCACTCCGGCCCATCTTCGAATATATTGCTAGTTTATTAACATCTGAAGACATCAGAGATATATGTAATAATTCACCGGCGGGGGACACAGGAATTCTAATTCTTGTTGTGTCTGAAATGGTTCAGTGGTTACTTAGAGTACCTGACATACGCTAACCTTATATATCTAGGGTTTTTATGTTATGGGTTCGATACCACCAAAATTTCCGACAATATTTTTTTTTTCTTATTTTTTTGTTAAAAATATTAAAAACTAACTCTACTTAGAAATTTTGCTTTTGCAAACTTGTATTATAATATATTTGAATAGATTTAATTGGGGAAAAATAAATTCAAAATAGTATTTCACTACTAAACCGAATGGGCATTTGCGCCATCTTATTCCCCCATCTTCTTTACATTTGTTAACTGATTAAAAGGTTTGAAATACTATTATTCATGCCTTTGATAAGATAATTAGTTTTACCTAATAGATGTTATTACATGTAATCCTACAGTTAATGGTTCATTCAAGTTGTATCACAGGCACATGAATTAATATATTTTTCTGATAATAAAATACCATATCCATTACCTAGCAAAGAGTATATTTTTCATTATGAGAAAAATACATAAAGTCATTTTTTTTGCTTTTGAGTCGCATAAACCATGTTTCAAAACAGGAGATTGTTACAAAGTTGCATCATATATTTACATGAACATGTATATATTATTAACCTATGAATCTATTACTAGTAATGTTATCAAAGATAGCCGTCTTTGTTTAGTGGGAATTATGCGACATCTGTGCAGTGCTACACAAAATTTGTTTATAAACATGAACGTATATATTAATGATGAAACTTATTTTCAATTGAGATCATTTTATGCAAGTAACAACTCGTTATGTTCCAGCTTGGTTCAATCCTATACCTATATAGTTTGAATAAATTAAAGAACCCTCAGTTAAAATAGTTTTATTTGTTCGAGAAACCCACTACGTGAATTACATTTGGTCCCAATTTGGGACCAAAACTTACATGAAGTTGACAACAGGCTGTAACAGTCTTGGTTGCTTTGGTGATAAGGTATTTCTTGTCATCATTTAGAAATAGCATTCTGGAGAAATGGCCAAGAAAGTATTTATTACCTTTTATGAGAAAATAAAGGGTCACATATATGTATTTGTTTCATCTGGGTTTTTTTTTTTTTTTAGAAAAAGTTACTCTTGCAAAATGAACGTAAATTTCTCTGGTAGAATTTTTGAGAAATTATCGTGACAAAAGAAGCACCTTTATTTATTGTTTTATATTCTTGATATATTATACTTTCAAGTTTGTTGTTATATATATACGTATATGTTTTTTCTCTGAAAATAAAATATAGTATTTTCTGATTAGTGTGTGATTTTTATTTTAGAATTTATATAATAATTATGCACTTCATTATTTTCTCCGAACATGTGAACTGCTCGATGCATTCGATCAATTATAATTATTTTTATATCACAAGGTATATATAATGTTTTATGAAAATTTACATTAGATAATAAACAATTTTGACGTATTTTGTAGCAGAGGGTTTGTGCACCTTAAAATTAATAGCATCAGAAAAGAATCAACACTGCAGTTTACATCCAAAGATAGCTGACCGTTATACATGCATTTAGAGTATCTTTGAACTAGTCCATCAATACCAGTTGGATCATCGAGTCCTGACTCCATGATAAAGGATGATATCCCTAAACATATGAAAAACGGCCCCCTTTATACATGTACATTGAATTATAGAAAATCTATCATGCTTTTGATAATAATAAAATTCAAAGTTGTGAAAATCATGGCCCCCGGGGGTAGGGTGGGGCCACAATGGGGGATCGAATTTTTACATAGGAATATATAGAGTAAATCTTTTAAAATCTTCTTCTCAGTAACTAATCAGCCAGCAAAGCTGACACTTGTGGAAAGCATCCTCAGGTAGTGTAGATTCAAAGTTGTGAAAATCATGACCCCTGGGTGTAGGGTGGGGCCACAATGGGGGATCGAAGTTTTACATAGGAATATATAGAGTAAATCTTTTAAAACCTTCTTCTCAGAAACTAATCAGCCAGGAAAGCTGAAACTTGTGTGGAAGCATCCTCAGGTAGTGTAGATTCAATGTTGTGAAAATCATGGCCCCCGGGGGTAGGGTGGGGCCACAATGGGGGATCGAAGTTTTACATAGGAATATATAGAGTAAATCTTTAAAAATCTTCTTCTCAGAAACTAATCAGCCAGGAAAGCTGAAACTTGTGTGAAAGCATCCTCAGGTAGTGTAAATACAAAGTATGTATTATGTATTATTGTACACTGTCCAGATAGTTTGTATTATGACTCCATTAAGCTGATTTTATCATACCCATTGTTTCTCAGGTGAGCGATGTGGCCCATGGGCCTCTTGTTGTTGATTGAAATCGGTCTTTTTTCCAATAGACATTAATTAGACTATGAGAAAAATATGGAGCACAGACCCACTCTATAAAAGAAAATGCCTTGAAGTTCTAAAAAATGACAGTATTTGCAGGTTTTGATACGTATACGCCTGTTTGAGTCAACATATTCCAAGTATTGAACATATTTAAAGGTTTAAAATCAACGATTCGTTAAACAGTTAAATATATATTGTTTCATATGATTTAAAAAAAACCCATCAGGTTTATTGATACTTTAATTTTTCAGTAGCTGTCACAATCAAATCCTGGTAATTGCTGACGATAGAAAATATGAAAATAAACGAATTAAGCAGATCGGACGACTCTTATCACGTGGCTTTTAGGCTTGACCAAATATGCAAAAATCTTTTTCTCTACTCCCACACGTGAGAAATAAACCAAATGGTTATGATATACAAAAAGTTCTCTACCATAATTGAGAAATGTGTGGTCCCTGTGTCAGGGATTCAGGTCCTAGAGTAAGGCTAATATGGCCATATCAAACTTGTATTAAATCTTAAAAAATCTTCTTCTCTACTCCCATATATATTTGTTAAAAACTAAGTGCAGGGTATGATGATTGCACATGTGTTTTTACTAAAGGTAATTGCTGTGTGTCATCCATATAAAAGAATTTTAACTTTATCTTGAATGCTTAATGGTAAATTGTTACTTCGCAGTATTGAATTGAATGTGTTCTATTTTAAGAAATATACTTTTATATCTTGGGCATTGTATATTTGTAGAAAAAGCTGTATGCATTTTGTCTGCATTATAAATGAAACCGTGAATATTATAAAAGATTGAACATTAAAGGCCTGCAAACCTCTTATTACCAAAAGTTTTCAATTTTTTGGCCCCTGAAGTTAAGGTACAGATAATCAGAGATTCCTCCGACTCTTGCCCCCCCCCCCCCTGTCACATTTTAATTAATGTTAAAATAAAACGGGGGTAACACCCAGAGGAGTCTCAGATTAGGGTTTAGCCTTTTAAATGAGGCTTAAAATGCAAACAGACTCTCTGACATGTCTAAGGGGCCGTCAGGGCTATGGTACTCGGGTAAATGTCAAGGCATGTGGGCCTCATTCAGGGAAGTTAACATATGAGCCCATTGAGGTACATTTTTCGCCTTTCATATATCTATACAGATTTTGACATAATACATTGACCAGCTGAAGGCGAAAAATGAACCTGAATGCACTGGTGTATTTTAAAGTGTAACGGGATGGGAGAAATAATAACGGACCAGACCGGGTTTCGAACCCGGGCCCCCTGAATCTCTAGTCAGGTGCTCTACCAACTGAGCTATCTGGCACCGGTATTCGAACCGGTCTGACCGTCACATTCCTCCCCCCTTAAATGATCTTCGTCCCCGAAGATCACCCCAGGCTCTTCCCCTGGCAGGAGTTCACCTGTCAGTTCCAGGGGTTGGTAACGGCACCAAATGTAACGGGATGGGAGAAATAATGACGGACCAGACCGGGTTTCGAACCCGGGCCCCCTGAATCTCTAGTCAGGTGCTCTACCAACTGAGCTATCTGGCGCCGGTATTCGAACCGGTCTGACCGTCACATTCCTCCCCCCTTAAATGATCTTCGTCCCTGAAGATCACCCCCAGACTCTTCCCCTGGCAGGAGTTCACCTGTCAGTTCCAGGGGTTAGTCACGACACCAAATGTAACGGGATGGGAGAAATAATAACGGACCAGACCGGGTTTCGAACCCGGGCCCCCTGAATCTCTAGTCAGGTGCTCTACCAACTGAGCTATCTGGCACCGGTATTCGAACCGGTCTGACCGTCACATTCCTCCCCCCTTAAATGATCTTCGTCCCCGAAGATCACCCCAGGCTCTTCCCCTGGCAGGAGTTCACCTGTCAGTTCCAGGGGTTGGTAACGGCACCAAATGTAACGGGATGGGAGAAATAATGACGGACCAGACCGGGTTTCGAACCCGGGCCCCCTGAATCTCTAGTCAGGTGCTCTACCAACTGAGCTATCTGGCGCCGGTATTCGAACCGGTCTGACCGTCACAAAAGGCTTTCAAATGTGGTGCAGTGCTAAAAGTCTATGAAGATAGAATGTAAACAGTGTACCCCTACCATAGATAATGATTCATATCCCCCATCTGATTGTTTTTACTTTGGTAAGAAAGGGGTTCTATCAAAGATTAAAAACATGCAAAAAGATTAAAAAATTTATTTTCTTCTGGGGCCCTATTTCATATCATCCTTTGTATCAACTTTTAATCACTAATGTTTGGAATGTCATACCTGACCTGCTGTACCCAGACTAGGCTTGATTTGGGCGTTCGTCAAGATGGCTGGCTTATTATTAAAAGAAGAAACTTGAAGTCTTTACAAGCTCGGTACGATACACATCAGTAGTTACTTTAATCATGTTAAGTCTGCATGAGTAAGGAATGACCAACATTTACTTCAACCTCCAACAAACTTCTATTTAGTCCAAAAACCTACACAAGCATCCAGATAGTACAGATCAAGATATATACGTGAGGAAAAACTTTGTAATTCACATGATTTTGATATTTTACTTGCAAGGAAACTAAAATATTTGCATTGTTTTGAACATGACATCCTATCAAAACTACCCGGCGGTAATGTTCAGCAAATGGCTTGGCAAATCTAATGTTTTTAAAGATGCTATTCATTGATTTTTATCTGATAGCTACAGAACTGCATACCAGTTGTACTGCACAACAAATACAACAATATAAAAACCCAACAAATCATATCAAAGGATTACAATACACTGGTTCTGTATTTTTAAGTTGCGATGACTAGCAAAATCTGAAACTGTTCCAAATGTCTTGTCTGGAACTGGGTAAAATATAGAACAATGCTTCCAGTCTCTGGATCAATTTGTTTAACAAAGATAATCCAGGCACCTTGACTGTTGATGTGTAATTCACATCCTGTCCACAAAGTTGATACATGTATATGGCCACGAGTCAGTTATTGGTGGTAGCTGGGGGCTGGTCATGTAGAGCAGACAAGGCCAGGTCACTCCATTTCTGCTCCTGTTCCTTCAGTGTTTCATTGGTGGGGCCGTTATCTGGCTCTATCTCGGGAAGTTCCATCTGGGGAACAGCCACCTCTTCCATAGGGAGTTTGTCATCTCGCCATTTTTCATCTACTAGCTCCATGAGACGACCATCTCGAGCAACTTGGCTGTCCATCACTGCCTATCTCATTAGATCTAAGTAAATCACATCAAACAAGATGTACACATATGTGCATATATTGTTGGAATTAACACTGTTATTTGCTATAATAATTGTTATACTTTAATAATTTTTACACTATTCATTGGCATGTCTTTCTCTTGTAAATTATAATAATATGTCATATACTTTTCTGTCCTGGACTCTGAATTAGATATAGTAAAATTATCTATATTCTGTATATTTATACAGGTTTTTTTCTTTATGCAAAAAATGAAATTTAAATGAATAATTTTAAACCAGGCCAAAAGATGCTATATAAATATCATTATAGAGAGAACGCATTTTTAAAATATGGTTTCTTATTGATTTAGGCAGCATGAGGATATGTTTTATTTACCATTCTGTATAAAAAGAAAGTGAAAGTAGAACGTGAAATATTGGGTGCAACAATGTCCTTCGATTTGAATAACATGTTCACAATCACGTAGTATCAGCTGAGAATTATATTCTGACTATTAAAATCTGTAATATTTTACGTATATTTCGTCAACTCTATATACTTACATCGGGTGTACGTGAAACGTGACAAGCCTAATTGAACCCCGTGCTGTGTCCTCAAGACCTGATTCACGGCGGCTTCTGCGCAGACGCAACCTCGAAGTTAGTAAACAAGATCACTTCGGGATTAGATTTAGGGTAGGATATTGTGTAAGGTTATTCGCATAGAATGGCAACATGCCGAGCTAGGTTATTCTGTGGTTTGAATATTCGTGGACTACACTGTTCCGTCAACAAGTGTACACCGCTGTCAGCAGTCAGGAAGCTGCACACAAACGGGCAAAAATCGCGTGCCGAGCTTCCTCGACTTTCAAACCTTGTTCTACATCAAAGACGCAGTGATTGCCAATTTTCTAGGAGTATGTCGGGATTTGTTGGAAAAGACAAGGACATTGTCTTCAGACAAGTAAGTTAAACTTATAGTTAAGAAATACTAGGGAAAAGTGCCAAGTTACGACAGTTCTAAACACAGTTTTCATGAACTGAAGGATGAAGATATACATGTAATTGTAACGTTTGCTGTTCCAAAGTTCTGTTGCATACATAGCAATAAACAGATCAGAACATTTATGGATCTCATACAAATTAAAGTCTTAGATTGTTCATTTAATGTAATATAAGATTGCCAAGAGAGTAAACAATAGCATGTTCATGATAGGTATACATGTATACAACAAATAAAGCTTGGACCAAATAAATTCACGCAAGGTATTTTAACAGTTTAATATTTTTAAAAAACCAACTGTATTGCCCATGTTGTACCACCCATGCCTCAAAATTCATATGATAAACATGCACTTTTCTTTAAGCATATTAATGAAATTTACACTATCAAGCAAAAGATTTCTAGTTGAAATGGTTGAAATATTTTAAAAGATCACAATACAATTTTTGGCTACATTGCTTATTTTCAGTTGCTTGAGTACAAGTCCTTTACATATTCCTATCTTGTCGCGGATCCAGACACAAAGGAAGCCATCCTTATTGACCCTGTCATTGAAACAGTACCCAGAGATAGCAAAATAGTCAAGGACCTTGGACTCAACCTCAAATACGCAAGTAAACCCACTTTTAAGTCGATCAAAACTATTCAATCCTTAGAGCAGTTATATTATACTACAGTATAAATGTTTCGTAGTTTTAAAGTACTGTCTGCCTCATTTGTGCATATCATTCCAAGACTAAAAATGACAACACCTGCACATGATCTCGAGCTGAGTCACTTAACTATAAATTATCAAGTAAATTTGCTCTATAATTTGGGTTAAAACAGCTATCTGCCATAAGGAGGAGACTAGATTTTGACCTAGATCACAGATAGGAAATTCAGCCAAACTAATTCTGACTCATGGTCACCAAATGCATATCTCAAGAAGGATCTCCTTATAAGTTACAGTAATTTAATGATAATACATGTTGCAGATCAGTGCAACCATGAGCAATTATTTTCAATATAATATAATAATATATTGTGTGTGACCAATAAATGTCGATCTCCCTGGGTTATGACTGTCCTTGAAGTCATGATGTTTTGACCTATTGTCCACCATTACCTTGCCCCAAAATTTTAACTTTGCCATTATTGACATGCTGTATTTGACCTAGTTGTATGGTCCATGTAATTGTCCAGAGAGTTCTCTGTTGAAGGTAGTGGTTTTTTTTTTACTCCCATACTTGAATCATGCTGAATTTGACATACATGCATATATATAACTATATTCTCTGTTCAGAGATCCCTCTTTGGCCTCATTTTGTTTAACCTTCTTCTGGAATTCATGCTGTATTTGACCTATTTTTCACTATTCCTTGTCCAAAGGGTCCTCAGTAGCAGCATTTTATTTGACTTTCAGTTAATACCCATGTCCATGCTGATCACATCACTGGCACAGGGTTCCTTAAGAAGCAGTTCCCGACGTGCAAGAGTGCCATCTCTACCGCTAGTAAAGCTGATGCAGACATTAAGCTGAAAGAAGGGGATAAGCTGACCTTTGGGAAATACGAGCTTGAAGTCAGAAGTACTCCGGGCCATACTAATGGTAAGATCTATGGGGCTGTTGACTACATGGGAATGATATATCTGAGGAAAGATTTTTTTTTGTAGTTTTATTCAGCTTTAAAATTCATTTTTAGTAAGAAATGTTTGAACTTTTTGTGTATTTCTGACAGGTTGTATCACTTACGTGTGGCACGAAAAAGAAATGGCGTTCACAGGGGATGCCCTCTTAGTGAGGGGCTGTGGACGGACAGATTTTCAAGAAGGTAAAAAAAAACCCAACAAATTGCGTCAAGTTAATCTGTATACATACATGTACCAGGTATGTTTATATTGTTTTAATGGAACATTGTTGTTATTTAAGGAGAGGATATTTTTGTTTATAAGGAATAAATTTTATTGTCAAATATTAGCCTACAACATTCTTAACACTAAACCATAAGATATGCAACCTTTTTATGTTTCCGAGAGACACTCTGTGCAGAAATTGTTCCCTTTAAACAAACTTAAATCCCTTAAATCCTCAAATGGTATTGATTTTCACTACTACCTTTAGGTGACCAAGAGGAATGTAAATCAAAAACTGACTTCAACACACTTTAATATTTAGGCAAATTTATCAAATGATTGCTTGTATAAATTTTTTTTTATTTCTATATGAAAAAAAAAATTGTCAAGAATAACAAGAGGCCCAGTGGACACATTGCTCACCTGAGCAATAATAGCCATAACTAATTCAAAATATCTTGACAATTTAGTAGAATGCATCTTAATTGTTTCAAAAGATCTCCAAAGGACTATATATGATAAGGTCCTAAAATGGCCCCCTAAAATGAACTTCATCATTTTACTGTAATTCTTTGTTTTCTTAGTACAGATATGTATGTGATGTGTTGACATAATATTCATTTTGGTTCAAGTGCCCACAATTTAGAAATATGACATTGTAAAGACAACCTTTTCCTGCCATTTTTGCATTTTTAGCGTAAAACAGCTTGTTTTCAAGCAGTTTTTCCTTCCGAAAACATATAGCACATTCTTGAACAAATAAAATATTTTAATCAGAGATGTATCTAGCCAAGACTAATAAGTGACAAAAAAATTTTCCTTGTTCAAGCATGCGCTCTATATTTCCCATTCGTAAATAGATAAGAAAAATGTCATTTTTTGGCTGATTTTGATTGAATTATAGAAATGACGTCACTTCTGACGTCATATACTGCCAGTGAGTGCAAATAAATAGATGAAAATATATTTTATATCAACTTCTCTAAAAAATTAGTTGGCATTTTATTGTACCCGAAACACTTAAAAAACGGCAAAATATGGGGGCAAAATTTAATTTTATCATATATAGTTCTTTTCTGCACATATTTTTATGTTAAATATCCAGCCCCTTATGATGTTTTAGGTTTTGTTTTTTACAGAGGGTTCTGATTAAGCTGATAGTCAATTTGTCAGAGAAAAATTAAGATTTCCATATGTAAAAATTCAACTTCTTATTGAACTTTCAGCTCAAATGAGCTTAATACCTCATCGGATAATACACTTATTAATGCAGATGAAACAAGCTGAGTTTTTTTTTGGCTGAGATTGATCACTTTTCTGTAAATTTCTATGAATTTATAGGCCTACTATAGTGCATGAACATAATTTTCTGACAGAAATGAACAACTTTTATCAATATAAAGGAAACGATTAGTCAATTAAAAAATCTCACTTTGCAGTGACAATGTTCTTTTTTATATCTATAGACTGATGATTTTGATTTTCTGAATTTCAGGAAGTTCGGAGACTCTATACAATTCTGTACATAGCAAGATCTTCTCTCTCCCTCCAAACTATACACTGTATCCTGCTCATGATTACACAGGTAATGTCTTATATTTCTGTTGTCAACAGTAATTCTGACACATTTACTCTAATAAGTTTTCTGAGTTTTAGATTGACTTATCTTGGTGGCTACTGTATGTTTTTTTTTTAAGGGCAAATCTATGAATATGTGGATGATTGAACAACTCAATTAATTACTCTTCTCAAAATCTTTGAATTTCGAAACAATATGTTTACATGTGTAATTTTACTAAAGTTGTTTATACGTATTGATGCTTACCACATGTTGATTATGTGTACCGCTAATTAGGTCAAACCAGCACCACTGTTGAAGAGGAAAAGATGATGAATCCACGCCTGACCAAATCGAAGGAGGAATTTGTAAAGATAATGAAAGAACTGAACTTGCCATATCCAAAACAAATAGGTGAGAAATATGTCAGTGTATGATAAAACTTCAGTCTGCTTTAGATAGAAAAGAGACATCACATTATTATAGATAACTATTGTGGCATCACTACAACAACCACCATTCATTATACATGTACTGTATCTATAATCTATTATTGGTACCTCTTTGTCTTTTGCAAACAAATAGATGAAAACACCTGCTTTTTTACCTGAGTAAAGTATACTGTGATATACATGTATTTTCTGTGGTAAGTCCACATTCTATTTTCCTACCCTTTCATCTCAAAATTTTTCTGGTTTCAACCAGACTGTGGCATTTAGTTCAACTCTGATAACAATGAGTCAAACTTGTTTATCTAATGAAAATACTGCCACTAATGAAATCTGCTTTAGCATAATAAACAATTATTTTATACAGAACAAGGTAATTTTAGTGTCCCTCTTCAAATTTTACTACGGGTTTTCCTTTAGCTTCATCTTGCCAAATAGTTGCCGTCTTTGGGAAGAAAATATTTGCTTTTGTCTTCATATCCTGCCCAGTAAATAGGTTTATATATAAAATGTAGAGATACATGTACTGGAGATATACATCTGTCATTTCTATATCAACCATGGTAATATTTTACAATTATGTACAACCTTTGATTTATCATCATTCGAAACCATTGTGGTGTAAGTACATATGCATGTTCAGTCTCCAGTAATGATGGACCCTTAAATGCCATGTATACCCTGTAGGCCTGTACCCTTTTACAAAATTTGCAAAATATACATAATTTTTTTTATTTTAAGACAAAGCCTTGCCTGCCAATTTGGTCTGTGGTTTGTACAATCTTCCGGAGGAGTTCTCGAAGGGTTAGGCCACCAACACATAGGGCTTCAAAAGCAAAGTTTGTACCGTACAGGCTATTGTACAAGCCGGTCAGGAGAACAGTCTGTGTCAGCTGTTTATTTACACCAGTCCGTGAACTTTTTAATTTTCATTGGTTGATTTAAGTTAATGAGATGTATGATTGAATCACATTCAACAGACTTTACACCTGTGTGTGTTATTTTCTAAGAATTTAACATTTTACTTTATAGTAGAGCTTGAATTATGTACATAGTTCCTTAAATTAAGGCCTTTAAGGTTCTGTGTTATAGTCTGTGATAAATTATAAACTTACAATTGAACAAGAATTTTTTTGATTCTCATCAATTTTTAAAATACATGTATTGAAATGTCAATTGTTATATTGTATACAAAAATGCATTCTAATGCATCATCTGGATGTTAGTACATTTTTTTCTGCATGCTCCAGATGTTAAAAAATGAAGCTTAGCTTTGACAAATCACCTGTTAATCTTCGTTCTTTTATATTTGTAATTTTGCATTGACAATATATATATTTTTTGTTTGCATTGTGCAATTCATTCCGACATAATGAATCTTCACCTACCAGTATACTATGTATGTTGGTAATAGATGCTGTAAGCAGAATATTTTATCTCTCATTTTTAACAATCAATTTACCTCCAAAATCAAATTCAGGAAATTATGCTTGCAATTAATGATGATTTCTACATAATGTAAATTTTCATTGCCAAATGCACAAATCCTTTCATAAGCTACTCTTCTTATAACTAATGGCATGTATACAGTGTGGTTTTTATTGCAATATTTGTAATACAAACTGATATAGTATTAAAAATTAATTATTCCAGTGTTGGTTTCTTGTAATTTATGTTCTTGGAAATCCTTTTGTTGCCTTCCTAAACATGCCAGCTTTAAAATATTTCAGCAGCCCCAAGTACATTCATCTTCCCAAAATTTATACATGTGTATGTAATTTGACTATGAAAAATTCAATTAGAAAAAAAACATCAACTAGTATTTGGATCTGTAAATTTATTAAATTAACTCATTACTTACAAAAAAGACAAAAAACAACAACATGGAAACCTCTCTCTCTCTCTCTCTCTCTCTCTCTCTCTCTCTCTCTTATTTACAATTAAAAATGCAAATTCACTAAATATTCCAATTTACTCTTGAGTTAATTGACTCATGTACTTTTTCAGATGATGATTAACTGAAGAATTGCACAGGATGTGTTTCTTTGTTGAAAACATAACTTTTGCAAATGTATGCCTACATAGTAGTTAATGTAATTAACAACCAAATTAGAGTTAAAAATTATGCAAATGGACACTTAATCAACATGTTTGGAGGAACTTTACATCCCTTTTGAAGATCGAGGATGCCTTTAGAATCCAAAATAATGTTCTGACATGGTCCACTAGCTGATTACTTCTCCAATTTCTACCTATAGAAATACAACATTGAAAGTAGGAGAATGAATCTCTTATTATGCCTTTACAACCATTTGACAACTGACCTGAGATACTCTTTTATCTTACAAGTCGATAAATCTCCATCCATTGCACAAACTGTACCTCTTCCATGCACCATGAGAACAAAAAGGGCCCATTTCTTACAAATGTACATGCATTCTCAAAGCTTACCATTATTCTGACTTCTACCGGTAATAGAATTATATTATTGTGGAATTAGAAAACGTTTTCACTTTACTGATATGTACTTCATGTTTTCTCTGTGTAGACATGTTAGAATATAACAGTTGACTTGTAAGATACAGGTACTCACTGACTGCTTTTTAGTGTTATGGTATTCCTTTAGGAATGAGGAATGATATTTTATCTGCAGTGATCCCCCAAGCCACTCGATTTGTCTGGAATAGGACTACCCATGTTGTTATAATGGCTATCCAGATTGCTGTTCCAATCATGGAGCGTATCACATCTTGGAAAAAAAAAACCCAATTCCTTCATCATGAATCATGTAAAGCTGCAATATGTATTCACACAGGTCTGGGGGAGTGGAACAAACCAGCATTATTGAATTATTTCAGAAAATGTAGGAATAAAGATGGAATACAATATTATAATTTGAGAATGTTATAAATTGTTATTGTCAAAAATACAAAATAAAGTGCTCATACTAACATGTTTTGATTTGTTTCTGTTGTTGATATTCTGGTTTAAGGAAAGCCTCTCTAAAAAACCAGACGGAGTTGACAAACCACAGAAATGGAAGAAAAGCAAACCCTCCTAGATTTATTGAAAAAAAAAAATACATCTCATCTAATAATCAGTATTAATATTGTTTTGTAAGATAATGATTTTAAGGACAAAGAGAATTGAAATATGTACAGCGCAGAACATGATTCTATGATTCAAACTTATAAAAAATAATGTTTTAAAATCTACTATCTTTCAGTTATTTCATTTTTGGTGAAATTAAATATATATAATGTTTAATTTTTTACATATTGTATATAATGCAGCCAATATAATTTGCTAAACCTACCAATGTAATATTTTCTGCACAAGTTTAATTTGTCCTCATCTTTTACTTTTGCCAAATCCATTGTGATGGAAGTACTGCAAAAAAAAAAAATCAATATTATTAAAATGTAATTGGATGGGAGAAATAATGATGAACCAGACTGGGATTTGAACCCAGGTCCCCTGAATCCCTAGTCAGATGCTCTACCCACTGAGCTATCTGGCGTTGGTACCCCAGTATTTGAACTGTCACATTCCTCCCCCTTTAATGATCTTTGCCATTGGAGATCATCACCCCAGGCTCTTTCCCCTTGCAGGAGTTACCCAGTCAGTTCCAGGGTTTGCCATGGCACCATATGTAATGGGATAGGAGAAGCAAGATTTGGATTCATGGTCCCCTGAATCTCTTGTCAGGTGCTCTACCATATGGACTATCTGGTACTGATATTTGAACCCATCTGACTATCGCATTCATTTCCCTTAAATGATCTTTGCCCTTGTAGACTAATGTTCCCAAGCTATTTCCCTTGTCAGGAGTTAACCTTTCAGTTCCAGGGGTTGGCATGGCACCAAATGTAACGGATTGGGAGAAACAGTAACGGACCAAACCAAGAATCTCTATTCAGGTGCTTTACCATGGTTATGAACTATCTGGCACTGATATTTGAGCCCATCTGACCATCACATTCCTTCCCCTTTTATAATATTTGCCCTTGTATGTTAATATTCCCAAGCTCTCTCCCTCGGCAGGAGTTAACCAGTCAGTTCCACAGGGGCTTGGTTGTTGGATAGTGAATTTCCTAATTATTTGTTCCCGAAGAAAAAATTGGTAATCTTATGTGTATTTCTGTGTATTGCAATAAATAAATTCACTGAAACCCCCCGTTTCAGTCATGTTAAAAAAGTGTATTCAATGTACATTTAAAAAAGTACTCTTTTTAATGTACATTGAATACACTTTTTTAACATGACTGAAACGGGGGGTTTCAGTGAATTTATTTATTGCAAAACACAGAAATACACATAAGATTACTAATTTTAATCAATTTTTTCTTCGGGAACAAATAATTAGGAAATTCACTATCCAACAACCAAGCCCCTGTGGTCAGTTCCACTGGTTGGCACGACACCAAATATTGGGGAAAATAATGATAGACCAGGATTCAAACTCAGTCCCACCAATCTTTAGTCAGGTGCTCTACCACTTGAGCTATCTGGTGCCGGTATCTGAATTGACTTACCGTATTGAAAGAATGAATACAAATCTACACAAAGGTATTTGGCGAAGAAGACAATTAACATTGGTGATACATGTATAGCATTTTCTGAAAAGCAAGAGGTCTTTATTATGTCGTTACAATAACTAAAACTGTATTACTTGGATGACAGGTTTTTACCATTGTATTCTTATTAATTTCAATTTACCTTAATTTTTAAAAAGGGCTGAAACTTGACAGAAAAGTGTTATTTCATTTCCCACACCTCGGACTTCCTACTCCTTTTACTTTGTAATGCATGAAACGTCACAAAAATTGTGCACTATTAAATACGACTATTTACCCCAAAGTTAATATATATTCTCGTCACAGGCAAAAAAAAATCAAATTTGATATAAAGTATAATAATTGTTATATGTGTATATATAATTTATAACAAAATTAATTCATTGCAACTATGACATGCGCGGATCTAGAGGGGGGGGGGGGGTCGGGGGGGTCCCGACCCCCCCTGGAAAATGAAAATTTATTAAATTTACATAGTAAAATTATCGCGAAAATATGCCTCGGACCCCCCCCCCCCCCCCTGGCAAACACAATTATCCTTCGGACCCCCCGCTGGAAAAATTTTCTGGATCCGCGCATGTATGAGATGTTTTAATTGGAACATCAAAAGTGATTTCGGTTTTGATTTTGTAAAATTTTGCAATTTTTTTTTCAAGATATATGTGAACAAAAGCTACATTATATATTAACCTAAGTTACATGCAAAATTCTGAAAAATTGACGTTCTCATTGGAAGATCCGATCCACGGTGCTCCAGGTAGTTAAACATCCTATACATATGGTATTCGGGAACCGACTTTGCTTGTTTCATTTGCATGCGATTTAAAAAAAAAAAAAAAAAGATCAATAGCATATCAGAATCTATAGAGTCAAAGGTCAAATTAATTTTTAATTACATTTTTGCCACCCACATTTAAAGAAATCAATGTATCTGAAAACCGGCAATGAAGAAAAAAGATTTATTTCTATGTATTAAATATTTCATAAGGGCTGGCTGTATTGATCTCCTTAGGAAGAAGATCTCTAAATAAAGATATAGGAAAATTTATGGATTTTTTTCTTGAGTGAATAATAATTTATAGCTTAATTAACAAATCATATATCTAAAAATCTAAGGTCTATCTAATGGATAATTTTGTTAACCACCAAGCCTCCTTAAAACTCAATCTTTGTCTGTTTAGTTTCAATTATTCATGTATATCTTATCGATTGTAGGATAAAATGAATGCAAAGTTCGTTTTAGGAAGCCCATATAATTAGTTTAAAATATTTCTTTCTGAATTTATTTTATGCAAGCGGTTAAATTTAATCCAACAGTGTATAAATTACGGCTGCTTAAAAAGCATCACATGGAAGAAGTCCATTACATTTTTATCAGCTCTTTAATTTATAGAATAATGCTATTTTGAACTTCTAAGCAAAAATATATTTTGTTCAAATCAGTAGATTCTTGGCTAATTAAGATGGTTACGCATTTTGGACAGGTATGAATTAAGGTAGTGCAAAACAGATAAGCTAAATTTTCCCCCAAAAAATCCGACCTCACAATTTTTGCCCACAACGCCCAAAACCTATACCATTGGAATCTCCTTTCAGTGGTGGTAAAATGAAATAGTAATTGTTTTAATTTTCTATGCCATTAAGTTATTTTTCAAGATAATACAAATATTTGTGCTGCCATTTAAACAGGAGACCTTCTTGTTACTTAAAGATACTGAAATAAATTCTAACTGGTAACTTAAGATAATTTCTCATGCGATATAATGTAAAACTAGTGCTTGTGAATACTCCTAATAAAAAGAAAATGTATAATTCAAATGAATAAAATCTAACAGTATGATTGTCATGACCCTGTTATTTAAATATATCAAAATAAAAAAAATTTAACCATTGGTTTTAGATTAATTAAAGTTTAAGTATGTTTGACGGAGGTATATAACTTGATAAAAATCCTAGATGACGTCATCATATTTGACCTTTGACCTGTTGATATGACCTTGAAATTTGTTTGACATAAAGCCTAAACACTGGTGGTGGTTTTGTCCAAATTCCAGGTCTTTACTTTGAAAAGAACACAAGTTACGCATTTTTAAATGATTTAAGGCTAAATTGCACAAAAATCATATGAACACCATCCAAATGTATGTTTCAAAATATTCGAAATACGTTGTATCCTAAAATTATTTAGTCTTGAGATGGGTATGATTTATATTTATGTTTTAAGATAATGGACTGAAATTAATTTTTACATAATATTTAGTCATTATTTTGTGTATTTGAGAAAATATTTCAAATAAATAATTTCAGGGGTGTTTCGTACTACCTTAAAGAAATAAATTATTATTATTATTTTTTTTTTTTTTGCAAATGGGGTACAAAATATTATTCATACACAATGTACTACAAAAGATATCAGATTTGTACAGTGACTTTAATTGGTAATTAATTTTTATTTTTTTTTTGTTAATGAAAATGATAATTGAGCGAGTTTTTTTTTCTCAAAAATATTGGAAAATGAAGAAAAGGATGTCAATTATTTCAACAATTAATGACCAATTTTTTTTTTTTTTTAATTAAGGAAATAAGGCTTTATGGATATTAAGGTTTTTCTATATTTTTCTGGTTAACCTACATTTTTGAATTCAGTGTATACGTCATCGCATTGTGTGTAGAACAGAAAAAAATGGCGGAGTACCTTGCGTCAATTTTTGGCACAGAAAAGGACAAGTAATTATACGTTTTTATGATAATTTGATTGATGAACTATGCAAAATTGATTACTAAAGATTTTTTTTAAATTCGGCTTTAACTTTGTCAATGTCTTTTTGTTAACAGCTGCAGTATGAAAAACATAAACATTGTCTCTGCATTATCATGCTTTCACTCACGCCGGATCCGTTTTCTCCTCTTAATAATTTTGACTATAATGCTCTTATTAAAGGTTTCATGTTTTGTAACCATTGCATAAATGTCTGATGAGCATTATAAGTACAGGGTTGTGCGGCTTGTGCCCCAATTATGTATTCCAAAATGGAGTTTTGTACAGTTTAGATGACGTTTTTCTGAAGCAGAAGCGCATCATGTTCACCAGATCTTGTACAATCACTTGATTAAGCTACGTAGCTTGATTTATCTACATAGCTTTATTTACCAACATGAAGTGATTTTATACAACTACCTCTCTGCAATTTTGCTTTTTATTTAAAATAGACAAAAAGTCGCAATGAACTTTCACCTTTAGTGGTAGTGTGTAATTTTATAAAATCAACAAACCAGAGGAAAAATTGTTAAAACATCACTGCTTTTTAACAATTTTAAGGTAAACATGCATTTGTATTGTTTGAGTAACCGTATGACACCATGTGTGAAACGAGGCATGGATAAGTGTGATTACAAAAAATGCTTCACTGTACATTGTGCTGAATTATTGCTAATCAATTATCATGTAAACCTGAACTGTTCTTCTTTGTTATTCCATGTAAGAAATATTTGTTTGATAACACATAAACAGTTATACTTGGCCTCAAAACTTTTAAAACTTTGACTGCATTTGCACAAAAAGAGCAACAATTTTAAGAGTAATTTTTTCATGAATTTTTTTAAGATCAGTTCTTGAAAAATATTGCTGCGCCTGAGTTCAACTTTTAGTACAAATGCCCTTTTAAGAAAAAAGTATGATTGAGTATATAGCTAAATAAACTTACTTCAAGTAGGTAAGTGAAGCTATTTAGGTAAATCAAGGTATGTAGCTGAATCTGGTGATAGTACTGTGCCTGTTGTCTGTTCACCACTATCATGACTGGCAATTTTTATGGCATTTTTGAAGGTGTTATGGGACATCTGTCAATAATATTGTGGATTAAAAAGTGCATTATAGTCAAAATACTTTCACTGGTTTAAATTTTTCAAATTCCACAATATTTCACCAAAAAATATGTTTTAAGAATTTTTTGAAACGTAAAAATTTAAAAATCCTTAGTTGAATTTGAACTCATGGCATACAGATTTGTAGTTCCTTTAACCCACTGCAGTATAATGTTTTGGGAAAGAAACTATTTATGAATTTACCTCTGATTTTATTGTTTATTTTGATAAAGAGTATGTCACAACATGGAGTTGTCCAAACTCCCATACCACCTTAAATAATTTTATGCATTGATTTTTGACCGTGTGCATATAACAAATGTTATAATCCAGAAGGCACAAAGAAAGTCATAAGTAATCAATGTATGTCCATCTTACATTGTTAAAAAGATTGATTTTATTCAAAATTTGTAAGGGCCTTATTCTTCAGACTCTGTACTTTTGACCCTTGTCATCTTGGCTTGTGAAAAAGTATTAGTCTTTTAAGATGTATGAAAAACCTCAAGTTAGATATGGAGGCCATTTGTGCATCTTTTTAGTAATATACTGTGTCAAAAATAAGTCAGATTGTAACAAAAGTGGTTAAAGTACAATATTAATGTAATTATTCACATAAAAGGTAAAAATATTTAGATAATATTTTAATTGTAATTTAAACAGAAAAATAGCGTAAGAACATACCTGCATACATGTAAATTGATTTTTTGAACATTAGTTTGATACTACTAATAATCTTTATTAAGTTACCTTGTTGTAATCACATTTACTCAATTTCAGGGTAAATTGTTCATTTTACTTTAAAATTGGAGCCTGTCGACACGGGGAAAGATGTTCACGTCTTCACAACAAACCCACTTTCAGCCAGGTATGATAATTTCAGATTTTCCTTGGTTAAAATTGTTTTCTTTGCAACATTGATAGGCATTTGTTGAAGCCATTTTCAATTTTATATTAGTGCTTTGATGATATTTATTTACCAAGCTGTATTTGTTGTTTTTAGACTGTCCTGATAGAGAATTTATACATGAACCCACAAAACACAGCACTGACAGCAGATGGATCCCATAGTAAGTCCATGTTAAGTATTAAGAACAACTGCATTATGCTATGAATTTTTGTAAAATGTTTGATTTTCCATGGCTATCTGCTTTATATTAAATTTATATTTAATTGAAGTTATGCCAAAACATTTGATGACTTGGTTTTCAGACTTAAGAGCATTGAATTGATTGAATTAATGAAAAAAAGTTGGGGGGGGGGGGTAAATGAAGATTTAAAAAAAAAGAAAAAAATAGCCTGAAGACCTAGTTATTTTTTAATTCACATTGCATGTAGAATAATCATAATAGCACATGTTTGCAGCAAAATAAGTTTCTTAAAAATACAGTTCATATTACTTTTTCGAAAAAAATATGCAATAAATTCTTCAAGGTAAGATAAGTCTTTTTATTTTCAATTTTAAGAAATATAACATGAGATTTTTGACATTTTTACTACTGCATGTAAATCATATTTCAAATATGATCAAAGTACATGTATTGGAATACAGTGCTTTTTGAAATAAGTTTGGAGTCAGTGTTTGTGCCTTGAATTTCAGTTGTCTTGGATGACGTGCAGGGCCAACAAGATTTTGATGATTTTTTCGAAGAGGTTTTTACTGAGTTAGAGGATAAGGTAACGTAATAGTGTCGCATCCTCTTCAGTCCCGAGAAGGTGACCGTTCTGACGTCCTCACGCTTCTCCTAACCTCTGGTCATCTAGGGCTCTATCCAACAAATTTTGTGCAATGATGATTTTCACTTTAAAATGTGACTTATCAGATGTTTAGGCCATTTTCTTCTAAGAAAGAAACTTGGAGTTGAAAAATGATTAATGGTACTTAAAACTATTTGTAAAAGATTGTTTTTTAATTGGTCAAAGATTTGTACAAGATTTGGTGGGCTAGTGATTTTGAGACCTGACCTGTAAGGGCGGGGGCCACCTCTGTGTTGTCAGGGCCATCTTGTGTGGTCCCTTTTATTTTGTAGAACTCAGCGGTGCTGCCAGAGAAGACCAATCATGACATTTTCATTTGTGGCAAACTCTGCATTTCTTAGACTTGCTATTTATGGGTTTTTATTTCATTTTTTAAAAAAATTTTGTTGTCGAATGATTGCATTTCACTTACCGTAACATTTCACCTCAATGCTTGTGCTTGCATCGATGTGTTTAAAGGTAAGTTGAAACAAATGAAAATGTCATGTGCTCCAACTAAAGCCAAGTTTATTGCAGAGTACTGATGTTTTCCTTGTAGCTTTGTTGATTAATAGACTAAGATCCCAATGTTAATGTCAATGTCTGTTCCTCTGGCAGCTCTAGCTTTTTTTCCGTGTTTTTTTTTATTTATTGTAGTCCAGATGGACGATACAGAATTACAACAATTTTATGATGAATTCTTTGAAGAAGTTTATGTAGAATTGGAAAAGGTAGGACCAATAGCCCCCACACCTATATATCTGTATGCTTATGGGTGTGTACAGTCACCTAAAGTTAACATATACATTTATGATTCAATTCAGAACATTCCCAAACTGTATTTACATGTCTGCTATATAACACAGGTAACTGCTACATATCACAGGTAACATTTTACATACTAGTACCCGTTACAGAATTTGGGGGCATTTTAATGGTAATTTCAGGATATGATAAATTTTGGACCTATTGAAATTAACAACAGATTTTTATTCCCAGTTTCTCATCCTGGTAATTTAATTGTTTTGAAATATTTTTCAGTATGGAGAAATTGAGGAGATGAATGTTTGTGACAATTTAGGAGACCACCTTGTTGGAAATGTCTATGTTAAAGTAAGTTTCAACTTCTTTGTTAGAGTTAGGTAACATCTTGTCAAAACTGTTCTTCAAGAGAAAATGCTCTGCAGACATTTAATGATTTATTTTCATGCTTCAGTTCCGATATGAGGAAGATGCAGAAAAAGCAGTAAATGAATTGAACAATCGTTGGTTCAATGGACGCCCAGTTCATGCAGAATTGTCCCCGGTCACAGACTTCAGAGAAGCTTGTTGCAGACAGTATGAAATGGGGTAAAGACAAATTGCAATTAAATATACATATTTTCCAGCTTATGGTTGAATTTGATCTCTCCATCTTTTGTATGACTTTGACTCCAATTATTTCTAGGATTTGATTGAAACATGATTTGAAGAATAGAATTTTCACAATTTTTTTATTATTATTATTAACCATTTTATTTTTCTCTTTATTTTACAGAGAGTGTACACGTGGTGGGTTCTGTAATTTCATGCACTTAAAACCAATATCTAGAGAACTGAGGCGTGAACTCTATGGTAGAAGTCGCAGGAAGGTCCGAAGGTAAGAAACTTCTTTCCACCGTCTTGGTATGGCTGCGAAATAATCTAGTTGGAGATTGTGTTGATTCATCAAAAATTTTCTTAATTGTTGCAAGCATTTCTGATATGAATTTTATTGTGTTTTTTTTTAAACAGATCACGTTCAAGGTCTCCGCCCACCAGAAGGAGTCGGAGTCGTAGCAGAGAGCGTAGGAGGTCAAGGTCTAGAGAAAGAAGGTCAAGGTCACGTAGTAGAGAGAGGAGAAGGTCACGAGAAAGGGGAGAAAGGGATGGAAGGCATGGCAGATACTGATCAGAGACTCTGTGTTAACTCTTTTCATGCCAACATGTATTTTACTTACACGCTTCAAAATATGTTTGTCATAAATCAGATGTGCAGTTTTTCATTGTCAAATAAAATTTCAAACTATCATTATTTTTGTTTCACTTTCTTTCTGTTTTACTTGTACCGGTACATTGTACACCAATTTTTTTAATTCAAAAAGGTTTTTAGAAATTTATATACCAGATATTTAACATTACTCAAAACATTTATAAATGATGTTAAAGCTCTCTTCTTTTAGGGTATTACTTTTTAAAATTGCATACAATAACAAATGATGTAAAAATAAATAAAAAAAAATTAAAAAGAATTACTTTACGAAAGATTACCAAA
The DNA here is from genome assembly GCF_963853765.1 of Magallana gigas. Taxonomy (NCBI): domain Eukaryota; kingdom Metazoa; phylum Mollusca; class Bivalvia; order Ostreida; family Ostreidae; genus Magallana; species Magallana gigas. The sequence goes on from NC_088854.1 coordinate 47,709,825, forward strand.
GTTGGAGTTTAAATCTGAAATAAATTCTGTATTCTCTGTCATTCTTGTCAAAATCACAGCAGCAATATCTGATCAGAGAGGAGTACTGTGGGAAATAACGCTTCTTGTGTCTCAACATTTGTCTGTGGAAAACAGTAAAATTTTGCTACAGGGGGAATCAATTGTTTCTTGTCAACTGTTTGTTATATACGAATGTATCGGAATGTTACCGAAGTCTTCAAAGTAGTAAAAAGTAACACAAAATAAAGATCACTCATTTCTGCTGATCATCTTCACAGTTCTAGTAACAATGCATAAAGCTTTCTGGTCGATGCGAAATGAGGGTGGGCCATTTAGAAAGAGGAACTCAATGTTTCCGAGTCTGATTATTGATTCTACGATAAAACAGCTAACTTGCACTGTATTATTTGAAAAGGACTTCTACTTCTAGTTTTCATAGAAGCATGTGTGTTGTATTTTAAAAAAGACAGATGGTTTATTTTTTTTTACATGCAAGGTATATAATATACCGGAATAGTACGCATATGAATAATTACATTTTTTATGAAAAATCATCAGAAGCAACATTTTGTGCTTATACTCAAGTGTCTATTGTAGTCTATGCCATATACCAGTGAATTGTGCTATATAGGATTGCGGGCTTATGGTCGATATTAACCACATCATGAATCCACAAGGCAATAATAAATACAGACACAGTATCAAAGAATTCAACGCGAACACTACTAAATCGTATGTCAGATGCTTTGTAGTCTATGCCATACACAGAATTCAACGCGAACACTCTTACGTGTGTAACAGATGCTATGATCACGTATTATGCCCTCCTTTTTTTATATTTGATCATCTATACTGCTTGATAGCGTTTCTTTCAAGTGCATTTTAAATACATCAATCAAGGGATAAATAATTAAATGATATAAATTAGAACTGCTGATAGAATATCCGTAAATCTACAATCTTTGAATTATAATATAATTTTACTGTTAACACATCATGGTATACTATAAACTGCTATAAAGTATATTGATTTTAAATTCATTTACGTTCGGAGACCACCATCAAGTGGGAGAAAGGAAAAATGCAACGGACGATGGGAAGAAAGCAAAAACAATCGCCACCCGCCCTCTTTTGTAGAAAAGTTTAAACGGAATGAAAGCGAGAGTTTAGATAGATTATGTCGGTGTCAAAACATTCTTCGTCTACTGTGCCACCACGCTGCCAAATTCAATTTAAGTCCGATAAAAAGAAAGATTAAACACGATATTCATTGATAAACGTTTCTATTTGATGTGTCGAGCTATTCAGGAGAGAATCTGTTATTTCTTAAAGATAAAGACTGAACAATATCGTCCCTCTCCCGAGTAACTCGCCCATTCTCCTTATAAATGACCAATAAATCTGTTCCGAGGTTTGGATAATGCCTAACCTGTTGACAAAAATCCACCGTGTTTGCTTATCAGAACGAGAAAGTCTTTATCTTTCTGTAATTACGTTTCAAATCAAAGAAATAAACGTATAAGAAAATACGACTTGCCCCTGAGTGTCAGTGAGTGGTAAAGATTTCTTGATTTAATTATGGATACCTTAGTCGAAGACGAACATCTTCGGACATCGACTCCAGTCGAAAGTCTGGATGTCCCGCATCTCCTGGATCCGGGGGAGGATTTGTCGGATAGCAAAGGAGATGATCGGGAAACTCCGGACTTTGTCGTCCGACTCGGAACCTCCCTAGCTAGATCCGAGGCGGGGTCCCAGTACAAACTTCTCAAGAAAGAATTCTTCCTAAGACCCTTAAATTCCCCAAAAGTATCGAAACAGAACCAGTCTGCTAATTCCGGCGGAACGAGTATCCGTAGTTCCGGTCGCGTGTCGCCGATCCGCCGTCGGAGCTCCGTTATATCGCTGTGTAACGACAACCGACGGAGTTCTGTGACGTCAATATCAACGGAGCAGAACCAACGCCTACTGCGCCGGGGTCTGGGGCGATTACGAAGGAGGATGTCGACTAAGGGTGTGCTGTTCCCTCCCTCACCCTCACCAAAGGAGGATCTCACCCCACGGGAGCCGGTTAGTTTTTTTTCTTTCGATTTGTCCTTTGAAAATTGCATCAGGATCGTATATGCGATATATAACAATATATCTTATCAATTATAATACATGAAGATATGTTTTATATCTCCAGCGTATCGTCAAGTTCAGGAGAATCGCCAAAAGTGTTCTGGTTGTGTCTGGAATCTGGATATGGCTCAAAAGGTACATGTGTTTTTTGGCGGCAATTCCTCCAAATTAAAGATTAATTTCCATACGAAAAGTTAAACAAGACATCTTTGTTATTATACAGGTATACCCTAACACCCAACATGAAGGACTGGTCTTTTATGGAGATGTACATTCACGTGCGCGATGACATGAACCAAGTCCTTGCCTTCAATCCTAACACGTACGGAAAGTTTGAACCGGTAAGAAACATTCAACCAGACACGTAAAGAATGACGGATATTTTTCTCTTGCTAGCGCATTTTCCTTATAAATTGGTATTAACGTCGACATTTCTCATTATTTGCTAAAAAGATTTTTTTACCAACGCTAAAAATATGCACAATGCATTATGTAATTCTTTGAAAGCTACGGGACAAGTTAAAAGAGCTGTTGTTGATACCCAAGGAGAGGCGGACTTTACAGAACATACAAGTGGTGAGTGCACCTACTTATAAGCCCCACATATGTTCTCATCATATGACCTGTCACTAATTATGTCTATATGGATGGTCTTTGATTAACAGATCATGGCTCTGATGCGGGACAACGCCTCTTTCCAGGACTACCCCGTACATACACAGATACAACTTGCCCGCTGTATGCAGTATCAAAGGTCTGTCAACACAAACCCCCTTACCACAACCCCTCCCACCCATGGAGAGAGAGGGATAGAGAGATAGATAAGATATAAAGAAAAGGGGGACACGTACCGCCTAACCATGCATGAGAGAGAGAGAGAGAGAGAGAGAGAGAGAGAGAGAGTACCTATTTGAAACCAACCCTCTGTGCTTGAGTATTTTTTTACGATTTTAATGAACATCGTTCATATAAAATAGTTAAAATTAGATTTACCATACCAAAAAGAAAGCAATTTCAATTGTAGTTACGAGACGAGGCGGGTCATTCTGAAGCAGGGTCACCCGCCGTCCATGTTTTACATCATGCTGACAGGGACGGCCATTGTTAACATCCTGGATCAGGACCCCAGGACGGGCAACAAGTTTGTCAGGACGGTCCACGAACTCAACGGAGGGGACACGTTTGGGGTATAATTTTAGTCACGTGTATCTATACGGTATTACTGAGTGTTTCTTTTCTTGTGACAACCTCTTCTGTCCAGGCAATGTTGTTTGGTAAGCTAGTAGATTGTACCTTGAATATTTTAGGAAATCGCCCTGATACACGGAGGCGTCCGCACAGCCTCCATCATCTGTAAAACAACTTGCGAGTTCCTGGTCGTCATGAAAGAGGTATGAAGACTTATAATCGAGGTGTGACCAACCAATCATTACATTTCTACCTTGCTGAATATTGATGATTTTTTTTTAGGATTTCGATGTGATCATCAAGGAGCCGTTGCGACAACAAAAAGAACAACACGTAGAATTCTGCAAGTAAGAGAAGAATGTTGTCAAATACTAGTACTATTTTGTTATGAGATACATATATAAACACACTCAACTTTTCTCCTTTAATGAGGAGTAAAAAGCTTGACATTAACGATATATCATGAATATTTCGTAGATCCCTCATGCTGTTCAAGGATTTTCCGTGCGACAAGGCTTTTCATCACAACACGAACCAGTTCTTCTACCAGTATTTCAAGTTAGCCCCCCCCCCCCCCCCCGCCACTATTTAAGGTCTTCCGTTTCCAACGGAAGACCTTATAGTGATTGTAATGTTTTTTATTAAGGTCTTCCGTTTCCAACGGAAGACCTTATAGTGATTGTAATGTTTTTTATTAAGGTCTTCCGTTTCCAACGGAAGACCTTATAGTGATTGTAATGTTTCTTATTATTAAGGTCTTCCGTTTCCAACGGAAGACCTTATAGTGATTGTAATGTTTCTTATTAGGGTTTTCCGTTTTTCAACGGAAAACCCTTCTGTTATTCTACTGTTTCTTATTATTATTTTTTTTTTTCCCGCAAATTTTGTGCACGAGATTTCTCGAACATTTTTTGTCTGATTGCTATGAAACTTTCAGGGTATGTAGATGATATTAATATCTCTAGACGTTTTTTTCAAATTTTTAAAATTCACTTCCGGTTATGAGTTATTGCCCTTTAATTGAAAATTGGGGGGTCTTTTGTCCAGAGCTGATCTCGGGAACTACAGATGATAGATGCATGAAATTTGGCGAAATTGTCGGTAACATTTTATAATTTTGCTGGCATGAAAATTTTGGTAATTTCTTTGTTAGTTTTTGAGCTATTTGTCGCCAAAGTTTAAGATTTTTTCGGGGCTGAAATTTTGTTGCTTTTTGTATTATAACCTTTAAACTAAAAATATTTTGTTAATACATATAGAACAAAAGTTGTTTAGAATAACGAGAGCTTTCATTTAAAATTATGAAAAAAGGGCTGGCCCCTATAATTAGGGGTCAGCAGCTCATACACGTATTTTTCTGATAGCAAAAATCGTTATCATTTTATGAAAAAAAATTAATTTAGTTATTGTTAATATATTAAATAATGTCATTTGGTATCAAATTAAACAAGTTTTGTCCTATATTTTTTTTCAAATTTCATAAAACAAATATGTGAGAATCGTACATGAACGAGTTAATATGTCTACATAGACACACAAGCGAACAAATGCCACATTAAGGCCTAGGCATTTACTGCATTACGTTGTGTTGCGTCTTAGATAAATTGTTGTGATTCAATTTCATTTTTTTCATCTATATCATTTATGAATTCAATGAACACACATTATTTAAACGTTCTATGTGCAACTATTTGTCGGGGCGCCCCTGTTTGTGACCCCCACACGCGCGCGCCGAATGTAAACAGTAACGAACGGCATTGTAGAAAAGAGAGAGCCATAATGCAGAAGAGAAGTTGTGTATTCTTTCGGTGTACACATGCATTTTCAATTTGCTGTGAAACATATGAACATGCACAGGGAACAATACTACATATTTGTTAAGGAGGATATTTTTCTCGTGTGAATCGTTTACGAGGAAATTCTGACAGCCACACTTCTGTCGACGATCAGCCGTTGATAAGCTACGAGTAATAAAGGAGAAAAGATGGACATTAAAGTGTGTGATTTATGTGGATGTTACTGAAGAAGGTGAGGCTTTTATTCCTTTTAAAGTTTCTTGTTAACTGGTTAAAATTTAGTATATAGTATAGATGTTCATGTAAGTACGTGCACACTGTTAGATGTTTTTGTTATGGTGTGGGTGTTTGTTTACTAACGTGTAATTTTTACATGTTTCATGGGTGTTTAGACTCGCTCGAGGTTCATGGGGGACTGGAAAGGGTAACTGAATTTATCTATTTAAAAAAATAACAGATTGTGAATTTTCAACTCAAAATTCAAAGCAGGGTCTAATTAGAAACATATCATATATTCTTGTGCAGAGGACTCCAAATGTAGTCATGAATACCCTGTAGACATAACTTCAAGTAAATAAAATTGTATACTTCAGACTTCAGAGTTAAAACATGACTTTAATATCTTTATGATGCCGATCATTGTATCATTAAAGAGGTATAGCAGACCAACGGGTACCCAGTACATGTACTTGTACATGTAGGTTACAAGTTAGAACTATGCCTACCATTCTACCAGTTCACATAATTTTTCTTGTTTAGCAGTTATGATGTGTACTTGAATTGTCCTTGTTTATGTTTTAAATGTAATTTTTTATTCTCTTTTTTTAATCTGACTACTGGCAGTACTGGCGTGTGAGCAGTTCTCGCCGAGGACCATTTCTCGCTGGTGCACTGTTACATCATATTTTCGTATATAATTTTATGTGTTGATAAAATGACGTAACAATGCACTGGTGAGAAATGGTACTCGGCGAGAACTGATCGCACGCCAATATTGATTAATTACAGACAAAAACTGAAGGTTGCGAGTGTTATTTTTAATTGAACAACATTGTTTAAAATAATTCTTTATATATGTGACGATCAGACCGGTTTGAATACCAGTGCCAGATAGCTCAGTTGGTAGAGCACCTGACTAGAGATTCAGGGGGCCCAGGTTCAAATCCCTTCATTATTTCCTCATCCTGTTACAATATTGGTGTTGTTACCAACCCCTGGAACTAACACATTATTTCCTCATCCTGTTACAATATTGGTGTTGTGACCAACCCCTGGAACTAACAGGTTAACTCGATCCTGCCAGGGATGATCTTTGAGGGTGAAGATCATTTAAGGGGGAGGAATGTGACGGTCAGACTGGTTTGAATACCGGTGCCAGATACATGTAGCTCAGTTGGTAGAGCACTTGACTAGAGATTCAGAGGGCCAGGTTCGAATCCCACTTTGTTCCGTCGTTATTTCTCCCATCTTTTACATATACATGTATATCAGATATATGACAGATGATTAAGGTCATCACATGTTTTGCAAGATGCAATAAGTGTTAAAAACCTTTACTTTACAACAGAATACATTTAAGTGAATATTTATGTTTCTTGTTATTATTTGGTGTGGTTTTCATGACAGTGTCGCATAAACAATTTACCCGCTCCTAAAACACAAACTTTCTTTTTGTGGATTCAGCTAACCGCTGATTGGCTGCTGTTGCAGCAGACAAATAAGATATGCAAGCACAAAACACAATGAACTTATCAGAGAATGAGTTGAGTTTATTTAAACTGTTGGAATTTGGGTATTTTTTTTTAAAATGTATACTTGTGACAAAACATATATGTGGTACATACAGCTGTAGCTTTATGAAGAAAATTTTGGTTAGACCATATATACCTATCATGCAAGTAAATATATTTACAAAAAACTTGCAATTTATGGCGCACGAAATATACGCTAGTTTTATAAAGATTGACATACATGTAATGTACCACATTCTTCATTAAGTTTACTCATACATGTTTTATGCTTATTACACGTAGTATTGTTTTTAAAACATGTAATTTATAAGAAAATAAACAAAAACCCTCGCTAAATTTATTTGCAAACAAAAAATACACAGTAGAATTGATAAAAAATGGTATATCAGAAGCTAATACCAGTACATGTACTTTGACGCTGTTCGGTGGGTAATATTCGTTTGTAATTTACGAATTGAAATATTGACTGTTGCACTACAAGTATGGTAATAAACTCTCTCTCTCTCAAACTCTCTCTCTTTCTCAATTTGATAAGTGTTTATACCTATGAAAATTTTTTAATATTATATTATGACTTGATATGCAAATTTTTGATCTTGTACTGCCTAAATGTTATGTCATGTATTGGGATATGTCATACTTATTACACTGCATGGTCAGTGTATTTTTTACAGAAATACTATGCATATGTTAATGTAAACACAGCTATTACTAATACATGTATGTAAACACAGCTAATTATTTTTTTTTATTAATTTCAGCTCAAAACAGACTCTTGTTACCACATGGCTTTTACCGGTACCTGTTGATTCTTGTGGGTCAGCTCCTAAGATTAACCTGTCACCTCTATCCACATGCATATTCCTTGTGTTCCACAGACTATTTACTGGTAATTCAAATTAAATCCGATAATGCATGAACAATAATGGAACTTGAAGAAAGCATCATGCCATGTTGTGGTTTGTGTTTGATAAGAAATTATGAAAACAAAATTAAGGCTGTTTAAAGAAATTCATAATTGCTGTGAAAATTTGTTTTTCAATAAAAGTATACAATTATGTTTCCTTTATTTTTTATTTCATAAAGATATTTAGATGTGTCTACATAATTGAACCCCCCCCCCCCCCCTCTATTTAATTGTCTGCATTAAGATTACATGTAGGATATGTAAATGTACATTTGACTTTGAAATAACATCTGCTATGATAATTACTTTTGAAATGAACAAGAAACAACCTATTTCTACCTTTCTAAGGTATATATGCATAAAAAAGTAGAAAAACATGTCAAATTTTAACATTTTTCATTGAAATCAACTCTGTCTCCAGCTACCTGGGTGTGTTTGAATTTAATTCTAATTTAAGGCAGATGTCTAACTTGTAGGTTGTAACTTACTGTTTTAGCATGGTTAGAAGAAGACTAGAAATCAGAATAGATTAGATATTCACTAAATATGATTGTTAGCTTACTTTTTTCATGAAAACAAGAAATCACAAGCAGGACAGCTGTCTATTTGTTAATTAAAATGGTACAAATCATACAATAAACAAATAAAGATCACATTTTAGAATCATTGATGATTGTTTTCAAATATGTGTGAGAAATGACTCAAGGAAATTGCCACATGTTTCATAAAATTAGGTAAAACATTTCAAACCATGACTTTTTATGAAAATCAAAAGATTGGGGGGTGGGGGGTATACATGTAAGGGTATTTCTAAGTGATGTGAAGCTTTTATCATGATTATATCATGTAGGCATATGTTGTATTGAATAAGGTTTCTTTTTAAAGGTGGTTGAACAAAAGTTGACCTCTAAAAGGTCAGATAAAGATGTTTTACTATGGAGAACCCTGTAAATCTGTGTTTACTAAAGGAAATTGAAAATGGTGGGTTCACTTAAATGGCCATATTTTATTAAACCTCAATGGAATTGGCAATATGTGGTATTCTTTTTCTCAGAATTGCATTAGCTTTCTTATTCTAAGACAAACTGTCTTTTCATAAAAATGTTAGTGTACTAAGTTAAAGATACAAGGAACAGTTTCGGATAAAGTACCGTCAATATTTTTGTAAAATTGAGAGTGACTGTACTTGAAGGTTTATCATTGTTGCGTAGATTCATGAAATGAATTTTAATGATTACCAATAGTTAGAGGGATGTCTCTTGTTGGAATTGGTAAGCAATATTAAGGCCCCTAATTTTAAGTACATGAGAAGCAGAAATAAATTGTGAAACTTGCGGCTATGACAGATATGTTGACTTTACAGTGAAATTGAAGGTTACAAACGGGAGGTTATATAACATGAAATGTAGGTGGATGGGATATTATATGCCTATTTAGTATTTACTGGGTATGAGGACAATAGCAAGTTTATTGTCCCCCAAGACAGCAAATATTTAATGTGGCAAAGCCAAGGGAAATAGTAGCTGTTGAATGGGACAATAAACTTGCTATTGTCCGAATAGTCAGTTAATTGGTATTTCATTATACAGAAGAAAACTTAATTTGTCAGCGATGCAGAATTTCTTGATGATAAACAAATTAGAGTTAAATCAAACTTTGTATTTAATGCGGCGATCTTATTAGGTCAGAGGTGTTCCGAGTTTAAGGTAATATGGGACACTTCCATGTTGTGACGTAATGTTTATCGAAATAAACAATAAAATAAAGTGTAATTATATAAGTACATGTAGTTTCTTCGCAAAAATGGTCACCTAACTCCTTAGCACAGTGGGTTAGAGGGTTTACTAGGAACCTGTAAGTCATGAGTTCGAATCCCGCTGGGGTTTTTACAATTTTTACCTTTTCAAATATTTTTAAAAGCTACTTTTTGGTTAAATATTGTAAAATTTGAAAATTCTAAACCGGTGAAAAGTTTTCAATTATATAGTACCTTAATCCACATTAATATCGACAGATGTCCCATACAACCTTAAAAAGGAGGGTAATCAAATTCTGCTAATGAATGGTTTTGATGACTATTCACCATGGGCAGATAGCATGGATACTATTTTAGATAAAAAGGCATGTTTATGCGGGCGCCTTCTAGTGATCAATTTGTCGGTCTGTCCATCCGAGATGGCTTGACAGGAGCATAGCTTCTCTCCCCTTGGCCCAATCTGGCTCATACCTCATCCACAGGGTTCCTTTGGTTGAAGGATGTGCAGTGACCTTGAACCATGTTTTTAGGTATAAGGTTAAGGTCATAGCAGAATTATATATATATAAAATCCTTGTCTGGGGCATATCTTTTTTCCCTTTGGTCCAATCTGGCTAATACTCACAGAGTGTCTCTATGGTTAAACGATGTGCAGTGACCTTGCATGAAATTTCTAGGTAACGGGTGAAGATCATATCGGATCATGCAAAAATCCTTTTTTGAGAGCATTTATAATTTCTACTAACCCCTATTTGGCTCAGACTTCACATAAGCAGAGCTTTTGAGTAAAGGGTGAAAGGGTGTGTAGTGACCTTGAACCTATTTTCAGTGAAAAGAAACTGTGAAGGTCATATCAGAATTATATTTTTAAAAATCCTTGTCCGGAGTATATCTTCTCTCCCTTTGCTCCATTCAGCCTCATACTTTACCCACATGATGCCTTTGTTCAAAATATATGCAATGACCTCGAATGATATTTGTAGATGAAGAGTCAAGGTCATATCAGATCACACAAAAATCCATATTTTAAGAGCATAGATATACTCTCCTTTTAGCCCCTATTTGGCTAATATTTTACCTTTACAGAGTTTATTGGTTAATGGCGTGCAGTGAAGTTGAACCAAGTCTGTCAATGTGAAGGTCATAGCAGATCTTTTTAAAATTAGGTTTAAATAGTAGATTATTTTCCAAATATGCTTAATCTTGGTCAGATTGAACAAAAATGCATGTATGTTAGGGGGAATGAAATTGAATTAAAAGTTCTATGCCAGCTGGAAAAATTTCAAGTTATAGATCAAGGTCAAAGCAGAATTCTCTGAAATAACATAAGCGGGGCCCTTTGAAATGTTCACCATTTCAATGTTGTCTGGTTCATAGTAATTTTACATAGAAAATATTCACAGAAGTACAGTAAAGTAAACTTAACATCGATAAGTTTCTGACAATTAATGACGTAACGAGCACACAGTACGAAAGGTCAACCTTTTGAAAAGGAGTGAAGAGGAAAAGTTGCTCAGAATTATGTTTTAAAAAAAATTGATTTTTTACATTAATTTTAATTTTGCATTCTGGGTTAAGAAAAAAGATGTTAGTTCAAGGTAAAGTAAACTTGTAGCTAAAATGAAGTCAAATTTGTTAAGTCGTACTTAAACACATTGGGTTTTTTTTGTTAAGTTGTTCTTGAAATGGTTAAGGGTTTTTGGTTAAGTCGTACTTAAAAACATTCGGATCATGTTAAGTTGTACCAAGAATCATTCGATTTTTTTTTATCTTTTTGTACTTAGGTTTCTTTGTTACTAGATTAAGAACTCTGCTTCTTAGACGTACTTCTAGCGTTGCTTTCGACATTAGCGGAAAACCCACTCGTTGCTTTGCAACGAGCTTTGCTCTAGTTATTATTATTATTATTTTTTTTGTCCGTTTTTTGTCCGCAAGATTTCTCAGAGATGGCTGGATGGATTTTCTTGAAATTTTCAGGACTGACAGAAAATTATAATATCTCCAGGCGTTTTTTTCATTTTTTCAAAATTCACTTCCTGTCGTCCGTTTCCTGTCCCGCGACAAAAAGCTATGGACAATGAGATCTCAGAAAAGATAAAGACTTGAACATCCAAACTTTGAGGGATGATAGACCTATAGTTGTAGATGTGTTTAAACTATTTTGTTTTGTTCGTCGTAACTTCCGGTCGTCACCGGAAGCTCTTCAAAAATTATGCTTTTACGCATTTAATATATTTCTCGGAGAATTGAAATATAAGTATAAATGCTTACATATGTCATCTATCCGATGATTAATAAACATAAAAATTCTACTTCCGGTGAGATATCTCAAATATCTCATGAAGCCTTTTTTAAAGTAAATGTTTGAACCCCGAGATCTCAGAAACTGTAAGTGATCAAAACACGAAACTTACAGGGATGATAGACATTTGATAGAAGATGTGTTTAACCGTTTTTATTTGGTTGACCGTCACTTCCGGTCCACACAGGAAGAGTTCAAACAAATCAAGTTTTTTAAAAGTTTAACTCGATTTTTCAGAGATGCATGGATGGATTTTCTTGAAATTTATAGGACTGATAGAGAACGAAAATATCTCTAGGCATTTTTTTCATTTTTTCAAAATTCCCTTCCTGTCGTCCGTTTCCTGTCCCGCGATAAAAAGCTATGGACAATGAGATCTCAGAAATGATAAAGACTTGAACCTCCAAACTTTGAGGGATGATAGACCTATAGCTGTAGATGTGTTTTAACTATTTTGTTTTGTTCGTCGTAACTTCCGGTCGTCACCGGAAGCACTTCAAAAATTATGTTTTTACGCATTTTATTTGTTTAACACTGAAATGATATAAAGGTATAAACGCTTTCATATGTCATCTATCCGATGATTAATAAACAAAAAAAATTACTTCCGGTGAGATATCTCAAATATCTCAGGTAGTCTTTTTAAAACAAATATTATGACAGCGAAGTCTCATAAACTGTAAGTGACCAAGACACAAAACTTACACGGATGATAAACATTTGATAGAAGATGTGTTTAACCGTTTTTATTTTGTCAACCGTCACTTCCGGTCCACACCGGAAGAGTTCAAACAATTCATGCTGTTTAAGAGATTTACTGCTTCTGTTTGACAAAGTAAGACAAATTGATAGTCAATTAAGTCCTGTTGTCTAATGGTTATGAAATACTGAGAGAAGCAATGTCTTATAGTTAAATTGATACATGTATATCAAAACGGAAAACCTTTTTGTTGCTTTTGCAACAAGAGTCTAGTTAAGGTCTTCCGTTTCCAACGGAAGACCTTATAGTGATTGTAATGTTTTTTATTATTATTATTATTTTTTTCCCCTTTTTTGTCCACAAGATTTCTCAGAGATGGATGGATAGATTTTCTTGAAATTTTCAGGACTGATAGAAAATGATAATATCTCTAGGCGTTTTTTTCATTTTGTCAAAATTCACTTCCTGTCGTCCGTTTCCTGTCCCGCGACAAAAAGCTATGGACAATGAGATCTCAGAAACCATAAAGACTTGAACCTCCAAACTTTGAGGGATGATAGACCTATTGCTGTAGATGTGTTTAAACTATTTTGTTTTGTTCGTCGTAACTTCCGGTCGTCACCGGAAGCACTTCAAAAATCATGTTTTTACGCATTTTATTTGTTTAACATAGAATTGAAATATAAGTATAAACGCTTTCATATGTCATCTATCTGATGATTAATAAACAAAAAAAAATTACTTCCGGTGAGATATCTCAAATATCTCAGGTAGTCTTTTTAAAACAAATATTATGACAGCAAAATCTCATGAAATGTAAGTGACCAAGACACGAAACTTACATGGATGATAGACATTTGATAGAAGATGTGTTTAACCGTTTTTATTTTGTGAACCATCACTTCCGGTCCACAACGTAGGAGTTCAAACAATCCAAGTTGTTTAAGAGATTTACTGTTTTTGTTTGACAAAGTAAGACAAATTCATAGTCAATAAAGTTCTGTTGTGCAATGGTTAACAAACACTAACTTTCATTTTCATCGAACACTTCCGTTTGTCCGTTTCCTGTCCCGAGACAAAAAACCTTGATTCTTAGAGATCTCAAAAACGGTGACGACTTGAACAATCAAACTTTGTGGGATGATAGACCTCTGTATGTACATGTGTTTACATTATTTTGTTTTGTTCGGCGTAACTTCCGGTCGTCGCCGGAAGCACTTCAAAAATTATGTTTTTACGCATTTTATTTGTTTAACACAGAATTGAAATATAAGTATAAACGCTTTCATATGTCATCTATCCGATGATTAATAAACAAAAAAAAATTGCTTCCGGTGAGATATCTCAAATATCTCAGGTACTCTTTTTAAAACAAATATTATGACAGCGAGATCTCATAAACTGTAAGTGACCAAGACACGAAACTTACATGGATGATAGACATTTGAAAGAAGATGTGTTTAACCGCTCTCATTTTGTGAACCGTCACTTCCGGTCCACACCGGAAGAGTTCAAACAATTCAAATTGGTAAAGAGTTTAACTGTTTTTGTTTGACAATGTAAGACAAATTGATAGCCAATTAAGTCCTGTTGTGTAATGGTTAAGAAATACTTACTTTCATTTTCATCGAACACTTCCGTTTGTCCGTTTCCTGTCCCGAGACAAAAAACCTTGATTCCTAGAGATCTCAAAAACGGTGACGACTTGATCAATTAAACTTTGTGGGATGATAGAAGTATGTATGTGCATGTGTTTACACTATATTGTAATGTTCGGCGTAACTTCCGGTCGTCACCGGAAGCACTTCAAAAATTTGGGTTTTTTCATATTTTATTCATTTTACATAAAATGAAAATATCAGTATATAATGTTACATATGTTATCTATATAATGTAAAATTAGCAAATAAATTTTACTTCCGGTGAGATATCTCAAGTATATCTGTGTAGCTTTCCTTTTTACAAATTTGATGTCCGCGAGATTTTTGTCACTGTAAGTGATTGAGACACGAAGCTCTCATGATTGATAGAAATTTGATTGGGGATGTGTTTAACGACTCTAATTTTGCCAACTGTCACTTCCGGTTCTTACTGGAAGGGTTCAAACAAATCATGTTTTTAACAAGTTTAACTGACTTTCTCAGGTGTTTCATCTAGCCTGATAAACAGTGATGTACGCTTAGCAAATGTACGAGAAATACCAGCTTTTGTTTTTATTAATCACTACTGTTTGTCTGTTTCCGGTCCCGAGACAAAAAATTTTGTTTCAAAGAGATCTTAGATTTGGCAGAGACGTGAACAACCAAACTTTGAGGAAAGATTAATTTATGATTGTACAAATGGTTAACATTTTTGTTTAGATCGGCGTTTCTTCCGGTCGTCACAGAAAGTACTTCAAAAATTGATTTCTTTTTCATTTTCGTTGTTTTACATGTAAGTAACGTCTGGATATATCATTCACAATAATTATCATATCTACTTTTTTTCTATGTGAGAGAAGCAATGTCTCACAGTTAAATTGATACATGTATATCAAAACGGAAGACCTTTTTGTTGCTTTTGCAACAAGTGTCTAGTTATTATTAAGGTCTTCCGTTACAACGGAAGACCTTCTAGTGATTGTAATGTTTTTTATTAAGGTCTTCCGTTTCCAACGGAAGACCTTATAGTGATTGTAATGTTTCTTATTATTATTATTATTTTTTTTTTTCCTTTTTTTGTCCACAAGATTTCTCAGAGATGGCGGGATGGATTTTCTTGAAATTTTCAGGACTGATAGAAAATGATAATATCTCTAGGCGTTTTTTTCATTTTTTCAAAATTCACATCCTGTCGTCCGTTTCCTGTCCCGCGACAAAAAGCTATGGACAATGAGAGCTCAGAAACGATTAAGACTTGAACCTCCAAACTTTGAGGGATGATAGACCTATAGTTGTAGATGTGTTTAAACTATTTTGTTTTGTTCGTCGTAACTTCCGGTCGTCACCGGAAGCACTTCAATAATAACTATTTTTTCGCATAAAATTCATTTTCGATAAAATAAATATATAAGTATAAATCTATGCATAGGTTATCTATGCGATGTTAACTCAACAAAAAATTTCGACTTCCGGTGAGATATCTCAAATATCTCAGGTAGCTTTTTTGAAACACATTTTGTACAAACGAGATCTCAGAAACTATAAGTGATCAAAGCACAAAACTTTCAGGGATGATAGACATTTGAATGAAGATGTGTTTAACCGGTTTCGTTTTGTCTTCCGTCACTTCCGGTCCACACAGGAAGAGTTCAAACAAATCGAGCTGTTTCTCAGTTTAACTTATTTCCATTGATATTTGTAGTGTGCTGGATGAGAAATGAAGTACAAAGGGCAAGTTTACAAGATATATTAAATACAATTTAGATTGAGCACTTCCGTTTGTCCGTTTCCTGTCCCGCGTTGAAAAAGCTTGTATCAACGAGATCTCAAAAACGGTAACGACTTGAACGATCAAACTTTGTGGGATGATAGACCCATAGCTGTAGATGTGTTCACACTATTTTGTTTTGTTCGTCGTAACTTCCGGTCGTCACCGGAAGCACTTCAAAAATAACTACTTTTTCGCATAAAATTCTTTTTCCATAAAATAAATATATAAGTATAAATCTATGCATAGATTGTCTATGCGATGTTAACTCAACAAAAAAATTCGACTTCCGGTGAGATATCTCAAATATCTCAGGTAGCTTTTTTGAAACACATTTTGTACAAACGAGATCTCAGAAACTATAAGCGATCAAAGCACAAAACTTTTATGGTTGATAGACATTTGATTGAAGATGTGTTTAACCGGTTTCGTTTTTTCTTCCGTCACTTCCGGTCCACACAGGAAGAGTTCAAACAAATCGAGCTGTTTATCAGTTTAACTGTTTTCCTTTGATATTTGTAGTGAAGTCGATGAACAATTAAGTAGAAAGGGCAAGTACAAAAAAATATTAAATACAATTTACATTGAGCACTTCCGTTTGTCCGTTTCCTGTCCCGAGACAAAAAACCTTGTTTCCTAGAGATTTCAAAAACGGTGACGACTTGAACAATCAAACTGTGTGGGATGATAGACCTATGTATGTACATGTGTTTACACTATTTTGTTTTGTTCGGCGTAGCTTCCGGTCGTCACCGGAAGCACTTCAAAAATTTGTTTTATTCATTTTACATAAAATGAAAATATCAGTATACAATCTTACATATGTCATCTATATAATTTTAAATTGGCAAATAAATTTTACTTCCGGTGAGATATCTCAAATATCTCTATGTAGCTTTTCTTTTTACAAATTTGATGTCCGCAATATTTTCGTCATTGTAAGTGATTGAGACACGAATCTTTCATAGATTGTTTGATAGAATTTTGATTGGGGATGTGTTTAACGGGTTTAATTTTGTCAACTGTCACTTCCGGTTCTTACCGGAAGGGTTCAAACAAATCCTGTTTTTAACAAGTTTAGCTGACTTTTTTGGAATTTCATCTAGCCTGATAAACAGTGATGTACATTAAGCAAATGTACGAGAAATACCAGCTTTTGTTTTTATTAATCACTTTCGTTCGTCCGTTTCGGTCCCGAGACAAAAAATATTGTTTCAAAGAGATCTTAGATTTGGCAGAGTCGTGAACAACCAAACTTTGAGGCAAGATTGACTTATGATTGTACAAATGGTTAACATTTTTGTTTAGATCGGCGTTACTTCTGGTCGTCACAGAAAGTACTTAAAAATTGATTTCTTTTTCATTCTCGTTGTTTTACATGTAAGTAACGTCTGGATATATCATTCACAATAATTATCATATCAACTTTTTTTGCATGTAAGAGAAGCAATGTCTTACAGTTAAATTGATACATGTATATCAAAACGGAAGACCTTTTTGTTGCTTTTGCAACAAGTGTCTAGTTAAGGTCTTCCGTTTCCAACGGAAGACCTTATAGTGATTGTAATGTTTCTTTTTAAGGTCTTCCGTTTCCAACGGAAGACCTTATAGTGATTGTAATGTTTCTTATTATTATTATTATTATTATTATTTTTTTCCCCGATTTTCTCAGAGATGACTGGATAGATTTTCTTGAAATTTTCAGGAATAATAGAGAATGATAAAGTGTAGGAATGATTTTTTCATTTTTTAAAAATTCATTTCCGGTCGTCCGTTTCCTGTCCCGCAATGAAAAAGCTTGTCACCTCGAGACCTCAAAGATGGTAAAGACTTGATCAACCAATTTTTGTAGGATGATAGACCTGTGTATGTAGATGTGTTTAAACACTTTTGTTTTGTTTGTCGTAACTTCCGGTCGTCACCGGAAGCACTTCAAAAATAGTTACTTTACGCATTAAATTCATTTTCCGTAAATTAAATAAATAAGTATAATTCTATGCATAACTTATCTATGCAATGTTAAATCAACAAAAAAATTCTACTTCCGGTGAGATATCTCAATTATCTCAGGAAGCCTTTTTAAAACACATTTTGTACCCGCGAGATCTCAGAAACTATAAGTGATCAAGACACGGAACTTTCGTGGATGATAGACATTTGATTGAAGATGTGTTTAACTGGTTTCATTTTGTCTTCCGTCACTTCCGGTACACACCGGAAGAGTTCAAACAAATCGAGCTGTTTATCAGTTTAACTGTTTTTCTTTGACATTTTTAGCTAGATAAATGAAATATAACGTACAAAAGGCAAGTATACAAGAAACGTTTAATACAATTTACATTGAGCACTTCCGCATGTCCGTTTCCTGTCCCGAGACAAAAAACCTTATTTCGACGAGATCTCAAAAACGGTGACGACTTGAACAACCAAACTTTGTGGGATGATAGACCTATGTATGAACATGTGTTAACACTGTTTTGTTTTGTTCGGCGTAACTTCCGGTCGTCACCGGAAGCACTTCAAAAATTTTGTTTTCTTCATATTTTATTCATTTTACATAAAATGAAAATATCAGTATATAATCTTACATATGTCATCTATATAATGTTAAATTAGCAAATAAATTTTACTTCCGGTGAGATATCTCAAATGTCTCTGTGTAGCTTTCCATTTTACAAATTTGATGTCCGTGAGATTTTTGTCACTGTAAGTGATTGAGATTATTCACAATATTTATCATATCCACTTTTTTTTCTATGTGAGAGAAGCAATGTCTTACAGTTAAATTGATACATGTATATCAAAACGGAAGACCTTTTTGTTGCTTTTGCAACAAGTGTCTAGTTATTAAGGTCTTCCGTTTCCAACGGAAGACCTTATAGTGATTGTAATGTTTCTTATTATTATTATTCTTATTTTTTTCCACGTTTTTCTCAGAGATGACTGGATAGATTTTCTTGAAATTTTCAGGAATAATAGGAAATGATAAAGTCTAGGAAGGATTTTTTTATTTTTTCAAAATTTATTTCTGGTCGTCCGTTTCCTGTCCCGCGACGAAAAAGCTTGTCACCTCGAGATCTCAAAAACGGTAAAGACTTGAACAACCAAACTTTGTGGGATGATAGACCTGTGTATGTAGATGTGTTTAAACTATTTTGTTTTGTTCGTCGTAACTTCCGGTCGTCACCGGAAGCACTTCAAAAATAGTAATTTTACGCATTTAATTCATTTTTCATAAATTAGATATATAAGTATAAATCTATACATAGGTTATCTATGCGATGTTAAATCAACAAAAAAATTCTACTTCCGGTGAGATATCTCAATCATCTCAGGTAGCTCTTTTAATACAGATTTTGTACCCGCGAGATCTCAGAAACTATAAGTGATCAATACATCAAACTTTAACAGATGATAGACATTTGATTGAAGATGTGTTTATTTGGTTTCATTTTGCCTTCCGTCACTTCCGGTCCACATCGGAAGAGTTCAAACAAATCGAGCCGTTTATTAGTTTTACTGTTTCCCTTTGGCATTTTTAGTTTGATAAATGAAAAATAATGTACAAAAGGCAAGTATACAAGAAATATTTCATACAATTTACATTGAGCACTTCCGCATGTCCGTTTCCGGTCCCGAGACCAAAAACCTTATTTTGACGAGATCTAAAAAATGGTGACGACTTGAACAACCAAACGTTGTGGGATATTAGACCTCTGTATGAACATGTGTTAACACTATTTTGTTTTGTTCGGCGTAACTTCCGGTCGTCACCGGATGTACTTCAGAATTTTTGTTTTTTTTATATATTATTCATTTTACATAAAATGAAAATATCAGTATACAATCTTACATATGTCATCTATATAATGTTAAATTAGCAAATAAATTTTACTTCCGGTGAGATATCTCAAATATCTCTATGTAGCTTTCTTTTTTTACAAATTTGATGTCCGCGAGATTTTTGTCATTGTAAGTGATTGAGACACGAATCTTTCATGATTGATCGAAATTTGATTGGGGATGTGTTTAACGGATTAAATTTTGACAACTGTCACTTCCGGTTCTTACTGGAAGGGTTCAGACAAATCCTGTTTTTAACAAGTTTAACTGAGTTTCTTGGGTGTTTCATCTAGCCTGATAAACAGTGATGTTCGTTAAGCAAATGTACGAGAAAAACCATCTTTTGTTTTCATTTATCACTTCCGTTCGTCCGTTTCCGGTCCCGAGACAAAAAATATTGTTTCAAAGAGATCAGGGATGTGAACAACCAAACTTTAAGTAAGATTGACTTATGATTGTACAAATGGTTAACATTTTTGTTTAGATCGGCGTTACTTCCGGTTGTCACAAAAATTACTTCAAAAATTGATTTTCTTTTTCATTCCGTTGTTTTTATTAGAAGTAACGTCTGGATATATCATTCACAATAATTATCATATCCACTTTTTTTCTATGTGAGAGAAGCAATGTCTTACAATTGAATTGATACATGTATATTAAAACGGAAGACCTTTTTGTTGCTTTTGCAACAAGTGTCTAGTTATTATTATTATTTTTTTCCCCTTTTTGTCTTATGAATTTCTCAGAGATGTCTTGATGAATTCTTATAAAATTTTCAGGAATGACTGAAAATATTAACATCTAGAGGTTTTTTGTAACAGATTTTCTAAATTCACTTCCGTTCGTCCGTTTCCTGTCCCGCGAGAAAAAGCTTGTCACATCGAGATGTCAGAAACGATAAAGACTTGAACATCCAAACTTTGAGGGATGATAGACCTATAGTTGTAGATGTGTTTAAACATTTTTGTTTTGTTCGTCGTAACTTCCGGTCGTCACCGGAAGCACTTCAATTTTTTTTGCTTTTACGTATTTAATTTATTTTCCGTAAAATAAAGATATTAGTATATATCCTTACATATGTCATCTATGCGATGTTAAATCAACAAAAAATTCTACTTCCGGTGAGACATCTCAATCATCTCAGGTAGCTTTTTTAAAACATATTTTGTACCCGCGAGATCTCAGAAACTATAATTGATCAAGACACGAAACTTTCATGGAGGATAGACATTTGATTGAAGATGTGTTTAACCGGTTTCATGTTGTCTTCCGTCACTTCCGGTCCACACCGGAAGAGTTCAAACAAATCGAGCTGTTTATCAGTTTAACTTTTTGTCTTTGATATCTGTAGTGTGCTCGATGAACAATAAAATGCAAAGGGCAAGTATACAAAAAATAACTTATAAAATTTACAATTAGCACTTCCGTTTGCCTGTTTCCTGTCCCGAGACAAAAATCCTTATTTCGATAAGATCTCAAAAACTGTGACAACTTGAACAATAAAACTTTGTGGGATGATAGACCTATGTATGTACATATGTTTACACTATTCTGTTTTGTTCGGCGTAACTTCCGGTTGTCACCGGAAGCTCTTCAAAAATAACTATTTTTACGCATTAAATTCTTTTGCCATAGAATAGATATATAAGTATAAATCTATACATACGTTATCAATGCAATGTTATATCAACAACAAAATTCTACTTCCGGTGAGATATCTCAAATATCTCAGGTACTTTTTTTGAAACACATTTTGTACAAACGAGTTCTCAGAAACTATAAGTGATCAAAGCGCAAAACGTTCAATAATGATAGACATTTTATTGAAGATATGTTTAACCGGTTTCATTTTGTCTTGCGTCACTTCCGGTCCATACAAGAACAGTTCAAACAAATCGAACTTTTTATCAGTTTAACTGTTTTTCTTTGATATTTGTAGTGAGCTCGATGAACAATAATGTACAAAAGACAAGTATACAAGAAATATTTAATACAATTTACATTGAACACTTATGTTTGTCCGTTTCCTGTCCCGAGACAAAAAACCTTATTTCGACGAGATCTCATAAACGATGTCGACTTGAACAATCAAACTTTGTGGGATGATAGACCTATATATGTACATTTTTTTAAACTATTTTAATTTGTTTGGCGTAACTTCCGGTTGTCACCGGAAGCACTACAAATAATATGTTTTTTCTTTATTTATTTCTTTTACATGGAATGAATATATCAGTATACAATCTTAGATGTGTCATCTTTATAATGTTAAATTTTCAAATAACTTCCTTCCGGTGAGATATCTCAAATATCTCTATGTAGCTTTCCCTTTTACAAATTTGATGCCCGCAAGATTTTTGTCACTGTAGGTGAATGAGACACAAAGCTTTCATGAATGATAGACATTTGATTGATGATATGGGTTTTATTTTGTCAACTGCCACCTCCGGTTTTCACCGGAAGGATTCAAATAAATCATATTTTTAACAACCAAACTTTGTAACCTGTTTTGTTTAGTTTGGCATTACTTCCGGTCGTCACAGAGAGTACTTCAAAAATTGATTTCTTTTTCAATCTCGTTGTTTTACATGGAAGTAACGTCTGGATATATCATTTACAATACTTATCATATTAACTATTTTCTCTATGTAAGAGAAACAATGTCTACGGTTAAATTGATTCATGTATATCAAAACGGAAGACCTTTTTGTTGCTTTTGCAACAAAAGTCTAGTTAAGGTCTTCCGTTTCCAACGGAAGACCTTATAGTGATTGTAAGGTTTTTTATTATTATTATTTTTTTTTTTTCCTTTTTTTGTCCACAAGATTTCTCAGAGATGGCCTGATAGATTTTTTTGAAATTTTCTGGAATGAAAGAGAATGATAATATCTCTAGGCGTTTTTTTCATTTTTTCAAAAATCGTTTCCGGTCGTCCGTTTCCTGTCCCGCATCGAAAAAGCTTGTCACCTCGAGATCTCAAAAACGGTAAAGACTTGAACAACCAAACTTTGTACGATGATAGACCTATAGTTGTAGATGTGTTAAAACTATTTTGTTTTGTTCGTCGTAACTTCCGGTCGTCACCGGAAGCACTTCAAAAATAATTATTTTTACGCATTGAATTTCTTTTCCATAGAATAAACATAAAACTATAATTCTATACATAAGTTATCTATGCGATGTTATATCAACAAAAAAATTCTACTTCCGGTGAGATATCTCAATTATCTCAGGTAGCTTTTTTAAAACACTTTTTGTACCCGCGAGATCTCAGAAACTATAAATGATCAAATCATGAAACTTTTATGAATGATAGACATTTGATTGAAGATATGTTTAACCGGTTTCATTTTGTCTTCCGTCACTTCCGGTCCACACAGGAAGAGTTAAAAAAAATCAAGCTGTTTATAAGTTTAACTGTTTTCTTTTGATATTTTAAGTTATTTTAATGAACAATTATGTACAAAAGGCAAGTATACAAGAAATATTAAATACAATTTACAATGCGCATTTCCGTCTGTCCGTTTCCTGTCCCGAGACAAAAAACCTTATTTCGACGAGATCTTAAAAACGGTAACAATTTGAACAACCAAACATTGTGGGATGATAGATCTATGTATGTACATGGGTTCACATTAGTTTGTTTTGTTCGGCGTAACTTCCGGTCGTCACAGGAAGTACACCTAATTTTGATTTTTTAAAAATATTTGGTTAATTAGCATGGAAGTAACATTTAAGCTATAGAAATACAAAAGTTCATATATACATTATAAATAAACAACAAAAAGTTCTACTTCCGGTGAGACATCTCAAATATCTCAGGTAGCCTTCTGTTTAAAAAAACAAAGTACCCACAAGATCTCAGAAACTGTGAGAGATCAAGAAACAAAATTTATATGTATAATTAACATTTGATTGATCATGTGTTTAACGGGTTTCATTTGGTCGTACGTCATTTCCGGTTCTCAATTGAAGCGTTCAAGGAATAGAAGTTTTTTTTTTTAACTTTAGATTTGTTTTAATATTTTACTTAATTTGATGAACAGAAACGTACCGTAGGTAAATGTACTAAAATATCTACTTTTAATTTCTTAAATCACTTCCGTTTGTTCGTTTCCGGTACCGAGACTAAAAACCTTTTTTCAAAGAGATATTATAACTTACAAAAACTTGAACATCAAAGCCTCGAGGAAAGACAAAACAATGTATGAAGATATGTTTACTATGTACTGTATGATCCGGCGTAACTTCCGATCGTCACAGAAAGTACTCAAAAATTGACATTTTGTCTTTTTGTTTTTTTTTTATTTCTTTGGAATTCTTTTTCAGTATATGTTATATCCATTTTCTGTTTACAAGAGAAATGGACTTAACAGATTAATACATGAGGAACGGAAGACCTTTTTGTTGCTATAGCAACAAGAGTCTAGTTAAGGTCTTCCGTTTCCAACGGAAGACCTTATAGAGATTGTAATGTTTTTTATTATTATTTTTTTCCCATTTTTTGTCCACAAGATATCTCAGAGATGGCTGGATCGATTTACTTCAAGTTTTCAGGAGTGATGGAAAATGATCGTATCTCGAGGCGTTTTTTTCATTTTTTCAAAATCGACTTCCTGTCGTCTGTTTCCTGTCCCGCGACAAAAAGCTTGTCACATCGAGATCTCAGAAACGATAAAGATTTGAACATCCAAACTTTGAGGGATGATAGACCTATAGTTGTAGATGTGTTTAAACACTTTTGTTTTGTTCGTCGTAACTTCCGGTCGTCACCGGAAGCTCTTCAAAAATTTTTGTTTTTACGTATTTAATTTATTTTCCATAGAATAAAAATATTAGTATAGATCCTAACAAATGTCATCTATGCAATGTTAAATAAACAAAAAATTTCTACTTCCGGTGAGATATCTCGATTATCTCAGGAAGCTTTTTTAAAACATATTTTGTACCCGCAAGTTCTCAGGTACTGTACGTGATCAAGACACAAAACTTTCACTAATCATAGACATTTGATTAAAGATGTGTTTAAACAGTTTCATTTTGTCGTCCGTCACTTCCGGTCCACAGCGGAAGAGTTCAAACAAATCAAACTGTTTATCCGTTAAACTGTTTTTATTTTGATAGTTATAGCCCCTTTGATGAATAATAATGAAAAATATGAAATTAAACAAGATATAAAAAATTTAAATTTCATTAAGCACTTCCGTTTGTCCGTTTCCTGTCCCGAGACAAAAGACCTTATATCGAAGAGATCTCAAAAACGGTAACGACTTCAACAACCAAACTTTGTAGGATTATAGACCTGTGTATGGACACGTGTTAACACTATTTTGTTTTGACCGGCGTAACTTCCGGTCGTCACAGGAAGTACACCAAATTGTGATTTTTTAAAAATATGTTGGTTATTTAGCATGGAAGTAACATTTTAGTTACAAAAATACAGGAGGTCATCCACACATGGTAAAAAAAACAAAAAAAGTTCTACTTCCGGTGAGACATCTCAAATATCTCAGATAGCCTTCTTTTAAAAAAACAAACTACCCCCAAGATCTCAGAAACAGTGAGAGATCAAGACACAAAACTTGTATGGATAATGGACATTTGAATGAACATGTGTTGAACGGGTTCCATTTGGTCGTACGTCACTTCCGGTTTTCACTCGAAGTGTTCAAGCAATAAAAGATTTTTTGTTTTGTTTTAACATTAGAATTTTTTAACATTTTACTCAATGTGATGAACAATAACGTATCATAGGTAAATGTACTAAAATACGTATTTTCAATTTCTTAATCACTTCCGTTCGATCGTTTCCGGTCCCGAGACAAAAACCTTTTCTCAACGAGATATTATAACTAACAAAAACTTGAACATCCAAACTTTGAGGAAAGACAAGGCAATGTATGAAGATATGTTTACTATGTTTTGTATGATCCGGCGTAACTTCTGGTCGTCACAGAAAGTACTCAAAAAATGACGTTTTGTCTTTTTGTTTTGTTTATTTCTTGGGAATTCCATCCGTTTTCTGTTTACAAGAGAAATGGATCTTTTGTACAGATTTATAAGTGAGGAACGGAAGACCTTTTTGTTGCTATAGCAACAAGAGTCTAGTTATTATTATTATTATTATTTTTTTCCCAGTTTTTGTCCACAAGATATCTCAGAGATGGCTGGATAGATTTACTTGAAATTTTCAGGATTGATAGAAAATGATCATATCTCTAGGCGATTTTTTCATTTTTTGAAAATTCATTTCCTGTCGTCCGTTTCCTGTCCCGCGACAAAAAGCTTGTCACATCGAGATCTCAGAAACGATAAAGATTTGAACACCCAAACTTTGAGGGATGATAGACCTATAGTTGTAGATGTGTTTAAACATTTTTGTTTTGTTCGGCGTAACTTCCGGTCGTCACCGGAAGCTCTTCAATTTTTTTTGTTTTTACGTATTTAATTTATTTTCCATAGAATAAAGATATTAGTATAGATCCTTACATATGCCATCTATTCAATGTTGAATAAACAAAAAAATTCTACTTCCGGTGAGATATCTCGATTATCTCAGGAAGCTTTTTTAAAACATATTTTGTACCCGCAAGTTCTCAGGTACTGTACGTGATCAAGACACGAAACTTTTACTAAACATAGACATTTGATTGAAGATGTGTTTAAACAGTTTCATTTTGTCTTCCGTCACTTCCGGTCCACAGCGGAAGAGTTCAAACAAATCAAACTGTTTATCCGTTAAACTGTTTTTATTTGATAGTTTTAGCTACTTCGATGAATAATAATGTAAAACAGGAAAGTAACAAGATATAAAAAATTTAAATTTCATTAAGCACTTCCGTTTGTCCGTTTCCTGTCCCGAGACAAAAAACCTTATATCGACGAGATCTCAAAAACGGTAACGACTTCAACAACCAAACTTTGTAGGATTATAGACCTGTGTATGGACACGTGTTAACACTATTTTATTTCATCCGGCGTAACTTCCGGTCTTCACAGGAAGTACACCCAATTTTGATATTTTTAAAAATATTTTGGTTATTTAGCGTATAAGTAACATTTTATCTATAGAAATACAAAAAGTCATCTACACATGGTAAAAAAATGTTCTACTTCCGGTAAGACATCTCATATATCTCAGATAGCCTTCTTTTTTAAAAACAAAGAATAAATAAGATCTCAGAAACTATGATAGATCAAGACACAAAACTTATATATATATTATATTCATTTTCTGTTTACAAGATTTCTTGTGCAGATTAATACATGAGGAACGGAAGACCTTTTTGTTGCTATAGCAACAAGAGTCTAGTTATTATTATTATTTTTTTTTGTCCGTTTTTTGTCCACAAGATTTCTCAGAGATGGCTGGATGGATTTTCTTGAAATATTCAGGACTGACAGAAAATTATAATATCTCCAGGCGTTTTTTTCATTTTTTCAAAATTCACTTCCTGTCGTCCGTTTCCTGTCCCGCGACAAAAAGCTATGGACAATGAGATCTCAGAAACGATAAAGACTTGAACATCCAAACTTTGAGGGATGATAGACCTATAGTTGTAGATGTGTTTAAACTATTTTGTTTTGTTCGTCGTAACTTCCGGTCGTCACCGGAAGCTCTTCAAAAATTATGCTTTTATGCATTTAAGATATTTCTCGGAGAATTGAAATATAAGTATAAATGCTTACATATGTCATCTATCCGATGATTAATAAACAAAAAAATTCTACTTCCGGTGAGATATCTCAAATATCTCATGAAGCCTTTTTTAAAGTAAATGTTTGAACCCCGAGATCTCAGAAACTGTAAGTGATCAAAACACGAAACTTACAGGGATGATAGACATTTGATAGAAGATGTGTTTAACCGTTTTTATTTGGTCGACCGTCACTTCCGGTCCACACAGGAAGAGTTCAAACAAATCAAGTTTTTTAAAAGTTTTACTCGATTTTTCAGAGATGCATGGATGGATTTTCTTGAAATTTATAGGACTGATAGAGAACGAAAATATCTCTAGGCATTTTTTTCATTTTTTCAAAATTCACTTCCTGTCGTCCGTTTCCTGTCCCGCGATAAAAAGCTATGGACAATGAGATCTCAGAAACGATAAAGACTTGAACCTCCAAACTTTGAGTGATGATAGACCTATAGTTGTAGATGTGTTTAAACTATTTTGTTTTGTTCGTCGTAACTTCCGGTCGTCACCGGAAGCTCTTCAAAAATTATGCTTTTACGCATTTAATATATTTCTCGGAGAATTAAAATATAAGTTTAAATGCTTACATATGTCATCTATCCGATGATTAATAAACATAAAAATTCTACTTCCGGTGAGATATCTCAAATATCTCATGAAGCCTTTTTTAAAGTAAATGTTTGAACCCCGAGATCTCAGAAACTGTAAGTGATCAAGACACGAAACTTACAGGGATGATAGACATTTGATAGAAGATGTGTTTAATCGTTTTTATTTTGTCAACCGTCACTTCCGGTCCACACAGGAAGAGTTCAAATAAGTCAAGTTTTTTAAAAGTTTAACTTGATTTTTCAGAGATGCATGGATGGATTTTCTTGAAATTTATAGGACTGATAGAGAACGAAAATATCTCTAAACATTTTTTTTCATTTTTTCAAAATTCCCTTCCTGTCGTCCGTTTCCTGTCCCGCGATAAAAAGCTATGGACAATGAGATCTCAGAAACGATAAAGACTTGAACATCCAAACTTTGAGGGATGATAGACCTATAGCTGTAGATGTGTTTAAACTATTTTGTTTTGTTCTTCGTAACTTCCGGTCGTCACCGGAAGCACTTAAAAAATTATGTTTTTACGCATTTTATTTGTTTAACACTGAAATGATATAAAGGTATAAACGCTTTCATATGTCATCTATCCGATGATTAATAAACCAAAAAAATTACTTCTGGTAAGATATCTCAAATATCTCAGGTAGTCTTTTTAAAACAAATATTATGACAGCGAAATCTCATAAACTGTAAGTGACCAAGACACAAAACTTACACGGATGATAGACATTTGATAGAAGATGTGTTTAACCGTTTTTATTTTGTCAACCGTCAGTTCAAACAATTCATGTTGTTTAAGAGATTTACTGCTTCTGTTTGACAAAGTAAGACAAATTGATAGTCAATTAAGTCCTGTTGTCTAATGGTTATGAAATACTGAGAGAAGCAATGTCTTACAGTTAAATTGATACATGTATATCAAAACGGAAGACCTTTTTGTTGCTTTTGCAACAAGAGTCTAGTTATTAAGGTCTTCCGTTTCCAACGGAAGACCTTATAGTGATTGTAATGTTTTTTTAAGGTCTTCCGTTTCCAACGGAAGACTTTATAGTGATTGTAAGGTTTTTAAGGTCTTCCGTTGGAAACGGAAGACCTTATTGTTTTTGCTTTGTTTCTTTTCCTCTATTATTATTATTATTTTTTTTTTCTCCCACGTTTTCTCGAAAACGCTTCAGTCGATTTTGATAAAACTTTCAGATCTTGTTTATGACAACATTTGTAAGAAAAGTACGTGGGATTTTTTTGGTCTTCACTTCCGGTCCCGAGATATTAAAGATTTTATGTTTTTGCTTGTTCACGAGTTTTCTCCAAAAGTATTTAAGATAGAACTTTCAAATTTTCAGAGATCGTAGAGAGTGAACGGCCGCAGTGTACTACGCATATCCGAACGTCTGCCGTCACTTCCGGTCGTCAGCGGAAGGAAATGAAAAACCTTAATTTTTCAATTTTTTGAACTTGAATTTTTTTTATGTTACTATTCGATAGAGACACTCTAAAAACCTCTGAATATGAAATCTGTTTTAAAATCGATCCATGCATTCTCGAGATTTTGGGCTCCAAAGTTCTGAAGCGAGAGTCCGCGTAGCTCAGTCGTTAGAGTGGTGGACTTGTGTCCAGGCGACCCGGGTTCAGTCCCCGAGTGCCGATTATTTGTTCTTGCTTAACTGTGTTTTGTTTAACGATTTTATCTTTATAATGATGGATTTGAATGTTTTCCGTTTTCTTTTTGTCATAAATAAAAATAATAGCGGCTTTTTTTCAGTACAAATATAGAGCTCTTTTCTGTCAACTGCTCGCTAAATTCGGACGATTGTCGCATTGCCGGCATCAAAGACATGCCGCCGAAGCACCTGCAGTTTGACCGCATTAGAGTTCACTGGATCGCTTTGCCGGCATCAAAGAAATGCCGCCATTTCAATGATTGTATACACACAACATTTAGCAATGCACCAACGTTTTTAGTATTTCACATGGCTTAAAATGAAAGGTTGTTTTGTATTTATTCAAACATTTAGATATGTACATGTATGCATGTATACATGCGTTTATTGACAAATGTTGCGTTTATATTGAATTCCTCAACACTAAAATCTCTCTCTCTCTCTCTCTCTCTCTCTCTCTCTCTCTCTCTCTCTCTCTCTCTCTCTCTCTCTCTCTCTCTCTCTCTCTCTCTCTCTCTCTCTCTCTCTATAAAAGATCTGCTACAGGTAACATGGAGTAATGAGGCTAGAGGCTAATGTACATTTGACGTCAAAAAAAGTAAATACGTATGTTTTTCTAGTTACGGGATATTGTCTACGGATGTTATTTTTTGAAATTCACTGTTCAATGATTTAATAACAAATCAATTGACTGTCTGGGATTTAAAAAAAACCGATTTTTATTATCAACTGAATGCTTAACATTGGTCATTTAGACATAACACTTGGGTATCGTTTGGATTCGGGAAAATGGGGAATAAGTAATCATACTATATTTCTAATGATGTAGGTTATTTTATTTGCTGACTTACCAGAATTTTTTATTATGCAGTTATTGTCGGCAAAGAAAAACTTGAGACAAAAAGAAATATAATACATATGAAAAAGCAGATAAAACAATTATAAATTTCTTTATCAAATCAGAGACGTAAATGTTATTTATGTCTCTGATCAAATCGATTTCTGATTAATCTCTCTCTCTCTCTCTCTCTCTCTCTCTCTCTCTCTCTCTCTCTCTCTCTCTCTCTCTCTCTCATCATACATATGTAGTGTTTAGCATGTAAATGTTATGGCATTTTATATATTTTATTTCTGAAAACTTTAAAAGTAAAAAGTAAATCCATAAATTGCGTTTGATGTAAGATTTTAAAAGATTATTGCAAATGTTTCTCGACTTGTTGCAATACTGCTGTTGTCATAGGCAAAATCCCATCGTGAGCTCTGGACCGGTAAATGTCCGAGTAAAAATAAACTGGCGACTTCGAGAGAATAATGCGTATATCTCCCCTATTGTAAGACCCATCAAGTTATATTTGTTGGACTAATAGTCATACAATAATTGCTGTATCTAGAAATGAAACGGAGGCGTGACGAGTGCCCGCAAGGGCACGAGGTCACGGCCCCGTTTCATTTAAAGATACAGCAATTATTGTATGACGATTGGTCCAGCAAATGATTTGTGGCACGCCTACTTTCACGAGCTGCATTTTTCGCGCAGCATTTCAGTTTGGACCGCTTTGACAGATGGACGTAGATTTCCTTGAGGATGAATTCAAAATTGAAAAGATCGACGACTTGACATCATCTCAAGTTTGTGACGAAATGGAAGCTTTCGACGGATTACTGAACATGAGCGTTACGTAGACGCTTGCAGAGTACGAAACAGAATTGGATCATCTCCGAGTGTTCCGTTTTTCCGGAAACATCTGCAACTGCCCATAGTAAAGAGGAGCCCATGAGCAAGAGGCCTAAATTCCCGTTTGGATAATTAAAAACTGCAACGTTACGTTTCAGTTTTAAAGTATAGTTAGTAGCCAGATAGGTTGTTAAACTAAACGAAACGTATTTTTTTTTTCATTTTTGTTGTTGAATTTTATGTTGTCTGTGTTAAAAATTACACAAGAACGTTCAGCAGCAGTTCAGGTGTTTATGGAGAAGAATTTGAGTTTAGAGTTGTTTTGAAATTGATTAAAGCATAAGTTTTGTGGAAGTTTGCTTCTTCTTTTTTTCAGTGTACAATAATTCAAAAATTATTGTACGGTACTCTCACCATGCCTTCTTTCATACAGAACAATAACTTGTAAATTCTAAAGTTATTGTACGGTGATAAGCCACGCCTACTCGGGTGAAAGACAAGTATTGGAAATTATTGTACACCAGTCATCAAAGGAAAAACGCCGCATAAGTGCCACAACTTAAAATTCGGCAGGAGTGTATCTCAGACATTACTTTTATGAAAAATACATGCACGTTGCGAGTGTTTTAAAGATTAATTGATTTTTTAGGATTTTGAAGCGAGCTGGTAGTTTTCTATCTGGGTCAGAGTTCGACCTCTTTCTTTATGTATGGTTTCTTTGAAATTAATGTTGAAATGGGCTTGGCCCCTGTGCAGCCACGTAATATTTCTGTTGCATGTATATTTCTTTTTTTCCGTTTAGTCTGAATCTACGATAGCGTGTGAACTACTTATGAATGTTAGAACTGTGGAAATTACTGCATCAAATTTTTACCGAATAGATTTACGTGTTACTGATTTCGTTAATTCTACATTTATAAAGATTCTATCAATCCTGCTGAAATAAAACAGTCAAACATAATAGTAAACGACACGAACAAAAATTCTCAACACTGAAATACATGGGTAAACTGCATCAGTCATTGTTTTAGGACTTCCCCTAATAGTTGTTACACGAATCCGAGATCCACACCTCAAAATTCTATTTTCGATTTATTTACGACGAAAATCAAGCTCGGGTCTTTTCACCCCCCTCCAGACAAAAACACGCGTCAATATTTCAAATGACCTCGCACTGTTACCAAACCTAAATAGTCAGACATCTTACACTTTGTTTTTCATCTCATACAAAAACTTCTCCCGGGCGAAAACGCCCCAAATTCAAACACAAATTCGGGAATTATTTCGCGTCAGCCATGTTTTGAGACACCTGCAAAGGCTGTGTGTTCTAATCTCGCCGGAGCCAAGATTTGTTCTTTCTCTCTATTTCTTTCTCTGCTTTTTATTTAATTTTCTAACTAAAATAATCAACATAAAAGGGTTGTTGGACTGTAGTACAAGTTGAAAAACACTCTTCAATTAAGATTTAGACAAATACAGTCTTTTATTATTAGGGTCTTCCGTCTTCAGCGGAAGACCCTTCTATTCTTATTGTTATTAGGGTCTTCCGTTTACAAAGGAAGGCCCTCTTTTTTTCTTCGGTTTCTTTTTATTACAGGTTATTAGACCTGTTATTAAGTCAATAGACCTCTTATTTAATATGAAATAAAATGGGACTGGTCCTTAAAATTAAGGATCCTACAGGTGTATAATCCTTCATCCATCGCTCTTTTAGATCACATCTGCATTTCCTGATATGTTTCGTTGATGAAGATAAAAGGCAAGGTCATTTCCTCTTCTAAAAATCGGACGGAAGACCTCCTCGTTGCTCGCAACGAGATCGTGTCTAGTTAAGGTCTTCCGTTGGAAACGGAAGACCTTATTGTTTTTGCTTTGTTTCTTTTCCTCTATTATTATTATTATTATTATTTTTTTTTTCTGTCACGTTTTCTCAAAAACGCTTCAGCCGATTTTCGTGAAACTTTCAGATCTTACTCATGACAAAATTTGTAAGAAAATTACACGAGATTTTTTTGGTCGTCACTTCCGGTACCGAGATATTAAAGATTTTATGTTTTTGCTTGTTCACAATTTTTCTCAAAAAGTATTCAAGAGAGGACTTTCAAATTTTCAGAGAAGGTAGAGAGTGAACGGCCGCAGTGCCCTTCGCATATCCGAACGTCCGCCGTCACTTCCGGTCGTCACCGGAAGGAAATGAAAAACCTTAATTTTTTAATTTTTGGGATTTGAATTTTTTTTAGTTTTTCATTCGATAGAGACGCTCTCAAAACTTCAGAATATGAAATTCGTTTTAAAATCAATCCATGCATTCTTGAGATTTTGGACTCCAAAGTTCTGAAGCGAGGGTCCGCGTAGCTCAGTCGTTAGAGTGGTGGACTTGTGCCCAGGCGACCCGGGTTCAGTCCCTGAGTGCCGAATCTTTTTTCTCTCTCATTTGTGTTTTGATTAATGGGTTTATCTTTAAAATGATGGATTTGAATGTTTTCCGTTATATTTTTGTCATAAATAAAAAAAAGATAGCGGCTTTTTTTAGTACAAATATAGAGCTCTTTTCCGTCAGCAGCTCTCTAAATTACGACGCTCGTCGCATCGCCGACATCAGAGACATGCCGCCGAAGTGCCCCTGCAGTTCGACAGCATTAGAGTTCGCTGGGTCGCTTTGCCGGCATCAAAGAAAAGCCGCCATCTCAATGACTGTATGCACACAACATTTAGCAATGCACCCACGTTATTCTACTCGGCTTAAAAAGGAGGACTGTTTAGTATTTAATCCCATATATAGATACACACATGCATGTATACATGCGTTTATTGACAAAGGTTGCTTATATATTGATTTCCTGAACATTATAAAACGCTATGTAATCTCTCTCTCTCTCTCTCTCTCTCTCTCTCTCTCTCTCTCTCTCTCTCTCTCAAGTACAAATGTTTTAGCATTTGAATAAGAACTAGTACAGGTAACGTGGAGTAAATTGGAAAGAAGCTAAATGTACATTGGCGTCCAAAAATTATACATATTTTATATCAAGTTCGGGATAATGTCTATGGATTCAAATAATTTGAAATTCATTATTAAATAATTGTCTTCTTACTGATTGGAAGTCAACGCTAAAAAGTCATTTTTATTAAAGATGGTGTACTTTTTCCTTTTTTGTGCATGTCTATATACTGATACAAATCTGTTGCCTGTCGGGATTAAGAAAAGCCTCCGAAGTTTATACAACCAACTATACAAACGAACGGGTGACTGCGACAAAGTTTAAAAACTGACCACCCGTTTTTGAGTGTTTGAGCCTAAGAATCTCTCTCTCTCTCTCTCTCTCTCTCTCTCTCTCTCAAGTACAAATGTTTTAGCATTTGAATAAAAACTAGTACAGGTAACGTGGAGTAAATTGGATAGAAGCTAAATGTACATTGGCGTCCAAAAATTATACATATTTTATATCAAGTTACGGGATAATGTCTATGGATTCAATTATTTTGAAATTCATTATTAAATAATTGTCTTCTTACTGATTGGAAGTCAACGCTAAAAAGTCATTTTTATGAAAGATGGTGTACTTTTTCCTTTTTTGTGCATGTCTATATACTGATACAAATCTGTTGCCTGTCGGGATTAAGAAAAGCCTCCGAAGTTTATACACGTAACTATACAAACGAACGGGTGACTGCGACAACCCGTTTATGAGTGTTTGAGCCTAAGAATAAATAGATGTAAAAAAATCAATAGTTACATCTTTCAAACAACGCTTATATATTGTTCTAACATATGTATTTTATTTAGAAATTGTGTAATATGTGATATTTAAAATTTAATATTCTACGTTTAATAAAGCAGTCAACGAACGACCCCCCCCCCTCCCAATTCATAAAATTATTTAGTTTTTCTGGCCCGATTTTACTTGATCTTTGATCTTGGTCCTTTAATTTTAACTATTTACCATTCTAGATAACTGTACTAATTACCAGACCAATTCGTTCATTAATAACAGAGTAATGAAGTTTTTGGCATTTGAGTTTCAATTGTCGTGTTTGACATGTACCATAAAAAAAAATTCTAACTTCCAAGCCCTTCACTCAATCCTAATGAAAATTTGTGAAAATGAACCTCGGACCCCATTCTTATTGTCTGTGAAATATGCAGCGGATTGAACAATTAAGACAAAATTCCTTAAATTAAACGATGTTTATTGCCTATACCTGGAAATTAAATTTACACAGTACACGCACCTACACCCCCCCCCCCCCCCGCCCCTTCCTATTCACAAAATCATTTAGTTTTCCTGGCCTGATTTTACTGGATCTGTCATTTTGAACCTTTATTTTCAACCTAGTTCAAGTCTAGATTACTGTACTAATGACCTGACCTATTCGTTCATTTTTAAGAGAGATATGAATTTTTGGGCATTCGAGTTTCGATTGGCGCGCTTGACATGTACTGTAGAAAAAAATTCTAACTCCCGAGCCCCTTACTCAATCCTAATGAAATTTTGTGTAAATGTACCTCGGACCCCATTCTTATTGTCTGTGAAATATGCAGCGGATTGAACAATTAACAAGAAATTCCTGAGATCAAACGGCGAGTATAGTCTGTACGGGGACTTAAAATTTACACAGTACAAGGGATGTAAGCAGCCGCGTAATATTTCTGTTGCATGTATATTTCTTGTTTTCCGTTTAGTCTGTATCTACGATAGCGTGTGAACTACTTATGAATGTTAAAACTGTGGAAATTACTGTCATCAAATTTTTACCGAATAAATTTACGTGTTACTGATTTCGTTATTTCTACATTTATAAAGATTTTATCAATCCTGCTGAAATAAAACAGTCAAACATAATAGTAAGCGACACGAAAAAACATTCTCAACACTGAAATACATGGGTAAAATGCATCAGTCATTGTTTTAGGACTTCCCCTAATTGTTGTTAACCGAATCCGAGATTCACACCTCAAAATTCTATTTTCGATTTATTTAAGACGAAAATCAAGCTCGGGTCTTTTCACCCCCCCCCCTTCCAGACACAAACACACATCAATATTTCAAATGACCTCGCACTGTTACCAAACCTGAATAGTCAGACATCTTACAAGTTGTTTTTCATCTCATACAAAAACTCAGCTCCTCTACCGTGCGGAAACGCCCCAAATTCAAAGACAAATTCGGGAATTATTTCGCGTCAGCCATGTTTTGAGACACCTGCAAAGGCTGTGTGTTCTAATCTCGCCGGAGCCAAGATTTGTTCTTTCTCTCTATTTCTTTCTCTCCTTTTTGTCTAATTTTCTAACTAAAATATTCAACATAAAAGGGTGTTTGGCTGTAGTACAAGTTGAAAAACACTCTTTAATTAAGATTTAGACAAAAACAGTGTTTTATTATTAGGGTCTTCCGTCTTCAGCGGACGGAAGACCTCCTCGTTGCTCGCAACGAGATCGTGTCTAGTTTATTATTATTATTTTTTTCCCAGTTTTTGTCCACAAGATTTCTCAGAGATGACTGGATAGATTTATGTGAAATTTTCTGGAATAGAAGAAAATGATAATATCTCCAGGCGTTTTTTTCATTTTGTCAAAAATCGTTTCCGGTCGTCCGTTTCCTGTCCCGCGTTGAAAAAGCTTGTACCAACGAGATCTCAGAAACGGTAAAGACTTGAACATCCAAACTTTGTGGGATGATAGACCTATAGTTGTAGATGTGTTTAAACATTTTTGTTTTGTTCGGCGTAACTTCCGGTCGTCACCGGAAGCACTTCAAAA
Source organism: Magallana gigas (assembly GCF_963853765.1). Lineage (NCBI taxonomy): Eukaryota > Metazoa > Mollusca > Bivalvia > Ostreida > Ostreidae > Magallana > Magallana gigas. The sequence goes on from NC_088854.1 coordinate 47,746,997, forward strand.
AATTTTGTTTTTACATATCTAATTTATTTCCCATAGAATAAAGATATTAGTATAGATCCTTACATATGTCATCTATACAATGTTAAATAAACAAAAAAAATCTACTTCCGGTGAGATATCTCGATTATCTCAGGAAGCTTTTTTAAAACATATTTTGTACCCGCAAGTTCTCAGGTACTGTACGTGATTAAGACACGAAACTTTCACTAATCATAAACATTTGATTGAAGATGTGTTTAAACAGTTTCATTTTGTCTTCCGTCACTTCCGGTCCACAGCGGAAGAGTTCAAACAAATCAAACTGTTTATCCATAAAACTGTTTTTATTTGATAGTTTTAGCTACTTCGATGAATAATAATGTAAAATAGGAAAGTAACAAAATATAAAAAAATTAAATTTCATTAAGCACTTCCGTTTGTCCGTTTCCTGTCTTGAGACAAAAAACCTTATATCGACGAGATCTCAAAAACGGTAACGACTTCAACAACCAAACTTTGTAGGATTATAGACCTGTGTATGGACACGTGTTAACACTATTTTGTTTCATCCGGCGTAACTTCCGATCGTCACAGGAAGTACACCAAGTTCTGATTTTTTAAAAATATGTTGGTTATTTAGCATGGAAGTAACATTTTAGTTATAAAAATACAGGAAGTCATCCACAGATCGTAAAAAAACCCAAAAAAGTTCTACTTCCGTTGAGACATCTCAAATATCTCAGGTAGCCTTCTTTTAAAAAAACAAACTACCCCCTAGATCTCAGAAACTTTGAGAGATCAAGACACAAAACTTGTATGGAAAATGGACATTTGAATGAACATGTGTTTAACGGGTTCCATTTGGTCGTACGTCACTTCCGGTTTTCACTCGAAGTGTTCAAGCAATAAAAGGTTGTTGTTTTTTTTTTAATTAGAATTTTTTTTAGCATTTTACTCAATGTGACGAACAATAACTTATCATAGGTAAATGTACTGAAATACGTATTTTCAATTTCTTAATCACTTCCGTTCGTTCCTTTCCGGTCCCGAGACAAAAACCATTTCTCAACGAGATATTATAACTAACAAAAACTTGAACATCCAAAATTTGAGGAAATACAAGGCAATGTATGAAGATATATTGTTTACTATGTTTTGTATGATCCGGCGTAACTTCCGGTCGTCACAGTAAGTACTCAAAAATGACGTTTTGTCTTTTTGGTTTGTTTATTTCTTGGGAAATCCTTTTTAGTATAGATAATATCCATTTTCTGTTTACAAGAGAAATGGATCTTTTGTACAGATTTATACATGAGGAACGGAAGACCTTTTTGTTGCTATAGCAACAAGAGTCTAGTTTTATTATTATTATTATTTTTTTCCCCTTTTTGTCTTATGAATTTCTCAGAGATGTCTTGATGAATTATTCTAAAATTTTCAGGAATGACTGAAAATATAAACATCTAGAGGTTTTTTGTAAACGATTTTCTAAACTCACTTCCGTTCGTCCGTTTCCTGTCCCGGAACAAAAAGCTTGTCACCTCGAGATGTCGGAAACGATAAAGACTTGAACATCCAAACTTTGAGGGATGATAGACCTATAGTTGTTGATGTGTTTAAACATTTTTGTTTTGTTCGGCGTAACTTCCGGTTGTCACCGGAAGCTCTTCAAAACTTTTTGTTTTTACGTATTTAATTTATTTTCCATAGAATAAAGATATGAGTATAGATCCTTACAGATGTCATCTATACAATGTTAAATAAACAAAAAAATTCTACTTCCGGTGAGATATCTCGATTATCTCAGGAAGCTTTTTTAAAACATATTTTGTACCCGCAAGTTCTCAGGTACTGTACGTGATCAAGACACGAAACTTTCACTAATCATAGACATTTGATTGAAGATGTGTTTAAACAGTTTCATTTTGTCTTCCGTCACTTCCGGTCAACAGCGGAAGAGTTCAAACAAATCAAACTCTTTATCCGTTAAACTGTTTTTATTTGATAGTTTTAGCTACTTCGATGAATAATTATGTAAAATAGGAAAGTAACAAGATATAAAAAAATTAAATTTAATTTAGCACTTCCGTTTGTCCGTTTCCTGTCCCGAGACAAAAAACCTTATATCGACGAGATCTCAAAAACGGTAACGACTTCAACAACCAAACTTTGTAGGATTATAGACCTGTGTATGGACACGTGTTAACACTATTTTGTTTCATCCGGCGTGACTTCCGGTCGTCACAGGAAAAAGACACAATTTTGATATTTTTAAAAATATTTTGGTTATTTAGCATTGAAGTAACATTTTAGCTATAGAAATTCAAAAAGTCATCTACAGCTGGTAAAAAAAAGTTCTACTTCCGGTGAGACATCTCATATATCTCAGATAGCCTTCTTTTTTAAAAACATAGTATGAATAAGATCTCAGAAACTGTGATAGATCAAGACACAAAACTTATATATACTATTTGATAAAAGATGTGTTTAACCGTTTTTATTTTGTCGACCGTCACTTCCGGTCCACACAGGAAGAGTTCAAACAAATCAAGTTTTTTAAAAGTTTAACTAGATTTCTCAAATTTTTGTCACTGTAAGCTAATTAGACACGAAACTTTCATGATTGATAGAAATTTGATTGGGGATGTGTTTAACGGGTTTAATTTTGTCAAATGTCACTTCCGGTTCTTACCGGAAGGCTTCAAACAAATCATGTTTTTAACAAGTTTAACTAACTGTCTTGGATGTGTCATCTAGCCTGACAAACAGTGATGTACGCTGAGCAAATGTATGACAAATACCAGCTTTTGTTTTTATTACCACTTCCGTTTGTCCGTTTCCGGTCCCGAGACAAAAATAATTGTTCCAAAGAGATCTTAGATTTGGCAGACACGTGAACAACCAAACTTTGAGGAAAGATCAACTTATGATTGTACAAATGGTTAACATTTCTGTTTAGTTCGGCGTTACTTCCGGTCGTCACAGAAAGTACTTCAGAAATTGATTTCTTTTTCATTCTCGTTGTTTTACATGTTAGTAACGTCCGTATATATCATTCACAATAATTATCATATCCACTTTTTTCTCTGTTAGAGAAGCAATGTCTTACAGTTAAATTGATACATGTATATCAAAACGGAAGACCTTTTTGTTGCTTTTGCAACAAGAGTCTAGTTATTATTATTTTTTTCCCCTTTTTTGTCCACAAGATTTCTCAGAGATGGCTGGATAGATTTTCTTGAAAATTTCAGGACTGATAGAGAATGATCACATCTCTAGGCGTTTTTTTCATTTTGTCAAAATTCACTTCCTATCGTCCGTTTCCTGTCCCGCGACAAAAAGCTATGGACAATGAGATCTCAGAAACGATAAAGACTTGAACATCCAAACTTTGAGGGATGATAGACCTATAGTTGTAGATGTGTTTAAACTATTTTGTTTTGTTCGTAATAACTTCCGGTCGTCACCGGAAGCTCTTCAAAAATTATGCTATTATGCATTTGATATATTTCACAGAGTATTATAATTAAAGTATAAATGTTTTCATATATCATCTTTCCGAATTTAACTAAACTTAAAAATTTTACTTCCGGTGAGATATCTCAATTATCTCAGGTAGCCTTTTTTAAAACAAATGTTTGAACCGCGAGATCCCAGAAACTGTAATAGTGATCATGACACGAAACTTACATGGATGATAGACATTTGTTAGAAGATGTGTTCAACCGCTCTCATTTTGCCAACCGTCACTTCCGGTCTACCCCGGAAGAGTTCAAACAATTCAAGTTGCTAAAGAGTTAAACTGTTTTTGTTTGACAATGTAAGACAAATTGATAGACAATAAAGTCCTGTTGTGTAATGTTTAAGAAATACCAACTTTTATTTTCATCTAACACTTCTGTCTGTCCGTTTCCTGTCCCGAGACAAGAAACATTGATTCCTAGAGATCTCAAAAACGGTGACGACTTGAACAATCAAACTTTGTGGGATGATAGAGCTATGTATGTACATGTCTTTGCACTATTTTGTTTTGTTCGGCGTGACTTCCGGTCGTCACCGGAAGCACTTCAAAAATTTGTTTTTTTCATATTTTATTCATTTTACATAAAATGAAAATATCAGTGTACAATCTTACATATGTAATTTATATAATGTTAAATTAGCAAATAAATTTTACTTCCGGTGAGATATCTCAAATATCTCTATGTAGATTTCCTTTTTACAAATTTGATGTCTGCGAGATTTTTGTCACTGGAAGTGATTGAAACACGAAGCTTTCATGACTGATAGAAATTTGATTGGGGATGTGTTTAACGGGTTTAATTATGTCAACTGTCACTTCTGGTTCTTACCAGAAGGTTTCAAACAAATCATGTTTTTAACAAGTTTAACTGACTTTCTTGGGTGTTTTATCTAGCCTGATAAACAGTGATGTACGCTAAGCAAATGTACGAGAAATACCAGCTTTTGTTTTTATTAATTACTTCCGTTCGTCCGTTTCCGGTCCCGAGACAAAAATATTGTTTCAAAGATTTAAGATTTGGCAGAGACGTTAACAACCAAACCTTGAGGAAAGATTGACTTATGATTGTACAAATGGTGAACATTTTTGTTTAGTTCGGCGTTACTTCCGGTCTTCACAGAAAGTACTTCAAAAATTGATTTCTTTTTCATTCTCGTTGTTTTACATGTAAGTAACGTCTGGATATATCCACAATAATTATCATATCCACTTTTTTTTCTATGTGTGAGAGAAGCAATGTCTTACAGTTAAATTGATTCATGTTTATCAAAACGGAAGACCTTTTTGTTGCTTTTGCAACAAGTGTCTAGTTTTGTCAACTATTTTTACTTTAAAACAAAACAGACCGGATTTGAATTGCTTTTATATTGTTTATGTAGCCATTCGTCTATTGCGTTTAATTATTTCAGACCTGATGATGTCATCGTTAAAGACAGTCGAGAAAGCAAATACATAATTGTTGTAAAAGCGGTATGTTGAAATCTGTAAAACATTGATTTTGCATAAAATATTCAATTAATGTGCTCGGAGTAGATCTGAATTATAAGTTAACTAAATTTCAGGGAAAGTGCAAAATTGTCAGCGACTTTCAAGGGAGACGATCCGAGACTCGGCCGGACCGGATACGAAAGATGTTTCATCCGGAAATCGAGGAGGCGTTCCCGCTGTATACAACCATGAAGAAGATTCGTGCAATGGACCCGTGTCCCCGTAAGTAACACGGTTTTAAAGAATTTCAGATCTGAGCTAATAATTACTTTAGTCTGTCCCATGCAAGTCATCTGGGTGATTTACAAAATACACACACCTTATAAAAAAAAGTACAATTAGAATAAAAGAAAGGGGAAAATCTTAAGATTTTTTTATTGACCCTTTTTTTACTTGGAAAAATTCACAGGAATGAAAAGAAATGTATGGAGTTGTATTAATTTAGAATCCTTTTGCAGGAACCGACCATAAAGCCAACTCCAAAGACACGTTTAGGATCGGGTTACTGACGGGTACCATAGACAGGGACAAACTGGTCAACAGTGTCTCATCTAAGGTCAGTATCACAAAGTCTGTGTAAAGGGAACTTATCGTATCCAAATTAAATGAGACTTTACCCAAAGCGTGCTCAGTTACAGATCACCGAGAATGCTGCCAAATCTGATGACATACCGGTTACACAGCGGCGACATTCAGCGGGTAAGATGTTTCTCATTTTAGTTTAATGTTGATATTCTCCTTCAAAAATGGGTAAAACTGGAATAAAATCAGAAGTACGTGTATTCATGAATTCAAACCATGTGAAATTTAGCCCTCGCCTTTCTTAACAGATCCCCATAGAAAGCAAGAGAGATCTAATCGGAGAAGCAAGTCTTCCAAACCCCGGCTGATAGAGGAGGTACTAGGCTATGAAGAGGTATGCTCTACATAGAGGAACGGGTGATTAAGAAGTAGTTAGAAAATATGTGTACTGAAACAAAAATCTTTGATTCTTATTACAGGAATATGAAGAGCACCAGAGAGATGATGACCCCCTCATCACAGCGTACGCCCAAATCTCGGATTTAAAAACGGGACAAGTTTTTGTATGTATAAATATCAAATGGCAAGGGTTTTACTGTAAAATGCGTCAACCATTGGTTCACCACTTGGCATAATACACTGTATTTTAACCTTTTTAAACATGTTTAAGGAGGTTGGGTGGTCACACAACAATCAGTGTACCGACGAATATCTTCAAACGTGATTAATTTATATTCTAACGCCTATTACATATTGGCGCAGAAATAGTGGACATAATGCTAAATTATAAATTAGTTCCACATAACATATTATATATTTTGTATTTATACAAAAATCTTTAAAAATTAATCAAATCGTCGGGAGGGGGTAGAGGTATGCTAAAGAGTAACGAAGACCATCGAGCCTCGTTTATAGTTAGTCCTCTAAAATTGGAACACGTACAATGTATTATTGATAACCATACAACAGAAATTCTCTCAGACTTACACTGTCTAATTGTTTATCAGTATTTTAAGTGATCTTTCTCCATGTGTCAGGGCTTGGAATCTTTGATCTCTACTCCGTCCACACAGCTGAGTCTGGTTAGCGAGGGAGCGGAATGTATCCTCATCTCCAAGCGTCTTTTCCTGAAGGAGGCCAACGTCAAAGTACTCCGGATTGTCACTGACCTGGTGGGTGTCCACCGCGGGACAAATCCACCGCGGGACTCCGCGGTCTAACACTAACGCTTTCCTATACAGGGAGTGTTTGTTTTATAGATGAAAGATCGCATAAATGTTTGATATTGGGTTTTTTAATGAAAGATAATAGAAATTTTTGTAGATGTGTATAAAACCATGGTAAGAAAAGAAGCTCGCACCAGAGAATCGTGACCCTTTGCATTCTGTAGAGAAAAATCGGCAGATAAAAAAAATTCTACTGAACTTAAATAATATTGATCTGTTAAATATTACTGTACTTAAAGAACATTACAGCACAAAAATAACTAGTAAATTCGTATCTACAGTTCTCATAGAATAAAACGATATTTTTTTCCTAGTTCAAAGCAGGTTGAATATTATATACAATACTAAAATTTGAAGTTATTTGTGTGTAATGGGATTAAAAAGGCAATCATTTTGAGTTTTAGGTACAAAATTACCCTTCCCATGACTACATTAAGAATCAAGTGCACATATACCGGAAGTGGGTAAACTATAAGGCTGACCTGGAGCGAGAGGTATTGACCAACATCCGGAGGAAGAACAAAGCATGGATAGGGGGCGTGCCCGCAAAAGCTTGACACTAACTTTGTTATCTTAATTTATGTTCTATCATTAATTAAACTAATTTATTTGTTGCAATATTTGTACTTTTTTACTTATGTACAAGCTTGAATTTTTGTAAACTATATGACTGTTAACTAAGTTTGCAAATTGATTTTCTTGAACCCCCAATACTTCTAAAGAAGCACTGTATTTTGTTATTTTTTAGGGAGTATTTTTTTTATCACCGTTACGAGCATTGTCACTGAAAATACAGGACAGGCAACATTTAATTTGATGAGTATACTAATCAATTTAGAAATTATATGCTTTTTACGGATATATAATAGAAATAGAGCCTTGACTTCAGTAATGATGCAAATAATGTATAACTTCGAGTTATAACGCGAATGAACCTTTTTCATATAAACACTTAACTTCAGCAATTTTACTCCCCCCCCCCCCCCTCCCTTTTTATTTTTAAAAATGCCTATGATTGCGTTTTGACGTAAAATACGCGGAAGCTCAAATTATCGATTCAATAAGGTTAATATATTAATTGTAGAAAAGTTTGCATTAATTTGCTCATTGGAGTTTTGAGGAACAACGGCAATTCGAAATTTTCTCGAAATTGTGCATCAAAAAATTATTTGTATGTCAAATTGAATAAAAATATTGAACGTGAGTGCGGATTTTTTTGTGTGGTCAAAGAAGTGTTTGTCTTTGCTTGACATTTTTTCAAGGGGGAAAGGCAGTAAAATTATATACCATTACAAAACATAACAACAAATTTGGTGATTTTGAAATTCTATTCTCTGATTATTTTCTATTAAGCAATTGTCTGACATGCATCTGATTTCTAATATATTTCAAAAATCTTAGTTGTTATTATTTAAATACAGGGAACAATTTTGATATTGAAAAAATACTTGTTAACGTCAGATGCCTGTTCGTGGTTTAATTTTACACATTTATTTGAAAATGAGCAGTAAAAATGCTTCGGTAAAATTTCCAAAATACATGCACCATTTAAGTTGTCTTTCTTGGGTCAGTATGAAAGTACCGGATGGAAAATAGTGAAAGGAGGGGGGGGGGCTTAACTAGGGAATTTTATCACCCGAAACAAAAATGAATAAAACTCTGTGTCTCCCCACACCCGTACAGAGGAGTAAAGTGTGAAATATCCGGGTTTTAATTGATATTTCACTCAAACTCAGACTGTGTAATTACACCAGCAGTAAAAATAAGATGATTTAATGAGGGTCAGAGGTCATCGAGCCGGTAAGTCGTTGTTGTTTTGGGCTCCGGTGAAAACTTAAAAAAAACAAGTCTTAAACATCTATAAGAGAACTGTAACTCTGCATATGCATATGTCTTGTGAAGGAGGACCCAACTCTGTTGAAACTATTGAATTTATTTAGGTTGTAAGAACTACATATGCTATCAAAAACTTTCTACACAAGTACATATATCTATTTGTGTGTGTGTCCGTGAGATCAACTCACCCCACGTCTTGTTTGTGCCGTATTGAATAGTGTAGTGGTCAGCGATCCGTGGTCTCGAAACCTGTGTCCTGAAACTTATGATTGTACAAATGCAATTTATTACAAACTATCATTAAAGTGAATTACTATAACTGAACAATGTCTGAAATGAAAACGTCAAAACTTCTTGAGGAAAGTCACTCAATCATATATGGTCAGCCAACAGTAAATATTCAGGGTGATGTGACTTTGGAATCTATTCATACCCTCCTACTCCAAATGAACACAAAACTTACGAGCATTGAATTAAAAAACGATAATCTAGAAAATCGTTTGAACACAATTGAGGGAGAAATTTTGTCTTTAAGAGAAATTCGGGGCTCTATTGACGCAATGGAATCCCGCGCAAAGAAGCTAGATAATGATGTAAAAAGTGTGAAATCCGAATTCAAAAACCTAGAAACCAATGTGAGCTCCTTAGGAGAAGTGTTCGATTCAGTTAAGGAAACGGCAGAAGCAAATAGAACCGTAATAAACAACAACAGGAAAAGCTTAGAACAATACAGACAAGAACAACAACTTTCCGAAAATATTATGGCTGATAAAATGATAAGAATGGAAGACGCTAATGAAAAGCTACAAAACTCAGTGACGGATCTCAAGGCGCGGTCCATGAGGGATAACCTCGTGTTCTCAGGAATCCCGGAACAAAGAGGGGAAGACACCGAGGCCCTGCTACAGGATTTTCTCCAGAAAAAATACAAGCTCGAGTACGAAATCTCTTTTGAACGTGTTCACAGAATGGGCAGATGGAACGAATTTAATGAACACCCACGAAATATTGTGGCCAAATTTACATATTACAAGGATAGGGAGTTCATCCGAACACATGCGGCACAGAAGCTGAAAGGATCAAATGTCTGGGTGAATGAACAATATCCCCCGGAAATTGAAGAGAGGAGAAAAAAACTCTACCCTGTCATGCGTCAGGCCAAGAAAGAGAAAAAACGCGCAAAGCTGGTCCGCGATGTCCTGTACATTGAGGGAGAGATTTACACTCCACCTATGGAATCCGCCCGTCAAACTGCATCTACGCGACAGACTGGACCAAGCCATGCGAGTCAACAGACACCCCGAAGTGACCGACAGCCAAACAAAAGACAACGCCAAGGATCAACTCCTTCTGGTAAATAGGGACCCGCGGGAGAACGGACTGCGACGAGTGATCTTAAGTTTCTTTCCTTAAACGTATGTGGTGTAAAAAATAAGTTAAATTATCAAGAATTCACAGACTTTATTACGAATTATGATGTGGTAGGTTTCACTGAAACCAAAACCGACGACTGTGATAATATTCAAATACCAGGATATGTAACATTCATGAAAAACAGACGTAAACTTACAAATACCCGCTCTGGTGGAATCATGTTGGCGGTCAGGGATAACATTGTTAAGTATATAAAAATAATTAACACAGACTGTAAATATGTGTTTTGGTTTAAATTAGACAAAATGTTACTAAACTCCACTGACGACTTATTATGCGGCGTTGTTTACATACCGCCTGAAGGTAGTAGATATGCATCACCCGACTGTTTTATAGAAATAGAACAAGAGTTAATTAATATTACAAATGAATCTAAATGTTTTTGTCTTATGGGCGACTTTAATGCCAGAGTTGGTCATTTGAATGATTTCTTTATTTCTGATGATTTTCTAGCGCATCTAAATGGATGTACAGATATTTTTCAACCCGATATTGTTGAACGGGCATTGGTCTTTGAAAGCTATAATATACCGCTTAAGAGAATTGTTCAAGATACCATTGTGAATAATTATGGATATAAGTTAATTGAATTTTGTAAAAATAATGAAGTCTACATTGTTAATAGCCGATTTGGCAGCGATAAAAATATAGGCGGGACAACTTGTAAAAACAGTAGTACTGTGGACTATGTTCTAGCTACTACAAATGTATTTAGAATTTTACAGAACTTTGATGTCACTGATTTTTGCAATTTTTATTCAGATGTACACAATCCTATATCGTTTTCTTTTTCATATTGTAATAAGGAACCAACCTACAGTTGTATAGGTGAAAATCACCCAAGTGTAAAATTATGGTGTCCAGGTAAAGCGGACGACTTTTGTAACAATATCGATAGATCAGCTGTAATATCTATTGATAACAAATTACACGATTTGTCAATGCTTGGCGAGAACATTAGCCGAAGCCATATTACCAATATTACCAGAGAATTATGTGACGTTTTTTCCGGAGCAGCTAGAATAACATTTGGCTTAAAATATAATAAAAACTTTTCGTCGGATAATACAAATACAATGAACAAGAAACCATGGTTCAATGGAGAATGTAGAGCAGCAAGGAAGAACTTTCATTTGGCTAAACGTATTCATAAAAAATGTCAGTCATCTGAAAACAAAGACAACCTTAAAGAAATGAGTAAAAAATACAAGCACACAATAGATAAATGCATCAAAGGTTACAAAACGGATTTAACTAGAAAACTTAAGAACTTGCGCTCTACAAACTCCAAGGAATATTGGAAAATCTTAAATACATCAAAATCATCGAATAAGTGTGCTGTTGATATTAATAATATGTTTGATTACTTAAGAGGTATTAATGATTGTGAAAATGACGATGAACCCAATATAGAATATAGTGATTTTTTATCGAATGCTGAAATCGAAATGTCTGATGCTATTCTTAACAGTACCATAGGAGATGAAGAAATATTAGAAGCCGTAAAGAAACTCAAAAATAATAAAGCCGCTGGGTATGATGAGGTGCTTAAAGCTGCTTGGTCCAATTTTTTATCAAATTTTATGTACGTTTTTAAACGATGGCTATGCTTAGTATATGTACAATAATAGACATTGCAGTAGTTTTACTCGTCAATTATGCCAAATTTCAACGAAGAAAAATACGTACAAAATTTGCTAACAAAACAAACGTCATTAAAAGGTACCGCGTTATTTCGCCTCATGTTAAATTTCACCCCTGACGACGAGACGGGTATGGTTGTATTATATTACGAATTTGACATCGCTTTTAAAAATAAAGGTCGAAATGATCAGACAAATTAAAAATAAGCATATGTACGTTTTGTTCGCTAATATTTCTAAAGTCTGCCTTCTTTACAATCGATGCATAGCATGCGGGTTGAATAACCCCAATCATTCAGGGGACGAAACCAAGCGGTTTCCTTTTCTAAACATTCCCGTGATGCATATTGGTTTGTTTTTTCGTTTGCCCAAAGAGAAATTATTTTTATTTACTTTGAATATTTCTAACTTTGAAAGGAGACTGATTCTGCTGGTGTAAATAGGAGAAAGTCCATAACTTTCTAAGATAAATGATTTGTATGAAAAAAAATTTGATACTGTAATTACAAAAAAATCGGACCAAGCAGCTTTAATGAACACATTTCGGCAACAGTTTCTTTATTTCTACCTTTATATAACAAGTTGTTTAATATTATTTTTGACAATGGTTTTATTCCTGATGAATGGCTTGTAGGTATTGTGAAACCCATATATAAAAACAAAGGCGACCCAACACATCCTGAGAACTATAGACCGATTACATTATTAAGTTGCCTAGGAAAACTTTTTACTTGTATATTAAGCAATAGATTAGAGATATATGCATCAGAGATTGACGTTATCAGCGAAAGCCAGGCAGGTTTTAGAAAAAACTATTCAACTCTAGACCATATAATAACACTACAGTTTTTATCCCATACTCTTATGTCCATGAAGAAAAAACTTTTTTGTGCTTTTGTTGATTTTAAACAGGCATTCGACACTGTCTGGAGAAATGGTCTTTGGAGTAAGTTAATCAAAAATGGAATAAATGGGAAATGTTTTAATTATATCAAAAACATGTACATGGAAGTTAAGTCAAAAATTAGTATGAATGGCTTATCTTCCGAATTTTTCAGCTGTAATGTTGGAGTACGCCAAGGTGAAAATTTGTCGCCATTTTTATTTTCGTTATATATTAATGACTTAGAAAAGTTCATGATTGATAAAAATATAATTGGGTTACAGAGTGTTACCAAACCTTTAGAGGATGAACTGTTTATGTATTTTAAACTATGTATTCTTTTTTATGCTGACGACACTGTAATTCTTGCTGAAACGCCTGATGATTTACAAAATGCTCTGAACGAGTTTCATTTATACTGTGAGCAATGGAAGTTAACGGTTAATATAAATAAGACAAAAATATTGGTATTTTCTAAAGGTCCAATGATAAAAAGGGAATTTTACTTTAGAAATGAAATAATTGAAAATGTGAAAGAGTTTAAATACCTTGGAATTGTTTTTTCACGTTCAGGGTCTTTCATAAAAGCAAAAACACATCTCTGTGAACAGGCACAGAAGGCTATGTATGGGGTCATTAGGAAAATAAGGCAATTTAATTTACCTGTCGAGTGTCAGTTAGACCTTTTCGATAAAGTAGTAATGCCGGTATTATTATACGGATGTGAAGTATGGGGCTTTGAAAATATAGAAACTATAGAACGTATTCATTTGAAATTTTTGAAACATATACTGAATTTAAAAAGCTGTACCCCATCATACATGGTTTATGGAGAAACCGGAAGGTTTCCGTTATCTGTTAATATATATACTAGAATGGTTTCATACTGGGCAAAATTGTTCACCGGGCCAGAAAATAAAATTGTTCATATACTTTACAAATACTTATTGAATCAATATAATAATGACTTTTCTAAAAACCCATGGATTGATTGTATACATTCTCTTTTCAATAAGTGTGGTTTTTCAAACATTTGGAATGAACAATGTACTGTAAATGTTAATTGGATTACAAATGCTGTCAAGCAAAGGCTTAAAGACCAGTTTGTGCAGAAATGGTCGGCTGATATTGCAAATTCTTCAAAAGGTCATATATATAGAACTTTCAAATTTATTTTTGGATATGAAAAATATTTGAGTATTCTGCCATCAAAACTTCGAAAAATTCTTGTTAAATTCCGTACGTCGAATCACCGACTTCCTGTAGAAACTGGTAGATGGTTAGGCATTCCTCTTAATGAAAGATGTTGCACATTATGTAATAAAAATCAAATAGCCGATGAAATGCACTTTATATTAGAATGTAATGCTCTTTCATGTATTAGACAAAAATACTTGGAACCTAGATTTTGTGTAAGACCAAACACTTTTAAATTTTGTGAGTTATTGTCTACTTTAAAACTTAAAAAACTCAAAAAACTCTGTTTATTTATAAATGAAATTTTTGAATCAGTCTGTCCTCCTTGAACATTTGTACTTTTTTCTCATATTTTTTTTTCTCTCTAATTTGTACTGTACATGTACCTCTGACTCTATACATACATTTGTAAATATTTATATATATATATATATGTGTACCTCATGTACCGTCATGTTGACGGTTTGAGTGAAAATAAATTGAATTGAATTATCTTCTTACGCTTTAATTACGCCTCAGTGACAACAAAAATTAATAATTAGATAATATTTCCAAAGATTGCCGTGTTTTTACTATAAAAACGCACTTTAAATAAGATCTATTGACAACATGCCGGCGTAAACGTTTCCTAATATAGCCAGGGTGGGAGCGAATGTAATGGTTCGTAACTTGTACTTCTGTAGAGGGTGATGATTTTCTCTGTCGGGATCGAGTGGTTCAAATAATTATTTCCCCCATTATTGGAAGGAGTCAGTCGTAGTCGAATGTACGGAAGCGTATTAGTGCCACTCTCTCTATATTTTTTCCCCCGCCGCAACGCGGAGCGGGGACATAGAAATGCCGGGCGTCCGACCGTGTGTCCGTGTGTCCGTGCGTCCGTCCGTCACACTTTTTGTAAGCGCTCTCATGCCTACAAATTTTGACGGATTTTCATTAAATTTATACCAAATGTTTATACCACTATTACCTTGGTCAAGTTCGAAAATCAGCATTGATCGATACTTTTTGTTGGAGTTATGGGACTTTGACCACAATAATGACTCCTTTTTATCCAAAAATTGACCTTGTAAGCGCTCTCATGCCTTCAAATTTTGACGGATTTTCATTAAATTTATACCAAATGTTTATACCACTAATACCTTGGTCAAGTTCCTAAATCAGCCTTGGTCGATAGACTCGATACTAGTATACTGCTTGACCGGCGGGGGACCCAGGAATACTATTCTTGTTATTTTTTAAAATTCAAACTTAAAAGTTGGAATTTCCACCTTTAAAGTTGGAATTTCCAACTTTAAAGTTGATTTTTCCAACTTTAAAGTTGATTTTTCCAACTTTAAAGTTGGAATTTCCAACTTTAATCTTGGAAATCCAACTTTAATCTTGGAATTTCCAACTTTAAAGTTGGAATTTTCAACTTTAATCTTGGAATTTCCAACTGAAAAGTTGGAATATCCAACTTTAATCTTGGGTGGGAGCGAATGTAATGGTTCGTAACTTGTATTTCTGTAGAGGGTGATGATTTTCTCTGTCGGGATCGAGTGGTTCAAATAATTATTTCCCCCATTATTGGAAGGAGTCAGTCGTAGTCGAATGTACGGAAGCGTATTAGTGCCACTCTCTCTATATTTTTTCCCCCGCCGCAACGCGGAGCGGGGACATAGAAATGCCGGGCGTCCGTCCGTGTGTACGTGGGTCCGTGGGTCCGTGCGTCCGTCCGTCACACTTTTTTGTAAGCGCTCTCATGCCTACAAATTTTGACGGATTTTCATTAAATTTATACCAAATGTTTATACCACGAATACCTTGGTCAAGTTCCTCAATCAGCCTTGGTCGATAGACTCGATACTAGTATACTGCTTGACCGGCGGGGGACCCAGGAATATTATTCTTGTTATTTTTTAAAATTCCAACTTAAAAGTTGGAATTTCCAACTTTAAAGTTGATTTTTCCAACTTTAAAGTTGGAATTTCCAACTTTAATCTTGGAAATCCAACTTAAATCTTGGAATTTCCAACTTTAAAGTTGATTTTTCCAACTTTAAAGTTAGAATTTCCAACTTTAATCTTGGAATTTCCAACTCAAAAGTTGGAATTTCCAACTTTAATCTTGAAATTTCCAACTTTAATCTTGGAATTTCCAACTTTAAAGTTGGAATTTCCAACTTTAATCTTGGAATTTCCAATTTTATTCTTGGGATTCAATTCAACATATTTATTAATTGTTCAAGATTATCATGCACATACTACTGTATATATGTGTTAACTGAAAATTCTTTGTTGAAAATTGCAGAATAGATTATTGTTTACATATAATAACTTTCCCTAATGTTTTTCAATACTATGCTTCATTATGCTTAATCCTTTTAATTCTTGTATTTATTGAGGATTTTTTAAATTTATTTTATATGTATATGATACAATCAAGCAACCTTTTATACACACACACATATATATATATATATATATATATATATATATATATATATATATATATATATATATATATATATATATATATATATATATATCTATACATGTATATATATATATATATATATTGATTATGACATACCGGTAGTTATTGTTTTCATGGAATTCAAAAAATAGAATTGAAATTATAATTATGACATGTTCTTTTAATTCCAGTGAGTTCGAGTTGTTGTATTATTATATTGAGTTCTGTTGAAAGCAAATGAGCTCCCCCATTCTTTTTATGAGTAAAGCCTAATTCACACTGAACAAAAAATCATAGTATATATCTATCTATCTATATATATAAATATAACAAAAATCAACTTTAAAGTTGATTTTTCCAACTTTAAAGTTAGAAATTCCAAGATTAAAGTTGGAAATTCCAAGATTAAAGTTGGAAATTTCAACTTTAAAGTTGGAAATTTCAAGTTAAAGTTGGAGAAATCAACTTTAAAGTTGGAAAAATCAACTTTAAAGTTGGAAATTCCAACTTTAAAGTTGGAAATTCCAAGATTAAAGTTGGAAATTCCAAGATTAAATTTGGAAAAATCATTTTTAAAGTTGGAAACAACTTTGAAGTTGGAATTTTAAAGAAAAAAAAATACAAAGTGGCACTAATACGCTTCCGTACGAATGCACTTTGCAACGCGATTATTACCAGGCACGTAGCGTCGGGTGGGGTATAGGGGGTCACCCTCACTTTATTTACATATCGAAAATTAAAATATCATGGATTTACCCCCCCCCCCCTTTTGTAGTAAGTAAAAAACTGAAGTGAAAATCAAGAAACTAACAGTGAAATTGAAGTTATTTTAGATATTTGATTTAGTTTCATTTAATTAAAACATTTTATTAGTTCGCAAGAAAAAAAAAATATTTGGATTTTAAACTGAAAAGAATTAGATATATTAATCATTCTTGGTAAATTTTTGCAAAAGTCATTGCCTTAATTAAGTTGTATTTCTGATTCAATTACTGGTTTTCAATCATGTGATACACTATTGTATTTTGACATTCATGTATGGGTGTTTTAAATAAATATACATATTGAGTATAGAAATTTACACATTATGAATGCTTTGTGTACACGACTACTTACAATGCAAGGACATTAATTACATGTACGAATAAATATTTACATCTACAAAGTATTATTCCCTCTATTTCTTACAGAAACCTACAGTTAATTCACAGCTCTATAGAAACAGCCAGACTGAAATCTACACGACCCGTTTATCGATTGGTCGAAATCTACAGCTGCTGAAACTGATAAGGATATAGACACGCCCTGTTTATCGATTGGTCCAAACCTACAGCGACCTAGAAAAAATCACGGACTGCACGAAATAATTATGACGATGTCAGACTCAAAGTCTCACAGGAGGCGATTTGGCTGTTTCTTTAACTAACGTACTCACGTACATTGACAGTAATTTAGTGAATTTTACTTACTTTTCATAATCAATTTATCAATTAGCTAAAAGAAAGATGTTAATATAAACAATAAAATGCTTTCTTTGATGATTCATTCGGGTTATGAAGGTAGCGATCAATGCAGAAAAAGTTTACATAACCCGCTAACGCGGGTTATGTATTTTTTCTGCAATGTCGCTACCTTCATAACCCGAATGAATCACCAAAGCTACTCATATATATCAGAGTATAGATATTATTCAACTTTATTTTGAGGTATCATGTACGATTTGTATATTTTTAAATATACTTAAAATACCGTTAGATCAATGTACCGTTTCCCGTTGTCCTTTGTAGTGATATTTGCAGCAACACCGGATGGGAGCGGATAAGACAGAGTAACGTTATTATCCACTGTGACGTCACATTATTATACTATGACTGGCGGCCTGATTTGGATGCGTTCATCGAAGTAGAAGATTTCCAAACTAGATTTTCCCCCAGCTAATCAAAGTTGGGAATAGAATCTTACATTTCGAGTGAGTACTTGATGCTGAATAAGCCTTTTCTCTAAAAAATTATTTCACTTTCGGTTTATTTATAGAAAAAGATATCTTTATTGAAATTTTTATTAGGCCGTAGATCGCCCGAATTTCCTAATCGTCATTGGTTACACAAGACGGTTTGAATGTATTCACATTTATTTCCTTTTTAAATAAGCTTTATAATATTTATGTCACGTGTTTAAATTAGTTTAATTTTGTTTGTTCTAACCTAATGTGTAAACAAAATCTACACATTTAAAAAAGTTAAAGAAACATGTAAGTTATACTGGACACATGTTTATCTTGCATATATAATTGATGACTCTAGATAATTTTACATTGTATAGGATTGATAAATCAATTATTGTGTACAATAATAATACTGCTAAGACAATGACAATTTCTTTATTCTTTTAACTGCATAAATTACAGTTTTATATAGAAGAATCCAATGAACAATAATACGTATAACACATTGCATGCATTGGAGAGTGACAATGCAAAAGTGAAAAAAAAAGATGATGTGTAGTTAACCTAGAGAGCTAACTTTCTCAGTTATAACTTAAATCAATTTACACAGATTAATCAACATTTTTTTATTATTAGTGTTAAATAGTTGTTGAAATTTGTAAACATTTGGTTGTGTGTTGAAATATGAAGGTATGTATATACCCCGAAACTCTCTTATCTGAGAGAAGTAAGAATGTACATAATTCTAAAGCCTATTTGTTTGATTTATAAATAGTCTTTATACTTGCACAAAACAAAACTCAAATTGCTGCATGTAATGTGCTTATTTCAGTGTCATTATTGAAGATAGAGAAAATGTAGCTTGTCCTTAGTACTCTATGTATTAAATACATAGAGTAATTTACAGAGTACCACGGTACTGTAAACCAACTTTTATTTGCAACTACGATTTACTGATCAGAAGATATACTGGCTCGCAGCTACCATTTTTGCAAGCTAGATGTGGGCCATGTGGAAAATTATTTACCAGAGAATGAATGTGGCGATATATATTTGGGAAGAGGTGACTCTCCCAAAACTCGTGAAAATTTCTCGCTCGCAAATAAAAGTTGGGTTACCGTACGCTGTACACTGTCATTGTGTTGGTGCTTCTTCGTCCCACAAAAAGATTACCGGTAAAACGCCTTTCATCCAAACACACACTGACGGGAACCATTCTACCTTGATGGTGTATGAGTGGCAGAGACAAGAGCTGTCCGTCCTGATCCAGGCCACGAACTTTGTTTCCATAAGTATCACACATCATAATGTAACCTTTGGGAGTAGTCTCTATGCCATAGGGAAGAAACCCTGACCCCGGATCTCTGAAGGAGAACCTGTATTGTCCTGATTTGTTCACCACCACTACAGATTTTTTATCATCTGATGTACAGATATCACCATTGATGTTTTCTGTGATGTATAGGGGATTGCTATACAGTTCCTGTCCTTTGCTGTCCCACTGTATGTTCTGTATTTCTATCCCTGTTTTGTCATACCTGGTGACTTTGGCCTCAAAACCCCTTCTCATCCCCACCAGTATGTCTCCATTGATATGGGAGGAGTGTATGCTGATTGGTTCCCAGTCTCCTGTTTTAATGAATTCATTGATTGTATTATCTGATGTTATCCAATAGATGACTTTTTTATATTTGTCTGTATAGAGCAGATCCCCGTCCTGTGTTACTGTGTGGTAACCATATTCACCTCTTGTTTGTATTTTCTGTAGCAGATTTCCTTGTCTGTCTGTTTGAACAAGATTACCTTGATTATCACTGACCCAGAGTCTGCCTGATTTACCTAATGACATATGATATGATTCTTCAACACCTCTTACTATGTACTCCCTTTCCTTGGTGATAAAAGAAGACAATGTTTCTTCCTCCCAAGGGATTTCGTCAATAAAGAGTAAAGATAAAATTAGTACCATTAAAAACAGATATGAATAAAATGAATATCTTAGTATTTTAAAACATTTCTTCATGAGATTTGTTCCACTGGTCTCTGGTTTTGTGTCAGCAACACTACCCATTAACTTTGTTACATCCTCCTTGCTGAATTGTCCAGCAGTAAATATTGGAGGGACTGGTTTGGTGGTCTCTGGTATGGGTCGAATATTAAGGTGATTAGGAAGTAAGAAAATGAAAGGATTGTTTCTGAGTTTAGTAGTGGACATGTAGCCAGTGACCTCTTTGACAAGATTCTTAAGATAAGAAATGTAATCTTCATAAGTTTTGTCTTGACTCTGAAGTTCTTCCATCATTGACACTTCCATTTTATTGACTTGTTCTATATTATCTGACAACACTGTTTCCAGTAGACATTTTAAAGATTCTGTTTCTGTCTTCATGGATTTTCTTATATCATCCATTATTTCTTTCACATCTTTTGCATTTTCCTTTATATCTCTCTGCTTATCTTGTGAATTTGGAATCAAATACTGTTGAATTTTATAGATTTTTTCAAGATAGAGCATGAATTTCTCTGAATAAATTGTCTCTAAATCATTAAGAGCATGGTTTTGATGGTCTTGTATTACACATCTGGAACATACTGGAACTTGGCAGTCCTCACAGATTATGTCTACATCCTTTGTCGGATGATCCTCGCATTTCTCCACAGGAAGTTGTACCTTGCGTTGTTGGTAAGGGACCATTTCATGGTTCTTGGTATCTGGACTCTTTTGATGTTTGTCCTGGCATTGTTCACACATCGGTTGGTGACAGTCATTGCAGTAAAACTGGCAGTTCCCCTCACAGTCTTCAGTGCCACACACCAAATAGTGCTGAGCAATGACTGATTCATCTTGTACAGTATTTCGAAAAACTGGCTGGGATAATGCCATCTAAAATTATTATTTTGCATAATTAATCATTCTATGGTTTAATTATAAATAATATGATTTATTTCTCCAAAGGACTATGTGCGGTTTTATGCATTTTTTGCCCCCAAAATTGAAGTTTTATAACGAGCTTTAAAAATAAGGTGGAAGATATTTAGAATCATATCGAAAATAAGGGTGCAAAAGATAATCACCACAGTGACGTCATAATGTAGAAATGACGTCATGAAGATTGCCTTACTTTGATAAATTGATGTTTTGTAGCAAAATGTGGGTGTTTTCCAATGGTATTTCGACTGGGAAACATATAGCGCAGGCTTGCTCAAGTACCATTTTTTAGTATAATGTGTATAATTATCTGAAGAAAAATGTGTGTTAAAATCGTACTTGAGCAGACCTGAGCTCTATATTTCCGAATGCAAAATATAAAGCAAAAACGAGAATATTTTCATTTGTTTGCAAATTTGCGGGAATTATGTAATTTGGATGACGTCATGAATACACAGCGAATGAGCAATGATGACTAAAATCAAGACTATAGTGATAGGCATCCTCTGTACAGTGATTTTTGAAGATTTGATTTTTATACGATACTATTTAAAAATTAGTTAAAAATTGGGGGCAGATATTTTACCATACTGCACATAGTCCTTTATCTGTAAGTTATAATTGAATGCTAGTTCATACCAAAATTTCTTTCTATTAATGTCTTCATATGTAAAAATGCATGACAATTTTTTGGCATGGATTAATTAATATTTTAAAATTTCATAAGAATGTCTTTGCCTGTGATAACACTATATACATACATGTATCAATTTTGTAGTATACAGTTCAATAAATTCAAATGATGCATTGTTAGAGTGCAAGCAGGGTTTGCATACTTAATATTCTAATTTTAATCGTACAACTGCTAAAAAATATATAAATGTAAGTATAAGGTAGCATTCTTGTGCATGAATATTATGAGTGGTGATGATTTCGGCCAGGGGGTGATCAAATCTATCTTTGGCCCTTCAGGCCTTATTGGATTTGATCACGCCCCAACCAAAATTATTACCTCACAAAACTCAAAGAACGATTCCTTGTTTTAGTTATAAATGTAGTTATTTACATAACTTACCTTGATTTGATGTGTCTGACGTTTATACAAAGCAGTGCTTAATAAGATCCTAATCTTGTTCCTGATAATGAAATATAGAAATAGCTTGAAATCATACGGCAAGCCCACGAATTGCAGACTGTTGTACGTGTCAGGTTGCAGAAATGTTATCTCTTATATTATTTAGGTCATCTGTTCCATTGGAGGACCTTCTATTGATTGTAAAGACAAAATTTATCCTTCTACCAAAAGTGCTGGCCAGGGCGATTACTCTTATTATGAGGGTCTACCATTTCAAATGGAAGACATATCTGCATTGTATTGTTTATTTGCCAAAATTCATATGAATTATAAAGATTGGTATTATATAACATATTTACATAATTATAAACATATTACAATGCACTCTATATCTAAGCAAAAGCACACATGTCACTATTAATGTTTAACTTATACAATACTGCAATAGTGTAACATGTGAGTTTATACACATGCCGTACTAGTTTTACAATCTGCTCTGCTAATTATCCCTAATAAGTCATTAAAATTGTACTGAGTTGTCCTACTTTTTGAGTGATTATCATGAACATATAATTTCTATTTGATTTTGTCTTATTTGATTATTGTTGATAACACAATAGTAAATCTGAATCGCTTTAAATGAATAAATTGTGAAACTTAATTGCCTTCGAGTAATATAGCTCTATGCATATTCAACTTAGAGGTCAATTTATAAGCCTAAGGACTATAGGCTGACAACCTGTCTCTCGGGTTGGGCCTATGGGAGTTAGTTCCCCTTATTATCCTATGGAGCTCTTGCCTTTCATGGTAACAACCCCCCCCCCCCCCCTTATCATTTTCTCCAACCATTTTTGTGCATGCTGATCTGACTGATAATGATTCAATACTGATTTCATTTCTTTTTAATCTCATCACTTCAGGGCTGTTTCCTGACAATCACATTTTAATTTTCATATGTCATTTAGTCAAAGATTGAGAAACGATTGTTGATTATAAAGCTTAATATTTTAGGGATTGTTGCATATTGAATTTGTGAGATCATTTGAAACTTCTTAAAATAGTGGAAGTTCAGCTGGGTTTGAAAATCTTATCGAAATCATAGTTTCTTATACGGTTCGCTTATTTTTTCACTCTTTCTCAATAGTGTTTTGTTCAAACATGTTCTGCAGAACAAACATGGTTCAAAATTACAAAATCTTTCATTTGATTTTAATTTAGAGAAAGAGGCTGATCCTATGATAGAAGAGGCTAAGAAGGTTCTAATATCTTTACGAAGCCTATGTATAGCTCATGAATGATCAATCATCATGTTTATCATCCCGTCTAGCAACTACATGTTTACATATATGCCAAAATTTTGCCCTCACTTTAAGGGGCCAAATGGCCAAATTTTTCATCTTTTTATCTCTCGTAAAGGAGAAGTATATTTAATTGAAATTAACAAAATTCTTTCTAAAATATTTTAGAATAAAAACTATTTTAATTCATAGTCCTAATTCATTCAATTTTAGGTAAAACTTTTTTTTAAGATTGACAATAACATTACATGTATATAAGTCTGCAATGTATAATGTATATTCTATTTAATTACATATTCATTAAATTTGTACCTGTAATGGAATTTAATTATCGGTAGTTTGATTATTTTTTCCTATACCTAACATATTATACATATTCGTAGGTTATTCAATAAATTGGTTAAGCTGAGTTCATATTTTTATGGTCTACATTTAACGGTTTATGAGCATGAAATACTTTTATTAACTTGTATTTAAAATACACAGATTATCTAATATAGAATCAAAAATAGGAAATAAAACTGTCTCAAAAACTTTTCAATATGAATAAAATCAAAAATTCAAACTATCTCTTTCACTTTGTCAATGAGTACCGGTACTTTTGATGGGAATTTTTAAGTACAGGAGACACATCTAAATGCATATATATGTTAATGATTGTCATTTCTACTGCAAGAATTTATTAGCGTATACCGGTATAATACATTAGAGTCTCCAATGAAAATTTATCGGCATTCTCAACTAAATTTAAAAACATATATGCATGTAATAGATTTTGTAATACCGTAGATCATTTGGGGATAACTTTTTCTACAGCATTCGATCTACATGTATATTGATATTGTCAAAAAAAATTGTTAGTAGAAAGCCAAAAATACATGTATTTTATGAAGTACATGTACATGGTAAACCTCTTTTATATGATATTCAAATAATATCTTTGTGTTCAAATAAGCAAACCATTTTGGAATACATTAATAATTTTGAATTATTATTATTGTTTTATTATATAGTTAATATTTCTTCATTTTTTCTTATTGAACAAATGAATATCAGCATAAATTATTAACAGAGTTAATTATTGGTATTAATAGGTTTTCATATGTTTAATATGTTAATTAGGGCGATAAATATTTTAGATTACCCATTGCAGATCAAGTGTAAAACCTTTAATTGACTTACCTTGTAAATAATATTTCATACAACCCCACCCTCCCATTTTAGGAAAGGGAAAAGGGAACAAATTATCATAGTTTGAGTGTCTTAACCCTTTCTATTATTATATTTATCTATATGTGGTAACACATTTTCATAATTGTGTATTAATTTTTCAAAAAAGTTTATGAAACACAAATATCAGGACATGTAGTTAAGGTGAATATGTTTCATTTCAGTTCCTCTTCATCTTCTTCTGTTAAGGGGTTGACCTCATTAACTGAGTGATGATGTTACCCCGGCGTGGATTTAGACAGTTTTAAAGTTTCAGTTAATCATTTTTATAATACATGTATATGTATATAGTAAAATACGATTATAGCGAAGTTCTAGGGACTGATGAATTTACTACGTTATATCCGTAATTTGTTATATCCGTATAACGAATTCGTAATAAGAACTATAGTGAATTCACTATATACATGTTAACAACAGACTAAAATTTTGGCTAATTGAGGCTTAAAATAAAAATACATTCCTTTGATACCTTTGATAATTGGATTGTGAGTTGAAGAATTTATCTGAAAATAAAATCATTCAAACTATCATGTTAAATGGCACTGCAAACTTTTTAAATTGTAAAGAAATTCGTTATAAAAGTGTTAAATTTCGTTATTTTTCACCTCTAGGAAACTCAAACCCAGTTCAATATATCCGTAAATTTGTTATATCTGAATTTGATATAACCATAAAATCTTGCAAAGATTTGTTAAGAATTTTACTGGGGACTCAAAAAAATTTGCTATATTCGAAATTTCACTATACCCATGTTTGTACTAAATGAGTTTTACTGTTGTGAGTGTATCACAAAATACTCCGGATACTTATTACAGTAACAATGCAAAGTTTTTATTTGATAGCATGTTATAACAGGTCATTTTGTCCATTGATGTTATTTGTTAGAGTATTAGGGTATACTTATAATAGTATCAGAGATTCAGAGAAACATACTTCATCTGTTGCAGATGTTTTAGGAAATTAATATTCTCATGCCTCCAGTAATTTGGCCAAAAAATGGTCAGATTTATAGTGAAAACCCCGTCCCCTCCTCTTCCATCAGACAAATGTAAACACAAAAATAAGACAGGAGGTGGTGATAGCAACATCTAATCATGGAGTAGCTACTTACTTTTAATCCCCCAACATTTTCAGTTTATCCTGTTAGATACTTGATAGTTTTGACTTTCTATTAGTTTGTTTGATTGTCCATGACCTAAGTCAAAGTTTATACAACCGCACCCTCTCAACATCATAAACAAGCTTTATCTGAGTCTGCTCAAGAAAATTTATATTCTTTCAAAAAAAAACCAAACAATATTTAAATGAACTACAACTATCATATTTTTTCAGTGTGAGCAATGAGCACCAAGTCCCCTTAATAGGTATATACCATTTTGGACTAATATCAAATCATTGTGACTTTCAGTCGTTTATCAATACATGTATTAAATTTCAAGTTTTTGTAGACATAAGTGATCTTGACACTGCAAGAACACGAGATCACCAACATCAGAATTTCAAATTTCATAAGCACCATGGGCACGTCAGGAAAACTCTCTTATGTCAAGGTCAGTCCAAGGTCATATGTAAGTTAATCAAATACAGTGCATTCACCTGACTGTTCAATTCCACGACCTATTAAGGGTTTTGTTTGGATGTTTTAACTTCCCTGACACTGGGTAAGAAGCATGCATTTCATCAATCTCTTTAATAAGTTGTCATATCTTTACAGTGGCAATTGCTATGAATATTTTGGTCGCTAGACCCGCATATGACCTGATGTAAAGTAATACACACAATATAGTTAAATGTGATTGATACTTGTCTCTTGAATCTCTCCTAGATCATGAAATGAAATTTTAAAGAGTGTATATAAGAATTATTTCTTATTAGCCTTCTTGTCTTTTTTTTCCCCAGCTATTATGAATGCATTTATGTGTGTTCACTTTGCTGTATTGAAATGAGTTTAAAAGTTAAACTTTTTAAATTTTTTATCTTCAGTTTCTCTGCACTAAGCATTATTTAACTTCCTCTTTTCAACAATTAAGACTTAAGTTTACAAATTGATTCCCTATCGAAATTTTAAGAGTTATAGAGCTGGGTTTGGGTATACTAGTGTAACAAATGAAGATTATAAGAATTCACTATGTATAGGAATACTTGGTGAAACATGTTTTAATTTATGGATACCATAACTAATCATATTAGAGCATGATTTACACTCTGAGGTTTTTCCTCATCAACAAAACTCTAAGAGGAAACTTTAGTCTTGTGAATAAATAAATGTCAGACTTTAAAACCCACAAGAATTAAGAGGGGATCCCCTTGTTATTCTAAGGTTAGCTGTCATGCTGTAACTACATACATTACAATAGTCTTAGTTCCGGAGAAAAACAGTGTCTTGTGAATCACCCTTATGTCTCAAATCACAAAAGATGGTCTCTAGTCCATTGGCCCAGAGGGCAAACATAGGAGGAAAGATTAGCCTCCGATTAAATCTACTGCAAACAACTACTTTGCAGAGTGAATGACCGCCGATAGTAAGGGAGGGTACATGACCAGGCCTCAAATTTATATCAGTCTATTTTGTCAAGAAAGTTTGACTTGTGGGTATGGATAAGAGTCAACTTGATTGTCACTGGATGTGAGCAACTGTGCAGTGTGACCATAATTTCTTAAAAGTAAGAGATACTAGTGGTAAATAATTTATTTTCAGTTTACATTGATTAGTGATACTGTATTTTTGAGCTAAAGATAGATATTTCAGCCTCCAATAGAATTTGTGTAAATTAAGTCAAGAAAAAAGCACTTGACCACTTTTTAAAGGCATGCTCACATGAATATTAATGAAGCCATAATGGCTTTCTGAAATTGCCATTCATTAAAAGTGTTTCTGTTAATAGTAAATGTTTGCAAAGTCTGTAAAGGTTTGCTTGACGCAAAGGAGTGTGGTCCTAATTTAATTTTCTTGTGAGTTAGCGGACCAACTGCTGTCAAAGCAAAGGAACCATATTGATTGAAAGAGAGAGAATAGTTTCTTTGAATACTTACTTATACATGTACCAACATTTTCAGGAGGAAAACTTTTGTTTTATTATTTGGATGTAAGTATAACTGTCATGCTTTTTCTTATAAATTGTTTAACTTTATATATAACTGTGTTCCAAGTTTAAACTGATTCAAAGATGACATTGACAGCAATTATGAGTAATGATATTCATTTTTTAAAAATTGATATGATTAAAGATATGTAAAAAACATGATGGAATTTATAAATATTTTTAAAATCTATAAAAGCAAATTGAGTTGTGATTTAATTTGTAGAAGAAAAAAATATGAATGAGGCAAAAATACTTTAAACTGCTTACGAAATTTCCGAATATTTAATGATGTAAAAACGATAATGAGATTTTAATTTACTTGTTTTGATATTTACAAATATTACCCTTAAAAAAACACTGAAAAAAGCATGATGAGTTTGTGGTAAAAATAAGTATTCAATAATGGAAAATATTGATTTCATTTATTGTTCCTGTTTTAGAACTATAAAAAAAAAATCTGCCTTTTATTAGTTGTTATGAATCTCGTTCAGCTGTTGGCATTTTTATGAATTCTACATTGTATATTCCATACGCAATTTTAATTGAAGCAATCTTCTGTGAAAATGCGTCATTGAACTTTCGGAGTTCCATTTTAATTTACTTATTCATCCTATTAAGTGTTTTCATTTCATCCTTTTTAACCCTCCTTAAAAGGTTTTTGTACACACCTATAAATAGAGCATCAATTCACACAAAGCTCCGAAATTCATGTATGTACAGCTATATCGATGACTTTTAATTTTATTTGTCCAACCCCTGTTTTCAGCTTGATCTGTAAAATCGGTCATTAAAGCTCCCGAAAGGAGTCACTGGTTTTCCTTCTAAACAACTTTGTATTCAGAACAATTATAGAAAGATTACTGATCTCGGACAATTTTATAAAAACGTGTCATCCCTACTCAGGAAATTTAAAGTGAATCACTATTAAGGCATTATTTCATTCATGGAGTATGTACTAAGAAGCCAGTGGAAATTCAATATTTACCAATACACTGGGCTGTCTGATTCAGAGAACTTTACATAATACTATTTATTTTACTTTCAGGTAAACAAAGATTAAACGTCAAAACAGAATCCCGTTTCTAGAGCTGCTATATATAAATTTGATAACAATTGGGTTTTCCGCCTCTTGGTATTAAATCTCCTTTGAAAGTGTTTGATTGACACCTGTTACCTGCCATATATACCTGACCAGGTAAACGATTGGATAACTTTTGCTCCGTGATCAATTAGTTGATGTTACATTTTTGCCTGTGCTATTTAATATTATAACCACAATGCCGCCTACCGCTGAATCTGTGTTACTGCAACGAAGACCTGTGTCAGGGCAGAGCAGGGCACACTCACCGTTCCTGCCCCACGCACCCACTGGTCTGGGTCGGCCAGCTAGTTCTCACTACAACAGACACCTGATGAGAGAGACTGCAAATATGCGCACAAAGATGGCTTCTGAGGGACATTTGGTGAACGGCTCTGATTTGGACGTGAAATTTCAGTATTTCTACAAAGAACCTTGCCTCTACAGTCATCAGATCTTCATTAATGCCAGTAAAATCTTTTCTACGCTGAAACATGAAAGTCTGGAGGAAAGGGAGAATCCTTACCTTAGAAAGAAGAATAAGACTGGCCTGGCAGAGAAAGTACAAGAAATCCCTCAGCTTCACTTTGTGAATGACCAGGATAAAAGACTGGCTTTTGAACTGGCTTTTTCTACCCTCAAATGTAAGTAAATCTCTCTTTTTTTATTTAAAAGATGATTAACACAGCGTCTGTATTTAATGATGTTTTAAAGCTTTAAATTCACACGTACAGAACATTTCCATGTTGATATTATCATTCGTCTTTATTGAAAAATATTTATTGGTTGTAAGGGAAATTTAATTTTAAGTATTCTTCTAACTCAATCTTTCACTTTCAATCAAATCTTGAAAGACAAGATTACAGCATTTTTTGTTTAAAAAAAAATTATTTAAAGATATTTGTAGTCATTGAAAAAAAGAGCCCATTTATGATTTTTTTTTAAATCCTGAAATTTGTATTGATAGATAATGACAATGAAGCTTTTTTCTCATTTGTTGGTATCTAAGATACATAGATGAAAACATATTTATCTTTGCTTATATATTTCCTATGACAACTGGTTGATTCTGACGAGCTAAGCGAAAGTTGATTGAGTTCATAGGGAGTGTTTAATTACTCATCCACTGATTAATTAATACCCAGCATTAATGAGGATAAGAATTAATCTTTGACAGCAAATAAAACCCCTTTTTGCCCACGCGGGTAGGCTTGAGTATAAAGTTGGTATCCCTCAGATTACTAACAAAATACACACTTGAACTTATATTACAATTAACGGATCAAGCGACTGATAGCAAATACCGTATTAGGATACATACAAATCCCTCTTTATTAAGTTTAGGCCGCTGTCAAATAAACGCGGGGCTTTCAATATATCAGTGTCTTTGAACAATGAGACAGATTATCTGACCGGAAAGTGGACCACCATACTCTGTTTCTTCAGGCTGATTACAGAACTTATCATGCCGTATGAAAAATGGACAGAAATGAAACCCGAATTCTATTTGCACCAATGTGTGTTTCAATATTTGCTTTTAATTGCGGGGATTAATTCTGTAATTTATTTCAATTTCATCATTTAAAAAAAATAAATTTGGTGACTTAATAGTGTTGATAGTTAAATTTTGGTTGGAATTGAATAAATTTTGGTATATTTTTGGATTTTCGCAAGTTGTCACAATACGGTAGCTAAGAATTTACTATAATCACCATCACACCTGTTTTAAAATCCTCCATGTCCTTAAGTTAGAAATTTCATAATACTCAGTAAGTACAATCCATTTGTGTTGGGTTTGAAAAGTTTTCTTTGACACTAACAGAGATTGACATTTAATTGAAAAGATTGACATAAGTGCTTATATACATATAATGTGGAAATAAGTGTTTGTTAAATGAAGTGTGTTATAAAATCTATGAATGATTTATGTTAGGGTATATGACCTGGGTGTAAGAAACTGGAACAGTGTCAGTCATATTAAGAAACAGGGATGATGTATGCATACAGATCTTTTGTTGGGCATCACCCACCATATCTAACCATCTATCATCTAAAATATTCATAAAAACATCATGAATTTTGTAGTTTCCTGCACTGTACATCTTACAGTATAGCCTGGTGCATCGGAATGTTCCGCGCTTCTTTGTGTGTTCTTGCAAAAGAAGCAAAATCGTTCTTTTGATCATCCTTTTACCAAAGAACCTCATATATTTGTGAAGTCTCTGGAGACTGTTAAAGGTAGAACTCATTGTTGCTGATAACAATGGATCCAAGTCTACAATGCTAGTGGTCTTTTATGGTCTTCTCTCTTTATAATTATCAATAATCGACATCGTTCATGCTTGCTCATTAGGCTGGTATCCACAGATATTTCACACCTTCTTCATTGATTTCCATCACAATTTGTGTCTTGTTTTCTCATCAACAGAGAAGATTAACACTCCCAAACTCTATGAAAGGCAAATCTCTGGGTTTTTATTATTTAATGAGAAATTCATTTCTTTTTTATGCATATACTAATCCTGCACACAATATAAATCAATTGTAGTACATGTATTGAAAGAGAACTTCACAGTAGTTTTACATATCAAATCTAATTTAAATTTTTAAAATGAAGGGAATTATTAGTCAAATTTGTGAAAACTCATTAAAGTTCCCTTTTACAATAACTAAAGAATTTTCATTTGATTAGGAGGAGACCTCTGGTTGTTATGGTAACAAATAAAACACCTCAATCTTATCATGTGACGTAATGGGATGGAACACCTTCCTCTGACACTATAAACCAACAATTCCATTCTGTTCTACAAACACAATATGTCAGGAAGTTTGTTTATCATGGAGTGGTCACTTTTAATTGAAAATAGGGAGATTGTTTATTTACAAACAGAATGGACTTTCACAAAAATGAGGTGTGCGTCACAATAAAGACTTGGACGGACTTATCGCGGTGCCCCCGTATCTCCAGATAAAGCCCTGCACACCCTCAATGTTTAGACCTGTGTCTCGATCTGCAACCTAACATATATTTAAATTGTTCAGAAGCCAGATATTTGTCCCCCTGCTTGCTCTCTGGGGCTAGTTTATCCCCTCCAGCTTTACGAGTGTGCGACCCAGCGCAAGCCCTTTGTTGACAGATATTGCAAACTTGATTAACTTCAATAAAAATTCCTATAGTTGTTAAAATATCGGAGAGGGGCGAGCATTTTGATCATTATAAACCCTTATGTCACCAAGTTGACTGGACTTTTACAAGGGTTTGAAGCGGAGGTTTTGATAATATGACACAGACTAAAACAAGTGCTTGAATTTTATCAACTTCAGTCAATAGTCATGTTTATTTTATAAGTCAGAAAATTTATGATTTGTAATGAAGGCCAACAACATCCCTCAAACTGAAGGCAATATCACTTTGAGGTTAACAACATTCTATTTCCTTCATCATGTTTATTTGCCATAGAAAGGTTATCATGGCACTAATAAATTTTGATGAATTTCATTCAAAAAAGGGATTTTGAGAAACATTTGTAAAAAAAACCTTTGCAGAACACTAATTTGAGCTTTAAAAAAAAGAAGAATTAACGTTTTAGATAAACTGGTATTGGGACATTGATTTTAACAGAAAAAACTTACAACTTTTGCAACATCCCAAAATTTCTCAGACAGTATGTGTTCTAATTTGAATGAAATGAAAAGTTGATGTAATAAATGCATGTTTGTACTTTACAGACCAGCTGTTATTTGAAGAAATTCTACAAGACTGTGCCTTTTATGCCACATATCCAGAGGTAAGTCTTGTTTGTTTAAAAAGTGTATGTGTGTGTTAGGGAGAGGGGTATTAAATATGAATATCCCAGACTCATGGACCAAATATTTAGTTGTATACCAACTATACCATCATCTACAAGTAAACACTATATCCTCTTTGTCTCAGACCTGCTATATATTAAATGACTTGTGCATTTGGCCATCACTGATTTCATAGAGAAGACTGCCCTTGTTGTAATGGCCCAAAATTCTTGTTCTATTCATTTCGTCCTTAAAACACTACATTGTGGCTGATGTTTGTGGATGAATGCTTAAGCACAAACTCATTTCACACATGAAAGCTAGAAATTACCAAGCAATATGAGATGTTTGTGGCCAGTGAACTTGGCTTTTAAACAAAGTATGATGTAATGGGCTATTTTCTATGAGTTCATCAGCCATTTTAACCATAATGTTTCAGTTATTCATGGTTCTTTTGTCTGAATGTTTTTAGCCTTTCAAGACTATTGACAAATTAATGACATTAGAAATTGAGTGGATTGATTGGCTTTTAAGGGTGGATTCTGAAATAGAGAGTCCTATAAACGAGCCCTTGTTTGAGTATTTGTGTTTACAAATAGTTTTTCCAATACAAGATAAAGATCATTGCTGATGCAAAATAAGGCAAAAACAAACACCAAAAAAATGTCCACTTTGTAATAATTAATGAAAGACTGTGTACATATTGGGACTTTTCCCCTATACAAAGCTTCTTCAATTACAGGAATGAAATTCAAACCACAATTCTGAGGAAAAAATATTGTTGATAGATTAAATTCAAAGAGCTTGAAAAATATCAATATAACAATACATGAATAGTTGAAATCAATGAAGAGTTTTATTAGATCAGGTAGCATTGGTTGATAAGACCGGAGCATTCATATCTCCGGGCAGCCCTAACAGCAACGGCAAAAAGATGAAAAAACAATCCCAATCAAAAACTCAGCTCGCTGAAATGTCAAGTGAAAAATGGGATATTGAACACCTTGTTTTTATGGCTACGCTTTTGTAGATATTTGCCGTATTATAATTTGACTGATATAAAAAAGAGATCAATTAGATGTCCCTGAAATATCACTGATTTATTGCGGAAAGGTTGTGTTATCGTTGAAATGATACGGGGTCCCTCCTTTGGGCACCAACTGCCATTGAACCGTTTTCAGACTGTATTCAATAATAACAGCATTTGTCATGCATGTTTTCGATAATATTTTATGGAAGTTAGCATAATCTTTGCATAATCCTTCTTGGTACGTAAAAGTTGACAGGACATTTATTTTTTTCAATAATTCATATAGATATATCCTCTAGGAATGAAATTCGGTAGATAAGAGGATTAGGAATTATTCATAACATAAAAAGGTTTACAAGTACACTTTTGATGTTTTATCTGCTCTTCAGTCCATCGTCCACTCGAAAGCTTACATCTCATTTTACAGTCAGTAAACCTGTGATATCTTTTTAAATGTTTACAGTTTGTGGAAGACAGTGGCCTTGTTATGGTGATGCTGTGCGATTTTCAAGGCCGTAAATTTCAACAGAGACACGCCCTCCCAGGGGAAACAGTGCTTCCAGACCTGTTAGAAATAGAGCAAGCCATCTTAGAATGCAAGACCCACCTGAATGCGGCCTTAGCCCGGCGCAGAATCAAGGCCGAGGCCCCCTCTCTGGACCATCTCCTCCCTGACACGGTCAGGAGTAAGGAGGAACTCAGGTCCAGCATGCCAGTGTATGGCTGGATTAACCACAGAAAGTCCAAGTAAGCAGCTCAGACCCACCTCCACTCTGCTCCCCCACCCCCTGCCAGTATGTGGCTGCAGTATACTTTTTCTGTACTTTTTCAAAAAAATTCTTTTAAAAAGTATGTACTAAAAGCATAAAAAAGCATACTTTTTTGTATTTTTATTTTTTTGGTATGGGTGAACTAACTCCAGAAAGTCCAATCAGACCACCCCCAACACCACTCACTTACCCTCCCAATGTACAGCTAGACCAACCACAGAAAGTCCAAATAAGCAACTCAGATTCATCCCCTCCCTGTTTCCTCACCCACTCAAAAAAACCTTGTTAAAACATGGGAGTTGGCTTATTTATGGCATTCTTGAAATCAATTTAAAGTTGTAATCCCTCCAAGTTGTAAATTTTCATTAATAATATAACATAATTTACCAGTATTTCGGGTTTTTTTTTAATGTCTCTGCATGTTGGTTTTCCAAACTGTTTTGCTGTTACTTTTTGTTAATCTACATGTACATGTAAATGCAATCAAATACATGATCTGTAACAATTAGTGTTATGGAATTAATCATTAAAAGGTTGCTGCATCAAAAGGGTAAATGGATTTTGGAAATATGGAAAGAAAATATCTGAAGTAATAACAGCCCAAAAATAAATTCTTTGTAAACAATTTTTGTTTCATGTTACATTTAAACTTTAACCATGTTTATATAAGTTCCAGAAGTAGTTTAGAATTTCAATATTTTCTAATAATTTCTTTACTTTAGAAATGTTCCTAATATTTGACTAAGGAAAAGTGTCTTGGTTCAAGTTAATTAGCATAGGTAAATGGAAATCTCAAGTTTCCTCTAATGCTTTGAACACATAAGAAGCTTAACCTTTTGACACTAGAAAAATACTCTCAAGTTTTGGTACCTTAATTTTGTTATACACCTACAGATAGATGCTTAATCTTCTAGTTTAAATGTGCAATCAATCCTAATTAATATTTTTGTGCACGTACCAGTGATATTGAGGGAATTATTACCATATATCTTGGGGTTTTTGTGTGTCGCAAAATTTGCGAAAAAGGGGACAATGTGTTGCATTTTTAATTTATATCAGTCACTTATTACAATTTAAAAGTATCTTATAAAGATAATACAGAATATAATTTCTG
Source organism: Magallana gigas (assembly GCF_963853765.1). NCBI lineage: Eukaryota > Metazoa > Mollusca > Bivalvia > Ostreida > Ostreidae > Magallana > Magallana gigas. The sequence goes on from NC_088854.1 coordinate 47,782,526, forward strand.
CATATTCAATAATTTGCGATATAAAAGGGCTTGCAAAAAAGCAAAAATTAGATCAACGCAAAAATCACCAGACATGCTGTATCTTCCAGTAAAGCAACTTCGATGGTTTTTTTTTTTGTTTTCTGGACAATTGTTTCTTGTTTGTATTTTTCACCAGACACATATATAGTAATTTGTTTCATTAAACATTTTCCAGCATGTCCGAGGTGTTGGATGCGTTGAAGGATGAACACTTCCGATTGGTCAGTCCAGAGGAGGCCCTGGAAGGCAAGAGATTCTGTGTGGACTCCCTGTGTCACGATGTCCTGATGTTCTCCCCGGAGTGTGCCAACGACTTGGTCAAAAATCACCTTGTTACTGCAGGAAAATTAGTTCTCCAGGTACATTGTCTCCAAATCAAAGCTTTTTAATGACAATCCTGTGATTGATTCTGATTGAAAAGTAAAATTAACCAAGTATGCATTGAAGTTTAAACACCCTACACAGGCATGTCTTATTCAGAAGTGATTACTTTTAACAAAAATTCATGGTATTTTCAATATTTGAAAATTCTAAGCATGGCGTATGTGACCCCAACGGAAGATTTGTTTATAGAACTGGAACCTGATGGTTTAAAAAGCATCAGTTATTCTCAACATATGACATCTTTTTCTTTTTTTTGCAGGACAAGTCTAGTAGTATAGCCCCCCACTCAGTGAAGTACTTAGTTGGAGAGGACGCAGACATCATCCATGTCAATGTGGGCTCAGGGATGACCACCGCACACATTGCCAGTCTCCTGGAGGCGGACAGCCGCAGTCATATCTGGGCATTCGGTGCTAGAAACCAGGCAGAAGTCAGAGAAAATATGGAGAAACTTGGAGTGAAAGGTATAGTTCTTTGACCAGTTAGTGCTACCTATAGAACATTTTGACTTGCGCAAGTTTATACTGGTATGTGTCAGCACTGGTACAGATATTTGCATTGAAGTTTTCAATACACTGTCAAAAATTCCCTTGAAAATTAATCAATGATAAATAAGGAACTTATGCTCAACCCATATATATTTATTTTATTCCTCTGGTGTGAAAATATTGATATTTTGATATTTTTACATAATATTCTATAATAGATTATGCTAACCCCTTTCACATTTTAAGCATACCGGTATTTTCTTCTTATGTTTTTTAAATTCTGAATTTACAGTTTGCAATTGATTCCAATATGAAAAATTAATGGTATATAAAAAGTAAAAAAATCTCAAAGAGGATTTATTGGAAAATCATTCTGAACAAACTGAAAGTTTAGTGGAGTTGCCAGCATGAAATGAGAGCAAAGAAATTGGTTAAATAATTGATGAACTTCCTCAGCTTTAAATTTCTTCAGGGTCTAAGCTGTGTCCGCATAACTGATGTACAATGTTTACCTAATTAGTTGATGTTTGTCATGGGAGCCAGAAAATGGGGCCCATAAATGTAGTGTTATTAATGTGTTAGTATGGTTACAGTAATGATGGCTATAAACGTAGTGCTATTAGTGGGTTAGTATGGACAGTCCTCCATACTGTCAGCACAGAAAAAGAGTTGATAAACGAGGCTAAAACAAATCAAAGACTTCCATCCCGCCACCCTTATCAGTGGTAGCAGTCCTAATTGATTGTCAGGTTTATTAGCCAACAGAGACAAAATGCAACTGATTGATTATGTAAAAGCACACTGAATGATTGGTATTGAGCTGCGGAATCATATATATATCACTCCTTGTTGAGTCAATACAGACACCAGGAGAAGAGTTAATTGCCATTGTCATCTGGCTTGGTTCCCACTCTATTCCTATGCTTATGGAGTCACTTAAGATCAAACGCTTCTGTAATAGTTTGTCCATATTTAGCAATGCATGTCTTTAGCCCTGACCCTCGAAATGGCCTCTTTAATGCAACTGTTGACAATGCACTTGAGTTTTCAATAAATTATCTTTCAAGCTGTTGAGAATTGAAGATGTGTAATTTTCTGATCAACACTCACGACAGAATCGACAGAATCGGTTTATTCCCCCTCTATAAATCGGTTTCATCAATTTTTATTTGCTCATTGAAGTGCACTAAGTTCTTCACTGTTGTAAATGCTGAGTGTATGCAATGTCAATTTTCCATCTGAAATAGTGTTAACAATCGTGAAAGGTACTCATTATAAATTTTATATGAAAATATTTTAGAAATTTATTCCTAGTTTGAGTAAATGTTTGAATCATGCTCAATGCCCCAGTAAAAGGTATTATACTCTAAGTAAAAAACTCTGAATTACAATTCGATGAAGCTTTTTTATCCTTTTAAGCAGAGGATTTTGGAAGTATTGAAATTTGTAGAAGAAGCAGATTATTTAGCTTTTGTTTGGCCAGTGTCAACAAACCTGCAAAGCAACTGGGAAATCGTCAGTCATTTGTGTATACGTCTAATAGATCTAAATAAATTCAACACAAAAATTTCATTTGTTAGCAATGCATTATTTGTTTGCCAAGACTTATTTCCCACCGAATATAATGGGACCACTTCCATGTCAACTAACTAGCAAATAGCGGAGAACAAGACACAGGCTGGAGTTATATTGTACTCTAAGTTGAATTGTTATCTCCAACATGCTGTTCCAATAATTATGTATAAAATCTAGAATGGCCTACATTCAATATTGTGCTGGGGTATTTGTTTACTGATGAAAGTCACCAAAGCGCAATACAATATGGCACAAATATCTGAGCATGATCGATTGATTTTTTATTACGCGGTAAATCCGATGCTGTATGTTAATTTTAGGTGTGAAATTGATTTATAAAAACTTACTGAATATGGTCAATTTTCTGATGCTGTAGGTGTAAAATGGGTGTCAAAGATCTACTATATTTCATATATATATACATATCTATTTAATAAATCGGATGTGGTAATGTTAATGTTGTAGGTTTGAACCATACATGTATTTATCAAAAACTTTCCAAATATGATTGATTTTTCAATACTAGTAAATCAGATGTTGTATGTTAATTGTAGGTGTGAAATTGATGTCTGAAAACTTCCTGGATGTAGAACCGGATGACAATCGATTCAAGAATGCAAAGGTCATCCTCATTACAGCCGACTGTAGCAAGTCAGGGGTGGCCAACCCTATAGACTTCATTGTCAATGAGGGCGAAGGTGGGCACATTGAATGAAAAAATACACACTAACCTCAAAAGGAAAAATTCATATTTCTTGTATGATGAATTTCTTGTATTAGAACTATTAATCAGGTGAAAAATCATTTATTCCCATATTTTTTCTTCTAGATATGAAAATATTAAAGGATTTGTCCATAGGAGAAACAGACATGAGCAAACTTAGTGATCTCACAGCAAAACACACAGAACTCCTGAAGCATGCCCTCAAATGTAGGTAGTCTACATCCAACACTGAATGTATTTCTGAATATAATCTTGGAATTGCATGTTGTCCTAACCAGAATTAATTCTTGCAGTTACCAAGGTGCAGGCGGTTGTGTACACCACACGGTCAATCCATGAGGTGGAGAATGAGAATGTGGTTTCGAAGGCCGTGGAGTACACTAACCTGGTACAGCAGAGGAGGTACCCCTACAGAGTAGCTCCCCCTGTCATCCCTTTCTCTAGTGAAGCTATAGACAATAACATAGGAATTCATGGAAAGTTTATAAAATTTCGACCAACAGAGAAAACCAGTGGATGTTTTATTGCTGTTGTAACAAGAGAGGTATGTTGTAATTAGAGTACTGTTTTGGAACAATCTAATTAAAATTAGACGTTCTGAATTTTAATTAGATTGGTTTTGGAATAAATCCTGCTTTTGAAATATTTAACAAACTGGTATATAAAATTTCACAAATGAATTGTAATGCAAAAAATGCAATAATTTTTATGAACAGCCTGAGGATTCCAAAGAAGCAGCCAAAGATGTTCTTGCCAGAGCTCAAGCTAAAGGATTGCTGAGTGGGAAGAAGAGGAACAAGAACCACGAGGGCCACGATAATGAGGATGAGGACAGCCTGGTCAACGGCCACAAGTCCGAGAAGCTGCTGAGTCGACGCCTTAGGAGACAGGACCAGAGACTGCCCCCACGCAGTGCTATATCAGCCCCCCATGCCTCCAGTCCCATCCACAACTATATCCACAGCCCCATCCAAGGACGCCGCATACCACGGCCCAATGGGGTCGCGGTGGGAGCCAGACTGTACAAGGATGCCGCAAAGAGAGAGCCGGCACAGAGGAAGGACAAGGTCACGGTGCCGGAGCACGTCAAAGTGGTAAAACATCCAGCACCCTTCAGGTGAATATCTATGTGTTGGATGATTGAGTTTCATGTGGTTGTCTCACAAAGGAAATCACGTTCAATTTATGCTTAATTTGCATGAGCATTGCAATATTTCACGGTTATTTTAAGTTTGTATGTAAATGTTTATGTTTTTGTATTTGTCTCAATGCCTCTCAAGAGGTCTTTATTCAAAAACTAAAGTTCTTGTCTCGGTAACAGAATGTTTTTTTTCTTGTTTATATGTTTCTATGTATATAACACTGTCAGACACACTAAAATGGATTTTTTTGCAATAGTTGTAACTAGTCAGTATTATGATATTTCTACCTGTGTCACTGGTGCTATTGGAGTACATGTTCAGCAACCATCACCATTTCAATGTTTCATATGTCTGCTGTCTCACTGTTTTATATGTACAAATACATCTTTGTTTTTGAGAGACTTGTCATTTTGTGCTAAATCTTTTGTCCATTGAGAGAGTGTATGTGTATAACATGAGAATTGTCTTCACTATGTTCACTAACTTAATTCTTGTGTGATTTTCACAGCCGCAAGTAAAAAGCATGTTCAGGTAAAAAAAAGAACTTTGTGTAAATGCGCATGATCTCAATAAGCTTCCTCTACTGGCTTGCAACATTAAATGTATTTTTATATGCAGATTTCTTAAATATCATGAAATATTGGTATGTATTTTTATAAATCTTATAAAAGTAAAGAAGCATTACATTACAGCAGTAATCTATGGCATGTGTATCTGCTTTTGGTATATCTGGAATTCAAGCTTGTATCAGCCCTACTTTATCTTAGTATCGTTTCATTGTACTTCGTTGATTGAGTGATGAATAATTTTGTGTATGGTCTTTTTTCCTTTCACGGCAGACGCAAAAAGCACAAATTGAGCAAGAAGACCAAGTAAGTTATGCAACACCTGGAGGCCACTTAGGCAGTGCATGTTCTTAATCAATTTGTGGGGTATGCCCATTAACTTGTCTAAGTTGGAACATGCACCCACTTAATCTGTGTGAGATGTTATTGTAAGAATGAAGACACTGAAGTATTGTAATGCATTATCAGAACTGCATGTTGACGTGATTCATCATGTGCATACAATGCAGGAGGCCTCGCTCTTGATGTAGGAGCACCTGTCATTTCATAATTATCAGACACAATCAGCTTGGACAAACAACTTTATCTAGGGAACTTTAAATTAATGTTGCCTTAACACATGCCTTTTCCTCTGTTTCGGAACTTCAAAAATTGACTGGAATGCTTCTCGCTTTCCCTGAATTTGCATTGTTAATTTATTTCATTGAAATCTACAGTTACACATACCCCTTCTGGTTTCTAAACAATGTCTTTTTCATTTGATTTTTAATCGAAGAAGCATCTCTCGTGTAGTTCAAATATTTAATAATCATAAGGTGCCTAGCAATTGGGTAGGTTTAAGCAATCCGTTTTGTTTTGTGAATTTAATAAGGATACTAAATCAATACATCTGTTCATATTTCCATTAACTACACCACTGCGTTGGAACAAAAACTTTCGAAGTCCCACCCAGTACAACAGAAAATCAATTGTGCAATGTAAATGTATGATGCAGTGACAGTTTGAGTGCCATATTAAGTGTTGCTGTTTTTGATGAATGTATAAACTGAGATTAGCCAATATTTGAGTAGAGTGCACCATCTTCTCAGCAGTAGCTCTATTAGTGCAATGTATCGGATCCGTCCAGCCCTATGGGGATCACCAGAGTTATTTCCCTTTGTTGTAAATAAATGAATATTTAAACACACCTGTGATACCTTTGTCTGTATATATTGTTCACTGTTACAGATAGAAATAAATGTTAACTTATTTATTGTAAAATGTTTTGTGTTGTTTTTTTTTTCTTTCAATCAGAGTAAAATATGATTATCTCTGCAACATATAGCCCATTGTTAATGTTAATGAAGCTCCATGTAAGAGGTCATCAAAATTTTCTACCTTCAGAAAAAGGAGAGTTTTAAATATGAAATAATTCAAGATGCAAGTAACTATAACAAAACCAAGATAACAAGATACTGTGGTTTTATTAATATTCAAGGGTATCAATTTTCAGGGTTAAAGTGAAAACCACTGTTTCTAGGATATGTAAATTCGTGGCCAATGATCCTATCTATACAAATGTTAGTAGAAATTGCACTTCAATGAACATTTATTTTCATGGATAAACTTAACAACAAAATCCACGAAAATTGGTATTCAACGAATATTGATGAAACCACAGTATCATTTAATTATATAGGTATTTTGAGTTAGTTTGAGATGATTTCAATGATCATTGTTGACCACCAGTCTCCTCTTAGTCCTCCAAGCTCAAATTTTTGACTATAAATCTTTTCTATTCTGAAAGATTAAACACAGGTGCTCTAAAATGACACTTTAAACCCCAGTTGAAATGTGGATTACACAGCAGCATGCACTGTTACCAGTAATCATTGAAATGGAGTATGTATCAATTTGTGTCCTCTTCACCCAATTGTCATTTCATTTTTCTAGCGATCGGTTTGAATTTCAGTTGCAATATCCATGTATCAACAGAACACTCTTGTCCTTTGAATCAGCATGTAATGTACATTAATGGATTATGATTTTCTAACATTTTACCCATATATGTGCTCACTGGGTTCTAACATTAAAATGCAGCAGAGAAAGAAAATTTCAGTTTACTAACATTGATTAAGGAGGCTCACTTACTGCACCTTAAAATGTTTCTCAAATCAGCAGAAACTGACTTGATTATGAAAGATAGTATGATGCATAATATATCAAATAAGCAAAAACAAACAATTTCTGGGAGAAAAACCAAGACTTTCTGAAAATGAATTCGATAAATATGAACAAATGCCTGAGGCGGATTTGAACTCGGGATCTGTGGTTAACAAGTCCGATACTTTAACCACTATACAATGGTGATATTAATCAAATTGTTCAATACATGTACAGACAATTTCACTACACATTTATTATAAACTGCATCTTTTGACGTAGTGTCCTAAAAAGTATACGCATTGATGTAGTGAGCTACCTTTTTATATTGATGAAAATCACAAAACCAAGCTTTTATGACAGCAAATTTTTGCCTTTATTGCAATATCATAAAATACAGTAACAACTGAAATCAACAGCTCAGAAGTGTTATTTGTTTAAAGCATAATTATGGTTTAATGGCCATTAATGAAAAACCCAAGTGTCAAAAGTTCATAAAATGCAATCTGTTAAATTTCTTAAAACAAGGTTGTACATCAGCTTAAAAAAAGCATGATAGCATACTTTCCCGAAATTTTGTAATCTAAACTGGACAACTTGTCTTTATGGTTTTTTTTAATCACTCCCACGCTAATAAATTACATGTTTTAATTAACACACTGCTTTTTAAAGCTGGTTAGTTATAATGACAACATGAAAACTAACATATACATACACAAATCAGCAAAGACAATACAAGATGATGAACCCTTAGAATTTCACATATCTTATACAAGCCATCATATGGCAAATGTTGCAGTGTGTTTAGATCTGTCATATAAAATTCTAGAATGTTTACATATACATAACAATGTACAAACAATCACAGAATATGCATTTTGAGAGATTCTCTGTACCAATCTTGTCTAATTGATGACATAACACTTCTAGAAAGATAAAAATTTGTAGCATGTGGTCAGAGATTTGCATGGTGAGCTTTGTGAGATGATTGTAGATTAATAAAATGAATATGAAATACAGTCAACTTTCTCATTTTTTCAGAAAGTTTTGATGCATTAAAATGTGATCCATTTCTTTTTTCATTTCTCTATCATTTTAAAGGCAATCTCAATTTCTTTTGTAAGCGGGTTTGAGTGAGGTGGTACAACCAATCTCTGAATACCTCTTGCTTTAATAGAATGTTTTAATGGGTCAATTAATGAAGAAATCTGTGTATATCAATTACAAACTCAATTGATTTTTAAACTTTTTAACAATAGGTCTCATCAACCTTCAACCTATGCCTGGTAATGAAAATCTGAATAAAATATGGAGTGTAAAGTGTCTCCATAATCACAGCTGTCAATCAAAACTCGGACAATACCTGCTAATATTTCTTGACAAAACAATTCCTATATACTGGTATTTAATTTTTGATAGGAATTTCTTCATCAGAACTCTGTCCCAAGCTTGAATAAAAGAGACACATTAATTATGAACGATCCACTCATCCATCCGACAATTAAAGCAGTGTAGATTGGTGGGGCTATAGGACCCCCCTAGGCTAATCAAAACTGGCCACAAAGAAAACACAACCTTGGTATCCAGAAAACAACAAAGGTATAAAAGATTCTATACTGAAACCAAAACAATTGTAACACAGTCATATTTTGATTTCACAGACATCGTACACTATCACCTTCCAGTAATACGACACAACCCAGTGTCATGTGATAGTGTCACCACAGCAACAAACCGTAACAACCTAACTGCTTGGGGAACAGTTCTTTACTGGATTTAATCACAAACTTTTAGTTGTAATAATACGTAATTTTCAAGAAAAAAAATTATTACAAACTTAAAATTGTATACATGGTTAGTTATTCATCAAGAAAAGCATTTCTTTACTATCTATATAAAGAAGCAACCAAATATTGGTCAAATTATTAGTTTGTGCACAACTATAAGCTACCGTAGTCATTTCATCAACCAGGGACTATAAACAAGATTTAAACTCATATCAAATAAAAATCAAAAACAAATTTTCTGAACCACTGCAGATTTGTAGACAAAAACTGGAAGACAAAACTGAAAATCAGAACGAACAAGAGGCTGTGATGATATTCATTCAAAAAGATATCGTCAAGATCTTTATAGGTTAATACAGATCTGCTGCTATACTCTGTAATCGCAGCAATTTTAAAATGCAATACTACTCATACATAGTAAAAATTTCTTTAAAAAATTATCTATTTTGAAGAGGATTGAGGATTTCGTCAGCAATAAACACTGTACTAGAATGATCAAAGATTACCTAACAGACATAATATTACATAAAACTATACACAATTATTTCATTAACACAAGAATGTCACAACTACCGGTATGCAAATGGTTTGTACACCTGAATTTATCGGATATTGCACATGTACGTGTAGAAGTACCTCTTCGGCAAAAAAAAAAAAAAAATAGTGAAACATAATGATCATATGGCAAATCATTGGAACAAGCAACAGGCATAAACAAATATATATAATGAGTATATAATCTGGCAGAAGGTTTCAATAAAACATAGCAGATTCATAATGTACTTCTGGTAAAACTACAACCATTATAAACAAGAATAAAAAAAAAACTCTGGAAGAAAAGAGAAATGTACAATCAGCATGAAAATAAGTACAAATGCCCGTACAAATATCACAACTAGCTAGAATCTGGTCCGCACATGATGTCCGTTAAAAAAACAGAAATACCCTTGATATAAATGGTGGTTTTGATATTTTAAATGGCAACAAAGACAAAACACAAAACATCAGTATCTGCTTGATAACTAAAGGCAAGAATTGAAAAACAATTCAAAAGATATAGGCTATAAAAGATTTCCAGTAAAATATTTAAACCATTAACAAAACAATATGCCATTATCTACATGAACAAATGTATCAAATAACAAATATAGACAAGAAATTAATGCTTATTAATATAATGTATATAACAACCCTTTTTTCTCTTTTTACACAATTGGAATGCAAAATTCTATCATATCAAAAGCTCAGCTTAAAACTGTCACAATATTTTTGTATTTATATGGGGACATTTTTCAAAGTTCTATAACTCTTACAACCCCCTTTTCATAAAACGGGTTGTAGTTAATTTGGAATAGATTGAGGTCTTTACCATTGGTTCCAACCTTAGTATTAAACATTATATGCTGTAATAGATAAACCTTACCATATCTACAATACTCTCACTCTAACTCCTTATTGATCAATAACAATATAAAATAATCATACATATACATGTATATTTACAGGCATGTCATAGACTGTTTGCATATCACCTTACACAGAATATATAAATTATAATGCTTGTCCTACATCAGCTAATGAACACTATCCCACACAACAGACTCTGTCATGGTCAGTAGGTTCATCAGCGGCTTCTTGCCATCTGTTGAGAGCTTCTTAAGGGTAGTGGCGTCAATGTTTATTTGACTGGAGACTTCAGATTCTCCACAAAACTCTGAACACTATGTCGAAAGCAAGCACCAAAACTCTGTAACACAAAGACATATACATTTCAATTATAACGAGTTGCTTTTAAAATTTAATGTTAATTGCTTAAACAAAAATTTGCCATTATCTTTTTTTCTTTTTTTTTCTTATCCTATTTACACACTGGGAGCAAAACCTTGCAAGTATTTAAAATATTACGACAACAAATCAAAGGAGTAGAAAAACAACAAAAACTTGAATCTCTCTAACCAAAATATCCACAAAATAAAATAATAAAGTTCAAAAGTATGTACATGTAATTCATAAAGCTCATTATAAACCATGATGATATGTATACCTATCAGACATGGTCACGTCTGGTCAGACTTCACTTTATTTTTGAGTAAACTGAACACAGACTGAACTCCATGTAGGCTGGCCTTGACCCCCGACTGAACCCCCACGGCACTGGCCTTGACCCCGGCCTTGAATGTCTCCCCTATAGTCTCCAACTACAGACCACAACAAAAGACCATGCAAATCAGACAAAGTAAACAAATAGTAAGACAAAGAAAGTCTATGGTGGTTTTTTCTTTAAGCTGGTTTTCTACTGATTGAACGACTACATTTATAAGCTTATCACACAACTATATGTATAGATAGGTACCAAGAGAGAGTTCACAAAATTGATGCTTTCATAATAGTTTTAGTTCTTTTTTTTTTTAGTCATTTAAATATTATATTCTTGCTTTCAATCAGTAGAAAACTTGGGACAGGAGGACAGAACAATGATCAAATAAGCTTAAATAAATATTACAGAATAAAACAAATATTGACAACAAATACAAGTATAGCTAAAAAACATAAATAAGGAATTTCCATAAATTTAATGAAAATTAATAAAATATTAGTATTTGAAAAACTATTAATATGTACTGTGTATGTAAAATCTTATTAATTTCAATACTGCTGATGTTTTCAGGATACATGTAACATACCAACTAAATAAAACACCCATTCGTGATTGAAAAAAAAAATGTTATCATAAAGAAATGTACAGGGTGAAGAGAGGGCCAATCAAGGAGATGGAAATTTTTAATTCACATTTACATACTGCTGAAAATTCTGATAATAGGTGTGTTTGAGCTTGTCTTGCTGTAAAAATATTTTGAACAAGTTTGTTGTAAACATGAAAGTGTTCCAACAACTTGGATATCTTCTAATATTATCTGTTAATGCTCCGCATAACTTTGTAATTGCTGTGAGATTGAAAAATATGTTTTTGAAATATCAAGAGTTACTGCGAAATCCTCATTGTTTATGGGGAACCAATGTTCGTGGTTTTCATGGGTAACCCTTGCCCACGAATTAACAGCCCCACGAACCTATACACAATCACTCGTTTGATATTTATTAAAATTTTCCAATTACACTCCCAACAAAATTATGTCCCCTTGAACCAGGACTAACCACAAAATTGATCCCCTCAATTAAAAAATTATTCCACCGTAATTCTTAAAAGGGATTTTTACTTGTCCAAAAGCAGTGATAATAAATAAAGTCTAAAGTGTTTGAATGACCCTCTACACCTGACACAACAGATAACAGCTCACTATACAGGTAGCTCCATCCCTAGACCTACCTTGTTTTTCTGTGTGGGGGTGGGAGTCTGAATTCCATGTGCATCCAGATATTTTTGAAATCGCAACTGAAAACACATAGAGAATTTATAATAAACCAACTTAATAGATTTTAAAGTTATGTCCATTATCTAACTTGATAGGTAAGGAAAACTTCAAATACAATGTCAATGAATATACTTGTCTTATTAGACAAGACATTATATGAGACTTACTTGATTTACCTGTACACATGTACTTGTTTTGTTTAATAACCATAAGGTCCTACCTTACAAGCCGCCTCTATTGTTTTACAGAGTGGACCTGCTGAGGGTTCACAGTGGAATATGTGGGCGTAAAACTGGTCCTCCGCTCCATGCATGATGAATCCTCCCAATCTGTAACAACATAAAATAAGAGTTATCTCTCTTTTCTCTCCGATCACTAACTGACGGTGATTACATGTATTACAGAAACGTACTTGGAATTCTCCATGGCGATTCCCATGAATGACAGAAAGCGAATGCGACAGTCATCTATCTTGTTTTCTGGCTTCTGAAAAAAAACCCCAAAACAAACAGATATATTGGTGCAATTCCTAGACAAAATCTTCGAGTTACACTTTATGAAAACGAGAAGTTACAATGTTTACCCCGCGTTCTGTGATGGTGAGAGTGGAGGGAGCGATAGCCACATCCACAAACATCCACTTCTCTGGAGGAATCCGGCTATACACCGACTCTATTGCATTATTAAGTATGTCAGTACCTAGAAAAAGAACAATATAGTAGGCAATCTTAAAATAAGAATTATATGCATACAATGATACTACATAAAACAGATAATAAAGCTCTTTATCTCTGTCTGTAATACCTGAGGAGTTTTTACCTGTAGGTTTAGAGACCCTCTCCCTCCCCAGGTAGTGACAGCGGATGACTTTTTTCGGTTCCTCCATTGGAGTTGGGAAGGAAATACCTGGAATATTCAAGCAGATAATTTTTGATATATGCCAGATCTCAACACACAACCTTAATCTGTGCTTTTTACATGAAGAGAGTATAAGGTATATTTCTGTAATTTAATTGTTTTTCCAAATTTAAGATGAGATAGAGTTTGTATAAAAACCATTTTAGATCTATAACGATATTACATATGGCATGTTAAAGATTCAAAGAGTATATTTTTCTATCGAATGTAAATGACATAAACTACATCTAAATGTATTTGAATTATCAGTAAAAATTACTGAATGAGGAAAGTTAATTATTTGATATTACAAGAAACAATTTTCCTTTCTTTCTAAGAGAATTTTAACATCAACTCTCAGTTAATGCTGTAATTAAATTTTCATTTGTGACCACTAAATTTTTGCAATTAACTATGCTGCAACTTAACCTTTTCTCTCTGGACCACAAAAACATTGAAATTGACAATACATGCTAGGTAAACTAATATTCCACCAACTATTCTGATTGACTCTCATGCTAAGAACAAAAGACTCTGTCACTTACTGTTGTACAGACTTTGGAAGGACATCTTCTGTCCGTTGGCCTGTCCATTGGATTTCTCCAGGTTGGGGAGGTCGGTGGGGCGACTTAACCGCTGCACCACTGCATTCTGTTCAATGTGGCGCTCCAGCATGATCTTCTTACAGATATCCCTCAGGGTGTTGGCGATGTGGCGGGCCGGAGTGTCACAGCGGAACACATGACACATGTGTTTTCTTGTTGTCTTGTCGCGAGCCACATACGCAAAATCCCTGCATTAATGAATGGCTCATCAAAAATACTTTATAAATCTTCATGAAATATGGTGGTTTAAATTACAGAGAATAAAAGTATCACATATATTTGCAGATAGTTTTTCTTTGTACCCAACAACCATACACAAGTGTATAACAAATCAAAACAACTACACTGTAATTAAATGTATCTATTTTATAAACATTCAACAAAGTGTAGATAAAAAATACTTTATAGAAAGTGTAATTTTCACCATCTACCAATAGAAACTAGAAATTGCGAATTTCAAAACACATCGCATTTACACACAATATCACACTTTACCTCTCTCTGTGTAAGCAGAAAAGGAAGAAAATTGATACATTACATTGAAAAAACATCTTAATTCTCAAGAGTTTATCAATTTTACTTTATTAATTAGAGTTATCATCAGTTGATTACTTTAACAATTCAACAAGTATTAATATTTCACTGATTACATTAAATTGTGGACACTGACCTGCCATTGTCCCTGCCCACCCCCCACACCCTGATGGACTGTATGGGCTGGGAGTTGAGGGTGGTGAAGTCCTGGGTGTCCACCAGTCTCAGACTGTCACTGTCCAGGTCCATGTACAGATCCTTACCCTGCAGAGAACACACTCAACTCACAACAGGCAACAAACTCAGAACACGCAACAAACTCAGAACACGTTACAGAATCAACTTGATAATAAACAAGAGCTTTTATTCAGTATCCTGATTCACTAGAAGTCCTTTTATCTATCTAGAAAAAAAAACTAGCCAAAAATAATGTTTATTACAAATTGATGAAATTTAATTCTATAGTGTTCAGATTGTAACAATACAGCTATTATGTGTCTTTCCCCCTGGAGGATACATTTGTCACACTTACATCTCCCCATCTGCCGACAACATCATTGATGTCGTTCCTGCCAAACGACAGGTCCACGATACACTTGTTGACCGCTCGACTGCTCCTCTCTGGGGTCAGGTCTTCCTCTGCTATCTTGACCCAGCCCAGCGACTGGACCGCAAACCGCACAGGCTTCTCGTGGGGTTCTGTCTTTTGTGGTTCTGATTGTGCATCTAACTTTGCAGACCTATAGCAATTAAAAATCTAGAATGGGAAACTGTAGCCAATTTTCTTAAAAAAAGACAGACTCTCAAAAAAATCTATAACTCCTCATATACTACAATTCTGTGGCAAGAGAGATAACTCTCCCCAAATTTTTTATGACTCATATTCTGTAAATATTTTGTTTCATTGAAAATCTCAACATAATTTATATTATTTTTTTTTTTACAAATTAACAAGTATTACAAATATTCTTATTAATCTATATAAAGTTGATTTACAAGGTTTTTTTAACAAATAAGCACCATACTGTAGGAGTGGCCGACTTACATGTTTTGTAGTGAATTAGCGGCATATTGTAGAGCATGCCCCTCAAACGCCTTCAGTGGCTCCTCCGTGTTTGAGGACACACTAGAGGGACTGGAAGGAACAGATCCGTTAGTGGTGGACCCCGAACTCTGTCAACAATAGGTACATAATTGAAGATACTCTATAGGTATAGTATACTATTTTTAGAAATCCAAAAGAAACACATTCTAGTTGATAACATACATTACAGAATTGCACACATATCAAACTACTGGTACTGTGTTTACATTAATGATTGAATACCAATTTCTGTTATATTATCTGATGAACAAATGAACAATCTTAACAATATTTATTGATTAATCGGCTGTTCTTTCATACTTGTACTACAGTTTAAAAGTTTACTTAGATCTTACAAAGAAATGAAAGGCTTTGATTTGGCGGTAATTAAGGGAGGAATTATTCATGACTGTATGTATTTTATCAAAGAATGAACCTTTTAGGACTTTCTCCTCAAATGGTTTGTTAAAATGACGTAAGCACTGTAATTTGCTAATATCAGTTAGCTATGCAAAAAATTGTTCTGGCTAGATCAGGCTGAACATCTTTTACAGATTCAAAATCAAGAGTAGTACATGTACATACTGAAGTACTCTTGACGGAGAGTGATCTGAGTGTGGTTTGTTTGACATCAGGGGTGGTGGGGGAGGGTGGCTCCCTCTGGATGGTACCGCTCTTGATGTGCCAGTAGTATGCCCCCTCCTCGTCTTCACACTTCTCCCAGCCAGGGGGCAGCACCACTTCTTTTGGTGGATCCTACAAAAATAGGTCAAATAGTACCTTACAAAATAGGTCAGATAGTACTCACACTGTATGACCGGACCATAAACATAATGCATAAGCAAGCCCCTTGACAGGTTTCTTTGGTGTGGTTTCTCTATTTCAGTTCTAAAAGTGCAGCTCTTGTCAAGAGAGATATTTATGTAAAGGCGAGAAATAAAGAATAAAGATTACGGTAGGACACGAGTGGAAATCTCAGAAATACGGTTGTGACAATCGGATTGGTGAAATCCTTCATCAAAAGCAACAGTTAATCACCGTGGAATCAGAACAACCAAACGAGTTCCTCCGATCAATAAGAAAGGAGACACTGGAGAGAGTTCTAATTACTCTATATCGCAGTAAACTGTAGGCAATGCATCTTTAGTTTTCACAATCACAGTTTTACTGAAGTATCTGGCTGCGGTATCTTCGTTTTGTGCTAATGAATAATCCTCAAAAACTCAAGATCAAGAGCATCTCAAGACACAGGGTCTCCTAGCTTGCATGACACGAAGGAGCAGCATTATTTTATGCACACTTCTTTTTTCGGTTAACAAGATCTACAAGTCTGATCAGAGAAATGGGTTTAAATCAAAGGAGTCTTGCTGCACCCACTATCTTGTCACAATCTTGTTACAAGGTCAGTTATGGCTGGATCCCATGACTAGCAATACATCAATTTAACATAACGGCATTCAGTGGAGAGTATAAAGAGATGTATACTGAATAAGTTTATGCAGAAAATTACTTTCGTCATAAATCGCATTCTGCATCCGTGGTGCCATGATGACATCGCTGTCTGGCATCAATGTATCTTACCGGGAGCAAGGAAGTGATGGCCTGACCAATGATACGCCAGACACATGAGAGCTTGCGTAAAAGCTATTGACCAAGATCAACATTACCAAATCTTTTATGATGCCCGATATGAAACTAGGATAAGGGTTAAATCTACATATACACTCCCACATTTTATTTCATCTCCATTCACTCTATTGGACAAATGTACAACTGAGCTTTTTCAATAGAATGTTTCACATATAAAACTAGACTTACATGATTAAGGCAAATTAAACCAAGTGCACTGTATTTGATACTAAATACACCCACTTTATATGGGAGAAGAAGCCAATATTTGTATATATTAATGTTTGATTGTCAAGTCTTGAATTACCCCTGTTGGCGTCGTTTCCTCCGAGCCCTCCGGTTCCGAGGACTTGTTGACGACAGAGTAGATGTCCTCATTGACTGGTCCATGGACATGTGACCCATCATCTGATCTCGCATCCGAATGGATTCCACTGTCAGGTGAATTTATGTCAAACCTATGAAAATACATTTACTCTGCTAATATCTTATTTAGAATAAAATCAATCCCACTTTCGCATGTAAAAACTTGTCTGGAAACCATAAATCATGGATTCATAATGCATTTTTTAAAATAATGAATTTTTGATCCTATGCCTCTTAGAGGACAAACACTTCAAAACTTCCACTTATAGATGTACAAGACAAGTTACACAGATTTGACTGAAAATTAATAAAATTTTGAACCCTCATTGTTAAAGAAATATTTTTATCCGAACAACCAGCATACTTATTCCAGATATAATAGACTCTTTGATTTCTTACATTAGTAACAGTTTTACTATTGTGACATCTGCTCATATCTTACTTTGAAGGAACATTTTACGGTGGCTCACTACATCTTGAACGATTTTCTCAAATTGGCAAAAATTTACTTGATTATGATAGATATAATGGACAAGAAGTATTTAAGTCAAATAGGCAAACAATGTGCAATTTTGGATGAAAAATTACATTTTCCAAAAATTTAATTCAATAAAAATGAACAAAAACTCCAGGTGGATTTGAACTCATGATCTGCGGTTCAGAAGCCCAATACTTTAGCCACTGAGCTTCGATGATATACAACCAAATCGAATGATATAAACAGTTTAACAAAATATTTAAATCAACATCTTGTGACATAGTGTCTTAAAAAGTATAAGTCTGGGTGTAATGAGCAACCTTAAAGACAGTTTTGTTAGTCATTGGAGTTTAAAAAAGGTGGGAAAACGATCTTTTACAAGTGAATGGATCATTTATTGATAAATATTCAAATTGAATAACAATGTATTGGTTTGATGCTAACTTGACTTTGGTTTGGTTGACTGGAGACGTAATTCCACTCCATTCCAATTCCAGATCCAGGTCGGATGAGACGGATTGCGACTTCTCCTTGGCTTTGCTCTCCAGCATGGAGTAATACTCCAGGAATCCAGTTGATTTCTTTCCGTTCTCCTTGCCTCCTTCCTGTGAATTCTTCTCCTCCTTCTTCATCAGATTTTTCTCATTTTTCAACATATTCTGCTTTAGCTCCTTGTTTTCACTTTCAGTTTCTTCCTCCTCTGAAGAGGATGAACTGTCCACAGACAAATCACCAAGCAGTTGCTGTTTCTCACTTTCGTTGGAGTATTTATCCGACACAGATTTATTGTCTAACAGAGACATGGAAGATGGATCAACTTCATTGTAGATGTTCGAGTCATTGTGGTATGCTTCTTTGTGCAGTTTACTGGATTTCATCTTAAGCTGGTCTTCAAATCGGTAGTTGGGGTTGGAAAAACTCAAGAAAGTGTTCTCTGGATCTGCAAAGATAAAGAATTTTTTTAACTCTTGATCCATGTTTTCTCTTATAATCTCTTTCAGAAACCAGTCCTACATGACTATATATACATATTCTGCTACATGGTACAGGTCCATAGGCCTATTGTCATCACAATGGGACATACTAACCACTCTAACCTCATCATCTAATGACTATAGAAGTAACAAGAAACAATACATGTACCGGTAGTATAATAGGTTTTTTTTTTCTCAAAGAGTTAGTCAATCCATGCTCATGCAAACATATTTTGTAATGCCATAACTGTACAGCAATTTTATCAGTGTTTCAAAAGAATAAACTTCTTTATTCTATTATTTCTTCATTAGTTTATACTATCCATGTTTCTTGGCTGGGTCAATGTCAGATTTGTCCATATACTTATCTTTGAAGTTCCAACTTATTAAATTAACTTACTAATATACGATTTAAACACTGAAATCCCAATACACTTTGATTTTATTCTATGCCATACATTTAGTTGAAATTCACATAACTCTTCAACATCTGGAGGTAAAATTCTACAAAATGGCCAAGACAATCCAGCCTTATCAAAATGAAATTTTAAAAAATATTGTTAGAAATCTACCAAACAAAGTTTACAAGATTTTGACAACATTCTGGCAAATACAATAAAGTAACTGCACAAATCTCCAAATCAGAGCTCATATAAAGATCAATGCCTGGGGTCAAACACCTCTGTTGGCAAATGTAATTTTGCCAGGAAATCTCAAATTCTGTAGATTGGTAAATGACAGCTTACCAATATCAGAAGTAATTACACAAGAGTTATACTTGGGTTCTGAGAAGTTCTGGTGTTTACTTCAACAACCATTCCTGCATCCATTTCGATTTTGACATCCTTTTAGCATCGATTTGAATATCAAATCAAATAATAATGCTAAATGCAAATTTACATTTTCTTCAATATTTTGCACAATGGCCCATAAAATGTCAAGATGTCATGTTTCTGGGATTGGATGCATGCAGTGGTGGAAATCATTCAGAAAATGGATAAGATGTAGCAGCTAGAGAACTTCCTCAGTCCCAAGATTTACAGCAAGTTCAAGACTTATCGATTACCGTTTTTCAATTTGAATTAAATTGTTCCACAAGTTTTTACCAAACTTGCAGAAGATTTGACAATCAAAAATTCAATTCTTCTTCATTTCCAATTTAAATTTTGTTTTTTATTGAAATTTTTGTACCGTATTTAAAATTCAAACTAGACTTCCTCACAAATCATGAAACAAATTAATAAAATCATAACAATTTAAACATTATATTGTGAATGAAAAGTTTGATTATTAAGTAAGGTAAAAAAAAAACGTGAAGTTTTGCCAGTGTTGCCAAAGAGACAAGATTGTGGGTAGGAGCTCTTCATACACAAATCTTAGGTTACAGTTATTAATTTAACTTATGGAAAAATTGAGAATTATTGTAATCTGACCAGTATTTTCCAATGCTATTTCAAGCATTCAACTTCTACACAATTTCTAAGCCTTTTATTCATTAAATTTGATACACTGAAGTGGTCACTAATATTTTTCAAAGGAAACCATATTCTGTTATTTGTATAAACTCTGACTAAATGATCCATTCCACCCACTTAAGTACCAGAGTACTATTAGCTTGCTTAATCCATTAAAATTTCATGAAAACAAAATCAACTGCCACTGCATGTATGGTTTAAAGTCACGTCTGAATAATCTGAGGTGACATCTGATGCTGCAGAAGCAAGATACAGCATTAACTCTTTTTATCACCCTACAAATTGTTCAATTGCAATTTCAGTGCAGTTATCATCCATCAACTCCCATAAGACTAAATAAACATTTTTTTCTGGTTTAGATTTATTTATGGTCATAAATTGAAGAGGAAAGAAATGAAGCAGAAATGTCATCAGAGCCTCTGATCTTATGGCAGCCCTCTAGTTGTAGGACCAAAGATCATTTTGCAGTTGATACAAATCTGTGCAAAGGCCATGAGGTGAAACACTAATATTGAATCATTGATTGGGAGTGACCTTAGAAAGCTATAGGAGAAACAGCAGTCTCCTTCCATTCTCGGTCATCAAATCACAATTAGGACTGTACCGGCCCTATAATAACCAGATGAGGCCACGAGATGAGACCTCCACATAGTATTTTGCCAGGATGATTTTGTCTTGCGCTCCAAGTGTAATTTGGTTCCGCTCAACAAGCTGGAAATCTGCGATTCCTGGAGATTTGATTTCTCAAAGATCCAATGAAATGAATCAGCCAAGTGCTGTCAAGCATAAACTTAGTGTCATTCACAAAAAAAAACCTAACAAGAGAGCTCGCTAGTTGCTACAATATCTACCAGTACAAAGTTTCACATGTAAAATAAAACTCTCAATGAAAAGTATTTTTCATTCTCTGTTCAACAAATCAATTTGAAACAAGAAAAAATTTTTTTTTTTCATGATGCAGGCAACATTCCTTTATTTTTCAAAACGAACATTAAGTACATCTGTCTCAAAGCGAATACCTTTAAATCATTAACGATTACGAACAATGCAGATGCTTTTGCATCATCGACTAAGGGCTGGGTGCAGCTCTAGAGTCCCTAAAGAGTTTGTTTGAACGAATGGCAGCTAAATATGGACCAGTGTACAAACTCAATAAAGTTACCAGGTACAATGTTTTAATAATATCTGATAACACATGCGGTGCAATTGCTTTTATTTCGGACATCTAATTATCAAACAATATCAATAGAGTTAATCACATCTTAATCTGCATAATTTCATTAATCACCCTGATTTTTATTTCCAAACCTATAGACTACATTACCGTGATGCTATCACAGTCTGTGCCAAACATTTGTTCACTATTTTTATCCCAAATTTTGCATTGATATTTGCATTGTCGCATTTTGAATGCATTTCTTAGGAAAATTATTACACAATAGTTAAACCATTATTCTGGATTGATTGAAAAATAATGTATCCACCTATTTATAATTTCCTTGTTTCTGTGTTGTTTGGTTTATCTTACCAAAATGAACACATAATTTGTTTACATAACCATACCCTACGACAAAGTTTGCATCTGATTCAAAAGTCTGAAAATTATTATCTTTCCAGTATTTCCTTGGTTATAAAAAAAAAACAACAAAATAAGACATCTAGAAGTTGTGGATATTGAGTAACTGTAGCATAACTCTAACAAACTTTGATATTATTTTTTTTTTCACAATTATTTAATTGTTAGTCATTTTAGTTGTCAAACAGTTCCAATGTTAGACCAGCTGACCAACGCAGAAACTGTTTGACTAGTCAAACAAACATGCACACATTTCTTTTAACCTTTATTGATGTGATATATATAAGGACCTCCTTTTTTATGTAAAGCAAAAAAAACCTTAAAATGATTTTTTAATCCATTTAATATTTCCTGTATGAGTCTTCCAAGAAACTATCATGGGAATTTCTGATCTATCTCAATTCAAGACCAGACAAAAAGTACAGGGAAGCAAAATTCAATAATCTTCCTATAATGAAATTCAATCTGAAAAACTGTTCCTCTGATAGCCTTGGAGTTCCTTCTTTAGCCTAATTACCCTTATGAATGGGAAAACACAGTTGAACAAAGCTAGACTGTTGATAATGAATGGGTCTGTTAACGATGATTTTGACTAATTACTGCCTGGACATTAAGGGCGATTTAAATAATGATGCAATCAGGGAAAGTGTTCCAGGCATCAATTTCTTCCGCACTTAACCAGATTTGATTTATAAATCATTCAAAAACAGCTGAATATACAGGTGGGAAGTTACCTGGGCTAAAACCTGTTTTACTAATTAAAATATAAATCAAATTGTTGTTATTCATTAGGTTTTTCCCCCACTTTTCATTAAAGCACAGCTTCATAATAATATTACTGCCATAAAAAAAACTAGCATACTATCCACTGCATATTTCTTATGGGATTCTAATTTAAGGTCAGACGACACGTTCCTCAATTTTAGATAACTTTTTCCAGGAATTTGTTAATGGTTTACAACTACTTTGACAAGCTTTCTTGCAAAAAATTAGGGTACCTTACCAGGCATTTCTGCAAAATACTAGAATATGCAATTTCCTATATAATCTTCTTGAAGATACACTTGAATTGCTGATATGAAAATAAATACATCTACAGCAAAGCTAAATTCTCTAAAATAGAACTATATTTCCGCCGGGGCGGGGCTTTGAACTCACGACCTCTAGAACCTATACGCTACTGGCAGTGAGCGGCCACGGTTCTAACCACTCGACCATCTAGGCATATAACCAAATACAAGTAAATTTTGATCATTTTAAAAGTAATTGTAAAATTAAAATTTTTTGTTGGAACTCTTTATTACGAGGAGATACAAAAAAGATTCTCGAGGAACGTGTCGTCTGACCTTAAATGCTTTTTGCACTTTTCTGGTGGTTGTTAATTTGGTACTGAACTAAAAACTTTGAATGTAGACTTTCCGCTTTATGCCATTACTTAGCTGAAGTCCACCAAACTAATAAATATTTGTATTTACATTACATTTATATATAAGTCATTCATCAAAGGTATTAATTTTCATTAGTGTCCTGGTACTATGAAGTTTCAAACCTTGCAATATTGCATTAAGTATGCCAATTAATGAATTCCTATTTCACAGGTAGGTACATAATTTGTTTATATATACCAGGATATTTTACTGCGATATGGAAAGCTAGTGAAAAAAACCCCAACTTTTCAGTTTATCTTTTGTCGCAAATCGTATTATATCCATCATATATTCTCAAGAAAAATTATTATATCAGTTGATAAATGGAAGTGACTACCATATATCATCATATCTAATATCATAAATAAACGATTCCCTGACAAGACTTAAGTTTTATATAATAAAGCAAAGAAATTGCGTATAACAGTTGTGCAAGAATTTATGGCCCTCATTAACAAATCAGTTCATTTTGATGGAGACAGAGGGGTTCAATAATATTTTCTTACCAGTCAGAAATAATTATAAATATGTCCCCTGGGAGTAATAAATAGGGTGATTCATGCCGTCCTTAATTATCTCTTACTGTCTCCCTCATCTACCCTCGCTAACCTGATATAATGGCCCGTCTCACGCTACTTTTTAAACGACATGAATTCAACAACCAGTATTCATGACCACAGCAATAATATTTTGCAATCAAACAATTAATTTCATACTTTTGAAGTAAGATCTTGATTGGAAATATTGTTTGAGTAATATGCTCTCAAACTTTTGGTGGGCCCACAGTTAAATAATTTTTATTGCGTTCAGACATTTTAACGCCCAAAACTAAATCACTCTGCACTGAAAGCGACATTTTGCCTCGACATACAATCTTTGAAACTGAGTAGCGTATCATTTATTAAAATCAAATGATATTTCAAGCAATAATATTCCAGAAAGAATTTCTGTGAATCTCAACAATATCAGGTTTTAAAGTTTCCAGTTCGTGCCTTGCCTTGTAAAGAGATTTTATGAGTCTTAGTTAAGGTATATGAATTATTCAAACATATCATATGGACGACCCTCACGGAGAGAAACAATAACTTACCATGCAATGGATTATGATGCAGAGTCCACATTTTCTGAGATCCTTTAATTCGTTTGTATAAAGTTCCATACCAAGACATATTTAAATTAAATTTTCTTGTTCGGTTTCTTCGGCGATGAGTCATGTTTGCATTGCTATACCCATGGTCTGTTGTGTAAAACATCATGGCACTCTTGCACAACAGCTTATTTTCTTTAAGCATTTTGATTTAATTTCAGTGAAAATATCCTCAAATTTTTTGGCATTGTTAGATTACAAACTCCCATGTATCAGAAAGGGAACCTGTTGATGCCTCCATTCTAAACCATAATTGCAGACTGAATTCTGTTTCCCATGCAATTTCCCCTCTGAGGAAGAAACCCTTTTTTTTGAGTAATCCGAATCATAAAAGGATAGATGATCAGAGGGAAGCTTCTATCTATTGCTCGCTGGATTTTGATCGGTCAATATAAAGATTCATCCATCAGCGACAAAATTTTCCTTAAGCAGCAAGAGATTGAATCTCTTAACTTCAGAAACACGTCTTAAATCAGGAATATGCCAATCAAATGTTTTCTTAATATACTTTAGATACGATCAAGGGCATGTATCACACTGCACAAGCATCACTAAGAACCACAGCTATCGAGAAAGAAAATCACAAAAGTTCCAAATAAAGAAAGTAATGGAGAAGATACTTAGTTGGGCAGTGATTGGTTGAAACATGAGAAAGCCGCACTCTAAGATCTGTCACAATGTTAGAACGAGGACCGATTTGATTCTCAGCTTCTATACTTATGACTTGGTACAGCCCTTCATTTTGACGGTCTCCAATCGTATCGTACAATGATGATTCATGAGTAAATGAATTCCACCGATGATTTCCTTTATCAGTCTCAGTATTCCCTGAAGTAAATTCATTTTAATTGCAGGCCTAACAAAATTCTATTCCCCGATTCAAAGGAGGAATATAGCAGTCTATTTCAAGATGATCGCTTCTATTGTGGTATAGGGGAGACAATATTACAATTCTATAGAACAAGGAATAATGCACTGCTTTTGGTTCAGACAGCTTCCATTATGTACATCAACCCCGACAGTTCCCCGCCATTATATATACCCATACATAGGGTAAGCTTTGTGTCCAGTGTCTCTGAGATTCCTGCACTGTTTTGGTTGATATCTTACATTAACCTTGGGCGACTGTCACTGATACTTAACAATACGGTTCATCCCTCCACATATATGTGGCTGACGAGATACATTACCGTCATAATTTTTTCCACATCCTCTGGGATGAAAATAATTGAATGATTTTCATTGAGATGACATTCCAAGACTCAACAACAACACCATTGATAATGCCACTCCAAAAAACTGGAAATCCTTTATAAAATCACAATTCTCAAATAAAAAATTCAATGAGTTAATTATCTGCCTAGCAGCTAGCTGGGTTTTAAACAGATGCATCAAGTGACAATCAATATGTTAAACATTTAGCAACACAAATTTTTGTCACCAGCTTCCAATTCAATTTTTAATCATGACTTGCTCTGGTGAGCATTAAGGAGTTAATAAATAAAATTATCACGTTCATAAATTGTTTTTAAGTAATAACCATTACTTCCATAGTCACCATTATTCACGATAATTTGTTGAATAATTCACAAAGCAAATGAACAGTAAATTTCAGGGGGCTTATCCATGAAATGCGCGGATTGCCGTCATCTAATGATCGCAGATTTCATAATATTCAGGAAGTGCATAAAAAGGCCCAGCGAGACTCCACGAACCAATTAAGAGCAGTTTTTTTTGGTGTACAGATTTTAAGCAGACATGCACGATGTAATGATGCTTAAACAATTCTGTAAAGATTTAATTCCCTTTTAAGAAAACTTTTTCTTTAATTATTAATAGTATCACCTCTCACATGTAGATCGTTACAGACAAATTATGAGTACACCAATACATTTATCTGTTTTACTTACAAGATTTAAGGGTTCTAGAGGTTTTTAAATAAAGGAAGTCTTTATGGTTTCTTGAATCAGCATGAGCTTGTTTGATCATTAGAGACACATGAAGTTCTTCCAACTGTACAAATTTAAAGTACACAGAAAAATAGCAATCCTCAATATAAAAAAAACATTTTTTTATATTTCTTGCAATTCAAATGAACAAAAACTGTTTAAAACTCTAGATCTGCAGATCAGTAATTTGATATTTCATCCTCTGAGCTTCAAAGGAAGAGAGTGGATAATATCACAAAATGTCGTGACAAACTGTTATAACAAGTAAAAGTCATGTGGTGTTATAGATGATCTGAAACTGCTGAAAAAACATTGAATTATGACAAATTATAAGTACTGGATTGAAAGTGCAACAGTAGAGATGGAGTGCTCTCTTGGAGCAGCAATACACAGCCATGGCATGCGGCAAGCAACAGCTGATGTAACCTCTTTAGTCCCCTTGATTCATCTTGTCATAAATCATTTACAATCACTATCAATCATACGATAATCCTCCATTGATCTTCCATGCATAATCTGCATTGACAAAGTGTCAAAAATAGATCCATCATGGCAATACTTTGTAGAGGTGAACTATGAGACTCCATTAGCACTGGGCAAGCTCGATCCTAGCTCATTCTAGCACTGCTGTTTATAGCTGCAGTGTATGACAAAAAGCTCTATGACATGGCATATGAATCTATGACATATTCAATAAATGAGGTCCTAGTGACATACATGTACTGTAATAATTTTGCTAATGGCATAGTATGCTAAATATTTGTATATAAGATCATTAGATCAGAGTAACATTTATTATGTCTGTGACATAATGTTTTGGTTCATGTTAATATCATCAGATCGTAGACAACATAATGAGAATGCAAAATACTTTGATGTTACTGTGTCTTATAAGGAAGCAAAAGTTAGGTTAATACAGGAATACAAATACTGGCGTGCGACCAGTTCTCACCGAGTACCATTTCACGCCAGTACATTGTGACGTCATTTCATCAACACATAGAATTATACAGTGTATATGAAAAATGATGTAACAATGTACTGGCGAGAAATGGTACTCGGCGAGAACTGGTCTCACGTCAGTACAGTATTTGATATTGGAATACCCTCACAACACGTGAATATCTTATTATCAATTGAAAATAATTAGTGAAACTATCATGTGATATCTCAAGAAGTCTGCTACACAGACTTTCTGTGGTCTCTCTGTTTTCTACATCAAAAAAGTAGTTAAACTTTTTTTAAGATAAGATTTTTAAGATTCTTCACTTTTTGTAAGATACTTGTAACGGTTTGTAAGACTGTAAACATGTAAAGGTTTGTGAGACTGTAAAATTGTATTAGTTTGTAAGACTGTAAACTTGTAAAGGTTTGTGAGACTGTAAAATTGTATTAGTTTGTAAGACTGTAAACTTGTATAGGTTTGTGAGACTGTAAACTTGCATTGGTTTGTAAGACTGTAAACTTATGTTGGTTTGTGGGACTGTAAACTTGCAATGGTTTATAAGACTGTAAACTTGTAAAGGTTTGTGGGACTGTAACCTTGTATTAGTTTGTAAGACTGTAAACTTGTAAAGGTTTGTGGGACTGTAAAATTGTATTAGTTTGTAAGACTGTAAACTTGTATTAGTTTGTAAGACTGTAAACTTGTAATGGTTTGTAAGACTGTAAACTTGAAATGGTTTATAAGATTGTAAACTTGTACTAGTTTGTAAGATGAAACTTGTATTGGTTTGTAAAATTGTTAATTCATTTGGTTTGTAAGAGTAAATCTGTAATGGTTTGTAAGACTGTAAACCTGTAATGGTTTGTAAGACTGTAAACCTGTGATGGTTTGTAAGACTAAAAACCTGTAATGGTTTGTAAGACTAAAAACCTGTAATGGTTTGGAAGACTATAAACTTGTAATGGTTTAGAAGAATGCAAACTTGGATTGGTTTGTGAGTGTAAACTTGTATTGGTTGTAAGACCGTAAACTTGTAATTTTGTAATATTGTATACACGTCATGTCTTATTTCTGTGATACAGATTTTAAGAAATTTTTGTCGGAGCTCTTGACACAGAAAAACTTTTTTTAGAATGATATAGGGTAAATGTATATGACTTTATAGGATACAATGGACATGTATGTGGTGTTGAATAAAGTGAATATATTATACTTACATGTTATTTGTGACATGTTTCATATTATAGGTTTACTGCTCTAATATTTGAGATGTATAACATATATAGTATTACAAGCATGTTTAGTGTTGAAGTAGAAATTACTTTGCTTGCAAGTGCTTGTGTATTCAATATTCTGGCTGATTTAATGTTTGATAGCAAAGAGAATTATTTGAGCTTCAAAGTTTCATTCAATTTGTTAGAAAAAAAAAAGGATGAAGATCTAAAGCCTAATGTGATAAAAAGAAGTTTCAGATCTTATCTTTAGACCACTATACAGCTTGCTAAATTTAAAATTGGTTTATCATAAATGATTTTTTTTCTCAGAATACATCTAAAGGTCTTTAAAAGGAATTTAATTGCAGTTGATGCCACAAAGTAACCTCCATTACAGGTGATTACAGTATTATTGAAAAGGTCACAGTCCAGAAATTAATTCCATATAAATTCCTTAGTGCCTTTGAAAATTGCTCCATTGAGAAGGCATGTTCCAGTCTCAATGACCTTGCTTTATCCTCTTCTATTGATATACAGTAAAACAATGTCTAAATCAGCACATTCAAGGTTAAGTTCACAGAAAAAGCTCTCTTAAGTATTCTGGCGGCCATTAATGATGCAACTAATGTCATTTATGAAAAGAAATTGTTGAAAAAACCTTTATAAATCTGAAAATGTCCTCTTGCATTCTCTGAGGATTACTGGAGATTTCTCAATCTTCAAAAGAACACAATAAACAAATTCAGATCGCACCTATAATAAGGATCATCTAGGATAGTCATGCTTGTACAGAACTTTATCACAAATCATGCACTGAAATCCGTGTATCTGGAGGCTAGGTTGATCATCAAATGATATTTTTTCAGTTTTTATTCAAATCATGTTGATGCATAGAACAAAGTAATTAATGTTAAATATTTCAAACCATCTGAGAATCTACGGTTTTCAAGCTTTTAGCTTTTTGGGAGAGGCTCATTATAGCCCATTGGTGTTGTCAGATTCCTTGAAATTTTAGTCCCTTTGAATTCACAGTAGAGTGGTTTGGTCTCAGGAGTACTCTGAGATTTGAGTGAAAAAAAACCCCTCAATTATCACACAAAAGGGATATCTGAACAAATTCAGAACCTGAACTCAGTTTACATATATATCAACAAAAGAGTTGCCATAATGTTCAAAATAGAGTACATAAATTGTTTTATTACCTAATCAAAGGGATTTTGTTGTTTTATTACAAATTAAATATTTGCGTCTATTTTGAACTGCCGGTCAATAGACTGCGATCTATTAGACCGCCGGTCAATAGACTGCGATCTATTGGACCGGCAACATATTTCAGAACGCGGGTATGTTAATGTTACATTCTTTCGATAGTTCTCAGGGAATGAATATTCCTTTACATATAGATGCTGTTTTTAGTACTTGGTGAAACCAAATTCAATATTATCAAAATAGAGTATCAAATAATCAACAGTTTTAAAGCCTCATATAAGGTAAAAGACTATTTAAAATCTTATGGGTTAAAGACTCCCCCTTCTTTGTGTAAACTAATATTAAATTGAGATGTTGTAATGCATGCAACAGGTTGTGTGCATGTAAAAGATGAAAAAAAAAATCTTAGTATATTACATAATGGCACGAAAACCATCTGCAATATGCAAATTGTAAACCCCGAAAACTAAAAAAGGAATTAGGTAATAAAACAATTATTTAATGCTTGAACAGTCAATAGACCATAATTTTTTCCCTTGGTACAGGGAACAGCTCAGTATGATCTATTGCCCTCGGCCGTTGGCCTCGGGCAATAGATCATACTGAGCTGTTCCCTGCACCTCGGGAAAAATATTCTGGTCTATTGACTGTTCAAGCATTAAATAATTGTATACTACATGTATGTAAATAAAAGGAAAGTGTTAAGGGTCTACTTGCCAGGAGACTTTGCATATTACGACAACATGTGCAGGATTGCATTAGTGTAAAATATATGTAGAAAGAATCTGCTAAAAAAAAATCTTCCAAATTTCATTTACTGATCATTGAATTTTCAGTAACATCATAAGTTTTTAAATATAAAAATTATTTTGTTAATATTGATAGATGTACATGTACATCCATGTGTAGAACTTAAGTAAGTTACGGTACAATGGCACTATTATCTTTAGACTTTTTTCTGCCACTCTTCTAAAATCCCCCCCAAAAAACCAACAGTTGGTGGCGTGGAAGTAACATCAGTGAAATAACCTGTAAGAATGAAGGAATGGATGAAGGAATGGAAAAACAGCCTGATTGATTGAGAATTAATCCAGCTGAAGCATCCTAGACAATTCCAATGGCGAGATTACCAACTTCTTCATCAAAAGTTGATCTGCTTGCAATTTGCCACAGCTGATGAAGAGGATTAATGGTGCCTTATATCTGCAGACCTCTCCAAGAAGTATCCCTCCAGACAGATAATTGTTTTCCCTTGTCACTGGCAAATTGCAGTGGCTGTAATCAAGACAGCAGAGTCCATAGGGACAACAAGCAATTCCCGGAAATAATGATTGTTTATTCCCTCCACCATATAAAGTTTGTTCTATGACTGTCAACAGTGTCATAATACATCTATCCGCTAATATATAGCCTGGTTAAGACCAACAACTAAATTTGGTTTGTGTCAATTGGATCCTCTGTTTTGCTAGTCCAATCAAAGAATCCTAATGACTATAGGAAACTCGTTTATGAAAGTTAATGAGAATTATAAGTTGGTTAAATGGCAGACAATATTCAATTTGTGGTCTTGGAAAATGATATCTGTATTAGAAACTTCCCAAGCAATAAAGCAGTGGGCTATCAAATTGGACCTGCTATGTTAACCCTACATACAAGCTTACTATAGGTAACAACCAGGAAGAAACCCCAGAAATCCGACTCTTCTTTGGTTGATCTCAATTCAGTTTCTTTCATTACTCTACCCTGAAGAATGGCAGTATTTTGTTTATGATTGTTTCTATCATGTTCATTGCTAAGCAGCCTTAGAATTTATATCCTTGAGTCCCAATTTTTACAGTAAAACTTCATCTTCCTATCCCACTGAATCGCTAACAAGAATGGTAATCACATGTTTAAAATGATCTATTTCAATTATTGACATTTTTATACATGTACAGAGATGATTTATCAATATTCAAAAATGTCTCAGCTACAGCTTCTTAAAATTGAGCCATTCCGTGTGATAGTGTTTTTGACCATTGTTTCTGTTGTTGGCACAACAATATCCATTCCAACACTTTGCCAAATCTTTAGTCCTCTTCCAGTCTTTATTTCATGACTGACTCAGAATAAAAACAGATCTGATGACTGTAGCTATGCCATTTATAGCCACAGAAATTGTCAAACATCTATAAATTACCATAAAGATCTTGGCAATGCCAGAGAACACTATTATTATGCCTTCTGTCAGTTTGTCACTATATATTCAATACTCATCTATTTTCGCATAGTATCAAAGGATTTATATAGCGTAAGCATACTATGCCGAAATAGAGCACGGCGAATATATTTTCAACGAAAATCTGTCAAGCGCCGACAGCGGGATTCGAACTCACGACGCTAAAATCATTGATTCTAGCATGAAGCCCAACGCGTTACCGCTACGCTAAATTAGCCGTTAGTATGAACACCGGTATTTAGGTATATAAAACGTAGATATATACGACTGACATCAGGGAATTAAAATTATTCATTTTTCAAAAAAAAACTTCATTATTGACGGTTATTTTAAAGTTAAAGTTTCCTATAAACTTTTGAACAAATTGATTGAACATTTTTCAAAGAAATTCTACATGAGAGTCACAAAAACGCTTTTTTAAATGACGCTTGATAAAGAATGTTCAAGAAAAAAAATTCACTGAGATTTCGTCTGCTAAACATTTCGAGTTTTCTCGGTAAGGCCAAACGTCTCTCTATTTCTTGAAAAGAACATAAACCTTTGTTGACATTTTATTGTACAACAACTTGTTGATTAAATAAACAATCAAATCAATTGATTACACGTAATTTGAAAAACAACAACAAACGCTTGTTTTTCCAGTGATTATTTTAGGGGACTTGTCAACACTCGAACGTCAGAGCTACTTATAGCAAAGAACGTCAGTATATTCAACAGTCGGCATAATAATAACAATAGTGTTGTGTTGTGCATGTACTATGCCTAAATAGTAGTCAGGGTTGAATACATAGTGCACTCGCCTCCGGCTCGTGCACCATGTATCAAACCCTGACTACTATTTAGGCATAGTACATGCACAACACAACACTATTATATAAATATACGGTCCTCTGTTGAACTACTGTGGATGTATTTGTTGTTTCCACTTATGCTTAAAGGTTAAGTTGGTTCAAAGAAACAAAAACTCAAGTATGATGTAAATCTTCAGTATCTAGCTATCAAGGAACTTTCATTGCCTTCCACTGCACTTTGTTTTGCCTTGCTGGACAAGAATGACACTCCTTCATCAGATAAAACATGTCCCACAAAAGCTCTACTTCAGTAGATGGCAAGTGGACAAAATTTAGACAGCAGCAGGGCAAACAGATTGTCTTTTTCATTACAGTTCCGATATATAATAATATTCGAAGGTATTGGTTGTTGACAAAACTAAACACTTTTAATGTCTGTAACTGACAGTTTACATAAAGAACTATATATGATATTAGTCAAATTTGGCCCCCATAATTTGTCATATTTTAAAGTGTTTCAGGTACATTACCGGTAAATTGTTGTGTTATTTTTTAGAAGAGTTGATATCAAATATATTTTTCACCTATTTATTTGCAATCACTGGCAGTATATGATGTCAGAAGTGACGCTATCTTTATAATTCAATTAAAATTGGTCATTATTTGACTTTTTTAAAATGTTTTTTCGAATGGGAAATATAGAGCGACGCTTTCAACAAGAACAAACTTTTTGTCTCTTTTAGTACTGGATAGATACATCTTTGGTGAAAATATTTTGTTTGCTCATGTAATCGCTCAAAGTTTTCTAAAAGAAAAACAGCTTGAAAACAAGCCATTTTATGCTAAAAATGCAAAAATGGTGGGAAAAGGTAAACTTTATGATGTCATATTTCTTAATTGTGGGCACTTTACTCCCAATAAAAATTATAAATAAACTTCAAATGTTTATTTGTATAAAGAAAACAAAGAATTACATTAAAATGATGATGTTCATTTAAGGGGGCCATTTTAAGCTGAAACCATATATAGTCCTTTGTCAGATTTTTTAAGTCCAAAAAAGGTTTCCACCAGCACAACAAATTTGGGTAAACAGTTTGTGGACCAAAATAGTGTTACCGTATTATTCCATTTATAAATGTCTGGCTTAATTTTCATGAATAGTACTGTTTTTCAATTCAAATAAAAACAAACTTAAACATTAATTGTACTATAATCATGCATCAGTAAATAAAGGAAAATAATGGCGATAGGAATGCAAAACTCTGACACAGTAATCGCAGTTTCCTTTCATATACCAGACACTTAATTAGAGGTCTTGCATTTTATGGGTAGAAACCCAGGAGGCATTGCTTTGATCGGAATAAATATAACCAATCATACTGCACTGTTGATGCCTTTCATTGCTTTCTTACCACTTGGATTTTTCTGGATGTTTACCACACCAAATATAGGCTGATGTCCGGATCAAATATAAACCTATCCTGATACACCCTGTGCATGTTTTTTTTTATCACAGAAAATAAGGTTATAAAAGTGCCAGGGAAGCACCATTAAAGCCAGAAACTTCATCTAATACATCCCTCAAGTGCATTCTCTCAGTAATCTGTAGCCATTACGGTCTTCGACTTCCCATCAATTTGTGTAATCTTAAGACAGGCTCCATTCCTGATGACCAAAGCAGTTAAATCCTCCAAAAGCTTAAGCTTTGCTATCAGACCTAGGGATGCAACGCTCCACTCTCCTATTTGTCAGTATTGTTTCCTCTAAACTAATTGATGTACGCAACAAATTTAAAAATCTTATTTAAAAAACAAACAGCAAACTTCATCTCACTCATTAATGTATCTTTGGCATACAATGGTCCTTATGGAAACAAAAGTTTCTAAGTCATTCAAAATTGCATTTAATAACCATAACCAACGTTCTGTGTACATTTGCTTACTTTCTTTCACTAGGTGGGATGATTTTAAACAAATAAGAAAAATGGTTACAAATACTCATGTATTGGAAGACTATAGTAGAAATAAAGTTAAGAAATATCTTGCAATATATGATGTCAAATTGTTTCTGAAAAACAAGAGCATACAATGCATTCTGATGGTTCTACCAAAATTTATCTAAGAACATAACAGCATCGCATATAAAAGTTCTAAAGTACTCAAACTACAGGGTAGCTCAGCTCTCTGTGTTATGAATGATGCGACCTTTTTCTACCTGACCAAGCATCAGATTATCTATACACAGGTATTCCTGACTAAAGTAAATGGACAAGCATACATCTGATCAAGCTCAATCAGGGCGCTAATCAAGACAGCCACTGATACTAATGGCTGCCAGGAAATCAGCCATGGACTGCAGAAGGGGTCTTATGCAACTCACCAAGGTAAGGTCTCCTGGTAATGAACAGTGTGACAGTTCATTGAACATAAATCATACAACCTAATTAGCACCATCAGAATTTAGGGACTTAGGGATTTCTTCAGACCATAATGTGCATTATTCTTCCAGACTTTCTATGGCAGATATATGGTAGTTTGTTGACTTCTCAAGGCTTTCAGACTGTGCTGAAACTTCCCTAATATTACATTAAGACAAATAAATAACACTCATTTATCAAAAGAGAAATTCACTCCAATAGGACCACATGATAAATGAAGAATCAATAAATCGCAATAAATGCTGAATTATTTCCCAAATGAAGGACCATGCAGAATTATTTCAGCTGATTATACACTTGTTGTAAGAAACTGTATCTAACGATATGAAATGAAATGTGGACTTCAGAGGTTATAGGGAGAGCATGTGACCAGGGCATTGGGAGATCTTGTAGCATGTCCACTGTTACAAGCCTTTGACCATTTCTCCCACCGTTGCCAGCAGAGCGGGCTTGTTCACGAATCAAGTCTGTAATTTGATCTAGCATGGCCAAGAAAACTCAATAAGGAGTAAGGATTCTTCTGTCACTTTCAATTTCCTACTGAAGCAAGCCAGTCATTAGCAACCGTTTCCATCTCCAAAGATACAATACCACAAAATGTGCCCATGAATAATTTTCTTGAGTATGCAAATATAATTATAACCCTAGAAATGGTGAAATAATGAATCGCTCTGTACTTCTTCCAATCCAGATTGATTTTTATTTTGCACCAGTCTAGCCAAAACCTGCTGAAACATTGATTACACAGAAAAATCAGAAACCTTAGGAAAAATACTGCTTTTTCTCTCTACGATTTTGTAGTTGTCCCTTGTGGGTACAACAAATAAAGTCCTTCCTCTGATTCTCATTATTCAACAATTGTGTTTGCAATACTGCACCTCATTCTTGTTTTTTAAGGATTCCCGTAATCCTAAATCTGCCTTACTTTGTCACGATTTCAATTACTCTGCAACTGTAGAAGAATTATCATATCATGAACACCATACAGTACTTCTTTAGGCCAAAAAAGAATTGCTGCATTAATGCTTAAAAACAAGGATTGGAATCTAAATCGTCAGCAAACAACTAGATTTATCATAGGTACGTGAAGTCAAGAATGTACTATAAGAAAATAAAGTGAAAAAATAGTTGAGTTTGAACTGAAACAGAAAGTAGTTGAGAATCTGATACAGTCAAACTCAAAGCAAGTTCTTAAGGACTAGTGAATTCACCACGCTATATCCATGCAAAATTCATTATATCAATATTTATTATGACCAATTTGTAATAATAAGTTTGGGGATTTTGCAATTAACATGTTTTTTTCCTACATGACTATCACTTGTGTTAATTGAGTCATTAAATAAAAACACTTTCATTAAAAACCTAAAATAATTGGACTATAAATTGAAGGATTTATGTGTTTAGAGATATGTTCAGTCAAACAATTTTGTAATTGATTTTTCTTTTATATAAAAGAAATTAAACAATTTGTTGTAAAAACAATGTAAATTTCATTGCTTTTATGTCTATTCATAATATATGTGTCTATTAGTTATAACCAAATTCTTTATAACCATAAAAAGTTGTCAAGGATTTGTTCAGAATTTTGCTAAGGAATTTCACTATATCTTAGATTTCACTATATGTGTGTTCATACTAAATAAGTTTTAGTGTACTGTATTACAGCTACTGTAAACCAAGCAAAAAGTTCTGAGGGGAAACTGCCAGACTTCGTTGACACAAGGACTTATTAATGGCCCTATGAAAAAAACTCTCAATATTAACAGCCAGGATAAATGTCATTAAGTAGTTTCAAAATATCAACTACATTTTATTTATCCGTCTTATGGTGCACTGCTATAATTTATGACCTTTGATTATATGACCAGACAAGGGATGGCACCAAATAATTGAAATAAATGTCCATCCAAGGGGAGTAATCCAGTAGATATGCTATTGTAACTTCAGCACAAGTAATATACACCAACCAAATTAAATACTCCTCTCGTAGAGGAATGTTACACTCAAGTGACAAAAATACTAGGTACTGGTAAGATTGATTTTTTTTAATTTGATTAAATCATTTAAAACTAATTCTATCTTTTAAAAAAAATTCAAATGTTTTAGGTCGATATCGAAGGGAAATGGATGATTTTTAACATAAAGCCAAAAAAGCATTAACATTCTGCATTCATCAATCAAGATACTGGTATTTTCAAATTTGTTTTGAAAAAAAGTTTTCAATATCCTTCTGTAGTGTAAAAACAATTTTTTTTATATTTTAGGCATCTGAGTGTATTATTTTGTAACCAAAAGTATTGGTGAAAAATACGGATATTATTAAGATTTCAAATATCATTTCAAATTGATTATTTCTAGATCACTTTTTGTTCTTTCAAAAACACATATTGAACAACTTTTCAATTTTAGAAATTTAACCTCACAGAAAATTCAAAGATGTAACTGTCAATAAATAAATTTGCTTTCATACAAACTCATGTTTTCTACATGAGTTTAAAAGATCCTGAAATGTGAGACAAATATCCACGGACAAGTTTTCTGTAACTGGCATTAGTGGCAATGGTGGAGGGACCTCAATTTTCCCACGGAACAGCCACTTGAAACTTTACACATGAGATCTAGTTCTACACCAATTAAAATCATCGATCAATTCTTAATTTGGCCATAAAGTCCAATTTTATTCCCAGGTAGAACTCTCATTAGCCATTTCTTGAAATTCCTTAAATCGAATCTAAAGGACAGACTATTTTTATGTTTTAATAGATTTTGTGGACATCAGACTCTTTACACCGTCTGTGATTTTATTAAATGTAGCGTTTCATTAGCACAGGACTACAGTAGTACACAGCAAATCCTACATTACAAAATGACATCATAATGTTGTGATGTGGTCTTGTTCAATCCCAACATATATGAAAATTGTTTTTTTAACAGGTGATAATACCACAACATCCATTCTGTGTAAAAGTCAATCAAATACATCAAACACCCCATGCATTGAGAAAAAATCTATTTCTTTCAATAGTTTGCTAAAGGATATGCGAACTTATCAAAACAAAAATGATACAATATCTGGAGTTTGACAGAGAAAAACAAGCCTTATAATTCTTTTTGTGCATTCTATGCCATGAGGTTTTAATCGACTATGCACAAATCTTTGTAGGAAGATGAAAAATAAAATTCAATCAATTTCTATATCTCTAAGGATTTGAAAAATCAGTGACCGATTTCATTTTCAAGTCCCAAGATAGAAAACAATTTTTGCATTGACAGTGGTAAGTGATTTGAGTCGGCAAAGTGCATGGCGGGTTAAACCTTTGCTTCTCTAGACAAATGTCCTCCGGCTAGACCATTTAGTTAACATACATATCTTTATTCCTTAAAACCTCAAAAGAATACTCGAAATAAATACAACCAGAATTCCATATCGAACATTGCTATGGGATAAACCATTAACCTTTTTGGTGCTTTCCTCCCCCGAAATGTTGACTGAAATCAATTTTTAAGCCTCACTAAGCTTGACTAATGTACAAATCTTTCCATCCACTCTTGAACTAATGGTATATACGGTACTAATTGTAGTTTGTATAGATTACAAAAATTGCAAAAAAACTGTAACCATAACATCCAGAATTTTGTCACGAAAACAGAATCATTGGAATGGTCCCTGAGCATGATCTTTCCTGTTTACCAATCACTGGGTCTTGACACATGAATCAGGCCTCAGGATCATGAAGCAATTTCAGACTTCAGTCAAAATTTCAATCAGTCATAAAATGATTCATTATCATAAATGACAATTTCAATATATAATTAACAACATTATATATTGACAATTTTTAGAGCATTTTAATTTTGTCAGTGTTTTCAACCAAAAGACATTAAGACAGTGTACATCATGCTCCACTTACCACACTATTTTGTTTGTTGTATGTAGTTTTCATTCAATGTGTAAAAGTTAGAAAAAATCATTTTTTTTTTAAATCATGAGAATTGTTGGCAAAACCAAGTATCAATGGATCTCACTGAAATGTTCGGCTAGGCTGACGGATATTCGCCAGGGACAATCTGTTTTTATAAATCATTGTACGAGATGACAGTGAAGTTATCAACAACTTGCAACAATACATACACAATTTGCCTTTTTTTGTGGAATGGGATAGACAAAATAACTTGTACTGTACTGTAAAACTTGTCTAAACTGGCTATCCTAAATGTAATCAGAACTACTCCTAGACATGCAAGGAGTTCCAATTCATCCTTAGTGGTATGTGGAAAGTAAACCGAGTTATTTTTCTTTCATTCAATGCTGCTCAAGATATTCTACTAGTGATATATACAGATACATGAACCATCATATATTCATATCTGTAATCAAACAACAAAAATATTTCATTGTTATATAGTGATCGTAAAAGTATTTATAATGCAGTAAAATTATAGAAAAATACATGTATGTTATAGCGAACACACTGATAATGAATTGATGCTTACAGCCAAATGATTTTTATTCCCTGAGACTTTATTACATATTGTAAACGTCATAGATATAACGAATTATGTCTATAATGAAGTAAAATCGCCCATCCTTGGGACTTTGTTATAAGCGTGTTTTACTTGTATACTGTGGAATCATTAGATTTCCTGGTGGCTCAATTTTCGTGGAATTTGTGGGTACCTCTCATCCACGAATTAACATCCTCCATGAATTAATAAATTAGGGTAATAAAGTCATATTTCCTTTGTAGGTTTAAGAGAATACCCAAAATTATGTCCCCACGAACCTGTAAAATTTAAGTAATCGACCAAAATTGGCCCCGACAAAATTTAATGATTCCACTGTACATGGAAAAATTTTGTAATTTTTTTTAACTGAAAAAGATTAATTCTTACCATTCAAAGTTACAGTATGGGACACTGTTCATATCAGTATTAAATAAAACCATGCAAAGACATTTATGAACAGAGTTAGGTCAAGAGTGTGCATAGATTGTGCATGCAATTTGCTATATTACCAGAAAGACAAAGACCATATCAAGTTAAGTGTAAAAACAAAGCACAAATGTTTCAAAGAAAAACATGT
Organism: Magallana gigas; assembly: GCF_963853765.1. Classification (NCBI taxonomy): domain Eukaryota; kingdom Metazoa; phylum Mollusca; class Bivalvia; order Ostreida; family Ostreidae; genus Magallana; species Magallana gigas. The sequence goes on from NC_088854.1 coordinate 47,822,771, forward strand.
TTAAAATGGTATTTACTGTGTAATTTATCAATTTTGAAAATATATTGTTTAACAGACAGTACTAGTGTTATTTATGAAAAAAGAGGTTGTAGAAAATTATGGTATTTGAGCTAAGAGAGATAACTCCTATGAAATCTGAGAATAATTCAAGGACAAAAATAGAGTTATTCCCCTTTAGCTTGAAAATTTTTTTTCCCCATCACCACTAGCTAACAACTATTGATCAGAGAACTCTGGGTCCTATGACTCAGAAGAAACTCTGGTCTTTAGAATTTAATTAAATAACATAACTACTGGCTTCCTCTTATGGCCAAGGAGTACTGCAGCTGATGTTGGTTCAGATGTTGGTTCATAACTCACACAATATTGAATATAATTCATAACTCACCAAAAGTAAAGAAAAGATAAGAGGAATCTCTCAGCACTAGGAAAAACTGAGGGTAATACACTGAATTCAAAAACAAACAGACGCTGATACACAACAGATTTTCTTTCACTCACCATTAGGAGACTGGGCCATTATGTCCTTTGTATTGTCATAACAAACAGTCTGGAATAACAATAGCAGTTTGTGTGACCTGGCTAATAAATATTGGCAATGGGATAAAAATGATCAAAATTGGACATCTAAATGAGAGAAATGACACACAACTTAATGTTGTAACATGATCCTGAAAAATCAATTCCAATGAAATTACACAAAAATTGATTACAAATATTTTTTTTCAAATCATAACTACGAGAGATAACCGTTCTGCAGGTTCGGAGAAATCAATACTTATTAATGACAAAATGTCATATGTAAATGTTAAATGCACCCGAGGAGGAAATGGCTGGTGTTTAGCTATTGAACTTTATCTGAAAGCATGAAAACTATATTCCAGTTCAAAGAAAAGTTTTTTTGCAGCCCCTGGGTATGAAAACGAAAGAGAAGAAAGCGTGGCGCAGACTTGGAGTCACCACGAAGAAAGGCCAATAATCCTTTCAAACGGTTTGACTAATTCAGATCAGAGAAATTGATGAAATACTTTGGTGGTTAAATTAATTACAACCTGTATTCTGATTATAAACAAATTATCAAACAGATGGGTTTTTCCCTTCAGTTTCTAGGTTAAATTCAACATAGGTCAAACAATTAATGTTTTACATCTTTATTATTGCTTTCCTGGGAGAGTTGAACTTATTATTTTCAATCTCATTCAGCTGTTATGCAAACATAGTGCAAGGATTTTATATTAATCATAAACACTGAATACTGTATGCTCTTTTTACTTATTTATGTGTTAAGACAATCACATGCAAGTAAATATTTATCTCATATATGTAATGTTTACTACCCGTGTGATAAACCTTTGCTTTATTTACAGGTGATGATTTATCAAATATTTCTGGTCCGAAATAATTTTGACGCAGCCCCTCGCTTCAGCCCTTCAGTCACCTATTTCCAATTATTATCTTGTATATTCCACATCATTTCTACTACCAAAATAATAAATCATAAGAATTTTGTCAAAGATTTAAATTACAAATATGAAGGAGAACACATTGTGTAGGTCTAATTAATGAAACTGCAAATCAAGTTAGTTATCAATGAGTCCATCCTGATGAAAATAGAACACTTTGGTTGTGTTTCTATAAACAAAAAACTTACCAAAATAATGACTCCCAAGACTTTTACCGTATTTCATTAAGATCCTTATTCAATATTTTCTACTTCAAATCAATAGTGTTTGTTTCATAAAACACAACAACTGTTCCTTGTTCGAGTCAATTCAAACTAATGAGCACTCACAACTTTGGGTAGCCTAGGCCTATGTCAACAAACTTGACTATTCAAGTCTTTAGTATTTTCATTAAATCAAGTGATTAAGCTTTAAGAAAACTATATTTAGAGATAAAAAATATTTCAATTAAGGTTCATTTTAGTGAAACTTTACATTAAAACAGCTTATACATTTCTCTCCAAAATGATGTGTTAAATTGTATTGCGCAAGGTTACAATATCCGCATAACAATGTTACATCATCAATTAGTCTAAAAAAAAAGTTAATTCCTGTCATTTACGTGGCTGTCTCAAAAGCTTCAAAATATAAATCAAATTGTATGAGATAAGTAAAAATTTAAAATAAACATCTATAATTGTTTGATATTACATTTGCTTTATTCAACTCGTTAAAATGGACCAGGTTATATTCGCTCCATAGGCCTTGTGAGTATATACACTTTTTCAATCTTTTGGATAAAGCAAATATAAAATCGCACAATATAGATATCCACTGATAAAACTAAAGACCATAGGAAGTTTCATTTTCTTTTAACAGTTTGTAAAATAGTGTGTGAAATGGGAAATATTTCAAGGAATAAGAAATATTTTTCTAAAGTTTATTGGCACATAAATACAGATTGGTCACATGATCAACTATCATAAACCCTGAAAGTACTAACCTGTATTTATACCCCCAACAAACATCAAAGAATGATTCCATATTTATTATTTTGAAATAAAACTCAAGTTATAGCTAAGTCCTATTTTTCTATAATGTGTGCTTACTGAGACATTAAATAAAATACCTTCTCTAGAAACCTAAAATAGTTAGATGGTAAATATAGATAAATTTTAAAACTATAGATCAATTTGTTGCAAACGAAGTAAATTTTTGTTATTTTTCACCTCTACATGACTCAAAATTAATTCTCAATTTATGTCAATTTATTATAACCAATTTTGTTTTAATTGTAAAAGTTTGCAAGAATTTGTTAAGAATTTTGCCAAGGACTCCGCAAAGCTTCACTATATCCAAGATTTTGCTGTATCTGTGTTTATACTAAAGGAGTTTTACTGTATTTAGATCTGTTGCAAATATTCATATCATTATCTTGAAAAGTTTGTTATCAAAATGATGTAACAAAAAACATTTCAACAATGTTTCATTTATTCAATAAATGGTAAAAAATATGAAGACTGTTTTGTTGAGATAATTTTACGTTGAGGTAAAATTTACGTAATACTGCTGTTTACTCTTGGAAAGACAACAGAATCTCCTTTAGATGTTATAAAAGTTTTATACCCAACAGTACATCTTGTGCTTTGATTATTATCTTAGATTAAAATTTAGGTTTTGATATTTAGTTATCAAAAAACCAAAGGTAAATAACATGCAATCTCTTCATACTGGTAGATCTAAGGGGATGACAATTACTGTAGATTTTTAATTAGGTAAATGCCAGGAGTTAATATCCGCATAAAATTCGTGATAAGCATATCTCGCAAATTTTAAGATCTCGCTTTAATTTTTCAGACATATGAAAACCACACCAAACAATGATAAAATTTCTGAGTTTGTGATTTTATGTTTTCACGATTTGATGGAAAACAGCTGAATTGCGGAATTAAGTACTCGCCTAAAATAAGGAATCTACAGTATCATGGACCTAGGGGGAGGGGGTGTGTAAATATTAACAAGCCTGCTAGTTAACTGAACTCATCTCTCAAGCAATCAAGTTGCATGTATTTAAGTAATCAAAGTAAATTGATAACCTGTCCTTTATTTAGAGTATTGATAAATTTTTTTGAGAAAGAGAGAAGAATAATGGAGCACCACACATGCCATTCTCAGATTACAATCTTAATTGAAAAAAGAACATTTAATGATCCCAAGGTCTAGCAAATTTACAACTGGAAAAAGAGCACCAGCAACCATTTCACATGAAGATCAGTATGCAACTAGTTTTAATTACCGTTACAAACCATTCAAGAGTATCATATTACATAAAGAGCAATGATTTAACCTATCAAACTGATCTCTTTCATATTACTTAACTTTACCATAGATTATATAAAAGAAAATATTGTTTGTTGAATACTAATTTTTTTTGGTTGTTGTTGAGTTGCACGTGTAGCTGATCCAAAAAAATAATGTTCATTGAAGTGCAATGTATAAAAACATTTTTGATAGCATCATTGGCTACATATCAAGGTATATTTGAGAATGATTTTCACTAAAACCATGAAAATTGATGCACTCAAATATAACTGAAACCACAGTATAATCAACATAACAGCAGTATACACTAAAAAGCAACTTACAATAGCCTTGCTAGGAAACAAACAAAATGAGTCCAAATGTCGCCATTACCATCAACAATCCAGAAGGATATTACAGATTAAGGTCCTTCATCCCCATTATTTTATATACTACTGTCAACAGTCAGAGAATAACAATAAGCAATAACCAAGATAGACCATTCTCCAATATGGACTCTACAGAAAACATTGAAAACCACTAGTCAGCTCTATCAACCACAATCATAGAGATCTCATAAATGAACACAAGACTGACAATTCTTCTGTAAGCATAATTCACTATTTTCTGCAGTCTCTTTCTGTCTTGGTCTCCCTCTCACCCTACTCTCCTATAACCTGAATTTGCTAGGTCACACTATGGGGGAAATGAAATTGACTTCCTTGTATGGGTAAATTCATTGTAAGTGTATTCCCTGTAAGCATGTTCTACTGTATATAGGTTTATTATATGCGAGATGTGTCTGATATCACAATTCCATTTCCTCAACCATGTATTGCAGGTATATGTGATATATAGCCAAGAGTCTGAATAAATCCCTTTCAGACCACTTGTTTAGAATATATATATACAAATTGATTTATTTTTCTGAACAATTAGGGTAATAAAATATTCAGATAGTTCTCGATTTTGTTTTAAAAAATGTGTAAAAAAAACATAATGAAACTGTCTGTCATTTTTTACTTTATTTCATTACCATACCCTTGATTAGTCCTTGACCCTCAGATATTAGAGTCTTAGGTGTAGTCACAGGATGCGATTTTTCATCTGATTTTTAATTCGACTTGCTCAGATAAATTGATTGGAGTGGATTGTTGAGGTGGTCACAGGATACCATTTCACAGTCTATTTTCAATTAATTAAACCTATTCAATATTTTTGCTGTATGGGAAAAGTCACTGCAACGTCAACATTCTCACCAGAGAGTTGATTGAAAATCTGACGCACATTAGATTTTCAATTGACTTTCACACTTTGCTTTCAACTTTCGACTCTGGTGGTCACACCGTACAATTTTAGATTTTAGTTGTCGTCGTTGTCGTCGTCAGAGTAGGAGGAGGTCACCTGTGGTTTGTCCACGATTATTAATGACAACCAGAATGTTATTACATCAAAACAGAAAAATTAAATGATCAATATCAGTATAACTTCATCTCCAAATATTAAGGTTCTTGAATTGAATGATTACATATTGGATTGATAACAATGACATGGTGATGAAAGCAGTGTATCTAGATATACAGTACATGTATTGCATATAATATACCTGTCCACTAAATTCTGTATAATATATCCAGAAACTACTCTGCCAAGTTTAAGCACTTTTGTATATATCTACCTAGATCTTGTTCTTAATGATCCAAGTAACTGATGCACTTAAGGTGGTATGGGACACCTCCATGTTGTGTCCTATTTCGATCGAAATGAACAATAATATCAAGTATAATTTGATAAACTTTTTCTTTCGCAGAATAGTTTCCTTACAATGTAGTGCAGTGGGTTAGAGCATTGACTACCAATCTATATGTCATGAGTTTGAATCCCGCTGAGGCTTGAATAGTTATTACCCTTCCCAAAAATTTTAAAACATATTTTTGGGATAAATATTGTAAAATTTGAAAATTATAATTACTTCATACACACATTTATATCGACAGGTGTCCCATAACACCTTAATAAGGAGAACACTATGTGCTATATTGTTAGGTAATTACAACTTTCATTCTATTGGGTCTCAAAAGTTTTCAAATTCGTTTTAATGTACAAATCTTTCTAAAAATTAGTCGAGTTATTCTGAAGTTAGACAATGATTGGAATGTTTATTTCTGACAAATGATACATATGTATGATTCAATAAAATGTACATAAAAATTTCATAAATGTGATACACACACATATATTTCACAATATGTAATTGCAAGCCATTGCTACAGGAGTATAAAATGTTGAGTTTTTCTTTGAATTTTTACCACTGAATAATTTCGATATATAATTTAACGCCATTAGTCATTTCTTCGTTAACTTAACTAGAAATGGATCTCATTAATGAATCATACTCACTGTGACTTGGGAGTGTTGAGAACAATATGGCGCCTACAATTCAGTGCTGGATCAATATCTGCAAATAGAGTTCACCCATTACACCACAGTACATACATACACTGATTGTGCCTGTAATGATTGTATTGTATTCTACAATACAGGAAACTCTTCACAAATGAGTTATCAATATATCCCTTTCCATCCACAAATGGATTTCCTCTGAAAGACAATGGTCTATGGTACATCAAAATCACAATTCATCAGAGGTGAAATGACTTGAATATATAAACAACTGCTTACATCCAAACTGTCTTGAAAATCAATTGTAATGCAATTGTTATTGATTTCCTCATCAATAGTGCTAGGCATCTACCACAGAGACATTTGGACTGCTATATTACAGGAAGTTATTGATAATACATATAAAGCATGACGTGTACCAGACAACAGAACCGTCAGGCATTCAGCAATATAACCTTGGTAAACGACCTTGACATAAGGTCTCTCATATGACTTTTCAATCTATGGGTTGAATTGATCCCTAGATATCTAGATCTGTGCATGCCAGAGAGGCAGACATACTTACAGTGTTACTTTATAAATGTGGAATGTGCAAATCAAAAGTGTAAAAACACACAAAAATCCACATTTAAGACTTCCCTTAAAAATCTAGAAATAATGAGGAAAAATTTAACTCATATCAAAGTTCCCATATTTGTCTGTGATTGATATAATCATGTAACTAATGAATGGTTACAGGTACACAATTTCTATTAACCTACTCAATTGGAATGCCTATTTCTTGATTACATTATAACTTGCCCATGTCCATAGGCATTTGTGTTTATCAAACACATCTTGTTGCATAGCTTAAAATCATTGTCAAGCTTAGAAAATCTAGTTTTTATTTACAAGTTTCAAAAGTTGTCTCATTTTTCTCTATTGTTATTTTAGTCGTACAATCAACTATTGAACAAAGATACATGACCTTTGAATGTCAAGGTCATTTACTTCAATAGTGGTATCATGACAAGTTTTATCAAGGAGGCAGCAGCTGGATGCTGTACAAATTACCCACTGGATGCTGTACAAATTACCCACTGGATGCTGTACAAATTACCCACTAGATCTACCTGTGCTCTCCAGGAAATTCATGTAGTCTTACTGGCCATGACCATCCAACCCTTTTAACTTGATTACAGGGCCATGAAACTGACACAATGTATCACATTTCAGAGAGAATGAGTCTTTGTTTAAAAACCAGTTTAAATGACATTAAACATTGAAGTTTGCCCACAACCTCCTACATTACATAGTTGAACAGGTATTATGTACGTACAGCAAGTGTTTGATACCAGCCAGTATAGAACTGTAATGTGAATAATCTTTACGTTACCAACTCATAATTCAAGGTACAGGTTGTAATTTAGTAATCAAACATCTTAAATGTATATATATAGCTCCACTGAATCTAAGACCACTTTTTGAGCATTGTGGACTTTTGACCTCCCCCTATAATTATTTTGATAATTATTCCCTACACAAGGACACCTACTCCATCAGGATTGTAACCAGCTAATGGACTTTGGCTCCTCTGGATGATGACATTTCTTTGACAGCTTCGTAAGGTATCTCCATTATAAAGCCTAACAGCTTATTCTCTTCCTCACATAATTTGTTTTCCACTCTTGATACACTTTCCAGTGATGACAATCGATACACATAGTTCCTTAATATCATCATGTCACTCAACCATGCTCACACAGAACACCTTTCAACCATCAGTTCTACAGATTCTTTAGGTTTCTTCATAAAACTACTGGTTGCATACTACATAGTATTTCAAACACCCCTGTTTCTGTTACAACATATTCAAGCTAGGTAGTTCATATTCTGTTGATATATGGTAAACTTTAGATACCATAATTGTCCATTGTGGAACTCAGTTATTGAGAAAAGAGTTTTAAAAGTACTGCTAGTCAACACAAATTTTTTTAGGATGGATAGAATCATAGTGGGTATAAATCATAAAGTTTATGAGGTAGAGTATTCTCTGAGAGAATTCAAAACATGGAAAACATGAAACCGAATTTTTTGTTTTATTGGAATATTGGATACACCAAGTTCATCACAATGAAGGAACTGAGTGGCAGTGAGTTATTGAACAATTTAAGAATGCTTTGAAATTTGTAATTCCTATCATAATTCCAGCCAAGTACCACTTTGTGCTACATTCACCAATACAAAGAGGGGTTTCTAATTCTGCTTTTTTATACCTTCAAAGTGTATAGGAATGACGCATACTGAACACGGGTGAAAGAATTCATTTCTGCAGTGTGAGATGCTAGGGAATATGAATGGTGGATAAATCAAAGAATAGACCATTGTTCTAGGGGTCAAACCACTCTTTTATCCTAATAAATATTTGACGGGATAGACTCAAATAAACCGGCCTATGTTTCCCTTCAGAAGGAAAAAAAGTAGCTAAAAAATCAATATGCGTAACAAAAAGATACCAAGACTGCCTCTTCCCAAACGATGAGCATTTCAGCTGCACACTCGAATGTGGAAAATCAATAGGAGGCCAGAGACTAAACAGGAGACTACAGGCATGGTTGTGTTGACACATAATTGCAAAGCATTTATGCTCCAAAAAACACTGAATTGGAGCAATAACATTGGAAATATTGTAATGGCATTGATAAAACAACTAGTCTGGCAGTGTTACATAGTAAACAAACTACAGCCAACATGTACCGGCCGGTACATGCTCGTTGGAATTTGAGAGCAATATGTAAATGTAGACCTCTCCTGTGGCTTGTGAGGATAGCACTGTTGTTATCCCATATTCTTATAGAACATATTCTTAAAAGATAAAGGCTAGTCTATTACCATGAATATCATGTGTAATAAAACAAAGGATATCATGGTGTTATCAATATCTTATCTATATATACGTCCACATTAATCAACGGCTTGCCTAGGATTAAAGGTTTTGGGGGAAATGACTGCCATCTTTCATCCAAACAAAATATTACAAAAATCCTGCTGAATTTGAGCCCTAATTAACTTTCCCACCTGCACTGTTCATACAGACTGTTCTAAGTTTAGCAGATGGATCAATGATACAATCATGTATCTATCACTGATGTTATTGATTGGAGGATTCTAAATGTATCCATCTATACAAAATGAACCTTTATCAGACCATAATGAATGTTTTTCTGTTGATGAATGAAATTATGTATTTTTAACTTATATCACGTTGATGAGTAAAATTGTGCACAGGTGTATAAAACTTTATGCATGCAAAATACAATGTTATTTTGTTGACATTTGTGTATCAAATCGTAAAAAAAAAAAATTATGTTCAATCATGTTAGAATTAATCAAATTCCTGTTTTAACAAAAAAATCATTAAAAAATTTTTTACTGAAAAAGCATAACCCGTGAGTATAACAATTGCATTAATTTCTTTGTATTTTCCTAATAATGATAAAATTCAATCCATTTATAATGATATGTACCAGTAGTGGAGCTTTTAATTAAGACTTCAACATTTTGAGCATTTCACATTCCTTATGAATTTGAATATGAAAAGAATTAGTAAACAATGTAATCTAACACTAGTAACTCATTTATTGGGTGCTTCATATAAAGTTTAGAGGATCTGGTTTAGAACAGAAGTGTATGGATTAGCAAGGTTCCACAGTATACAATGAAACCTCTGTTCATGTATCAAAATATTTTTAAGTGTTTGTTATGAATCATTGAATTCATATTCATAAGCATTACCATGCTATAAGTGTGAGCTAGTTCAATCTTCCAGTATACGTCTAATGGCAAGTGGACAAAGTACTCAAAATTGATAAACTAGCATTTATGTTTGCGTCATTCGTTTATCTTTCATTCATTGCATGATTATTTATGATGCATTTCATTAACTGGGCATAATTAGTAAAAATTAGTTTTATAGAGTACCTTTACTTAATATAGGGCATGACAAGACAATTGCATGATATTAATGCAGCATCCAGAGATCTAAGTGTTCAGTGCTTCATTAACTGGGCTATAAAGATAAATCAACTCATGTAAATGAATATTCATGCTACAAGGATATCTCCACGTTTGTACATATGTGAGGATTAGATAATATTTGAATTTATCCCACAGAAAATCCAAGGATTGTCTGTTGCTTAAATAATCAAAATAAGCAGAGAGAATATCCCATCCCACACCCACCGGCACCTCAGAACACTCCTTTATTTCAAGTTTCCAAAATTTAAGACTAAAATCAATAACAATCTATCAAAATAAATACAAAGAATGGGAATATGCAAATTAGCAACAATGTAGTGATGTCAGCAGTAGAATAAATGATGATCAAATCCTTGGGTTATTTTAAAAACAGTTACATGTGCAAATGGAATATTATAAATGAACCAATCTTGTTGAATGAATGATCAATCTAAATCCTCTTTAATTTTTTTAATGATTAAACATGCGAAGATCTATAACTCAATAAGTACAGACTTGAATGAATAAATGCAGACTGCAATATGGCTGTTTATAGTAAGACCATCTTAGACTGTTAGATGCTGCACAACGATGCCAATATTTCACTGATTTGATTTACAAGAGTATTTCACTGATTTGCTTTACAAGAGTAAACCACAATTACTATATCGTATATTCTTATTCAATTTCTCACACATTTCTTCTATCTTGTCTAATAAGTAGTTAAAGCATGATTAACTTACCTGAAATCTGACAGATTTTAGATTGGTTTGGGTTTGCAGTCTAGACGGGACTCCCAAAACGGAGTTAACTCCCAAAACGGAGTCTTTGGCTCCATCATGCATTGCGGTAAAATGGCGTTTCTAATGTAAACAACGTATGAGTTATGCCCCTTAGTTCTAAATAAATCTCTAAAATTGGCCAAAAACACGACAAAAATTTATTTTAAGCTTTCAAAAACATTTCTGAATGTTTATTTGTCATATTTATGTCAAATGTTCATAACTGTTTACTTGTATTACGTAAGATTAATTTTTAAAATGAAAAATTCACCCATATCTTCGATCGCGCATAACTATAACTTTTTAGAAATAAATTAAATGCTTGGATATGATTATTTCTCATTGTTTGTTGAAATATAGTCTCATTTACATCATTTTCAGGCTTAATTACTTAATTATCTTGAATAATTATGCATCTAATATGGTTAACTATCATCGGAAACGCCGCCAGCGATTATAATTGTTTTGATGATAATTATCTGTTTAATTTAAAGAGTTATTATATCTAGAATGACAATATGTTTAATTTTCTAGGTTTTTAAACTACCAATTCTATTTTTTCAAAACAAATAAGACGTTTTTAATCATCGCTAGAGCAGCCAGTTTTTGTTAGCAGTCGGGGCCCTTTTCGTTTATGCACTTATCAATTTGTGTGTTTGGTGACTTTAAATGTAACACAATACGAAGAAAGTACAATTTAATGCAATTTACCTTTTAGTAACGATAAAATTCCATGAAAAACACAAAATATCACTTTTTAAGCATCGTCCAAACATCCAACTTCGGAGATAAATAACTTTCTTAAGTGCAAATAAACACCTATTTCGTGCAAATACGATCGATAGTAAATTATATCCTGGGTCTTTTAAAACATGTTAGAAGTCTGCCAACACATGCAGCACTTTGCAAGATGATTTTTCGTGGACCCCATGTTTTCATCGAAAAATCGCCATTTTTTGTATAAGTGCGCATGCGTAGACTCCCAAAACGGAGTCCAAAATACTTGCAGAAATTCACTTCCGTTGACTCCGTTTTGGGAGTCCGTCTAGACTGGTTTGCCTCTCTAGAATTCAACACTCATCGTATTACGGCTGTCGTAAAATTCATAATTTATGAATTTCGTACATAAGTATTTTCAATATACACCACTGAAATGAATTTTTATTTAACTCAACTTGTACGTTCTCTTAATCTAAATCTTTTATAAATTTATTATTTTGTACAGATTGAAATTTTTGCGACATTTGATGTGCGCGAAATTCAATTTAACTTCCGGTTGACAGGTACTTGCATAGTGCGGCATTAGTTTCAGGTTTGTTTAAGAATGTTACTTCTATAAGCTTGTACACTTTATCAAAATCGAGAGTTCTGATAAATAATTGCTTATCCGTGCATATAAATTCTCAAAGAGGCTGCATGAACTTCATGATGAAGCCTACATTCAAGTACATTGTTTATCAGTCTGAATCTATCTAGACCGACTCACAGCCTTCATCCATGCATGAATATGCCTGACCACTTCTCTAAACAAAATGCTATACTCTGTCCCAAGTTTCAGCTTCCTCTACCTTTTGCTTAATATTTTGATAATCATAAAAAATACTTTGTTGTCCAAAATACGTTTCATCCACTACACTCTGTCCCAAGATATTTATGCAGCACATTTTCTTAAATTATTCGATTTTTATAAATATCTCAGGGTTCAAACGATTTTCATTTAATAGTATGAACAAATCCCAAGATTTCTTTTTTGAAACGCCCCATCTAGCTTGTCTTCAGTACACTGCAAAAAATAAAACGTATATGGGGATTTTCCATTGCAACAGAAATAAAAGTACCTGGATGATAACTCTGAAAAATTGTGCAAAGTATTCTGAATTACTTCTGAATAGTGAAAAGATGTCAACATTTCACATTATAAATCTCTGTAATAAGTCTGTTTTCATTCCTTTGAATTTTTCTAAAAGAAAAAAGGTAAAGTGTTAATGAAGATATCTTGGATATTTTCACAGACTATAGAAAGGAAAAAGTTCAGTTTTTCTGGATTGACACACCCCCTCTACTGTTAAAGGTTTCAATACACAATAAACAATAGAAATTCCTCGTGAATTTTACTTGGGAAACGACATGGAAAGTATCCAGATAATAACATTGAAAAATTCTGAGGTGTCCCGAGTTTCTGAGTACTTCTAAATGGAGAAAAGATGTAAATATATCCCAATATAAATCTCTGTAAGAAATTTGATTTCGTTCTCCAGGTAAAAATAGATAAAGGGTGAATGAACTTCAATAAAGAAATCTTGGTACTGATTCAGTAGTACCGGTACTTCTTTGACATGTATATTCTTGTTAAAATTCATCAAAAGTGACAGCAACAGTAACTTGAGACATACTATCTGGTCTAGTGATAATAGCAACGTATGCTATAATAGATGACATTTTAAATTTCAGGTGTGTGACAATGGCTGGGAAAAGGGATCCAGATACACCGACCGACACAGAACCAAAACATATGACAAGTACCCCATTTTCTAGTGACGCAAAACCAGATGTTGCTGAAATGTTTAAAAAGATGGGGGATAAATTGGGGTGGTTCCAATACAATAACTTGGAAACAGCTTACAAAACTGTAAGTTTCAAATATAAAGGTCATTTCTTCATTTAAAGCAAAACAGAGTCCCCTTTGTTCCCTTAAAAAAAATATTTCTGTTAAATCCCAAACGAAATGAACTAACATAGGTTTTCAATTTTGTATATCTTTGACAATTTCAGAATTTGAAATATATTTAACGGTTACCAGTATTGTTGAATCTTTTAGTTTAGTAATAATTTAAGTATATTCATTGATTGAAGAGATCACAATTAGAAACCGAAACTTGAAAGCATTTGAAAGATACTATCTTCACAACCAATTCATAAATGCTTAATGTTTATGCTTAGAATGATTAAGTAATAATGGTGAGTATTTTTTGTTTTAACAGCTGTCCAAAAGTAGCAAGAAAAAATCCACAAAATCAAGAATAAAGAAAGAAACTCCAAACAGAAGGAAAGGTGTGAATCGTTTTATATAAAAATAATGTTGTAATGTGACTACAATGTACATATATGATATTCCAGACATTGAAATTTGTTCATTTGGTTGATGGGTTGTTTTTTCTCTTTAAAATAAACAAATATTCTGTTGTGTTCTCTTTACAGATGAAGAATTATCAAAAGCAAAACATTTTAAAGAAAATAAAACACTGGGGAAAGACAGGGAACAACACAAGCTGTCCTTTAACACATCACCACTGAAAGAAAACCAGTCACAGAATATCAGCAGTGAAGACTTCCTAGAACCAGAACCAGTTCCACCAAGAAAATCAAAGGCTTGCACTGATTTAACCAAAGAATGGAGGATAAATCAGAATAGCAAGAAAAAGCTTAGTCGGATATCAATCATTCCATCTGCAGGTGCTGAGAATATTTCTCATGGTCTGATTACTCACGGAGATAAGAGATACTCTATCTCCAATGCTGATGTAGGATGTCCTGTTCAAGAATCCACCAGAATTCATAGCCGACAAAGCATTGACAACTTACTGGACGACTCAGAGGATTCCAATCAAAGTTGTGAAGGAAGAAATCAAAGCGGAGAGCTGAAACAAAACATTTCTGAGGAAGATTCCTACAGACAGCTTCATATAATGAAAAAGCGTCCCAATTTAGGTGATGACGAAGTAGTTGATGCAATGAATCTTTTAAAGATAAACAGACTAAAAGAAGAAGAGACCCAGTTTTATACCACTGCACACTGTGATGTCTCTGAGCAGGATCTTCTTTTCCAAACAGTGATGGAAGATGGTGACAAGAGCCCCAGTAATGATGTTTCAAAAAGTGAAAGTCGAGTAGAGGAATTGGAGAACATCCAGAGTTTAGGTGATAGTTCAGTGGAGAGGTTGGATGGATGTGATAGCTCATCCTACGTAGAACTGGTGGATGCATCAGCTCAGGTTGAAAAATCTTATTTATCAAGTTCTGAAATTGTGGAAGGTAACAAAACAGCATCCAATTCATCTCAAGGTGACTCTCATCAGGAAAACAGTGAAAGTTCAGGGAAGGATTCCTTTTGTGAGAAGATTATGAAAGTAACAGAAATACAGAGTCAAGAAGATATTAGTGTAGATCAGGTACAGGGAAGTAGTGATTCCTCTTACATTGAGATAGCAGATGCTTCATTACAAACCAGTGTGGTTTCTCAAAGTCAGAAGAACCATAAGCAAGAGCTTGGGTCTGAGTCTTCGTATGTAGAGGTGGAAGAGAGATCACTCCAAACCAGTACTACAAACTTATCTCATAAAGAGGGGGATAGGAGTAGCTTTTCTGCTTCAGAATGGGATCAGATTAGTTCTGAAAATAATGATCAAGTTCAAGTAAAAGGAGGAAATTTTGAGAGTGTCACAGAGAGCCCAATGAAATGTGACAGAATTTGTAGTGAGCAAAACAGCAATGCTAGTAATACTAGATTCAGTAGTGATGAGGAAGATGGTTCAAGTGATGACTCCTTTACCTACCTTAAAGAGAAAGTGAACTCAAAGAAGAACGATGCAAGTGGTAAGAAAATAGATGAAAAGATCTCTGCCATCAAAAACCTGAACACTGACAGAATGATGGAAAAGTGTGCATCACACCTAGATGATTCTTTACCTGATATTATTCCCACAGAAACTCACAGTGAGAAGAAAAGGGAGACAAGAAAAAAGGCAGATGATTGTTATGCAGAGTTTTCTTCAGATTCTGATAACGATGTACATGATGATCAAAATTCAGGTGCACACAGGTTTGAGGAAGTGATATCATCAGACTCAGACAATGATTTACCTGAGAGAACTAGTGCAGGTGTACCAAGTATGGAAGATGTGTTATCATCTGATTCTGATGAGGATCTACAAAGAGTTACAGGTGCAAATCAACAGGGAAATACAGGTGTACTTTCTTCTGATTCCGATGACTTCTTATCAGACATACCATACAAAAATAGGAAGAAAACATCAGTAAAAAAAGACCGAAAGACCAGCAGTGATCACTGGAGGTTCTTATGTTCTCTCTCTCTTTCTCTCGTTCTCTCTCTCTCTCTTTGATTTCTTTACTTTGTCATGCTAATTAGGAATTCATTGTTCTTTACTTTGTCATGCTGATTAGGAGTTCATTGTTTATGGAATACATGTAATGAACTGTACACATAATGCTATTGATTCTGTTTTACAGGACACCCAAACATTACAGAAGTGAATCAAGTACAGATGAGGAAGAGTTGGAATCATGTAAGCCAGTTTTCACTTTATGTACAATATATATCTGTACCTAGGTCTATGTGAAAACTGAAATCTGATGAAGAAAAAAATGCTTTGTGTGAAAAGCAAACAAATTAAAAAAAATACTGCTAATAAATGCTGTGAACCAAATTTGGTTCAAAATCTACTTCCTAACAATTTCTTTGAGTGTATTGAAATTACTGATATCTTTGGTTTATATTTTCAGTTTTCCAAAAAATAAAATCACAAAAGACCATCCCTCAGGAAGAAACTCCTCCAAAGAACAAAAGGTTGGTTATTGTGTTGTTTAAGAATGGATTGCTTTTGTTTAATGCTACTTTTTCATTTTTAAGTGTGATAAATGAAATAGGGATCTAATTAATTTCAACCTGGTGTGTTATTTATTATATTGGACAGTCTAGATGATTTTATCGTGGATGATGATGACGTGAGCAGCAGTGAGAATGAGGTTGATTTCTACATCACCACCAACACTGTGTTCACCACACGACACAGGTACATATACAACATTTAGTCCAATAATTTCATTAATGATGCAAATAACTCACTGTCGGGGTGCAGGCAGGGATTTTCATACCTATATAAAATGAAGATAATGTAAAACTTACCTGTACAACAATTTAGATAATATTTATTTAAACAAACGCTGAAAATTATATCAATATTAGTAAAAATGTAATGAAGAATCATCCTTTAAGTATTATAAAGTGTTCTTAATTGTTATGGCCGTGGTGCGTTCAAATTAATCATAAAGCACTTCAACCTTTATTAGATTTAATCACAACTTGACTATAATAATCACCACATAGTAATCAAAGAATGATTCATATACATGTATCTTTTAAAAATACACTGTATATGCAAACATACATTGATAACACTTGCAATTTTTTTATTTATTTTTTTTTATTATTAAAACTTGAAATTAAATCTTTTTTCTTTGTAAACGTTAGAAAAGTTGAACCCATTGTGCTGGATGACAGTGAAGATGATATTTTCAAATCTGGTAAGAATTTATTTTCCATGTATTCTGTTCATGTACCAGGTATTTTAAGTTTTAGTGATAGTTAGTTATATTGTTGCCATTGATTTCAATTCAAGAATGCCTTTTTTATCTAAAATACATTTATAATCATGGTTTTATCAATCTTATAACTTTTCTATAACAATACATGTATAATAAACAAGACAGTTTTATCAGGTGAATCTTTTTCTGCCTATCAGACATTAAGCCCATCAAGAGAAAGACAAAGGAGAAATCCCAGAAGACACCAGCATCCAACAGGAAGAGAACTGAAAGATGGGAGGAGGAGGAAGAAGACAGAGGGAGGGGAAAGTACAGCTTCCTCAAGTCTCTGTCCATTGACACTCCGGACGACCACGCTGACAGAGAGGCTCTCAGGTGAGGCCTCTGAAGGGGTGTTGGCGTAGTCTGATAATACTTTTCATTCCTTAAAATAGTTCATTATCAAAAATTCTACACATAATTCTAATATTTTCAAGCTGATGTCGGCTTGTTTACATGTGTCATTATAGAATACCTCTGCATTACAGTAAAATTCATGGCACTTTACTGTATGCAGGGAAATATTTGCCCACATTTTATTTTCGTCCTTGTTGTCAGCGTGCAAATTTAAGATTGGGCAAATTCCAGTGTCTTAAATTATTAAACAAAACTATATTTAAATGAATTCAAAACGGAAACTGTTTGCAAGGGAAGAAGGCGAAAATAACACAGCCGTGACAAGGCGAAAAAATAACCCTATATATAGTTTTAAGACTTATTACTACTACAATGTACATATACAAGGCTCTGTTTATAAGTATGGTATGTAGTACAATGTAGTAATTTATGAAATATTTACCATGATAAGAATGTACTAGTAATATGAATTAAAACTTAGTACCTATATATTAAGTTTATCAGCAAAATATTTGGCCTCTTAAGTTATTACATGTATGTATATGTAATGTATTACATGTAATGCAACATGCCTATGATCGAAAGAAAAAAAAACCTTCATTGTTCATGTGCTTTGCACCACATTGAAATTTTAATGGTTGAGAACACTGTTTCAGTATTTGTGGTATTGATTAACATTATTACCGGCACATGTATTTAGTTTTAAGGCACTCACTATTCTATTATTTGTAGAATTGAAGTATCTTTTTTAAGAGTGCTTGTTTGCTTGTAATTTTTCTAGTTTTGTGGAACTTTTTTTAGGTTCTCAAAGAATTTTAAGAAGATGAAGGAAGATTTGACCAAGAAACTGTTTAAGATCTACAATGACACAGTTTTTGATAATCAGGTTAGTAAATAAATAAATTCTTGTAATCATACTACACAGTAAAATTAGTTACTGTAGATTCCTAAATAAACGTGAGGAATTAATGTCCGCATAACATCGCGAGAAGCACATCTCACGAATTTTAAAATCTTGCTTTTCTTTTTGGGCATATGTAAACTACATGAAACTATGATAAAAATTCGGCATTTGAGATTTTATGTTCTCGCTTTTTGATGGAAAACGGTTGAATCACAGAATTAAGTACTCACGTAAAATAAGGAATCTTCTGTACTAAATGGTAAGGTCCATAGCAAACAAAAAGTTTTAAGTGAAAATGTAATGTGTTTTAACACATAGTTTGTTACCCAATGCAGAAAAAAATGGTTTTGGTTTTGGTTCACTAACACATTTAAAATTTAATCTACATTTTCCAATGAAGTCATTTTACTTAAAAGAAATTGTAGATGTTGGGCTTGTTCTTTTCTTCATACATCTCTTTTAAGAAGACCTTTATTTTTGCCTGTTTGATATGAGGTTGTTGCAAGTTATGTATGTACATGTTTATGAAAATATGGCAAATTCAAATAATAATTCATGCATTTAAGCTCCCAGAGGATCTGCAGATACTGTGGAACAACCGCCTGTTGAAGACAGCAGGCTATTGTGTGTATAGGAAGAATGCTAAGGTCCATGACAGCAAGACTGTACGAATCGAACTTTCCACCAAAGTCTGTGACTCTGCAGGTTTGTGAATAAATTAACCATATCAAATACATTTAAAAGCACAATATTTGCCTTTATATTGACATTATTAGGGTGCCCTATTGTTATCAAGTCTGGTGGTGAGTTCTTCCATCCTTCTGTTCATCCATTTTTATTTATCTGGAACATATTTCCTCTCCGTTTGGTCAAGGTGGCCTCAAAATTCACTCATTCAGTAACTATGAGTAGAATGTGTGTATTGACCTTTAAGTACAGGTATTATTCAGGATTAAATGTCAAGGTTGATAAACCTCTCTGTGTAAAATCCTTGTTAGAACTACTGTATACAGGGAAATATTCGCCCCCGTTTTATTTTTGCCCCTTTCGCCTTCGTTGTCAGAGTGAATTTAAGACTGGGCAAACTCTACATAACAAATAATATCTCTGTTAACACATCTGCATCTTGGCAAAATGACAAATTCAAGAAATGGCATAACCATTTGCAATTGTAAAGGGCGAAAATAACCCTGTATACAATAGCTAATATTTTTATGTCCTTTGCTAAAATAAGGCCATTTGAGATGTTCATCATCTCAACCATGTCTTGTTACTACATAAAAGGCTTTTAATTTTGAATGCTTTATTTATTACAGAGAGAGTGAGGGACACACTTATCCATGAACTTTGCCACGCTGCTGTCTGGCTCCTGCATGGCAAAAATGACGGCCATGGTCCCTATTGGAGAATCTGGTACTGTAGTTCAAATCAATCATTCCTAAAACAAATGGTAAAGACTTTAAGAACTAGATTTATAGCAGATAAATGGTGTGTTACAGTTACATAAAATGTCACAATTTTTACTTAGCTCTTTATATGATGTCTCTTTTACTTTAGGGCTAAAAAAGCAAATCTGACTCATCCTGAAATTCCTGTGATTGCACGTTGCCATAGCTACAGCATTTCTACTAAATATACCTATCAATGTAGTAAATGTGGATATAGGTAAGATGTATTTGAGATCATGAAAATGAGATGCATATGCGTAGCATTTTACTTTATTATACTTTCATATTAAATACTCAAATCTGAGTGGTTTAGACACAGTTTATAATCCGTTCTATTACCCTCAGCATTAGCAACACACTTTGCCAGGGTAACACTATATAAATAGTGCCTGTTTGGGAGGGTAACAGTTGAAATTGACACCCCGAGAAAACCATTGTCAACCGACGCCAAGCGGAGGTTGACAATGGTTTTCGAGGGGTGTCAATTTCAACTGTTATCCTCCCAAACAGGCACTATTTATTTTGTTATACTGAATGTCTTTTTTAAAAATTTTAAGAAAATTTTACTGCTTTTATATAGGAATAACGTGAATTCTACAGCGAACCGTACGCGCATAATTTTCGCGCATGTAACATTTTTTAATGTTACCCGTTGCCAAGTGCGTTGCTAACGCTGAGGGTAATAGTAAATATTATTAACTGCGTCTTAACCAATCAGATTTCAGTATTTAACATGAAAGTATAACAATATGAATTGTTACACAGTCTACTGTAGAATCCAGTTAAATTTTCTTTAAAATTAAGACATTCAGTATAATAAATAAGTACTGCCTGTCGGTTGACAATGGTTTTCTCGGGGGTGTCAATTTGAACTGTTACCCTCCCCAACAGGTACTATTTACTGGTATATGTTGCCCAAATGCTTCATTAAAATGCATTCTTTGCAAGATCAAGCAGGTTTGAAGGAAGCAAGCATTGCAGATAAAAAAAAACACAACTCACAAATGCTAATCATATTTTTAGGGTCAATATTTACAAATCATAGCTAGTATGAATCTCCCAAAAAAAAGCATTTTATGGTTTATATACATGTGTACATCTCTCTCTCTCTCTCTCTCTCTCTCTCTCTCTCTCTCCAATCATCCATATAAAAGGAGTAATATTACATTAATTATCATTATTGTCCCTCAATATGTTGCGAAGATGAAACAATCAATATACGGATCAACTAAGTTAAGATCAATCACACACACAGTTAACATAGGATAGACAATGTGTACACAACTTATAGAGCTATTTGAATAAATGTCAACACAAAATGAAACAATAAACACTACAACATGTGTTATGCATTTGAAGGCTGATTTAAAAAGTACATGTAAATGAGGGTATTGATTTGTGGACAAATTGATTTTAACTGGTTTTAAGATTGTGGTTTGGTTTTTGTTAGATTGAACATGATTTGGTTTTGTCATAAGTTGTATGAACACATTGGATTTCATGTTTTTCATAAAAAATAATAAGAAAATATTCTGTCAGTAGATGTAAACATTCATGAAAATAAACAGTAAACATGTACTGACAAATATGTATATCAACTCATTTATTTTGGGGGTTAAAAATATGTACCGTAGTTAATGTTTTATCTATAAGTTGGTACTACCATTTCTTAGCAAAGTAACAACAATGGGTTATTCTAAAAAATGTTTGCTATATGTTTCCTCTTTAGTTCGTAGATAAACACCAGGAAATATTTGATAAATTTTTCAGTTTTTTTCTCTTTTGGGATTTTCTAAAGAAAATAATAACTCCTTTCCAGCATTGGTCGGCATTCTAAGTCTCTGGACACTTCTCGGAAGGTGTGTGGATTTTGTCACGGAGAGTTTGTGCTGTTAAACAACCAGAAGATGTCCCGGGGGTCAGCCTCCACCCCAGCTACCCCTCGGACCCCCAACAAGTTTGCCATGTATGTGAAGGAGAACTACAGTACAGTAAAGGAGAAAGAGAAAGATCTGAAGCATGGAGACATCATGAAACTTCTGGGAAAACAATTTGCTGAAAAGAATAAAATCAGTTCCTGATACCTTTGTCTGATATAGAGTCAATTTTTTGTCCAATAGCTGGGGGAATTTTTTTTTATCATGTAACAAAGGCATACTGTTTACCTATAAATGGCTATGGTGGTTTCAGTGCCTATATTCAGTGTAAATCTGAAGACCCTTTGTACTGTTTGTGATTGATTTTGTTTTAAGGGTTAAAATGATAGCTGTGACTATCTCTATATTTCAGGGAATCCTATTTTTGCTGTCTTGTGGCAGGATGTGGCAGTGTATATCATGTGTTTATGAAATACAAATATTTGTGGTGCTTTTTTTTATCTCTCAGAGCAAAGAATTCTGATGTACATATTATAAATGATGTAATAAAAAGTATTCATAAACTGTACTTTGAGTGGCATTCACATCATTTTCTTTCAATCCAAACATAGCATTTCTACATCATGGACTGTACATTTATGTACTTTGTTTGTAAGTTTATACAGTTTTACTCATATGAAGGTAGACAGACCTAAATAGAAAGCTTTTGATTGTAAAGTGTATCACTAATACAGTTCATCCCTCTCTCACCAAACCATGCTGTGCCTATCGGAATACATTATGCAAAATATGAGCAGATTGTAAAATAGAGGTTCTCTTGAAAAATCTCCCCCCCCCCCCCTCTTTTTTTAAAGGTAAAGTTACTGGATAATTTAAATTTTCCTATAAAACTGGTTTAATAGAACTATATTATTTTTCAGCAGAACGGGTGCAGTGTTGCTATTAGAGCAGTAGATTTTTGGCAACTGAAATTTTTAAAATTATTCCTTTAGAATTTGCAGACATGACAATACAACCCTGGAGAAGTTTGTCTGTAGGCGCATTCCATTGTATATATTGGTAAAATTTGTCAATATGAAGTGGGAGAAATTAGTATGGAAATAATATGGTAGGATGTATTTCTTCAAGTTATATTTATATAAACAAAATAGCAAATCTTTTTCTCTCTCTCCTTTTTTTTTTATAGATAGAACACTGGTTTATTTATCAAAAAGATGAATCTGACTTGACACTGACGGCAAATTATTGATTTGTTTCTTCCAATCTCATAAGAGTATAAGCTTGGTCCAAACAGATGAACCTAAGAAAAAAATTGGAGGGTTACTTTCCCCAAAACTATTTTATTCAACATTTCTATATTAATTTTAACGAACCCATTTCAAAATAATTAAAAATTCCTGTATTAAATACTTGTCATTTCATTCAAAGAACATCTTTTTGCATGTATTATGATCGCATGCAAAATTCCTCATAGGATAGAAAGAAAAACCTTCCTTCTATCCAGTTTAATTATAGAAAGGGGTTTTCTTGGTTTAAGACTGTTCCATTTTTTGTGGGGGTGTATTGGTTATTCTCGATGTATACGTTTTACAGTCGATCCTTTATATCTGTGTAAAAATCGATAAATTTTGAACAGATTAACTGAAAAGAATTAATTTTTACACATATATCGAGAAAAGTATCAAATACCAAAAAGAAATAAATAATCAGAATACCTTAAAAACCATTTAGTAATAGAATCGACTAAACTCTAGGTCATGAGCTCGTGACGTCACGATACAACAAAATGGCGCTATATTTGTCAGCTCCGTTTGGAGGATGAAAATATTTTACTTGAAAGTAAAACAAAAACAGATGGAGACTTCGCTTGGACGGAATGGCGGAACCTAAAAGATTGTCGTTTACAACTGTTACTCAAGCGAAGGAGACGAAACCAAAGAAAAAGGACTCGAAAACTGTGAGACTACAATTGACCCTCAAGCCATCGACTGATACAACATGTCCAGAGTTTTTCTACACAGATCTCGTGAAGAACGAGTTGGTAGGTCATTTTGCATGTAAAAACCACTAAATAAATATCTATTTGATAGTTTTTTGTAATAACAATGTGAAATATACACTTTTTCCAATTTTATTTTGCACTTTTCGTAACACCCTGAATATGGGGAATCCCTCAATTTTGATACAAATTTTGGACTTCCAACATGTTTTATAGTGGCATATGTGAGGAAAATGGCTGAACAAGCCATAGATAACACTGAGTTGCATAGAGAAAATAATCAGCCAACAAAACGCCATTTTGAGTGACTAGATTTCCCTTGACAAAGAGTACCCATGCTCCTATCCAACTCAAGCACATCACTTTATGCATTATGTTTAGTTTTGTGCAAAACGGTTTGAAAATATAGTAGAGTTTGATTCAGTGTCTAGCTCATGGTTTGGACATGATGAATAATGTTCAGCTTGCACAAATATGTGCAATCAAAGGTCACAAAGGTTAATATACTGCCATCGTGCCTGATAGTAAACTGTACGTGCTTTGCAAGGCTACAGTGAATGCTACATACGCGTTTGAGTATAAGCCGTTTTGAGTTTCGGATGATTCCGAAAGCATGCTCCGACGAAGAAATTCTGGTTAAAACTGAAAGATGAATTTTTGCCTGAATAACTTTATTTAGACTTGATAATCTATTTTCCCATGTAAATGACAAAGAGATTAACTCTAGGCGCTCTAAAAACTATTGTAAACCCATTTTGTCGACTGCTAGAGATTGGCGATGTGTTTGTAAAGAGAATTCGAGAGGTTCGAAATATTTTGTAATCTTTGTCTTTGGGAAAATTTTACGAAGGTAAATAGTGATTATGTTTTTAAAAACATTAATATTGTGAACAATAGTGAGAGGACCATATTGGGGGTCGTATGTAGGTCATTAAATCTAAAAATAGTTAAGTACAGCAGTACATGTATGAAGTCTTTATCGATTGATCTGACTTATGCCGAAAATGATTTTATCTAAATGTATGGTTGTATGTTATGCAATATAAGTAACAATTTAGAAAACTATAGAGTTCCAGACGATATTGATTTTGTGTCGATAAAAAAATTATCAGCAGGTCTCGGCGCGCAGCGGTGCGTGATGTTTAGTGTATTGTAGAGTGCGCTTATCGCCAATACACGGTAGTCGGGGGCTTTAATCGACCGGCGCGGCGCGTTAAACTTATCGCTGCGCTGGGGTAAAAAGCGGGGGTGCGGGTCAGGGCGGGGTTGCGCGTTTACGCGCATGCGTGAACGTAAAAAAAGAAATAAGCACATTTAGGGTTTTGCACGTGAGTTTGAGGTTCACTACGGGGTTAATATGACAGAGTGCGATGTATTCGTCAGAGTAAACGTCGATATACACAGAAAATAAAGATTGTTTTATGAACGAATTATGTTAATCTATTTCTGTGAGTGAATGACCTATTTAAAGACAAAAAGAAAACCTTGGGAATTAATAGATATTATTCATAGACTTTTTGCATATGATTTTTAAAGGGAGAAACCAAGACACCTAATGGTGATGTGCCAAACCCTGATGATCCGTTTGGAGATGACGAGGACCATGAAAAACTTGCTGCTTTGGCAAAAAGTTTTGAAGAGAAATATGTAAGTTATTTTAGACGATTACAAATGGACAAATTAATGTATATATATAAAGCTACCGACTGGCATTTCTTAAAATTTAAAAAAAAAAAAATTATCTCTTATATAATTCATTTTGAAAGGGTGACATGTAAAGAGAGTTGTTAGTTTTATTTATTATTATTTTATGTATGAATTTTGTTTCAAGGACAGCTAGCATTATTTTTAGCTATAAAAATCGGGTATGAAATCTGTTTTGTTTATCAGAACTTTAATCAGCCATTCTCCAGAAATGGTTCCAATTATAAAATATTGTTGTCGCTAGCATTCATCATTAAAGTTTTATTTACTTGTTCATGTATGTTACTGATTTTTTTCTCAGAAGATATCTACAGTAAAAATTACAAATTTTGATACCAAACAATATGCATTTGAAGTGCCAGATTAAGTCTAAATATTTCAATAAAAAATCGTTTTATGCATATTTCAGCATGTCGCCAGTGAATATTTCAATTTTACTACATTACTAAATTGCGTATCGTTGATGAATTTGACATTTTGAATTAATTTTTTTCTTTCAGCATCTTAGAGCGTGTTTTGTCAGTAAAAACCAATTGATAATAAAACACTTTTTCTTTTTCTTCCCGATTTATTTATTGTCGCTAAAACAGCCCTGATTTCCGTAACACATGTTCGACTTAGAAGTAAGCGATGATGTTCAAAACAATATCAAGGAATAGTATCGTAGTTGAATGCTATAGGCATATCAAGAGAAAAATAAATACCCTTTTCAGTGGGAAATACGTGTGTTTTTTTAAATAATCGGTTATGAACTTGAAAATTGAGTTTGACGCATTTCAAAGCATGACTTCCGTAACGCCATTTTCTACTAGATTAATGACATTTGAAAAACATATTCGTAATGTTTTTGAAGAACACAGTGTTCCAGAGCTAAATATCATTTTATATAGAAAAATGACGATAATACCATAGTACAGAGAGAGGAAAATGACTAAAATCCCTGACCGGCGTAACGCGTGACATCCGTAACAGTATTTTCAGTCAATGATATCGGGCTCGGCTTTCCATTAATTATGATTTGGATTATTCAGCGAAGCGGAACATGAGTTTGGAAGGTAACGAAACTTTGAAATTCTTAACTGAAGCAATTAATATTTGATACAAAGTGTATTTTTGAGGAAAGTATGATAACAGTGTGCTAAACTATCAAAAATATATGAATTTCTACGAGTGGAATTATCTGTTTTACTTTATATTTATTTGCAAGAGATACATCTGTTGCAGACAAAGCCCATTTCACCTCAGACGATTAATAATTTAGAAATATTTTTAGAAATTTGCTGTAGCGTTACGTATGTCAGGAAAAAAAATCAGATTTGACACCTCTACTTTCAGTGCTTATTTTGTATATTCTATTATTGGTTATATATTCCTATGTTTCAAATTCTTCAAAGTGGTCATATTTAATACATTGTATACTTTCGAAAGTTTATTCTAATGATTTATTAGTGGATCAAGCTTATTGTTTTTTAAAATATTTGATTTGATATTTGTGTATCAGACATATTTTTAAAAAAATTATCAGGTGACCACAATTTATTTGGCTTTTCAATGTTGTATTGATATGCATATATATCGAAATAGTAGTATCCCTGAATTAGAATCTGTGTTAAATACTCTATTGATGCAAATGTTATTCTAAATATTACTTGTTACGGATGTCAGGTTTTTTAAGTATTGACACCCAAAACTTATACTAGTAGGAATATATTACTTACCTTGCGAAAAACAGACTTATTGTAGTTGACTTATATCATAACTATACTTATATATGCATTAAAATACTGCATCGTTTACAGAATGGTATTGACAAATGCAGAGAGGCAGAAGAAATGGAGAGAAAAAAGAAAGAGTCAAAATTTGGAAGCATTTTTAGCAGAAGAGCGGGAGAGGAAACGGAAAGCTTACATAAGTGTTTCAGAGTTGAGTGAAAAGGAATTGAAAAAAAGAAGAAAGGCAGGCAGAGAGCGGGAACGAAAGTCCTATTACAAACGCAAGGAAAGGAAAGCGGAAGAGGCAGCAGGGAATTCTAACAGTAACAATCCTAACAATGAAGCGAGACATACACGCAAGTCCAGACCTTTAGCAGTATCAACTCCCTTGGTCGTTAAGTTACCCGCAGTTAAAAAGAGGTACTCGAGAGCATTGCGAAAGGCTTATAGAGACATAGAGAGGTTAAAGGAGAAGAATAAAGAACTTGAAAAGGGTAAAAAGAAATTTCAGAAAAGATGTGAAAGGTTTGCTTCAGTTGTATGCCGTTCAGAAGACAACACATACTCTGCAGATGTTAGTTGCGAGACCAGCGAATCTGAACGTACACCACTACCTTTAACACCACGCTCAAAATCTTTAAAAGAGCTAAGGGCAGAAGGTCTGTCGCCAACGAGACATAAAGGTGTAAGAAAGAAACTTATTATGGCTAACTCGCTCATTGATGCTATTAAACCTTTGGTTAAAGTGAAAAAGAATACCAAAGGAAATTGCCTGGGTCGTATAAGACTTGATATTTTGAAGAAATACAGATGCGCTGCATATGTGGGCAAGTCACTTGGGGTCAGCAGAAAGAAAATTAGATCAGTAGGAAGCAAAAGAAAGTGCAACACGATGAAGCAACGACTACAAGAAGTTGTAACCAATTTTTTGGAGAGAGAAGATAACTGTACTACACTCCCAGGAAAAAAAGATGTAAAAGAATCAAAACAGAAAGTGGTACTTTCAGATTATTTGCACAATCTGCACGAGAAATTTAAGATTGAAAATCCAGAATTAAAAATCAGCCGCAGTTGCTTTTGTAAGATGAGACCATCTCATGTATTGTTAGCCTGTTTTTCATCCCGCAGAACATGTCTTTGCTCTACACATCAAAACATGGCCCTGAAAATCAAGAGCTTGTTACCACATGGTGTAGTATGTTCTAAGATGCCAGATGTTTTCATAAAACAGTATGAAACAGATGAAAAACTAAAAGAGGAGTTAAAGGGAAAACTTGGAGATGAAGTTGCTTTCAAACAGTGGAAGAAAGTTAATGATGGTGATAAATATCGTTGGAAAGAAGTTGAAGAAAGAATGCCAAAACACACCTTTGTGGAGCAACTGCTAAAAGATTTACAATTATTCAGGTGTCATGTGCAAAGAGTACAATCACAGTATCGTGAAATTAGACGCCTTAGAGAAAATCTTCCAGCGGGAGAAATATTACTATGGATGGATTTTGCCGAAAATTACACTTGTGCTTCAATGGAGGAAGTTCAAAGTGCATATTGGAACGCAAGCATGGTGAGTCTTCACACTATGGTTGCATACTTTCCAGGAGACAGAGCCCCAAGAAACTTGCAAAGCTATGTAGCTGTGTCAGATGTAATTTCTCACAATGCAACAGCTGTTTATGCCATTCTGAAAAAGATAATTCCAATTATCAAGGAAGATTACCCTGTCACCAAGAAAATACACTACCTAACAGATTCACCAACGAGTCAATATCGCAACAAAACAATTTTTCAAGTTCTTGTTGACCATGAAACCGATTTTGGAATGCAGGCGCAGTGGAACTATCTGGAAAGTGGCCACGGTAAGGGACCCTGCGATGGGTTAGGAGCTAGTGTTAAACGAGCTGCTGATATGGCCATCAAACAAGGAAAAGCCACAATCCAAGATGGTAAGGATTTCTACAATTGGACAACCAAGGAAAGTGGAAGCAAGGTGAAGTTCACTTATTACAGTCAACAAGACTATGATGAAGCAAAAACCATCCTTGAGAGCAAACAAAAATGTCAAGCTGTTTCAGGTACTTTTAAACTGCATGCTGTTGTGCCAGTTGATTCAGTGAGCATTGCAGTAAGAGACACATCTTGCTATTGCTCAACATGCATCAAAGATGTCCTAAACGGCTGTCACGGTTGGAAGGTCAACAGGTTAATCAAGCCGGTAAATGAGCAAGATAGTGAACATCCTGAAAACACTTCAAAGGCGAAGGAAACAGAGACCACAAAACCGGTTCAAGCAAATGAACCTGTATGCTCAATTCCAGAAATTGGGGTTTTTGTTGCTGCTGTGTATGCCCGCGAATGGTATATTGGAAAGGTTACAGAGGTGGATGAAGAAGAGCAAGAGGTTCAAATAAACTTTATGACCAAAGCGGGCAAATATGGAGATACATATAAGTGGCCATCAGAAAAGGATGAGATATGGATCCAGTCAACCCATATTTTAATGGAGATAAGCCCCCCAAATCCTGTTGGGAAGACGTCCAGATTTTTCCGAATTGAAAAAGAAGTTGAGGAAGCTATAAGCAATAAATTTCATGAGTATCGTAAAACACCATAGGATAAATATTTGTGAACCGATTCTCTCTGACATCCGTAACAAACATATCAAAGCTTTCAATTTAAAAAAAAAGAACTAATGTAATATATTGTTGTCTTTTAATATATGGTAATTGTGTTGGGTACATCAATCAAAACATTTAATTTAGTACAATTAGGTAATTTTCTATTTGAATGGCATTTCATAAGTCAGAATTTAAAAATATATATTGATGTCGATTACAAATTAATTAATGGCAAGAAACAGAAAGAAATGTGCATATTAAGTTCAAAATGTAATAAATAATTCGTAGTTTCTACAACGAATAACATGCATTTGATTATTTTCTGATATTTGATTGTAAAATGTATTTGAAATATGCTGTATAAAAATGTTCACCTGCTGACTTCCGTAACTTTTGGTCATTATCTTTTAAGATCCCTTTGTCATCAATTTGCGATGTAGAATCCCTCAACTTCTCTGTATAAATGTTCTGTTGTTTCATTGTTGATATTTAAATTCATTGAACATATGAAATTGTTCCTAGTTTGTAATTAAATTTGAATGAAAGTTGATGCATTTTTGTGTTTTTTATTGTTGAAAATGAAGATTTTTTTAAAATTTGACTATTTTTAAAATTATGTAACCCTTAAAGTAAAACTCTTCACGAATCTGTCAAATATAAAATTGGTATTCAGTATATTATCAAACAATAGTGCTAAGTGTGTTTACTGTTATTGTATAGGCCGATGCTTACTTGCATTAATTCACTTCTGACTTCCGTAACAGAATATTTATGACTGTCTTCAAAATCAAATATTTGGTGAACGAAGAAATTCTCGTGGGTCAAATTTCATATTTATATCATCGAATGGTTGTACTTCAATATTATTACAATTAAAACACAAAAATCAAAAGTTTATTTTTCATGTAAAGCTATCCCATATATGGAACCATTTCTGGAGAATGGCTGTAATGATAGATAAATTCTATTTTGTGATTTCCAAGGATTAAATTACATGTGGTTAAGGCTAAAGAGGGTGTAAATTGGTCTAGGTTTTCTAAAAATGAAACTCATTTTTTGTTGTTCATGATAGATATTATAATCAGTTTACCGGTGTTTGGTATAAATAGAATATAAAATATGTACTAATAGTCATTAGTATTAACCATATTTCTTTAATTTTTCATGTCTTTGTGAATTAATATTTTAGTTTTTAACATGAATATGTGATTGGTTAATTAGAGCACAGTGATTTTACCACACCAAATTTAAGTTAGAAATTTGACCCATCCCCTTGCAATATTATGACAGATTTTTTTCTCAATTGAACCTACACTCGCCCCCTGTGATTTTTAATGCCAGAAGAAACGACATGCATTTTTTAATTTAATAACATAAAAGAAAAGGACTCTTAAAAAAAAAGTTAATGATAACACAATGTACAACAGATGGAAAAAGAACAAATCAGTTTAATTAACTTTATAACATGCCCTGCATTCTTCAAATTGAATGTGCCCAGATGTCAACATCAGTGACCTTAATCTTTATCCCTAACCATGTGTGCAATATGTCATTGTGTTTGCACTATCAATCCATTCAATTTTCCTAGGGTAATTAATTTTTGTTGTTGTCTCCATAATTTGAGAATACTTTCAGGTTAAGATGAAAATGCAGCCCTTTAGAAATAAATGTGAATATTGAATAGGACCCCAACTAACTAAATTAAAACTATAGAAACTAGAATGAATATAACTATGTATCAATATATGACTCAATTGCCAGTGTATGAAGTTGGCAAGTCACACTGCCTCAATTAAAAAGAAAAGCACTGTACTACTTTTAAAAACTAACACAATCATTTCTTTAGATTAGAATTTATCCGTTTTGAGATGTGATTTGTTTCAAATTGCAGGCACCAAAGCCAGGAAAGAAGGGGAAGAGTAGAGCGGGGAGGATCACAGATCTTGTGGATCTGGGGGATGGATATGATCAAGAGGACCCCTTCATAGATAACTCAGAGGCGGTCTGTATTATAATCCTAACAATATTGTTCATAGAATTCAGTGACGGTGGTATGGGACAATTTGAGATATTAATGAATAATGAGGATGAAAGAACATCATATTCAAAAATATAATCACCCTAATAAAATTTTGAAATTGTAAGATATTTGACAATAAAATCCAGTTAAATGATTTTTAGAAAGATAAAAATTGAAAAGGTAAAAAAACGACAGGTTTTATATATTGTGGCTTGCAAGTCAGTTAATGATGCTTTAACCTATAAGACATCAAGATTGTGAAAGATAAAATGAACAGTCATTTTAATGTTTATTAAAAAAAAAAAAAGGAGTATCATGGTTATAGCTTCTTAACCAATAAATCAGATATTTTTTATTTTCCTTTGCTTAAATTAAATGTATTCAATGATCTGATTTGAGGATTACACTTGATGTTACAGTATGATGAGGTTGTGCCTCTTTGTCTGACCACAAAGCTTGGAGGCTTTTACATCAACTCAGGGAAACTCGACTTCAAGGACATATCTGATGATTCGGGAGATGAGTTCATCTTCCTGAAGAAGAAGAAAAAGAAGAGGGTAAGTTATAAACCCTCCTTTTTTCCATTTTCTACATAATAACTCTGATTTGGAGTTATTTATATGAGTATTTATATCATAGCATTAATTAATTGGTGATTGTTTCAGGTAATTGCATCTGACTCTGAATCAGAAAATGAAGAACACAGGAAGAAAAAGGTTAGTCTATAAACACATCCTACCGAAATAAAAAAAAAATAAAAAAATTCTGCAATTTGATATCACTAATGTGTTTGAAACAAAATAATTAAATCATTGGTTATAATAAATGTCAGCTTGTGTCTACTAAATGCTTTCATTAAACAAATGAAGAATCAATACCAATCAATATGGTTCTTTGTTTATACTACAGAAGAGGAAATTAAAGATGGGAGATGTTACGATGGAGAAGAAGAGGAATCTGTTGAATGGAGAAGCAGAGAAGTCGTTCAAGAAACCAAAGATGCCTACAGATAAAGACAAGCAACAGCAGAAAAAGTTAGGATCAAGTTTTGTGCACTTCATAGTTTATAATCTCCAGAACACCACAAAATAACCATAGTCTAATATGTCCTGATAAATTTGTTCATCTTGAATACGTGCATTACATAGATATTTAACAACGAGCAAATGTTCTAGTGCTAGTTTTAATACATATACTGTAAGAAATTTGATGTTATCTATCAGCAGAAAAGTATGTAAGTTTGTTTTTAACATATAAAAAAAATAGTACATTGTATTTTAAAATCATGCTTTCAAAGAAGACATTCTACTCAAGTTTGTATGATTGTAAATAACTCTGATTTTTGTTCCAGGAAAAAGATATCACCGCCAGTAGCAGACGTTATAAAGCAGCAAAGTAATACCTCAATGAGCCAAACCAATGGCAACACTCATGACCTTGACCTCATAAGTCCCTCCTCCAATGATGATTCATCTCAGGACGCTCAAACCTACGACGAGAGGATCGACGCCGTCATAGACTCGGTCATCGCAATGGCGGACTCGGATAAGAATATCGAGTCTATGATTGATAATCCTCTCGGATTCAAAGACGACTCCAACAGCAAGGAAGGGAAGGTGATGGATGAGGCATCCGCTCCTAAGCTTCCCCAAAATATGCCCAAAGACCTGGAAGAAACCATACTGAAACTCAAAAAGGTAACAAGATTTAGACATTTAAATTCAATACAAAAACTTTAAAAGGTAAGAGAATTTGGAAGGATATCAATAGATTAAAAAAATTTATATTTCTAAATTAATGATAAGTTGACCCCCATTATTAAGTGCTTTTTGTGATGATGCATATTAATTGACAGGGAATGAATGTGAAATATTTGGCAGTGTTATGTTTATTTCAGGCAGCTAAAACCTCCCAAGATGGAAAATGTAAATTTTTTACAAAGGAAGTCAACAGTATGTTATTGGAGTAAGTAGCAACTTCCTGTGGTTGTTTTCACAAACTCCCTTACATGTTTTATAATCAGAGCGAATTTTGTACATGTATATATGTACTTTTTATGATATTTATTTATTCACCAATTCTGGAAATAAGGGGGGGGCACATACATGTACAATATTTCAACAAAATAGTTAATAAAGTAAGTAATTGTTAATGAAATGATACAATGTTTGTTTTGATGTACACCCACACATTTACACTGAGAGATCTCTGTATACAACTATATATCATACATTGTAATCAATTATTTCCTCCGCAGTGTGGAGACAGGTTCCCGCCTCTGGGGGAGCTGTGGGCAGCGGTCCAGTATCTACAGTCATCTGGCGGCCTTCTTGCCTTGCTCTAAAGACACTCTGTTAAAACGGGCCAAAAAATTGCAGCAATCCCTGCAGGATGACCAACTCAAGGAACCTATTCAAAAACTCAGAGAAGGTCAGTTACCATCTCAAGTGTCAGGTTTGTTTCCAAAGGAAAAAAAAATGGGTTCCAATCATGGTGTGATGTTAATCACATGATTGTACAGTAAATCTAGTTTTAAGAATGGAGTTTCCCTAAAAAAAATCTTGTAGAAAATTCCTAAAATGTCTGGTCTTAGAATTATTTTGTAAAGGAATTTTGACATGGTTGATGTAAATGCTCATTTTTATTTGGGCACTTTTTTGGGTTTTTCAGCAATAAATGGAATGATGCCTGCACTGCAAGCAAGACATGATCAGGAATATCAGGCATTCCTGCAAAAGTAAGTTTGTAATCTATGCATTAAAACTGCACTCAGTTTAATCACACTCCTCTTTCCTTTATTGTTAAAAAACCACAATACAAATATCATAATTTAAACTTGAACATTTTATGTTTAGACAAAATTTGATATTTTTGATATGAACCAAACTGTGAGAATGTTCTTGTTGCTTGTCATGCATTTCACATATTCTGGTACACATATTATTTATCTCAAAAGTGTTGGTTCTTTTTACCATCCTTTAATAATAGAATAATAAAAATCTTTCATAAAGGTTTTATGATTTTTCATTAACTTTATCACCTTTTTAAAGTAGAATATGTAAGTAAATGAAACTAAGGGACTAGATTTTAACTTATCAATTATTTTCAAAATATTTTTGTCACATCTCACCTTACTGATACTTTAGTTAGATGGAGACTTATGTTATTCTTTGATTGTTTCATCAGACAAAAGGAAGAGAAGGGCAGTAAGGATGAGCAGGGGCCCAAGGAGGGGGTGAATGACACAGAGGACAGCGACGAGGAGAAAACCAACGAGGGCAGCAAAAGAGGGGCTCCCAAGGGGCCCAGGAGAAAATTCATTTGGACGGAGAGTGTCAGGTTATAAAATTTTATTGATGTCAAAGGATTTTAAGAATATTTGCAAATACGATGACGACTGATGTTTAGAAATATCAACACAATCATTTTTAAACAGAGGCACCCATACTGAACTACGAATAACACAGTTTGCAAATATTCGTCCATGTAGTTTACTTCCAATAAATAGCCTTCACTATGATACACTGTGACAGGGAATCACCAAATGTTTCAAAAAAGTAATGGCGTCAACATTTTCATTGCATATTTATTACAGAGTTATGGCACTTTCACCACAAACTTTAAAATTTTATCACCATTTTCTGATTAAACTGTTTAGAAAGTTTTGTAAAATGTCTGTATAAAAGAGACAAACATTCGTAGTGATAACACTGGCATCCGTTGTAGGTCCTTACTGTGCGACATCGTGCGTATCAAGATGAAGAATTTTGATCTGATGAAGACAAAGACCCAGTCAGCAGATGAGTTCCTAAAACAGTTCCTGGATAAAGACATCAAGCCTCTATGGCCCAAGGGGTGGATGCAAACCAGGCAAGGCTGTCAGCCAATGCTGTATATTGCAGGAGTAACTTTAACAAGTGACTTGTAAGAAACGGTGTTTTATGTGGCTTCTCTTGATAACTTGTGGCTTTTTCATTTCAGAAATCTGATTAAGGAAAGCAGATCGGTTCACTCCCAATGGACAACTGTGTAAGTAATAAAAAGTTTCCCCCAATAATTCCAAGTTTATCTGGTATATAACAGTCTTGCACTATATGTGTAAGAAGACAAAAAATTCAAAATGAAATTTACAAGTGTCACTATGTTAACATTAAGTCAAGATACTGAGACATATTATAAACAACAGTAAAATAAAGAACATAATTACTACAGCTTAAAATGTTAAAGTACATGTAATTTCTATCAAGCCTATGAACTATTTTCTGTGTATAAAACATTTATCTATCCAAAATGCTATTAAAGTTAATTCAATTTCGAATTTTCAGACAAAAAGTGAAGAAACAGACAAACTTGATAATCAACAAAACCACCCCTGGCGGAATGAACTCCACTCAGAACTCCCAGTCCTCCTCCTCCGTGCCCAAGTTTGTCCCCGGATCCTCCCCAGTACGTCCCCCAGCTGAGGACATCGTCAGCAAGGACAAGGTGGTGACGCCCCGTCAACCGGTCAAATCTGACCCTCTCGCTGTCCACAATTATGCAGGGAAACAGCCCTCCAAGCCGAGTGTTTCCCAGCAGTCCGGATCTGGGTCCAAGCTTGGTGAAGTCAAGGTGTCCGAGGCTTTAGGTCTGTCTTTGCTAGCGTCTTCAGCAGCGTCTCAGAAATATATTGACAAATCGTGGGGGCACGAGGTCAACGATATTATCAGAGCTTCGCTAACTTCACGCATGACAGACAACAAGAAGAAAGAGGATCCACCCAGTGCTAGCGCCAAATCGTTCATAGAACAGTTTCAAACCTTTGCTTCTTCTATGATACAGAAGCAGTTAACAGAAGAAGCAGCAAAACCTCAGGAAATTAGTCCCAAAAAGAAAGATTTAACATTGGAGACAAAATCATACACGCAGCAGCAGCTTCTGAATAGGCTCCAGTCTGTTGCTGCCCATCAGGCTAAACCAGAGACTCCCACTTACTCGCATCAGGCCACAGCCAAACCAGAGGTAGTGAAATCCGTGGCACCTCCAGCTCATCAAAGCAAACCTCAGTCCAACTTACCCTCTCAGACGTCGCCATCTGCCAAACGAACGTCGATCAGTGACGAGGTGTACAGGAAGTTCTTGATGGAGAGTGGAGTACAGCTTCCTCCCGCTCACTCTAACAAACCGAACACTTCTAGCAGTCTAATCCATGGTGCTAGCGGAACAATTAAAGTGTCAACAATAGATTCAAAAAGTGACAAAACAAGAGCTTCTATGTTGTATCCTACGTCTTTATCCAACAGTCGACCAGCTCAGTCCCTGTACAACACTCCGACTGTGACACGAGTTATTCAGGCACCTGCTAGTACTCATGTAGTACAAAAAGCACCTGCTAGTACTCATGTAGTACAAAAAGCACCTGCTAGTGCTCATCTAGTACAAAAAGCACCTGCAAGTACTCATGTGGGACAGAAAGCACCACAAGTGAAAGTAGTTCATGAGTCTAGGACATCACCTATGCAAGGTCAGAGGCCAATGGGTCAAAGTTCAATGTCTTCAAGTAATCCAATTCCTAAAATGGACAGTAAAACTGCTGAACTGATCCAGCAGATGATGTCTAATTCATCTTCATCACATTCCCAAGTCAAACAGATCTCGCCTACAAGCTACCAGGGAAAGTCTGTGTCACCCTCGTCTCTGTACAAATCCTCGCCCCAGGCAACGTTGTCCCCCCAGACCTGGAGTGTGGCCTCCTTGTTGTCCAATACAGCCCCCGGAATGATTAGTCCCTCCCTGTCTAACCCCGCCCCTGGTTACCAGACCCTGAAACTGTCAAACTTCACCAGAGATTCGCCGGCTTCTCCAAGTATTCATCCTCCCTCAGTTGTTTCTCCAGGTGATGTAAAAATTAAACAGATACATTTGTATGTAAATTAACAATTTATTGTGTTTGTGGATTGACCAAGTGTTCATAAAATTGAATTACTGATTGCAATGACTATGTCGAGAGCTAGATTTGGTAGAAGGATCTACTTACTTACTCTTTGAGAATAAGGTCAATTTCTCACTTGCTTTATGAAATTTCAATTCATGGAATTATCTTTTTTACTCAAATATTGTTATTGTAGGCGTATTACAATATTTATTGTTCACAAAATGTGAAGTCAATTGATATATTTGGCTGTTTATGCATATTGTCTACAAACAAGTTATACTTATGATGTGTGAATATGTTTACAGGCATGTACCCCCCAACCAGCCCCTTACTGCCAGGGATGCAGAACCCACTCCTTCAGGGAAGACAACCTCAGCCAGGTGCGTAATTGACCACCAGAGTGAAGTGTATATAATCACTTGTGTTATGTTTCATACATGTAGCTAATGCACAATCTAATACTGATAGCATATTTGGAAATTTTAACATTGCGTTTTCTATGTAGAACTTTGTGTTATGTGACTGCACAGCTTTCTGATCAGTTATCACTTATGAATATGTCAGTACATGTATATACCTGTATTTTTGTATTTGTTGAACCATAATAGCACCTGTTCAGCCATTAAGTAGGCTGTAAAGTTTTTGAAGATCTATGTAGAAAAATGCAGTTAAATTGACTAAGAAGTTTTGATACATTTAGTTGTAATTGTTATCATCAGTAAAAAAAAAAAAATATGCGTGGATTTTTTCATCAACTAAACATTCTTGCATTAGTAAATTTCTGAACTAAAAACTCTTGAATGATAAATATCTTTCCCTACACTCCATTACTTTACTTGATAATTAACCAGATGATTCTATTGCATCCTATTTTAAAAGCATTTCAGCTATCATTACTGCATTCTAGATCTTCTTTATGTACAATTCTAACCACCAAACTGTATTCAGACACTTGCCTTTAGCCTTCAGCCAGAGACTGTAGAGCCATATTGAGCATTAGGAAGTGTTTGTTGCTGTATAATGTCTAACCCACGCTTTGCTTTTTTTCTGGCGGTGTTACAGGGCTGTATCCCCCCTATACTAGCAGCTCTCTACTACACCACCCTTACACAGGAAGTCAGTACTCAGCAGGTAATCTAATACTATCTACCGCCGCAGTCAGTTCATTCTCACGGCTAATACCTCCTTTGTCACTTACTGTGGAATCGTTTGTATACTTAGTTGCTAATTTTTGTGGATTGTCAAATTTTTATTTTTATTTTGGGGGTTTACTTTTATATAGAATGAAGACTGATTCATTATTTGTTTGGAATGTAAAATTTTGGACTGAAACTTTAAAAATTGATCTGATACAGACTTTTTAGCATTCATATTTGCTGAGCAAACAATATGTACACTGTAGTGGCACTTTCATTCATTGACAATATTTGCACTGCATTCTATTGTGACCTTGTAGAAATGTGTTCAATTTCAAGGCTTCTTAATAAAATGTTATGATGCTTTCCCATTGTTTCATAATATGCTTGTATTTTAAATTTCATTTATTGATCATATGATTTTGTGTTGCAGACAAATCTAAGTCACCACATGGATATTGAGACAGAGATTCTGTGATATACAACCTTTCACCTTCCATACAGGCCAGGGAATGAGATGTATAGAAGACAATCTACATCACCAAATGGACACCGATACAAAGATTCAGCCCATGAGATTTCTGTAGATGATATTTACAGTGAAACCTTTATCAAGACCTAGCACAACATTAAATACAAAGCTATCAAATTGTTACCATAACTTGTTGTGAAGTCAATTTCAAACAATTAAAATAAATTTACAGAAATTTTTGAAATCTGAAACTGTTGAAATGTTCAGCAAAGTCATTGAAAAATTGAACATTAACTATTTTACAGAAAAAATAAAAGTAACACACTTTCCTGTATTGAAGTGGTTAGGTCTGTGAAGTACAATCTCCCTATTTATCATCGTAAGGTTTTGCTAAGATTTTTAAGAAATGCAATGACCTCTTTCTAACCCTTTTTATTTATTTTCTAAATCATCCTGATGCTCCTTGATTTGATGATCTGGAATGATATTTATTTTAGTATACATGTATGTGTTCGACATTATGTAAGTTGATTATTCTTTGATATGTAATATCAGAAATGATGAAGTTGGTTTTCATTTTGGAAGTTAATTGAATCAATGAATAAGATTCTTTTTTTCTGAAAGAAATTGTCCATTAAAGTAAACTG
The DNA here is from genome assembly GCF_963853765.1 of Magallana gigas. Classification (NCBI taxonomy): domain Eukaryota; kingdom Metazoa; phylum Mollusca; class Bivalvia; order Ostreida; family Ostreidae; genus Magallana; species Magallana gigas. The sequence continues at coordinate 47,862,881 of NC_088854.1, forward strand.
TATTTTATTTTATGTTCTGAAAAATCCACAAATGTAAACACTTTATAACCTATATCAATGCAATGGCATATATTTATGTTTAAATTTTTACTGATTTCTCTCCCTTTGTACATATGGTTTAGGATGTGATTAGATGTATTCTTTGTATGAACCCACACATCCGGCCGATGGCTGTAGTATGTTACTGTTACCAAATACAAGCTAATCAACAGAAGCTCCGTCTTTGTTGTCTGTACCAGCATCAGTCCACAGTCATCTTAAGGAGGCTCAACAAATTTACAGTCAGAACTACCTTAAATTTAAATGTGATTTCTTTCGCAATGAATTATTTTTTTGTGTAGAAAAATTACTATTGGTTATAAGTTAGGTTTAAAATTTGAATATTTTCCTACATCATTATGCTCCTTTATAAAAAAGGGTTGATACATTCTAAAAATAGCCACGGCCATCCAGCCCTCTAGATGGAGAACAATTGTTTAATTTCCAAACTGTGGGACAATGTATTTATATCTTTGTAAATTTTGGACAGAGAATCTGGGAAAATTAGCCAAATCATGTGCCTACCATGCTATATAATTAAGGATAAAAAAAATGTCAGTCAGTTACAGAAAAAATAGAATAGAATAGATAAATGTATATGTATGATTGGAGAACTTCTCCTATATATTTTATAAGATTGAAAAAAAAAATTCAAGGATGTCTATTTTCCGTCATGAAGTTGGTAAATGCAAACATTACAGATGTTTTCTAACATAATAAAGAATAATTTATATAGACTTAGACTTCACGACATTTCAGAGATGCTTTTAAAATTTCTAAACACAGTGTCTTCATGGTTTGACATACGGATGATTTGATTAATGCATGGGTATGACTGGCGATCGTAATTAAAGTCTCATCAGGTTTGCATGTACCTAAAATATAGCAACAGTAAACTGTGATTGAACTGTCATCATTTTTTTGTCAGAACTGAAAAATAATTGACAGGTAATTAAACCTAATGTCTAGACAACCATTGATTGTTTTGTGACATGGTGTAGTAATATTTTGGCTCATGGCCCAAATCCTCGCAAAGTTAATGTTCAGAAATAGGATAAAATCAAGTCACCAAGCTCTTTGGGGGTTTGAAAACGTTGTCACCTCATACAAACATCTAAAAATGAGTGGGAAATGCAGTGATGTGGTGTAAGAGTTTTACTTTACAATTTGGCTGTGTTTTATCACCTTTGCTTGACACTTTGGCACTGATACTTTATCAAGGGAGGGAGGGATAGAAATTGTTTGTACTCACCACGTATAGTGCTGCCTCCCAAATATTTTAACAGGAATTTTAACTTTAATTATTGTCTCTTTAAACAAGTTGGCTTTAATTCTTTTGCAAAGTTTCTGATACAAGTTGATAACAGGTATGATTGAAAATGAACAATTATGGTTAATATCCAAGTAAAATTAAATTTGATTGGATCCAAACCACAAATTCCACAGACATACTCGCATTCCAATACACATTTTATTGAGCAGTCAATATACCAGAAGGTTTTTCCCTTGATGCAGGGAACAGCTCACTGTGCTCTATTGCCCACGGTTGGTGGCCACGGGCAAATGTTCCCTGCACCTCGTGAAAATACCCCGGTACTCTGTTCTATTGACTGCTATGGTTTATATTATTGTACAAATATGGTTTGTATTGTGATAATATTCGGAGAGCTGCTACATAGCATAGTAACGAATGAACATCGGCGAGTAGTGTCGCCCTAGGGGCATGCTGATCAATTATTTATAATATAGTATATATGTCCCGTTTTTCTCCATATACTGTTTTCATTTTATTCCATAGACAGGTGAGACACACTTTCAGTTTGTGCTCCATGGTCTTTAGGTCACCTGAGTCTGAGTCACTCAGGTGACCTACTGCAATCGGTCTTTGACGTGCATTAACAATTTTACATTTTGAACTTCTTGAAAAAAATTGTTACCATTTGATTGGTTCGAGCATCTCTGGTATGAGAGGAATCAAAATTATGATAAAATGACTTTACCACCGCCGAGGCCTCATGGATGGGGCTAAATATGAGACCAAATATGAAAAAATTTTCTTGTTACTCCCATAGATATTTGAAAAAAAAATAAATACATGGTTATTATGTCCATGAAGTCCTCTACCGTAATTGTGAAATCCATAGTCTCTTGACCGGGGATTCAGGCCCAAGGGCGGTGCCAATATGGCCATTTAGTGAACATTTATTAAATCTTCGAAAATCTTTTTTACTCCCAGATATATTATATGGCTATGGTGTCCATGGAGCCACCTACTTAAATTGTAAGGGGTTTAGGCTCTTAGGTATTTCCAATATGGCCACGGTTATAACATTGTATAATATTTGTTGATGTACTTTTACAGTCGTATGAGATAAACAAAATGTATTGTTTACGTCTACAATGTCCTCTTAAATTGTGAAATTCACGGGGCAGGGGTTCAGGATTTTTTGGGGTGGTGGGGGTGAAAAATACAGCCATATAGTGAACTTGTAGTTTTTAAGGTTACTTGTGACTATTGGGTAACCTATTGCCGGTGTTTATATGTTTTAGGAATAGTTAAACTTCTCTTAGGTTCAATCTTAATTCATTGCTTGAAAAGGTTACATATTACCGTTGTTTTCTTAATTTTAAGCTTAAAAAGCCAATGACAAAATCCATTCGTTTAGACCATAGTATAGTATAGTATAGTATAGTATAGTACTGGTATAGTATAGTAATAGTATAGTATAGTACCAGTATAGTATAGTACCAGTATAGTGTAATATAGTACAGTACAGTATAATATATTATAGCATAGTATATAGTATGGTACTAGTATATAGTTTAGTATATAGTTTGTTATGTTATATACGTTATAGTTGTGTAGTGTGGTAAGGTTTATTGTATAATACAGTAAAGATTAGAATAGGCTAGAAAAGTATAGGTAGTAAAGTAAAGCTTAGTATGATCTAGTATAGTATAGTATAGTATAGTATGATATAGTATAGTATAGTATGATATAGTATAGTATAGTATGATATAGTATAGTATAGTATAGTATAGTATAGTATGGTATGGTATGGTATGGTATCTCAAAATTCATATCATGCATCCCTCTTTGTATCCCATTGTTGTCGTGTTTTCGTAGAATACTCACACAAATGACAGAACACCCACGAAATGTTCGGCCGAATAATTGATGTTGACTTTATATGCAGATGAGGTGCATGTATTTTTATCCATGCTTCATCTTTAAAAACACATAATATTTTTGTCCAAGGATTGTCATTGTGGCAATTTGAGTTGATTCCTGATTCCTGTCACACTATACATTATTAGCAACGCTCTTTCTCTCTCTCTCTCTCTCTCTCTCTCTCTGTCTGTCTGTCTGTCTGTCTCGCTCTCTCTCTCTCTGCAAATATCAATAGCTAACGCTAGGATTTTTTTTCAGCAAAACACTCCTGTATTCAAAATTCACCTTTCAGCTTTATCTGACTCAATCGCTGGTGCCATGTCAACAGTCAAGCATTAACTCTGCCATTAAAGTAATTTGACGCAAGCCTTTACTTTATATAGCGTGCAAGTACACAAAAAGCGTAGTAGCATTCATAATATCTTCGCTTAAGACAAAAAAATATGCAAAAACAAATTTCCCTCTTCGTATAATGTCACAAGAGACGAAACCAAAACCTCATTTTATTTCTCTTCTGTTTAAGGATGCATTGTGTGGTAGCTATGAACGGAATATATAAAGGTGTAATATTGATACATCGAAAAGATAATCATTATCGATTTTAGGCTTCGATTTAATTTACGTCAGAAGCTTAACCATTTTCCTTTTAAGATAGGATCATCCATCAGACTCTCGCGGTGACCCTTTTTTCGCGCCATTAATACAACGGAAGGAAATGGACCTCCTATTTATTAGCTTGTTTCCGCTGTCCCCGACAAAACAGACAAATGTGTTACAATAATGTGAGCAATCTAAAACCACTACTGTATTATAAACACCTACCACATATAATTAAAATTTAATTCAGCTATCAATTCAGAAGACTAATTTAATTTATGTCCAAACTACCGCAAAATTAACAAAAATGGGTAAAACTTAATTTTTAAATTCGCGTCAGTCATTTTGCAATCAAAAATGTTTTTTTTAAGCAAACAATATCGAATATAATTTCTGTGTATTGAAAATCTGTGATGTAAAAGTGATCGCAAAAAGCGAAAATTAAATCATCGCGAAAATTACCGGGTATACGTTCGTATGATAGTATGATTTGTTCGCATTATATTGACATCATTTCATTTGTGATATCATTGCTCAAACGTTTCATTTTTAATTTCTAATTTTTTTCCGCGTTTGCCAAATAGAACCATTATAACAGGAGCTTGGACTTTGGGTAGTTGTGTCAAACAGCAATGTGACGTATGCCTGTCTATTTCATTGCTGCCCACTCAGTGAAAGCTAATTGAAATCAACACAATTTGTCTTGCTTTTGAGCTAAGACTACCCAATCGGTGCATATTTCACTTGAATCCAGCGTCATTTTTAACATGTTTTGACGCAAGAAATGGTAGCTACGTCCTACGGAAAGTCCAAGGCCTTGTTAAAATGGTTCTAATAGAAAGCTCCATCTTACTTCAAGATTGTATCATTTCAGTTATTTTATTTGTTTTAAGCACTAACATAACATCAAACGAATTGATTTTTTCATTTCCTTCTATTTTTCTGATGTCTATTGTCCTTTCTGATATATTTCATTTTTTTCAAATAAAATATACAACATGACTACAAGTAGTCATGTTGTATATTTTATTTGAAAAAAATGAAATATATCAGAAAGGACACTATTGTCCTCTATGTAAAATATTGAAAATTTCTAAATTAAAATTTCAGCAGAAATTGCAAGCTATATAGACATTGCTATGAGTGCTAGTATTTTAAAGAAATGGTATTTCATAATATGTCTGTCTGCAAATCATTAAAAAAAAAAGCCTTTAAATGAGAACAATAGAGCATCATTTAATATACTTCGTGAGTTTGAGGTTGGGAGTTGCAATAACTTGGTTAGAGGACGTGACTTAATATTTTAACAGTCTAATCAGGCGTGGGCCACATATCAATAGATAAATCAACCACGAATATTGCGAACAAAAAAATTCAACACTTTTGTATCAGTACCAAAACCATAAGAAAGCAATTCTAGGTATTTCTCTCTCATTATTTCGTAATTCGCTTAGATCGTAGCAAAGATTGATTATAGCAATATCTTGCTATTGGAATTTTGACAACATTTACCGAGATATGGACAATGTAAGTCGCGGTTGAAGGATGGAGCGCATGCTTTCTGGCGGGCTAGGGCTTCTACTGCATTTGTCTACCAGATCTACTGAAGATTAGCATGCGATGAAGTGTCTGATGCTGTAGGCTATCTTCTAGATCCAATGTATTTTCACACAGACTATCTTTTAGAATACCTGACCATATCAGATGTATTAACTATATAGAAATATATTCCTTTCTGTAACACTTTTATGTATTCGTTGTATGTGAAACACCGTCAATATTCAATGTCTAATGATAAGTGATTAAATCCAATGCAAAACGTAGGTCTTCTTTTAGAACACGTTTCAAAAAATTATAGTTTTGCATGCATTCATCCGTCGAACCAATCTTAAATATGCGATTGGTATTTGACTTGATTCATATTACTATGCATTACTGTACCTATTCTTATAATGCTGTTGATTAAAACATCCACAGGAAAAAAAATGTTAAATACACCAATGTTAACCATAGTATTTGATGCTTTGCTAAGTAGTTTATACATATATTAATTAGTATACATGAATATTGTAAAATGAGGACGAGTATTTGTTTATCACACACAGCACACAAATACATATATAGCCAGTCTTCACACATATCCATTGGTGTCGCCCCGTGTAAAAAGACATTCCTGTTTTGAATAATAAATTCTATTAAATGACGCAGCGAACATGATGTTTATGACAAAAGGTAAAAACATGTAATGGACTTTCACGGTCTACTAATTGTATTGTTTTACAGAATTACAAAAAAAGCTCCACTTATGATTGTACTGGATTACCGAAGATGTTGTTCTAGCCAGGTAGGAATATTTTTATACACAAAACATAACTTTATTTTGTGAATCCAACTTTTGTTTCTCCGTAGTTTGTTACACTTACATAGTGTAAATATCATTCATCAGACAGTCGGTTGGTGTGTCAGAAATCGTCAGGACATTTTACATTAATTTTCTTAATTGGTGTTTACATTGTTGGTGCTTACTTTACAAATGCACTTATGTGTTCACAAGGTTACCTGTCAACCTACAATAGCTAGACATGATTTGAGGCACATCCAATGACGATTTTTGAAGGTTAAAAGTATCTCTTATGATTATCGCACGGCGCCTTACTCCGCATGTAATAAGCAGTTATTCTTAACTCTATCGAAAGAAAAAAAAATCTTGCGAAATATTATTTATAATTATTTATGATAATCTTTGCTTTTTGTCAGGTATTCTGACTGTTAAAATGTTTCTTCGTACAAAAAAATCTGGGGTTTTTTTTGGTCAGGTATTCAAACTGTTAGGTATTCGGACATCATTTATAGCAGCTCCCTGCACCGAAGTAGCAATGTTACACCTATTGCAGGTGCACGCTCGGTCTGTTCCTGCCAAGCATGCACGCTAGGAAAACAATAACACTGCGATGTCTATACTAATTGTTATTAGCGTTATGTAATCATAAACACTACAGGGTTCTGGGAGGAGTGGGAGCTTTGTTAATGTCAACTTAATAGATAATTTTACATCTGCATACATTGTATGCAGCTCAGCAATGTAATATGACTTGCCTCTACTCCTTTTTTTAATAGTACCCTCAAATGATGTTCTGATATTATAGATAGTGTGTGAAAGTGATTGGTCTGTTATCATCTGAAGTCCCCCGGGGAATTTTCTTGTTGCCACTCCAATATGACTGATATATCACATACATTCCACAAAGGAATTATTTTCAGGTGTAAAAAAAATTCTCCCACCATTTGTCTATTTCAGATGAAGTATAAGGTTTGGGATCAGCGATATTGGAGGCAACCATTGATTGTAGGCGCCGATTAGCAGCGAATGGACACTAGCAGCCACGCACTGCATTCCCAAACACTGGCAGAGATACATTGGGAAAACACTGACGCACCACCTTCTGTACGGAATAACAAAATGACCGCTTGTAACATAGCTATCTTCTGTGTATCTGTATACTAGACCTTATGTTCTTCATAATATTACTAACGACAGAGAATGAATAGTTCCAACATTTCCGAGTGTAACAATTGCAGCGGACACCCGCCTCATGAGTCCCTGAGCTCGGAGACAGCGGCGGTGTGCTACGCCGTCATTTTTGTCCTGGCCCTTGTGGGCAACATTCTGGTCATCGCCACACTGGTCCAGAACAAGAGGATGCGGACGGTGACCAATGTGTTCCTCCTGAACCTGTCCTTCAGCGACCTTCTCTTGGCGGTCTTCTGTATGCCCTTCAACATCATTCCAATGCTCATGAGGAATTTTGTGTTCGGACCAACAGTTTGCTATCTATCGCGGTACTTTCAGGGTAAGTTTCAAAACATATTTAAAAAGAGAGAGTAAAAGACGCCGGTTTTTCTTTAAAAGTTGACGAAATATTAAGAGTTTACAAGGTCTTGTAGAGGATTGGTATGGAAATTATTATAAAGATGATTTATTTACAGAAGTATCAAGAACTGCGAATATAATATGTTCGTTACATTCACAACGTCCTTGCTAATGTCTAGAATACAGCTGAGACCAAATTAAAGTCATTTTTGTTTCTTGACTTTGGTATCATAAAAAAGGACATCTATCGTAGAAAAATCATGAACAGGTACTTCTATTTTAGACTCAGACTTTTACATAAAGGTATAACTTCCGCTGCTGATACTAGCATTTAGTTTACGATTTTCGCTTCGTTATTCTGATGAACAGCACAAACATACATGCAAAGTTACCCGGTGTCTTTGGTAAAATGCCATGTTCTTTTGACCAAGAATCTAAATTCCATAAAAGACAAGAGGTATATTATTCGTGTTCCACGGTTTCTTATAAAATCTTCTATATGCATGACATATTGCGGATTTTATTTGAAAAATAACATATGTCAGAAAAGACAATGATAAGGGGGTTTTGTTGTTGTTGTTGTTGTTGACATTTTGAAATAATTTTTCTGATTTAAAGAAATGAAACGAATCTTTGCCAAAATTTTGCTTGTAGGTGTTATAGTCATGTCAAGTTAAAGACATTGGTTTTACGTTCACGAATTGAGTTCTTTGTAAAACTGAGTTCACAGAATAAGTTGGAGTCGATCACACAGCCATTTAAAGGTTTTTCTGAAAATGGAGATAAAGATTAGATATGTTGCTTGGTTTGGTGTCAGGGTTAAAGGGGCATGGTGACGATTTTGGTCAAGTTTTATTTTTCTTATTTTATTGTTCACAATGCTTTAGGAACGCATTTCTAATGCTCAAATGAAATTTGAGAGTCAGTCGTAAAGTTGTTAGCAAGATACGGGGCTCACAATTCTTTGTCATGTTAACAAGGCTCGTGCCCTGTTTTTGTTTACATATGTTTAAATACCAGTAAACGTCTTTATCAAGCTGTAATTGTCTATCTTCTTATATTTATTTTATGCATAAATAAACAATTCCTTTCGATAAACACATTCATTTTTGGTCTTAAACTGGAATTTTCTTTTCAACATTCAAAATGTAAACAAAAGCTCTGTTTACATAGCAAAGAATTGTAAGTTCTGTAACTCGCTTATAACTCAACGAATGACACTCAAGTTTTGTTTGCCTAATAAAAATGTCTTACTAAAGCATTGTAAACCTTAAAATTGAAAAAAATAATTTTTGACCAAAATCGTGACCATGCCCCTTTAAGAAGCGCAAAAACAAATATGAGTGGAAGGTAGAGGTTTAGACAAACTGAACTCTAGACTGAAACTGTTCACTTGTAAACTGCGTGATGTTCAATGAATACAGCAAAATATGAAAATTACTAAGGGTGTCCATATTTTACCAGACATGGGTTGTTCTGGGTTCGACCAATACCAGTTATTGTGTAATATCGTATTATCGTGTAAAACAGCCGTTGTTTTATTAGCCCACTATGCCGGGGAATCAAGAGGAGACTACAAAGATTTTACTGTTGTCTTCCAGTCCGTCTGTCAGTCATCTTATCGCCACTTGATATTTCAGACTGTTTTGGTTATGGTGTGGAAAATTGAATTGAACTTTATAATGAAAAACCACAGGGGCTCGTCACGAAGTTTTTCAACCTTTTATATATACCACCTCTATACAATAAAGTATTTTATTGTATAGAGGTGGTATGTATAAAAGGTTGAAAAAATTTTATTGTATAGAGGTGGTATATATAAAAGGTTGAAAAACTTCGTGACGAGCCCCTGTGTGAAAAACTACAGATCAAGTTCAAATGCACCCTGTGTTGTTTTTGCCAACACACAACCAGAATAAAAAGAACTTCGTTCTAAACATTCCCAAACTGTTTTTTTAAACATCCGGTCTCGACCATCTCTTACAAAGTAATCCCTTGTAATGGGCGGATCCAACTTTGTTTTAGGCACTATCATTTATAAAGCCTCATTCTTTCCATGAACAATTGAATTAGGCTACTTGGCGGATCCTACAATCATGGCACTACATGTATATAACTTTCGTTCTGTCAAGGAAAAAAAATCGGCGGATCTAACTTACTGTCTGAATACCGTCACTCCTCCATCAATAAACTCTCATGTAAACCAGGAACAATACACTGGTTGAAGGCCAATGGAATTCCTTTATTGGATTTACAGAGATTACAAATTGACCTATTTATATGTGTAGCCCAAATCGAGCAAGTTAACAACTTTTATGGGATAACACCACAGCTGAAATATATTAGTAAGGCAATTGCATACAGTAAATTTGGCATGATTGAAAGAGAGCTTATTGGGTTTCTGAAGGATTGGTTCGGTATACGCCTTTGTATATAACTGTCTTGACTTGCTGAAAATGAAATTGATTTCGTCTTTAATTCTATTTTACATACTTTGCTAAACATGTGTAAAGAAAAAAAGAATACTTACATGGGTTGATGTGTCATTCGGTCATGGCATGAGAATCTGTTAGAAATGGGATTAACCCTTAATGAATTAGTCCAAATATTTATCAGTCCTAACATTGGCAAAGGTTCTGCATAAGAACATACATGTACAAATATTCAAAAATTAACGCATTAGTGAATGTAATGTCAGAGTAATAAGGATTGAAAACAGAATGTGTAAATTGCTGAAAAGTTACGCAAACTACTTGCCTCTTGATAGAACGAAAACGCATATAAATATAAAATAATATTTAAGGTATGACGTCACATTTACTAGCAAGTGTATTGAAGAGTAAATTTCGGCAATATAGCAAACTTTTATTTGAGAGGAAGGAACCATTACCAATATGTAAAAGAGTGAGTTCAAAAAAAGAGGCGGGTGCAGGGTAAAAAAGAAGTCAAATTATTTTGATTGTAATTTATTTGGATCCAGGTAGAAAGGGTAGTAGTCCAATTTACTATCCTTACAGCTGATCTAGCGAGTAAGGAATGAAATTAGTAATGGAGACTAACTTGTGCGTAATCTATAAGTATTTCCAGGATTTTTTAGTTAAAATGTTCAGTGCGAGTTACTATGTGAACAAGCAAGCTCATATTCGTTTTTTAGAACAAATAAACAAGAAACACAGTATAATATACACACAATTATCATACTCATTAACAAAACCAACATTACAATAACAACAACATCATCTGCATAATGAAAAATATTATCAACCACAACATTATCCTGAACAACATCATTAGAAAGTAATGGCAGCAAGAAAAACAATATCGATAAAATCAACAATAATGGCAAACAAAACAAATTAACCAACATCATTGTCATTACTTGCAAATTTGTAAACAGCATTTTTTTTAGAGCAACAATACCAAGTACAGCAAAATTATCAACAACGTAATTGACCACTATAATGATATAAATAGACAAAATAATATAACATAATAGACTAAAATAACACCGACATCTACAACAATAACAATAAGAGCAACGTCAAAAACAATATAGCCTAATCAATAAATACCGGTGTTGTATAGCAGTTTTTCCCCCATAGTAGCTTCTCCCCCCGGAAAACCTACTATATAGTAGCCTTTCCCCCTGGGGGGAAAAGCTACTATATAGTAGCTTTTCCCCCATAGTAGGGTTTCTCCCTCACGTTTTTGGTTCAGATTTTATAAAAAATATTGATGGAAATCCAGTAAGGATTAAAATTAATGTTTCTACACTCCCAGGTTGCATACATGTACAACTGCATTCATCTATAAAGGCTAAGTTTCGTTTTGCCGATTTATTATTTTTATAGACTATGCTGAAAATTGAACATGTGTGTAATGGAATTACAAATAAAACTAAATTTAGGTAATTAATTGAAAAAAAAATACTTGGTTTTACAAGTTATACACTTATATGCATAATTCTGTGTTCTGAAATTGTACTAAGCGAGAATGTTTTAAGAATTTTTTGATAAATCTATCAGACTGTCTGTCTGTTTTTGAAAATTTCATCCAGGCTAAACCTCTGTTTTAAAGAGATTTTGTTTCCAATGTTTCAGAGCCCGATTTTTAAAATCCTATTATAATGATTATAGTGTATATTCTTAAGGGTCCAATGTCTCATAAACTAGAGATGACCATATCACCATATTTTCATAGTGGCAGTGGTTTACCACTTGTATCTGACTCTGAAAATTTTAGCCCTCAGGGTAGGGGCCATTGATGTTTCAGGGCCCGATGTTTAAAACCCCATTATAATGATTGAATAGTGTTCTATAAGTGGGGATCCGAATCTCATATTCTAGAGATGACCACTTAACCATATTTTCACAGTGATAGTGTTATACCACTCATAGGCATCGGAACCGGGGAGGGGGCGGGGCTAGGGGGGGCTTAGCCCCCCCCCCCACTTTTTTTTGCAAAGTTATACCCAATCATTAGAAACATAGCATGATAGAGGGTTCAGCCCCCCCCCCCCCCACTTTTTCTCGCAGGAAAGATTATTGTTCCTAAATTTACCTTGAAAGACTGAGAAGTTGGATTCAGAAGTACCCTAGCCCCCCCCCCCCCCCCCCCCGGATTAGGAATTTCATGATTTTGGAAAAAAAAATTGGGGTTTTTTTTCTTTTGGAATTATAGGTGTACTCACCCCCCCCCCCCCCCCCCCCAGTTAGGATTTCCATGATTTTTGGGAATTACTTTTTTCTCAATATTTCTTATTTCTGAGGATTAGTCTAGCCCCCCCCCCCCACTTTCAATTTGCTTCCGACGCCAGTGTGCCACTAGTAGATGACACTGAAAACTTTAGCCCCCATGCAGGGTAGGGGCCTTTGTTGTTTTTGAGCCTGATGTTTGAAATCCAATTATAAAGAAAATGCATTTTTAGGGCTCCATATCTCAAAAACTAAAGATGACCACATGAACATATTTTACGGTCATTTAAAAGTAAAAACATCATTTAAAAATACACAATCGCTCATTATTTCCTTATCAAAATGATTGAAAATTACGATTCTGCTTTTCTTTTTTAAGAACTATATATAATATGATTTAAATTTGGCCCCCATAATTCGCAATTTTTTAAAGTGTTTCGGGTACAGTAAAATGTTATGTTATTTTTTAGAAGAGTTGATTTAAAAAATATTTTTTACCTATTCATTTGATTTATTTGCACTCACTTGCAGTATTTGACGTCAGAAGTAACGCTATTACTTCAATTCAATCAAAATCGGTCAAAAATTGACATTTTTCTTATCCGTTTACGAATGGGAAATATACAGCGCATGCTTGAACAAAGATATTTTTTTGTTACTTATTAGTCTTGGCTATATATATCTCTGATTAAAATATTTTGTTTGTTCAAGCATGCGCTCTATGTTTTCTTGCTTGAAAACAAGCTGTTTTATGCTAAGATTGCAAAAATGGCGGGAAAAGGTTGTCTTTACGATGTCATTTTTCTTAAATGTGAGCACTTGAATCAAAATGAACATTATGTATAAACATCACATATATATCTGTACAAAGAAAAAAAAGAATTGAAGTAAAACGACGATGTTCATTTTAGGGGGGCCATCTAAGGCGCCCATATCATATATAGTCCAAAGTTTACGAACAAATTTTTTTAAAAAGGTACGCAGGTAAATTCATTATTCTTCAAAACATTTAATCAATTCATAAGATGACTAATGATATAATAAATAACTAGAAAAATAAATCAATAAACTTTTATTCATAAAAGAAGCAACCGAAAATCAAAAATAACCTAAGCGCATACATGTATACGACTTTTTTAACTTGTTAGTTGATTAGAAGACCAAGCTTATATTTAAAAAAAATAAGTCAGCTCATCACAATAGATGTGTTGGTTTTTTGGGGGTTTGGTTTTTTTTAAAAATCACCCTTGTTTCATTGTTCGAAGAAATAATATGGTACACAAGTAAATCTTTATTAAGTGAATCGTATATCTTGATTTATATGGCATCGTTTTCAAAATTGTATATTCATAAATCATGTTGCAAACTTAGAAGGGGAAAATTAGCAAATACTGAGTGTAAATATATACATAAGGTTGGTTCAGGCTCTATTTCACATTTTCGCAAGTAACCAGCAAAGATACCGACATTGTTCTGGTAGTGAAGACATTTTCTTTTTTTAAACAAAATGTTTACATCATAAAATCTCGCGTTTCGTAAAAAATGTGCTAAAAATATGAATATGCGTAACTTTAAAACAAAATTGTAAACACTAACTTTTCACATGCTTTTAATATATAATCAATTAAAATACCCCTTACCCATGATTTAGAACACCATCAATCAAAATAAAACTAAAACATTTCAGTTCTCATCATATCATTGCATCCTGTCTCCCGTTTGATATTTAGAAGAAGAAATATATAATTGTTTTTAAGATCGTCAATTCGAACGGTATTAATTTAAAATTGATAGCCTTTTGGACGAAGGGAGTAATACATTTCCACTTTGTATTCCCTTCCTCTACAAAATTAAGTCAAGATTGTACAGTTAGTTCCCTCGGAGAAGCTTATACAGCGATGGTAATACATTGGAAAATTACAGTTCCAAACCAGCGTATTTTTACTCAAATGTGTTCTCATGTGTTCTTAACGTCGAAGTCGAAACTGTAGAAAAGCATCGATTAGATGAAAAAGATTCGAGTTATTCCGAAATCCTTGTAAAAGGTGTTCCAAAAAGGTGTAAAAACAGGTGAAATAAACAATGATGACACATGAATGTTATGGAGGCGCGTGCCGTAGTTCATATTTTGGGTTAAAAAACCATGAAATACTATTTTATTCTATGTATTAATAAATGCCATAATTATCCTTTTTTATGAGAAATTAATATCATATCAATTATTGCAAATTATTGCCACGAATGGTCCACCATATACATGACCGGAATGTAAAAAAGGGGGAAAATCCACTATATAGTAGGTTTTCCGTGGGGGTAATCTGTCTATAAAAAAGGGGAAAGCCCACTATATAGTCAGCTTTCCCTGGGGGAAAAACTGCTATATAGCCATTTTTCCGGGGGGAAGAACTGCTATATAGCCATTTTTCCGGGGGGAAAGATGGCTAGGGGGAAAAGGCACTATATAACACCGGTATTAAAACAGCAACGTCAATAACAATATAATCAATAAATATTAAAACAGCAACGTCAATAACAATATAATCAATAAATATTAAAACAGCAACGTCAATAACAATATAATCAATAAATATTAAAACAGCAACGTCAATAACAATATAATCAATAAATATTAAAACAGCAACGTCAATAACAATATAATCAATAAATATTAAAACAGCAACGTCAATAACAATATAATCAATAAATATTAAAACAGCAACGTCAATAACAATATAATCAATAAATATTAAAACAGCAACGTCAATAACAATATAATCAATAAATATTAAGATTTTTGAGCATAGAGTAAAGAGAGTTGGGTGATTATGACTATTTTTAGACTAAATAACAATCCTTTAGACGAAGAGATTTATTTAAAGATATAGGTAAAAATGTTTTAACTATATTATTTGTATTTTTTGGCCAAATATTAATGTGGTTTTGAATATCATATTTAAGGTTAATTTTTTAGCTAATTTGTTGACCATCGAACTTTCTAGGCCTTAATTGAAAGATGTTTCATACAGCAAGAGCTCTAGCCATCTGGAAATTGAATCAAGATTTTAGTCCATTAATGATCTTTTTCATTTCCTTATAACAGATTTTAACTCGAGATTTTTAAGCTTAGAGTTTCCGATCGAAAATATAAGAACATTCAACCTCAATTACCGGCGTTTTTGCGAATACCGGAGGATTAATGAAGTAAACTCTGTATTGACTCAACTAATGCAACATTATACTATGTAGACACGTAAGTAAAATCATGTATAATGTGCACCCGAACACAGGTGAACTATCATTCCAATCTTGGATATAGAAATTATGCAAATTTAAAAACATCAGCCCCGATTGTTCCAAAATATTCCGATTAAAATGGAAAATAGTGGAAAACTGGTGGTGAAACAGTTACTTCTTTTATATGGTAATTACAAATCAACGAACTGAAAGTACAAAGAGACATTTGGGTCTGAAAATTAATTTTATTAATTAGATTATGCCTTTTAATAAAATTAATCATATCGGTTACTTTTCTGATTCTCTCTCTCTCTCTCTCTCTCTCTCTCTCTCTCTCTCTCACACACACACACACACACACAAACCAGTCAGTACTTATAATGGTTAACGATTTATGCTCAAATCACTTGTGCCAAGATAAGGAAAAAATCTGTATGTCTATATTTAGAGTAGTCTACACCCATATTATTGTGTAGAGAAGGCAGATGAATACAACTTATTTTAGACACAAAGCAACAAAACAAAGATCAAACAACAAGGAACCATATTAAAGAGGGCCATTTTAATTTGTCACGTGTTATTTACAGATAAATGCATGCTTTTCACGCTGTGTAAGTGCATTTTTCATGGCCAATGGAATCAATGTGTAGATAATGGCCTTTTTGTAATAGCGATTATAGATAATAAGCGGAGAAAATGGAAAGTTGTCGGTGCGGCAAAGCAGGCCAATTACTAAATTAGTCCATCCAAGATATCACTTCCATTTATCAGCGTTTCTCTACGATACGCCATATTGTTCTCGTGGTTTCCCGTGGACCTAGTTGGCGCCAAATAATAAAAAGCAAAAACTTAAAAGCGACTTAATTTTCACTTGATCATAACGTTCGTGCGTGAACGTGTTCTAATTACAATCAGTATCCATAAAATGTGAATAAGAACACTTTTTATTTTATTTTCCTTTGCTGTTGTTATTTTGTGTCTTTTCATTTGTCCTCTTTCTTATTCGATTGCCTTTTTAGTATGTAGGATTTTGGAAAGTTATTAGAAGCAATATTTTTTCAAAGAATTTTGCTTGAAATCAAAATCTGATTTGAGACATACTACAGAGATAACTCGGATTTACCCTCTAATTTTGGAATGAAAAACCCCCCAAAAGACTGGTACTTATTTCTGGTTGTGTTTTATTCTGCTTTGTTATTGAACAGACGACAGATTTCCGTCCACATGGATTTAATAACCTGACAATCTTGTTCGTCAGTGACAGGGGAATCTTTAACTGAATAAGACAACAGATTGAAAGCAACACGCATGGCTGAAAATATGCTGTCAGAGTTTGATTTAATATGCTTCAATTATCTAGTTCTGACTTTTCCCATTGTGCATCTCCTACGTGTACGCACAGTCGTTTTTATTAAGATCGATGTAATAAAACGCCATGTTCTTCACGTATAAGTATTTTCTTAGGAATAAAGTTGCTGTTGCAGGAAAAGTCACGAATAGCTCAAGGTGCTGACTGTCATAGCTGAACTGTCTTTGATATGCTCGATTCAAATTTCCTACAGTGCATACGTCAAAATCAAACCTTTCATGAATGCACGAACAAATTATAGCTTTCCAGATAAGATCTACAAGCGATTTGTGAAGGACTTGGTCTCTAATTAATAATAATTGTCATGCTTTTGTACACTCGTCTGTGTTGTTGACTAAATCATTAATTATACTCATATTTAGCAACCGATGCCAAAGTTCTTTGAAACGGAACGCAAACGATTTTTGCAGTTTCGAACCATTAAAATACTGTAGTTTCACTAGACTTTCAAGGAGATAATTTCGTTGATTTTGAAAGATGTGTAGTTTCAAGGATATATAAGTTTGTTGAGCAAGGTTCTACCAATATGTTGTCATATTTTTGCTTCAACGAACAAATACATGTAACTTCTTGTTCATCTCAAAATCAGAGATGATTCGGTTTGCGGATTTAATGAGGCTGTGTGGTCAACAAATAAGACATCAGATCTGTCTTAAACTTTGACATGTGGTATTGTTGGCCATAAACTAACATAAAGTGAAGAAATAAATCGGGGGGGGGGGGGGGGCTGTATATCTATTTGCCAGTTTGCCAGCACTGGTCACGCAAGTCTTAAAGACAACCTCAACTGTAATGACAAATGCCGTCTTCAGGGTTAATTTCGCGCCGTGTTTGCCCTTCAACATTTGCAAAAGGTTTCGCCCCATTTTCCTTGAAACAGTTTGAAATATATACACTTTCTAACTAACACAGTTATTTAGAAATTGTTTAAATTCGCCTAGTCTTACGGAGGCTGGGTGGTTGACAAATTAATCATCAGATCTGCGTTGAATTCTTAACTTAAAAATGATAAATTTGGCTATAAACAAATACATGTATTTAATATAAAAAAATCGATGCATTTCAATTAAAATTTGAATGCTTTGTTAAATCTATATATAGAGATTTCCTCCTCAAGGAAATTGATATACTCTGAAAAAGCCCACGACAATCAAGCCCTTTTAAATGAGCCCACGGAGAAGGAGGGCGAAATGGTCGAAAATAAAATGCCCACGGAGAAGGAGGGCGAAATGGTCGAAAATAAAATGCCCACGGAGAAGGAGGGCGAAATGGTCGAAAATAAAATGCCCATGGAGAACGAGGGCGAAAAGGTCGAAATGGCCGAAATAAAATGCCCATGGAGAAGGAGGGCGAAATGGTCGAAAATAAAATGCCCACGGAGAACGAGGGCGAAATGGTCGAAAATAAGATGCCCATGGAGAACGAGGGCGAAATGGTCGAAAATAAAATGCCCACGGAGAAGGAGGGCGAAATGGTTGAAAATAAAATGCCCACGGAAAACGAGGGCGATATGGTCGAAAATAAAATGCCCACGGAGAAGGAGGGCGAAATGGTCGAAAATAAAATGCCCACGGAGAAGGAGGGCGAAATGGTCGAAAATAAAATGCCCACGGAGAACGAGGGCGATATGGTCGAAAATAAAATGCCCACGGAGAAGGAGGGCGAAATGGTCGAAAATAAAATGCCCTCAGAGAACGAGGGCGAAGGGCCAAAAATAAAATGCCCACGGAGAACGAGGGCGAAATGGTCGAAAATAAAAGTGATTATTTTCCTGTCCACAGTTTATTGTTACATCCTGCACATTCTCTCTTGATACCGTTTTGTAAAGTCAACAAACATAATGTAAACATTCAGCATACATTATCCTTTTCGTTTTAACCATTTGCTCCCAGTAAAATTCGATATTTGTTAAAGTACATGATTATTTTATATGGCCATTCTTTTATGACTAATGTTTTAAGTAAAGATTGAGGGGCTTTTTTTTGTCACACCTTTGACACTTTAATGTGTTTAGGGATTCGTCTTTGAGATGAGTGCTGCTTTGTTTTCGTGTCACTGCTCAGTGTATCTTGAAATTAACGTAATCATAATCGCTATAGGCGCAAGATACTAGCCCACTGACTGAAGTAGAAGACATAATTGTAAAATTTCAATTCAAACGACACTTGAAATCCGGAAAGAATAAGAACGCCAACAAAAATTATCATTTAAAGACAAAACCCATTTAATACTGATGGGCATAATGGTCAAACAAATTTGAGATCGTGGCAATGGACACATTGAATAGGTGATCTTGAAATACAAGTCTCCGATTTGTTTTTCTTTGTATTCTTAATTAGAATGGATATAAAATTTTAACTTACCTCGAACACAATGGATATATATAGGCATTCATCGACAAAAGGTACGGACGTTTGTGCGTATACTAGTTCTATACATGTACTGTATATTATACCCGGCTAGCTAATTAATTATAGGCATCAAATGATTGTTGTAAAGCAAAGAAAACCCAGGAGAAGGTCACGCATTGTTCAGGTAAACAACCGGTTGAATGACCATACCAATTTTTTCCTGCTTACAGTGCAGAAACAATATGCCTTTGTGTAATTATTGAATTGTTTATTTCTCTCAAATTATGGCAATGGTACATGAGGTACAAGAAATAATTATTTACGAATATACATGTATATACAAATAAAAGGTCAAGTTAGGAAGAGCAGAGAAATTCAAATAAATTGAGCTAATATATTTTTAACAAATATGGACAAATTCTTCAATGTGGTATTTATAAGATTCCCAAATTTATAAGTATTAAAACTTGATAAGTATTTTTCCTTAATTAATTTGTTACGGACTACAGAAAATGCCTGACACTCCACAACGTAGTGGTATTCGTCACCCAAAGTATTTTCATAACATAATCAACAAATTTTTTGACATCTTTCCATGTTTCTCCATCCTATAGTTTCAATTGGTAATTTATGATTACAGGTCTTAATTTTGTAAAAATGAGGTGCCACTAGGTTTGGCCCAGTGTTCGGACCAACAAGTAATTATTCATACCTTGACAATTATTATCAATGGATATCGTCCAGCTTCTCCATAAACCATACAATTTGGGGTACTAGACTTAATATGCAATACAGAGGAAAGTCCAAATTGGGATCATGAAATTACTCCACTCACTGAGCACACGTATACACAGCTTTATTTGAATACAGAAACATCTCCTATTATTTTCCTAGGGTTGGAAAATGACAAAAAGGGCTTTGATTTTGCATCTTAATATAACAGCTGCAATTTATATTTGACTGTTTCATCTTACACTTTCAAACTTAAAATTTGATTCATGTACATTTCAGAGATAATTTGAAATAATGAAACAAATGAATTGCAAGTGTTATACATTTAAATGCCCTAGATCGTAGAAAAAGACTTTAATGGCTTCTTGAATTATTAGTTAATTTACACGTTCCGTTTCTGAATTTACGAACAGCAGCTAAAATTAAAATTCATTTCTTATAAGATAGCCTAATTGATACATGCTTCCATTGAATAATTTTGTTAAGTGAGGATGGCTATTTGAAAAGCTACTATTTCTCATGTATATCATATTTATTTAACAGGGGTATCCGTTGGTGTCAGCAGTTTCACACTGGTAGCCATTTCACTCGAGCGATATTTCGCCATTTGTCGACCGTTACAGTCCAGAAAATGGCAGACCCTCTCCCACGCCTACCGCAGTATACTGCTGATCTGGGGTGTAGCCTTCGTGATCATGATCCCCATTCCTGTCCACACAAACTACGAGAACAAACGTCCCGGAATGTACAGATGCCGCGAGAAGTGGGAGGCGGAAATCGTGGAGCGGATCTACACTGTTTTTCTGGTCCTGATGCTGCTGGTGATTCCACTGATTGCGATGTCCGTGGCGTACGGGATCGTCATGCACACGCTGTATGAAGATATCACGGTATCCAGAGAAACAAATGGTAATATACAAGTTCTTAAAGAACGAGCCATTATTGAAAATTGTAATTAAATGAGGATATCACGGTACCCCCCCCCCCCCCAAAAAAAAAAAACAAACAAAACAAAACAAAAAAACAAGTGTTAGAAACAAACGGCAATACAAGTTCTTAAGGTACAAGTTCATTATATATCGAAAATGTTTACTATATAAAGATAATACGGTTTCTAAAGAAGCAAACGGAAATACAAGTTCTTAACGAACTAGCCATTATTGGAAAGTGTCATTATAAAAAGACATCACGGTTCTCAAAGAAACAAACGGTAATATGACTAAAAAAACCAAGTTATTATTAAAAGTGTTACTATATACTAGATTTGTGGCCAGAATATATGAATGTAAGGAAGGGCATAACTGATAGTAACTTTTGCATTTAGGAATGAATGATTCCGTGTTGCAGTGGTTCTTGTAATTAAAATATCTTTAATAACTGTCTTCAACTATATAAAGACTGAGGTAACTCTATATAATCCACGAATAGACAGTGTCCACTTTGTAAATATGTGAGTGCAAGTTTGGATCCAAGAATGATCACTCAATTTTCGTTAAGCCATACTTTACATGAATGGATGACAAGATTTGTTTTATCGCGTGGGTCTCGTTGGCGAGATTTTAAGTATTTTTGAATGATTTTACACTTCATTAATACCTTTGTCAGTTCTTGTTGAAATCCCTAGACTAAAGTAAATTGTTAAAGATGAGAGATAAATCTGTTTTAAAATTCATCATGATTGAAAGTTGATTAGGCAGCACTTAGTTCAAACTTCCTGGCTATTAACAAATCACGCTCGTTTCCGATTCTGTATGAGAAAGAAAAGTCGAAAAAATTAAATCGTGCGACGTTTTCACATTAGGAATGGCGACTGATTACAAAATTGGCAATCGGTTAATCGCAACTCGTTACGACTGAATACTAGTAACCTATTAATTGTAAAAAAAAAAAAATACACAGGGATTTCGCTGTCTATAATTTAACTTAATTGGATGTCAACGTCTCGATGACTACAAAATAAAATTAGTAAATACAATTGCGCCAGAACATACCACTACATAGGCGTCGGAGGGGGGGGGGGGGGCTAGGGGGGCTTAGCCCCCCCCCCCCCCTACTTTTTTGGCTAAGTTTGACCAAACCATTAGGCAGATAGCAGAATGGAGGGTTCAGCCCCCCCCCCCACTTTTTTTTAGGAGGGAACATAATTTGTTCCGTAAGGTACGTTTGAAAGATTGAGAAGTTGGAGTCAAAGGCATACAAGCCCCCCCCCCCCACGGTTTAGGAACTTTGTTGTTTTTTAAAAAAGAAAATTTGGTAGGTAAGTTGTTTTTTCTTCATAAGAACTATAGGTATCCCCCCCCCCTTCGGATTAGGATTTTCATGATTTGGGGAAAGAAATGTAATGGCCGGAAAGAGTTTTTGTTTTGGAAATATAGGTTTGTTTGTTTGGTGTAAAATTCAGCATTTTGGTTGCTGAAAAGGGTATGCCAAGAAGAAGTTCTTTTAAGCGACACAGATGGACCAATAGCTTTTACATATGTATATATACGCAATGATAGGATCTAGCGTCAAAATTACTAGTACTATTACTATTCATTGTTGTAGGTCTCAACAGACCGCGCCATAGTGAGAGTATCCGGTCGCTAGAAAACTCCAGCTTCCGGAAATTTCTCGGAAACGGAGGAGACGGCCTCAGCAGCACGGAGTCCACGCCACACAAAAGACCAGAACAGCGCTGCATGATTCGGCACTCGAACCCAGAACGAAACCGAGCGGCGAAGGTACGGGTAATCAGGATGTTGTTCGCCGTAGTCATCGAATACTTCATCTGCTGGACTCCAATGTACGCCGTTCAGACATGGAAATCCTTTCACGAGCCAAGTTTAACGCAATATTTTTCCAATCTAACACTTTCTCTTGTATATATGCTGGCGTACCTGTCGTCTGCTTGTAACCCTGTGACGTATTGCTTGATGAACAAAAGTTTTAGACAGTCTTTTCGAAGTGTTTTAAATTGTCGCAACTGTTGCAATATGCTAAGAGCCCAACGACATTTTTCGAATCGCAGTGACCATTATAACTCACTGAAGCTTCAAACAACGCGATGTAGTCTTTTAAAAACCAATCACGCGGAAGTGACGCAAGAACATGTTTAATGACGTTGAAGGACGTTATATTCAATGTGTCTGACTGAGCTATAACAACACATTGAGCATAAATGGAGCTAAAACCTGTCTCACGACACAACAACAACCCAGTGGACAACCGTTATCTGTCTAAAGACACCGTAACTTACTACTTCTGATACCGAACCAATGACGTCATAAACTCTAATCTTCTATATAGAATAGAAAAAAACACAACATGTTCAGCGCTACCACAAACTTTGATCGCAGAATGACCACAATATCGATTGTAACGACACTACAAGGTATCTAATGTAGCAGACTTGTGTATACCTACAGTTTTTGTAGCAGCAAACACATTTCCCCTGGCATTGCAACTCAAGTCGTGATGCAAAAACTCGTCTGAAATGCTCAGATCACTTTCTGTAGGCTAGCTTAATGAACGCAATACCTCACTTATGAGTAGACGTTTTTAAAACTATATTTTACAGTAATCTGTATTTTGAAATTTTAACGTGAAGTTTGCATGAGGAACATTGAATTAACTGACAATGTGTATCAATACGGAAGGATTTACTACATCAGTGACAAGTAACATTGAATACAGACCAAACAGGAGACAAAGACAAAAATCAGTTACCGATGCCTTTACGCCACTGGCTCGAGACGGGTTCTACGTGTTGTAACTTATCAGATCATCTTTGTAGTTTTATTTTTAAAAAGTTCATCGCTTGTTTGTTTCTGATTATGAATTTATCAACCATTTCTTTAGTTTCTTAACAGAAAACCGCTAGTTTGCCGTCCAATATTACCAAAATAGGTGTATTCTTGGCCTCAAGTGCATAAATAGTGGGCTGCGGTTTGTTATTTCTGTAGTCATACATCAATGATGACGTAAAGTCTTGCAAAACTCATTAGCAGAATTCATGAAACGATAGAAACACTTGTCTAGTGATGGCACAACAGGAATATATATCATACTGGAAAATTTCGTCTTACTACTGCAACATTTCATGTGACTCTCTGGAAATTTCATATTGGAACATGTCATGTGACTCTCTGGAAATGTCATATTGGAACATGTCATGTGACTCTCTGGAAATGTCAAACTGGAACATGTCATGTGACCCTGGAAATGTCATCTTGAAACATTTCATGTGGTTCTGGAAATTCCATACAGGAACATTTCATGTGACTCTGGAAATGTCATATTGGAACATTTCATGTGGTTCTGAAAATATCATATTGGAACTTTTCATGTGACTCTCTGGAAATGTCATACCGCAACATTTCATGTGACTCTGGAAATGTCATTTTAGAACATTTCATGTGACTCTCTGGAAATGTCCTATTAGAACAATTTTTCAAAATTTTATTTTATCATGGAAACAGTTGTGTGATACTATATGATTCAAACCATATAGGAATAACAATTGTGATACTATAACACGTCATATTGGAACGTTTCTTGTAACGCCCAACTTTGTCAATATGGAACATTTCTCGAGGTCTTGAAAAACTGTTATATACCATTTTGGAACGTTTCTTGTAAAACTGTAATAATGCCATATTAGAAAGAAGATGAGTGAATAAGGCGTGTAAACTACCTATATGGGGATAGATAAGATACTATAAAATTAAAATATGAACAAATCTCATAATTTCTTTCTAAATTATTGAAAACATGTATTACCTTTAAATAGGTTAAATATTTAGAATAGGTTGATTTAAACTGGCGTTTGCGTGTCAAAACCTCCAAATAGTGTCATTTTCAGAACTTCAATGCCTTTTCTTTTATGGAGTGGGTCAGGGCTCCATATTTTTGTCATAGTCTACAATGGTTTCATCAATATTCGTTGCACACCAATTTTCGTGGAATTCGTTGTTGAGTTGATCCATGAAATCAAATGTTCATTGAAGTGCAATTTCTATTAACATTTGATATTGATAGGGTCGTTGGCCACGAATTTATGCATCCTTGAAAATGTGATTTTCACTTTATCCACGAAAATTGATATTCTTGAATATTAATGAAGCCACAGTATATAAGGTTTAAAGGAAATCAAACCGATTTCAATCAACAAAAACGTGGATAGATGACTCACTATACTTTAAAATTGGCATTTTGCATCCCAACAATTGAACGTTTTAGAGAAATACTAAAAGTCCGTAAATTCGTGGTTGAAGTTGCATTTAGCGCTAGCATTTAAGAAAGAAGTTTGTTGTGACTGAAATGGCTCAGTTGTTAGAGCACCAGATAGGTAACATTATAGAGCTAGGGTTTTTAGGTTGTGGGTTCGATACCACCAAAACGTTAGAATTGGGGGTTTTTTTCTTATCGTTTGTTAAAATATTCAAAACTGAATATAGTTAGAAATTGGGCTTTTGTAAACTTGTAATATAACATCATCTAGTATATTTGTTTGGAAATTTTTTTTTTTGAAATTGTTTTTTACCACAAAACCAAATGGGCATTTGCGCTATCTTGTTCCCCCATCTTCTTTATTGTAATGCTGTAAAATGTCGTATTGGCACAGTTCTTTGTAACCGTAACATGTAAAATACATGTACCAGTATGTTGTTGTTTTGGGACACTTCTTGTTTTGCTGGACTATGTGTCTGGCGTTGCTAGATCACAATATTTGGTTAAATAATTCTTTTTCAATATTGTGATTATTACAACCATTTTACAAGTACATCTGAATTTAATGGAGTTGATGGAGATTAATGTAAGCATTTTACTAATTTTGAGTTAATATTTCTTATCCTCTGAGTCTCCATTACACAGAAATAAGTGAAAGCATTAGTGGCTATAAATTGTTCCTTATACAAAGCTTCTCAGACGATTGTCAGATTTATCTTGATCATATGTGGGAGTAAAAACAAAAACAAAATATTAAATAAAAACTTCAATTCAATTCAATGTTCAGAGTTAATTGACAAGACTGACTTCTATTCTCCTTTAATATCTCAATAAAACGACAGTATTTGTCTTGGAATGGGCTTTTGTAAATCTGGGTTGATGGGAGTAAAAATGAAAAATCAATTACATTGTACAACAGATTGGCTGTTTGAGAATTCCATTATACCCTCCTCTGAAGCCGTTTCATCAAAAGACGCACGCCTGTTGTTTTTCTTTGTCCGGCGTAATTACACACATACGTCAAGAACTAATGTCCGCTTTATCAAAACGCGTATTTGTGCGTGCGTCCGACCTAAGTTACTTAAGCAAAAAAAAATCTTCGACTGACCGAGCAGTCATACTTTTTGGTCGTGAAATCATATCCATGTTATGCGTTCTTTGACAATGTTGCCAACCACGTTTTTTACTTATTCTTTTGAAAAACGATATTTTGTATAAATCCGACAAAATTTATCAAAAAATGAAAAAGAAAAAAAAAAGACGAGATTGCAGGTTTTATGGAACAGATAAAAGGGGGGGGGGGTTCGATATTAATGGTGGTGGCCGTATTTAGACTTCCGATATATCAATCTCCTTGAAAAGAAAAGTATTTGTATAAAGATATAGAAGAAATGTCAAAGTTTTAATATTAGAATTTTTTCTTAACCGAATAATAGGTCATCGCTAAAGGTATCATTTCTGAATTTCGAGGTAGATCCGATGGCTGTTGACCAGCAAGCCTCTTGAACATACATGTAGCAAACAGATGAATACATTTTACGTTAACTGAATGGACTAGTTAAACTAGGAGCGGAATGTTTTGTAAAGTCTAGCATTGTATTTTTTTGGTACACTGTTTAGCGTATAGATTTTTCATTAATTTCCACAGAGAAAATGTGATACTGAAGTAACTCTACATTAGCGGTGAACCTAGTTACAAATTATGACATTTTATTAATTCATGCAGGGGTTCTTTCTTTTTTAAATAGCCCGATATATTCCTCAAAGGGTTCAAATTATACCTTTTTTAAATTTTGTTTTAAATAAAAAGTACGATCTTAATTCGGTTATGTATGCTATTATATCCTCCACAGAGTAAATGAATAAATTCCATCTGAATTTCTTTGTTCGCACACCCGTTATAGTTAGGCAATTGAAAAATATCAACGAGAAGATAAAGTCAACGTCCTATTCATGTTTCAAAACGTCAGCAGCCCTTAACAACCGAACCTTTGACCTTAAAGGGACCTAGACACGATTTGAGATGAAAAAATTGATAATTCATTTTTCTGTATCAAATGATCTATTTGTGTATTTTGAATGATTTACCAAAATTCAAATGATAGAAATCAAATTACAAGCGAAATACAGAGGAAAGAAATCGGTATCATGTAAACAAAGCTCCAGTCTTATATTTGTTTACAATAATGTAAAATATAAAAAAAATTCATTTATTTGACAAAATAACGTGTGGCAACAAAATAAACTGATTTGATGTTTCCTATATACATGTACTTTTATCAATAACAAAAAGCAACATTAGAGTGAAACTTATACCAATACAATGCATAAGAAAACAATAACAAGACTCAAGCTTTGTTTTCAAAACAAAGAATTCTAACCTCTGTAACTCCATTGTAACTCTATATTTGACTTTCAAGTTTTGATAAAGCACTAGAAACATCCATTTTAACTATCATAGACGATAAAACTGAAAAAATATATTTTGAAAAATTTGTGTTCAAATCGTGTCCAAGTCCCTTTAAGAAAGCTGCATGGTCGTGGCCATCTTTGGACTATATAAATCTCCTAAGACGAAGAGCTCTGTATAAAGATATAGGAAGGCATTCGAAGTTTAAAGCTATGGTTCATGGAATTTTCTATACTACATGATACTAGTAGTTTATGGCTAAACAAAATATTTTTTCACAAAAATGAATGTAGATCTTGTTGATCACCCAACCCCTAAATTTCAATCAAGAATGTTTGTTTGAATATGGTACATTTCTTTCCTAATTTTTAAGTTTACTAATTAATCTGGAGTAAAAAATATAAGGGTAAGCTAAAAGAGGCAGTTATTTAACATGTTTAACATCACACAGAGGGAAAAGCTAATTCTTCCTTCCATATATATATAGATTTAATATTAAGTTGGAAGGTTGACGTTAGTTCGTGTCTTCTGTTTCAATTCGATCAATCAAACTTTACACTGGATTATTTCAGAAATTTGCCACTAACTTATCAAAGACTGGGGAAAAATAAATTTGAGATATCTCTCTGCGCTATGAATGAAAAAAAAATATCAGTTTAGAAAAAAAGCAAATATAAGGGAATTACAACACAATATTGTTAACTTGATTATTCTTCAATGTTCAAAGATAAGAAATTGAATTTGTTCCCGCGATTTTCCTCTGCAAACTTTGTTCGATCAAAACTCACCATATTCACATGGAGAATTTTGTGCTTACAAAGATAGAGTTGCCATGGTGTAACAGTGAATAGCGTAATCAAGACTTAAGTCACCCAAATTATGACGCTAGACAGCCGCCCAGACAACCTCCAAAAGTACACCACTGTTTCAACAGTGCAAGGAAAACATCTAAACAAACTATGTGAAACAACTCACTATTTTGAGCTGAACACTTTAATAAAAATCTTCCCATAAATATTATTCTCCCTGTGTAACTGGAATCAAATATGGCAGATCGAATTTTCTGCATGTAAAGAAATCATACACCATAAAATTTCTAACGGAAAAAAAATACTAAAATAAATCAAAGAGATTATACAAAAGGAAATCCAAAACAACATACACAGCATTCATATTTATTCACAGATATAACACTGATACTTGATTAAAAAGGCTAAAATGTAGTCCTTTAAAGTTTTATATGGGCACTATGCCACAGTCTCCATTTTCTCTCTCTTTCTTTCACCTGTCAAGCCTATTTTCAGAAAGTCTTTGACATTGAGATTTCAGACATTCAGTGCTTCTCACAAATGCCTATATATCATGACGCCTTGGGCTCTGTATTTTCATTGCATTTTCTTTTTGACTTTCTAGGTATTCTTGGAATCTCTGCATCTGGGTTAAAGGGAATATTGGGCCTCATATAAGTTTCATCTCGAATATGCATCCCTGAAAAAAAACAATTATATTGTAATTTTTACATCATTTTTTGGAGTTAATCAGAGTAATGAAAGACATGAAGTAATACAAAAAGCTCTCTAAAAGCATTGCTGTTGTACAACCACCAGTTATTATCCATTCTTTCATACAGAGGACAAGAAAAAGCTAATGACAATACAAGTCAATCCAATTTAAACAGAAGCATTACAACAATAAACTTTGCTAGCCTCCATGTTTAAGGATGAATTGATAAACAATCACTACATTCCTAGTTGCCTAGTTATCGCAGTCTGCATAGCAGCACACTTAGATCTCTTCCACATTTACAATACAATCATGGCATCAAAATCGTTTTAGAAATCTATTTTCACTAGGGAATTCTTGTTGAAGTAAAATTTCATTTTAATATCAATCTTTTAACATCATGTCCATGGGCCACTTTGCTTACTTTAGTGTAACAGTTCCCAATGTCATGTTGTATCCCCATTTTATACCTTTGCTTTATGTATTGAACTCACATTGCTACCACATACTGGCTTCTGAAGGTGATGATTTTTTTTTTAATCAAATCAGAAAAAAAAAAATTTCCAAATAGTTATGAGATATCACACTAATGCTTATAGAGATATTTTCCTATTTTTCCAATATAGAAATAAAGGCCCATGGGCCACATTGCTCACCTGTGTAATGGCCATAATAAAATCAGCATTATGGAGATATATACCACTACAAAATATCTGCACAATGTAGTATAATAAATCATGTATAAAAATATTTTTATCCAGATATTCTTGTTTATTGTTTAACATTGAGCTGCTTTTGTAAAAAAATTATTTCAGTCATATCACATATTGGAATTCTCAAGAAAATCTAAAACAACTGTTCATAGATACATTTACATGTATACTTAAACCTACACCAAGCCCCTTGTAGTGTCCAAGAATTGTCCATGGGCCATGGTCTAAACAATTGAGATCAACAATATGTCAAGATGATTGCATTCAAGGACATTTGTAATACCATATATTATTACTTTTCAGTTTTTGAGAATAAGTTTTAAAAATTTCTATGTAAAATTCGACCCTCTAATGTGGCCCCACCTTACCCCCAAAAAAATAATTCTGGAGACCCAAAAGCATGATCATCATTATACTCTCTGCAATAAGTTGTGCAAGGGGATAAAAAATGGGCAAGGATAGATATTTTTTTTCAAAGATTTTCTCTATTCCTGGATTATGGGTTGTACAAACTTGACCTTATGCTTTTTTAAAGATCTTAGAAAAGAAAAAAAACTGTAGCATTGAAATTCTGGAGAAGTATTTTGACAGATTTTCTATATGCAAGTATACATGTGTTTCTATCCATGGGTCATGGTATAGAAGAACCTGACTTCATACAATATAACAATAACAAAAGTTTTATCGATGAAGATTTTTCGTATGATTTTTAGAGTTGAACTATTTGTTTTCCATTATCTCATTTACCCCCAAGACCTGACCCACTTCCCCCTCCCCCGCTTTGGAACACTATCTATGGCCTCTGGGTCATGGTTGGGACAAACCAACAGAAAAATCCACACTTTGATTGGGGCTCTTACTGAATGTCTTTTCTTCCACTTGTTCAAGCTGGACTAGCTGTGTTTTCATCACCGTCTCCACTTCCTCTGCAGTCTTAAACAGCTAAAATCATGACAGCAAATATCAAACAGCAATAAAATGGAAATCATTATGAAAAATTCATGCCAATGTTTCAAGAAGGAAAAAGAATAAGGAAGAGAAATCCTGTTTTTATTTTTTTTTTAAAGTACATGATAACTAAATGAATTTTATTTTCTTGCTTTTTAATACTTCTGGTATTCTTATTTCATTCTAAAAGAAATATGAGTGGCTAATCATTTCTGGAAAGAATTTTGCAATTAAAAAACATGCAATGTTTGACAACTCATTTAGAAATGTGATGCTCACTTTGTATATTTCTGCTTCATCCGACACATTCTTGTTCTTTCTGAAGCCTTCATTTATCCGCTCTCTGCATACTGTAAAAACAGAATAAATGAAAACAGCAGCTCTCAATAGAGCTTGTTTATAACCTGCTTACGGCACTGTTGCTTGCTTTATCTGTTGTTTGTTTAATACATGTACGAAAGTACAGATTAAGTATTTTTTACAAATAATAAAAGCATTTTTATCTTTATCTCCCCCCCCCCCCCCCTGCTAGCTTTAATGAAATAAATCTGATTTTATGTTACAGATCACACTGGATTTTGTACATACCACTTAGTCCATGGTTGTCATTCTTGAAAGCTCTTTGACGTACTCTATGCAGCTTTTTAAAGATGGAGAGTAGCTGTAAACAACCAAATAGCTGTATAATCAGCTGTAAACAACCAAATAGCGGTATAATCACATAACCTAGCTACCAGTAATATGTACTGTATCTTAATTAAAGTTCAGTTTGTAATGAATGAGACAAATTAGAGATTTGTAACTCATCTCAACTGTAAAACATAACAATCTATAGTTAGGCCATATAAAATTAATATCTAGATTCTCATCCTGATTTGCAAACAATATGAGGTGGGTGGGCGGATTTTATTAATTAATTTTTTTTAAACACCTTTTTCACTGTTCATGTTCTAGAAATAACAACTTTTAAATTGTTAATGCTAATATGAGTACACAAACCCAATTTTAATCGTTTAATTCCATTTTATTTCAACTTAAATGTTAATGCAGGAAAACATTTGTATCCTTATGATAACAATCATGACTGGTATCAAAACAGTAATCCACATGTTCAGGCAGTCATTAAAATGTTTTAAAATTTTTGTATACCGAGCCTGATTTTTTTTCCCAAATTTTTTTTTTTTAAATAAAATGCATTGGGGCGGGCCATTTTCAGAGAGGCAGGCGGGGATGAGAATTAAAAAATTTATTTATGTGGCCTTATCAGTTATAAAATAGTTGAGTAGTGACCAAATTCACAATGTGACAAAGGTTTTGTGATTACGGAACTCCATACTTGTGGAGGTTTTGTGATTACAGAGAAAACCTTGACATTGTGAAGTTGGTAGTGAGCAAGTATTGGATTGTATCTGAAGCCTGTTCAACAGAAGAAGTTAAGCAAGGGCTTATGAACATAACTGTTTGAGGGGTATGTAGTAAATTTTGACAAGCGCTTGGTAGTGCCTGCTTTGCTGAACAACGGAGTTAATTTTAAACCCTGGTCAGGCAGCTGGGTACATGGATGTCAGGAATTGTTACTGAACAAGTACTATCTGTTATCCTGGATAGTCACTAAATGATAATTTATGTACTGAATTAACCCTACCAAAAACTTGGTTATTGCTTCTCGACAGACTGGGATGAAAGGCTTATGGGCAGAAAATATTTTTTGTGCCAGTAGACGATCGAATATGTATTGACACTGAGTGAAATAATGAGTGTACAATATCTTGACATTAGTCAATCAGAATTGATGTTGATATACCGGTATATAAATGTAGTGGTATACTTTTTCTAAGAAGATAATAGAACATTCATAAAATTACAGGTGCAAGGATTCTGGGTTTGATTCCTCTCACAGTTGGTATGAAAGTAATATATGCAGGATTATTATTTTTCTTACTGTTATTTTCATCTCAGGACAGGTGTAAAAGATTTGGCCCATCTTAAATTTTCCCTTACAAAGATGCAGTTAAAGAAAATTTACTTGCAGTTTTCAATTAGTTTTGCAATCCATTGTGAATGAAGATGAATGAGATGTTATGAAACAGGGCTAAAATTTCCCTGTATACAGTATCTCTTACTAAATCTCACATTTGCTACCTCTACTTAATAATGAAAAATCAATTAATAGAAGGTACAATGTACAACTATACTGATGACTCCTGGCCAGGAAATAGAACTACATTGTACCAATTTTGCTAGCACCCTGATTCTAGAGTATTATTTTACAACCACAAGGTTTTAAAATAACATGTTGCGGGATGATAGAAATAATGACCAACCAGACTGGGATTTGAACCAGGGCCCACTGAATCTCTAGTTAGGTGCTCTACCAACTGAACAAGCTAGCGCCAGCCTGATATTCGAACCAGTCTGTCATCTTCCTTAAATGATCTCCACCCCTGAAGATCTGCTTGATTGCTTAATAGGTAATAATTACCATATTAAAGAAAACCAACATGAAACAAAAATACTAAGAACATATGTTAATTACTTATGGGGTAATGCATCATGATTTGGCAACTTTTGGAAATTCAATCAAGAAACATACAGAACCCAAATATTATATTTATAGCTTAAGGTGGTATATGGGACACCTCCATGTTGTGACGTACTATTTATTGAAATAGACAATAAAACCAAGCATAATTCTATAGATAGTTTCTTTCTGAAAATTGTTACCCTAACAGCATGGCACAGTGGGCTAGTGCATTCACTACGGATCTGTACAAGTCTTAAGTTCGAATCTCACTGGGGATTTTAAATCTTTTAATCTTTGTGAAACATATTTTTGGGGGGAAATATTGTAAAATTTAAATTTTTTTATCCGGTTAAAGTATTTTAATTGTAATGAACTTTAATCCACATTAATATAGATAGATGTACCATACCACCTTAAATCTAATTCAACAATGACATTATGTAAGGAAATATACATGCTATGAAAAGGGCTCTAATGATACCTATATTGAACATCTTTTCTGAATATATATTATGTTTGAACCTGTCAGTACTGTTAAATTGATCGGTAAATATGTAATCTTTATTCATAGTGCGTAAAACACAGGGATACAAAAGATGTTCTCTCATCATATCACGTCATTCGCTCATTATCAGATTATACATCAAAGCCATTCTTCCTACAGTAGATACACCAGGTACATGCCAATTACATCATAATTTCGCATGGTGCAACATGCTGTTTGATTACTGTAACATGGTTATCATTATTTAAGCATACCAACCTGTGACCGTGTGACTTTTTGTGCCATTCCACCGGTTGTTTACGAAATGGGGACCATTTGAATCTCCAGTCACATAAGAGTTGGCAAAGGCCCACTACTGTGTAGAGTACTATATACAAAATGACTATTTTAATTTGTTTCATAATTCAGATTAAATCATATGATTCAAATATGAAATGCAAAAACATGCTATTGTATACCCAAAATGAAATGTGTGATTGTATCCTATCATACATCAATACATGTAATGGGGGTATGGATTAATTTGAATAGTTCTGTAACGGGATGGGAGAAATAATGACGGACCAGACCGGGTTCGAAACCCGGGCCCCCTGAATCTCTAGTCAGGTGCTCTACCAACTGAGCTATCTGGCGCCGGTATTCGAACCGGTCTGACCGTCACATTCCTCCCCCCTTTTAAAAATGATCTTCGTCCCTGAAGATTACCCCCAGACTCTTCCCCTGGCAGGAGTTCACCTGTCAGTTCCAGGGGTTAGGCTAGTCACGGCACCAAATGTAACGGGATGGGAGAAATAATGACGGACCAGACCGGGTTTCGAATCTCTAGTCAGGTGCTCTACCAACTGAGCTATCTGGCGCCGGTATTCGAACCGGTCTGACCGTCACAGTTCAAATGGATAAAATATGGTGAATGTTTGTTAACCCTTTCAACGCCAAAGCGACAAAAATGTCGTCACTTGTCGTTATGCCAAAGCGACGTAAATGTCGGTTTTTATACTTATCTAGAATTTATCCGAAAAAGTTATAAACGTGTGGAAAAGTTCCAAATAAACAGATCGTAAATAAAAGGTTTGTGTTATGTTATAAATTGTATGTATGATATAGCTAAAATTGACGTCATTTTACCCTAAATTGACGTCAAAATATGACGTCATTTTATTGCGCTAACAATTTTCAATGGCGAACAATTCTGATTCTGGGTCTGACGTTGACGCATCCGACGAAGACGTTTCCGACTTAGAAAGTGAAGAAGAAGCTGCCTTTTTCAGAGGCCCATGGTTTAGTGTAGTTGACCCCCAGACATTCCAGCTGCCGGAGCCAGATTTTACAGAAAATGCTGGGCCCATCAACTTTGGTCCTGGTATGGCAATTCTGGACTTTTTTGTGAAATTCTTGCATGCCGATGATGATAATGATATAATAGATATTCTAGTAAGAGAAACAAATCGTTATGCGGACCAGAAAATCGCCCAAAAAAGCAGACCTCCAAGAATATTGGGGCCACATTCACGATTTCGCAACTGGGTTCCTGTGACATCTGACGAAATGCTTGCATTTATTGGAATAGTGTTGAGCATGGGGATTGTGAAAAAGCCGACATTTGAATCGTACTGGGAATCGAACCCCCGTGCGTGGTCTTTTGAAACGCCAAACTTTGGGAAAATTATGTCAAGAAATCGTTTCCAGGCCATCCTGCAGTTTCTGCATTGCAGTGACAATTTAGATGTTCCAGAGCCCGGCGAAGAGGGATATGATCCCCTACATAAGATATCACCTGTCATCAACATACTAAATGAGACATTTGGTAAAAACTACAGGTAAATTGTACACTTATAAATGAAACTCAGATCACACAATCAATAAATTGATAACTTATAATTAGAATATTGAATGTACCGGTAATGCTAAATTCAGCGTGAAAGCGATAATATTTATGAAAGTTTTCGGTAAGGGTAATTTTACGCGTATATATTACACGCACTTTTATAGTAAAATATCAGTTTGTTACTACATGTATCATTTACTTTTATATGTTTATATGTAAATATATTTGCAATCGCACATATCTGTTTATATAAATCACAATAATTGCAGTCAGATATTCTTTATGAATTTCAAAGTAAATTTGAAACAAAGTTCATAGTTATTTTCAAATTCTTGAACAGCTTAAACAAGATTTAACCCCCCCCCCCCTGCACTTTATGGGTATTTCAAACCTCCCGAGTAGTTCTTTATGTGTAAAACTGTGTAAGCTTATGAGAAAAGAATCAAGAAACTGTTTATCAAGTTAGCTTAGAATGAATTTGGTTCTTTTTTAAATATATCCCATTGACCTATTTGAATATACCCCATTGAGCTATTTAAGTTTATCCTATTGAGCTAAACAAGGTTAAAACAATTATTCATTGTTATAAAAGATTCAATCAATTCGACCAAACCCTGAACAATTTTAGCAAATGCACAAAAGACATTGGAATTACAGAAAAAAACTCAAATTTAAACTTATTAGGAAGTCAAAGTTACAACAAATACAATGCAGCAAGATTGTCACAGGATTATCTATTTTTGCGTCTAGAGAATCTCTTTATTTCGAAACAGAGTGGGAAACGATAGTAAAAAGAAAATTTCCAGGCTGAAAACCATGTATAAAATTGATAGAAACCTTTTATCCAATTGTGTAATGGACATTTTCCTAAATAAACGTGTTAATGCATCCAATTATACTACAAGAAATTCACAAAACTATAGTATACCAAAATCAGTGGCGTAGCGCCCTTTACGCAAAAACGCAAATGAATACACAAAATTTTGCAAAGCATAGGTCTTATGATTTGAGTTTCCTATTTTTGCACGTAAACAAATCGTATAGAGACTCCACTGAATTATAATCTGCATATTTAGTATTCAGTTCTCACCGTAAACCACACAATTACTACGATTCCGGAAAATATCGTCATTCCATACTTTACATTAATTCATACTTTTTACATCCGGTTTTGAGTTTACTACTTAAGAAATCTAAATATAAAAAGTATGTCAGTACAAAGCAATTTAAAATCGTTTTTAAAAGCACAACAGTTACACAATGAAGGCAAAGACGATCACGACACGGTCACCACAAAAGAAAGTGACATCAGTCCTTCATGCTGCACTAAGGATTAATACTTACATGTAATTTAAAGTCGGCGGGTGATTAAAATTTTGACAAAGTCACTATACATTGTGATAAACTTGATGAAAAATTTGTCATTTAGGTAAGTATGTTACGGTTTGAATACTAGACCTGTTTCAAAACGCCTATTATCTTTAGTCATATGCAGTTGGTTTCTGCTGGGGTATCAGTGTTTCCTATATAATTACACATTCTTTTAAAATTCAACATTTCCCTTACAAATACAGTATGTAAAATTGTAACATTTTGAGACAATATCTTATCATCAAAAGCCTGTAAATCTAAAAGCTAAAACCTAAAATCAAAGAGCATCAGGGGTCTTGAAATTTTAAAGAAAATATTCGAAGAGTACCAGGTAAATAATGTTTGTCTCGGAATTCAGCAACTTTTGTTCATATTTATTGGAATCATAATATTTAAAAAATGTCATATTTTTAAGGCTGTTTTGTCATCCAAATAACATAAAATCCAGGAGCTTCCGGGGGCTTCACCCCCTGGGCCCCCACCAGGGCTCTGCCCTCGACCTGCTGGGGGCCTCAAGGCAGCCCCAAGACCCCCTACTTTTTTTGAATACAGTAAATTAAAAGGTAGCTACGCCACTGAAAATGTCGATTACAATTATATTAATTCAAAGTGCAACATTTTTAAAAGAGCGTTGTAACATGGCATTGTTCTTGTCAGATGTAAATTTTTATCGGGCGCTTACAAAAGCAAGTGCACGCAGCAAACTGACCAATGGGGATTTCGGCACATATTTTTTCAATGCTCTCGCTAATAACTACATTTAAAAAAAAAAACCTCATAAGCCGTTAAAATTTGATACATGTACATGTCAATGAGAAGATAAAGTCAACGTCCTATTATTAACTATATATGCTACACATCCATGGTTATGTAGAAGAACAGTTCAATACAAGTCTGACTTGGTTCAGACTATATACACGTAATACAATAACCAAGTCTGGTTAAAATTGGACCAGTAGTTACTTAAATATGGCCATCTTAGGGCATGTTCCAAAATACTAACCTCGGTTTCGTTTTACAAAAGAATTTCCGATTTATGACCAAATGACTGAATGCTTATTAATCACAAACTAATGAATGTTTTAATTTAAGAACTGTAAAATATAATTATAGAAATAATCAAAGTACTGAAGTACTGACGGGAGTTGATTTTATCGATTATTATTCATTTTAAAATCAACGATATGTTACTTTGATTGGCAAGTGTTTTATAATCTGTCTTTGAATTTTATTTTTTATAATATGAATTCTCGGACTTTTCCGACAAGAATTTTGAGAAAAACCCCGCATGAATCGTGTTGTGTAATGATTAATGATAGAATTGATTCCATCAAACTGTATAAGTAATCGAAATATTCAAAAAATTGTATGGATCCAAGCAATAATGAACTCTAGTCTCGTTCAACCAGATGCTCGGCTGTCTTCATTAATCTCCGACAAGCAAGAGAATATGTACACCAGGCCCCGGGGCCATAAATCTTAGACAAGCTTACTTTTAATCTCAGTCTCACTTTTACAAAAGGAACATATAGTGGAAAAGTGAGACTGAGATCAAAAGTGAGCTCGTCCAAGTTTTATGGCCCCGGATAGCTTGATGACGCGACCTCTAAATATAGAATGACTCTCTGCTTGTCGGAGATTTACGGAGACAGCCGATGGTTGAACGAGACTTTATTGAACTCTGGCATATGAATACATACGACTGCAAAAAATATCTAAATTGTCCGTACTATTTACAATCTGACTATTTTCAAGGTATTTAAAAATAAGTTTCTTAAAAACCAATGCTTCAAGATTCATTACATCGAATTTATTGATTATTTTCAAGAACTAAATCTTGTCAGCGGTGATGATTTGTGCTTAGGTCCAAACACTGTTTCACTTTTGGCTTGCTAGAGTAACTGCATAGGAGAGTTGATTAAAACTCCCCCCAAAAAAGTTGTAAATGAATTACCTTATATTTTGTTAATAAATCGATTCCATGAGACTAAAAATATGTAAAACTTTGCTGTATTTAAGTTCTTTTGTTAAAAGTAGCCCATTTCTATTACTTTTAACCTCTTCCAGCATCCAAAACCTAATGCTAAGATTCAGCAAACAAAAATAAAAATAAATCTTATTGTTGTACAAGTGCACGTTTAATATCAACAACAAAATAATTAACATCTATATTATTATAAATATATATATTAGACACATATATATCTTCAATCTTTTTAATGCCTTATTGCACCATAAATCAATTATATTTAATTGACAGAATTGATTCGTTGACTGAGCCAAGTTTTCCTCTCCATTTCACTTCTGAAGATTCTTCAAATAAATAATTAATGACAGATTTATCAGAATGTTGTGCAATATTGTACCATATTTCATTTTATATTTCATCTCAAGACGAAAAAATTAAAAAATATTTTGACACTACCATCATGATAATAAAACAAAATGTCTCCTAAGAGCCATATGCATACAAAAACTATCACATATATTGGCAAATTAATTTAAAAACTGCCCTGGTCAAATACCGACACTGATTCATATTGCATTATTTTCTAGAAATCACATTATCTTTGAGTCTTGATCAGATCCATGATATTTCTTCTACTTTAAGTCAATTTTGACAGATTATTTCTACTAAACACATGAAAGGATAGGAAGAGTAAGACATATTTTCCATAATTTCAATATGAACAAATGTGTTTTTCTTTAAAGATGTATCATTTTGCTTCAAGATAAACAGTAAACACTTTAAAAAAATCAGGAAAAACTGGCAAGGAAATGAAACAGGTTCAATATGAAAGAAAAAACGTTGAAGCAGTTCGAAAGTTATCTAAAATCAATAGCACATACAATGGTACTCTCTCTGGATTACAGAAACTGGCTTAATTTAAAGTAATGCATATTTTTAAATCTTTGTTCCACCACTTTGAAATCCCCCCTCCCCAAAACAACAATTCTAAAAACTTTTAAACCAAGTATTTGAACAATATAAATATAATGACCTTTGATATCAAGATTATTATTATCTCCTGCACATAGAGCATAAAGATATGATTCAGATACCGGTAACAAGTGATGCATATAGAAAACCTATTAACAAACAACTATATATCAATCACTGAGTTACTGGACATAGTTACATAGAGTAAATCTTAGATTTAAATGTAAGACAGCATACCAGTTTGTAAGATTGTACATTACAAAATAATGGGGTTTGGAATAATATCAGTGAGCACATTCATTTTTCATTGGCATCAATAATCACAACCATAATACAAGACAGGTAACAGAATTAAAGAAACATGAATTCTTAGTTTAAAGTGTAATAAAACTCACAAAACCATGACCAAAAAAACAAAGAAAAATTCAATTTGTCAGCCCATCTTGCTCAAAGTACAAAGGAATGTATGAGGAACAGAATCAAAGTGCGTACATATGTATTTACATGTAGAGAGTACAAGGATAAATTAGGGGACTACATTTTGTTTTAAAACCTATCAAACTCAAAGTTAAAATGATTAGCAACCAAACATTGATACCGTAAGTGTGCAATATTTAACCAGTGTCATAAACAAAGATTTAAAGCCAGTACTTGTAGAGAGATGGAGAGAAAATGCTGCAGAAAGACTTTGTACAATGCTAAAACTGTGTACAAGGCTTAAGAAGTTGAAGTTGATAATTATTTTTTTTTGAGTGACAAAAAAATTAAACTGAAACCAGAAACCTCAGTCCATGAAAAATAATCACACTCATTGACAGTAATAAAGTCATTGACAGAGAGCTTGATTTCACTGACAAAGAGGTCAAGGTCACTGACACAGAGGTCAAAGTCATTGACAGTGGTTGAGGTCACTGACATAGAGGTCAAAGTTATTGACACAGAGGTCAAGGTCATTGATAAACAAGTAAATTTTTATAGAGAGGTTATAGCCAGTGACGTAGAGGTCGGAGACACTGGTTGCAATCTTTGGTAGAAATTACAGACTTGATAAAGTTACAGTCATGGATACAGAAGTTCAAATCATGTCAGAGAGAACATAACAGGTTGTAACCTATACAATGACGATAGAGTTATTGATGTAAAAAAAAAAAAAATGAGTTGCAAATATTAAAAAATATTAACGAGAGAACATATACAGGTATTTAGTTTTTCAATGCACTCATATAAAGTTGAATAAAATAATTCTTATATCAAACAAATGTTTACCCATACACATGTACATTGAAGTAAATATGTCCTATATCAAAACATCATGTATACAAAAGCATAATGATAGCATCAATTTTCAACATAATAAATTCTGGTTAATGAGTTAATGTACTAACCTTATTTGTTATTTGAACCATAGGCACCTACTTGCTTACATCATTCACACCATTTTTTAAGGATTATCAACTTATTCTTTTGCATAACCAGACATGACAATAAATGACATGATTTAATATGTGGGCAACACTGCTTATCTTCTTAATCTTGGATTATTGCAATGAAATTGCATTTTCCCTAAACAGCTATAAATATAATGAAGAGAACAGCTAGCATTCTTTCTTCAGAAGAAAATGAATTCTATAAAAATTGTTAGTTTCAAAATTAACATTGGCTCTATGAAGAAAATGACTCAATTTTTCTGTCTTCCCCTGCATCATGATGAGAACAGTTACATATACTGTAAACCAATTTTTATTTGCGACAAATTTATTTTGTGATTTACTGAAGATATAATAGCAGCTACTATTTTTGCAAACAAGATGTAAACAATGTGGAAAATACGGTAATATACCAGAGGCATTTAAAGACTGAATCGCGGTGAGAAATATTTGCAAACGATAAAGCTCTTGCGAACATTGCAAAAATATTTCGCAAGCGCATAAAAGTTGGTTTAAAGTATATATCTGATAATAACCCAACAACAAAGACAAAACACACATGTAGCAGCTCGTTATATTTTCATGCCTTGGCAGAAAAATGTCTGTGAAACACTACACAAACTACACATTCACAAAGTGAAATGGCACTCTCTTCTCCAATACAAACAATCTTGTAACATGAGTTTCTAAGTGACCTGAGAATGAACAAGGCCTCAGTCTGAGGTGTAAGAGAACACTGATTCTGTGTCATGAGGCAATAACTGGAATGGGATGAACTGCTGTTGCTCTGGGGGTAGGGATGGTGTTACTGACGTCTGCATGGGAAATCCCGCCGACACGTTAAGTGGGGCACTGGTCATCACAGTGGCTCCAATTGGTGGATTCATAAGAACAGGCGCACCTATAAAATGCCATTTCAAAGTTAAAAATATAAATGTAAATATTTATATAGTATATTCTCAAATATTGAAGAAAAAATGAAGATGAAAAAACCCAGAATGATGAAGAGATGTAATTTATTTATTCCAAATCTTGAAGAAATCTGTGATGGAAAAATTGTATGAAATTTCAATGAACACTTTCACCCCACAACATTGCACTCTGCAGCCTTTACCTGGGTTAGGGATAGATGTATCTGGCAGGGGGGGCATTCCTTGCTGAGCCATGGCCAGTTGCTGTGTGATCTGTTGGAGTTCCTCCTGTTGCTTTAGAATAGCCTGTTGTAGTTTTTGGGACTTCTCTCTCAGCTGTTCATGGAGCTGCTTCTGTATTGGAGTCAGGAATAATTGTGGTACCTAGAAAAGGAAAGACATGTTTGTGAGAAAAATCACATTTATTTAATTTGACATCTACTGAATTCATACAAAAACAAGGGCACCGCTAAGCGGAGCATCCCCTGCGACATGAATTATTGTGTGGGGGATGCATTATTTAGGAATATTTAGTTATGTAAATGTAATTGAGGAGACCAACTTGTACTAACCCTCCATTACTACAAAAAGTTTTTTTTACCTGAACTAGATCTAAATCCAAAAAATATCAAGTTGTTGATTTGAACTGCTTACTTTCACTTTAGTTTCACAGTTAAGCGGAAGTAGTTATTGTCAAGTCGTACATAACATTTCTGTTTAAAATTGTGTTATTTTAACAATATATTAAAAAGCATTTCACGTTTTGACTTGAAAATTATTAGGGTTTGTCCTTTTACGATGCCAAATAAGTGTACGAAGTTTGAGAAATATCCGTGCAAGGGTTTTCTTTAAATCTTGCTTCCAAGCTCAGTGAAGTAGATACACATACATACACACACACGCACAGCAGCAATGCTATATCCACTTCGCAACAAGTTGCACGAGGGGATAATAAATTTTGTTGGGAGAAACCTTTTTTAAGGCACAAATTTTACATCTACTGAATTTATCCTAAAATAACTTGGTTGGGACAGTTAACAAAAAATTCAATCCTTATCATTCGATTTTTCATCAATAAAAATAAAAATTAAGATTAACTGTACCCCTAGATAATCAAAGATAATACAACATCGCTCCGATTTATACATTTTACAGGCAAACGTAATAGTGATAGGCAAAAATGTTTGAATGTTAATGATTATTTTCTTAGACAATCAAAGAGGAATTGAATTTTATCATAACAAAGCTACAAATCAAAAGCAAAAAAAACACCCTAAATTGTTTTAGAATACATATCAGATAAATCTATGTAATACAGAAACTTACTTTTGATAATGGATATGTATGTTTTACTTTTAAAAAATTAAAAGATTAAAGGTTTGTTTTAACATGAACACAGAAGAGTTCCTGAATTATACCGGAGATTTTGGTCCATCAATGACAGGAAATTGTCGACCAGGATGTATCACCGGAATGTGAGACGTCGACGATACATTGTCAGCTCCACTTCTGTTGGACATTATTCCCTAAAATTCAAAATTTAGAAACATTTTACTCAAATTTTTAATAATTTTTTAAAACTATGGTGATCAACCCGAATCCTCAGTGAAGTACACATTCAAATGCTTGCAAAATTTTAATCTACATCAACTTTATAGTAAAAGATACAACTGATTAACTTTATAAAAGTTCCTCTGAGAAAAAATACTTGTTTACCGAGACTCATGATCAGTAAAATATCAGAGTAAGCAGA
This sequence comes from Magallana gigas, assembly GCF_963853765.1. Classification (NCBI taxonomy): domain Eukaryota; kingdom Metazoa; phylum Mollusca; class Bivalvia; order Ostreida; family Ostreidae; genus Magallana; species Magallana gigas. The sequence goes on from NC_088854.1 coordinate 47,906,979, forward strand.
GCTAGGTCAATGCCCTATCTAAAGCACTGTCTTCAAACATCAATATCTACATTTTCCAGTGTCTTTGCCTGTGATAACACAACATATCTATTTTGTTCTATATAACCTTTAACCTCAAATGACGCCAAATTGAGGCGCAAGCGGGGTTTGGTTACTTATAATCAAATATTTAATCGTACGACGGCTTAAAATTATATAAATATAAGTAATAAGGAATCATTCTTTGAATATTATGAGGTGATAATTTCGGTCGGGGCATGATAAAATCTATTATAAAGCCCTTTGGTCTTTCTTGGATTTGATCACATCCCGACCAAAATCATCACCACATAATATTCAAAGAATGATTCCTTATTACTTATGTATTTATATAATTTTCAGCCATTGTACGATTTTATGCAAACCCCGATTGCACCCCAATTGTACAGAATTTGAATTCATTGGACAATACAATACAAAATCAATTTGTTGTGTCATCAAACAAAATCACTTAAAAATGTAAATATCTACATTTAATGCCAAAACAGCCAAATGCAAATTCATAGAAAAAAGATCAAGCAGTTTTTGGTTTTGTCATAAAGACCTGTATTTGACATGAACACAATACATGAATACTTCTTAGTCATGCCAAACCTAAAACCTGCATGTACACTTTCCATTCTCTCTAGGCCAGCTTGTAATATCTGGTACATGTACATTGTTATGACAACAAATAAAACCTTCAAAACCTCAAACTGTACCTGTAGGAGATTGTTACAAGAAATAAACTCCCCAAAACATTAAATATAAGCTTACCATCCTGTCTGGGCCGGCCTGTAGTAAATTGTTGCTATTGGCCGCGGGCTCCGTGTATCTGTGAGCCTTGGGCTCACTGTTGGTGGCTTGGTTAAGGTAGCGCTGCTGGAGAAGTAACTGTAAGTGTTTGTGTTGAGTCATTGTGTGCGGGAGATCTTTCGTTATATGCGACGGAAGTTCCTCCACACTCTCTTTATCAGACATGTGGTTTCCTGGAATGTACAACATTCATTCAATCTGTTATTTTTTAAAAATGTTTTTGAAAAAAAAAATTTGTGATGAGATTTTTTTACATTATACAAGAAACAAGTATCATGAGTAATATCAATGCAATCCTTACAAATTAAAAATCAGTAAATAGAAAGTTCATTTATTTAAAAAAACACATCATTCTGTTGTAGCTGTTAAGGCAAAGTTCTAATATATAGGGGACAAGAATATTCATAAAATATATAAATTGGCTATTAAAGACATAAATGGGTCATAAAACCTCACTCCTCACAGATGACTGAAGATATCTAGGATTAGAGATTTTAAGAGTTAGAATGCATGCATGATGCTTTTATCTGCCTTGCCCTATTGCTCAAACCTCTTAGCCTCAGGTTCTGAATTTCATAATTTAAGGTAGAACCACTATTTCAGCTGATTTAATGAAAGCGAGAACCAGTTTTAATAATAACTAGCTCAACTTACCACTGACGTGCTGATCTGTACTGGCCGAGTCAATGGAGTGTGAAGATGACCAGTTGGAGCGCGACCTCCCTCCTGAGGTAACAGAACAGACAGAGGGACTTCGCTGAATTCGGAGGAAAGGTTCAGAGTTTTCCGATTTAGAGTCAATCCCTAAATCCTTGTAAACTTGTTCTCTAACATCGGCATAGCTAAGAAAAAAACCAATAAAGCATTAAAAGCGTCTGAGGACTCATTAGCTACTGAAATTAAAACACAATAATTGCTTTAAAGGCTGTCAATGAAGCTGTCTAGAGCCTTACCTAACGACTACATTGGTACACACAATAAACTCGGGTTTAGAGTTCCACTGATGGTACGTTATGTAGTAGCGAGTCTTGATCCAGATCCACTGCTGTCCCTTGGTCAGGAATCGGTAGTATGATGAAGTTCCCTCCCCTGTCTGCATCACTGTGTGAAAAAAAAGAGGTCAAGGATATGTGTTTATTATTGGGAGTACATGAAGGATATATAATTGGGGAGGTACAAACAGGTTTATATATGGGTTAAGAAAATGAAGATGATATTATTGGATTTCAATGTGTGCACCTGTATATGATGATCATGACAATAGAATGCACAATGTATTTAGTACAGGTTTTTAAATGTAAAATAAATGTTATTTCCTCATATTTTTATAAAGTGCTCTGTAAATCACAAATGTATAGTTATATGTGAAACTGGTAGTCCAAGTTTATATGATCATTCATTTTTGTCTATTCTTTTCATGTGTTTGAATGTCAATGCAAACCAAACCAAATAAACCATACAAAGTCAAAGGCATTCAATACCAATGTATTTTAAATGCAACAAAAGTACTTACATTGCTCATGTGACTTGGCTATCTGATCCAGGTCATCTGGATGGTAATACTCATATCCAGAGGTCCCTAGGACCTCAAATGGTAGGTACCCAATAATAGGAGAGGCCCTGAATGAATAAAAAACACATGCATATAAACCCTTTAATAAACAAGAGATGTTTGTGAAACACTTATGCCCCCCTCCCTTGAAAACATCCACAAAGAAAATGAACGTAAACTGCAAATATTTGGAATTTTTCCAAGTCCAAGGGGCATAACTCTGTCAAAAATTGCTCTGTAACACCCAAAATCAAATTGACCTTGATATTATTTAGATAAACCTGTATACTAAATTTCATATCAATATGTGCACCCTCTTCAAAGGAAATGAGTGGAAACTGCAAATACAGTACAGCTCACGAGTATCCCGACACCCACCGTGTAAAAAACACGGTGGAAAACGGTCTGTGTCGCACCGTGTACACGGTGTGACACCGTGTATGTGTATTGGAAAATTCAAGAAAAAGCACCGTGTCGCACCGTGGCCGCCTGTGTAACTCCGTGGCCACTGTGTTACTCCGTGGATATCGTTACCTGAGACGTTGATAGAAATAGCGTATGTTTAGAAATAAATAAATTATTGCTAAACAAGGTTTGAAACATACAGATCCTTTTCATATTTAATAAAAAATATCGACTTACGTTGCATGGACCTAGAAAATTGTCGGGGCTGTCAACGTGAAGTTAAGTTTTTGTGATCTGAAAACTCGACGTAAATGGGTGCCTTTTAATTCATTTGTTCTTAAATAAATTGAAATAAATTCACCAAATATATTTAATAATCAGTTGATATATAATCAAAATTCAAATCAATTTAATCTTGTTTTTTTTCTAAACACACGTGATGTTGTAACTGACGATCCGATTAAAATGTCGGGAGATTAAACGTCTTATTTTCTGTTATCTGAAAACTTTCTGATTTATTAATTAATTTACAGTCTTAATATAAACCAATTAAAAATGAAAACATTTCAGATCATGTTTTATTAAAAACACGTTGATGTGCTGTAGTAAATAACAACCCCATATTACTGGTGACTCGAATAATTTGGACTTCAGCTATTTATGTAGCAATAAATAAACAAAAAATCACTTTTATATTATAGTTTATAGTTAAATACCTGTACAAACTCTTGTTAAATTATATTCAAGCATTGTACAGGTACTAAAAATATACCCGCATTTCATAAAATAACTTTCAACTTTATTTCCGTATAGCGGGTAATGGCCTCGTGATTTCACATGAAAAATCACTCGTGCGATACACCTGTACGGAAGCTGATCAGGTACACAACATTGTCTTTCATCTTGGGTTCTATACACAACAGGTGTTATTGTCTGTCTTGTTAGGTGTCATTGTAATTTACAACTAACTGTTTGTATATTTGGACGTCTGAACAGGTGTACTCGAGATGCCGTTATTCACACCTTTCCACGGACACCTGTTTGGTAACTCATCACAACCCGTCGTGTGTATGGTCTGAATATATCTTACTTCTACTTTGTTAGTTCCATGATTTTTTCTAATCTCTAACAAACAAAAAAATTGTCTGTAGATATGTACACAAACAACTACACGTAAGACTATCGGCGCGTGGATCCGGAGAACAATTCAGAAACTCTATAAATGCGGGAATTTCACAAAGTATTAACTTGCGATAAGAAATTATTTACCGGATACACATACATGTATGTACGAAAAAACTTGATTGATTAAAAAGATGAATGAGATAACACGGTAACTTTTTGCAAGCATTTTAAACAGTTAACACAACTTTATTTACTTTATAACCAATCTAATATGTGTGATGTGAAATAGCGTCGAAATTTTAACGAAAAATCTTATTACATCATGAACTTTACAAACTTTTAGTCATTGTGTTAAAATCGTTATTAAAATTATGGATCTAAAATAAATGAATTAAATTTATACAAATAGAACTCTTATAATTCAAAAATGATTGCACAAAAGTACAGAGAGAGAGAGAGAGAGAGAGAGAGAGAGAGATAGAGAGAGAGAGAGAGAGAGAGAGAGAGAGAGAGAGAGAGAGAGAGAGAGAGAGAGAGAGATATTCTACAACGCTATATTCCAACTCCATACATGCAGTATAAGAAGGAAGAAACTAAACATTTCAAACACTAAATACTTCATTGCTAAACATTTTTCTATTTTGCGGACTTAAAAAAACCCAATAGAACGACATTTTTTCCTTATCATGGAAGGAGCACGTGGTCTATCTCGCGGGCTGATTTGATTGACAGGGATAGCACGTGGACTCTGCCTGCATAGATTCTATAGCAATTTTAGGGAAAGGGGTTCAATATAATGGAAACTATAAATCTAACTTATTAAACTGAATTACAAGTAAAATGTACTTAAAATTAAACTCATACCGGTATTCCCCCCCCCTCTCTCTCTCTCTCTCTCTCTCTCTCTCTCATATGACGATCATTAAACAATCAAACAGTAATTATTGCAATACTGAGTAGTTTCTTGGAACACAAATAATTTCTAAACCCAAGTTGCTTATAAAGATGAAATAAAAAAAATTATCAAGTACCGATCCACGGACTCTAAGCGCTATGAATATGTAGTACTCTGCGGTACTACATGAACAAGTACATCACACATGTCTAAAAGAAAGAAAATTTGAAAATATATGAAATATAAAGCCGTATAATTATATATTTAGAGAAAGCACAGTTGTTTTCAACAACCCGTTATATTTGTTATCGTTGAATAGAGTATAAGTGAGAGAAGATCACAGTTATGATTCTATGCACTATTGAAACTGCCAAACTACAGTAACTACGATTACTACTACGTTTAAAAACGGACTGAAACAAAAACTTATGGAACCGTGTATTTGAATTTTAAAAAGGAAAAGAAAGTGTTAGTGTTTTAATTGATCAAACCTTTATGTGGGCGATAACGATTTTTTTGGTTCTTAATATCAACAAAAATCAACCGTAACAATTGCATACGTCTGAAAATTGCGTGCCTAAAAATTTTATTTGTTTATTTCTTTTTTTTTTTTTTTTGTCTTTTTCTTTTATTCTCTTTCGTGCATCAATAAATATTTCATTCTTTATAAGTTTTATTCCGTAATCCTCCTTTTTTCACAGGTAAATACCGCGTGTTACACCGTGTAACTGTCCGTGTTGCATCGCGATGCACCGTGTCGCACCGTGTTTTTTTCTCGTTTCGTGGCCGTAACAGAGAACAATAGATCAAAGGTACCGACACTTCCACGCTCAGCGTGGACTTTCAAACACGGTGGTCGGTGTTTTTGTCGGTATACTCGTGAGCTGTACTGTAACTCGAATTTTTCTATGTCAAAACGCCACAACTCTGTCGAAATAGCTCGATCTTACCCAATATCGAACTTGACCTAGATGATATCATGATAAACCTGTATACCAAATTTCATTTCAATATGTTCATCCTCTGCGAAGAAGATGAGCGGAAACTGCAAATAACTCGATTTTTCTACGTCCAAGGGCCATAACTCTGTCGAAAATAGCTCGATCATACCCAATATCGAACTTGATCTAGATATTATCATGATAAACCTGTATACCAAATTTCATTTCAATATGTTCATCCTCTGCGAAGAAAATGAACGGAAACTGTTGGTGGACCGACAGACAACAGCAAAGCAATATGCCCTCCCTTCTTCGAAGGAGGGCAAAAAAAAAAAAAAATAGTTTTGGAAATGCTAACAGAAATACACCTGATAAAGATGAAAAGAATCCAAATAAATAGATTCTTTTTTTGCTAACAAGATTTTGTAAATTCCTAATTTTCATAATTTCCCAAATTGTTAATACAAAGAGAGACTAATTAATGTAATTACTAAATAGAACCAGATTGTGTGGATTTACCTGTGGTCTAGAAATAGAAACTTCCATTCCAGACTGTGCCGTGAGGTAAACTCTGTTTTGGACTCGTCCACCATGGACATTTCCCGGATAAACTGGGGGTTCTGTAGCCGGACCGTACAACAGAAGCAGGTGTCCTCCTTGGGGCCGCTCAGGCTGTATTGACTGCTCTCTTCCTCCACACTACTCACTGGTCAAATCAAAGAGAGATAGTGACACTGGATTCATACACTAATCCTCCACACTTCTCACAGGTCAAATCAAAGAGAGATAGTGACATTGGATTCATACACTCATAAACACTCTCTTCCACTCTATTCATTGGCTAAATCAAAGAGAGATAGTGACATTGAATTCATACACTAATAAACCCTCTCCTCTACACTACTTACCTGGTACTGTTCAAATCAAAGAGAGATATCGAAATGGAATTCATACACTAATAAACACTCTCTTCCTCCACACTTCTCACAGGTCAAATCAAAGAGAGATAGTGACTTGGGATTCATACACTAATCCTCCACACTTCTCACAGGTCAAATCAAAGAGAGATAGTGACATGGGAATCATACAATAACGGGTCTTCCATTAATGTCGAGAGTAAAGCTAGATGTTCCTGTAAGAAGCAGATTTCTTAAATTCCGTTGAAAACGGAAGACCCTAATTATAATCGGGGCGATTATAAAGTCTCCCAAACGAAAGAGGCCATCATTGGGAGTACGGATGACCCACATGGGTCAAATTTTACAGACGAAAAGATTTTCCAGAAACCTTAACCTCCTCCAGCATCTGAAATCATGATCCATATTCAGCATCCAAGTCATTCAATAAGTACGTCCAAATGCATCATCCATGCAAGTTTGGTCAAGATAGGACAAGTAATATTAAAATATATACAGGACCTGCACCAAAAACTTAAACAATGTGATGATGTCCAGACGCCGACACCGAGGGTATAGCATAAGCTCCCCCCGACTTCGTCCTGGTGAGCTTAAAATATGATAAAACAAGAACTTTCACACAATGAGGTGTTGGGTTTTTAACTCACATTTCCAATTTCACAGCTCCAGTATTGGAACTCTAATCATCAAACAACCCCTTCACAAAAAGAGATTGTGAGCTAGGCCTTGTTTTATTTACCGATTCTGAGATTTATCATGTTTCAGTGTTTGGAACCCTATACAAAGCTAGGCAATTTTACATACATTTATCCCTGCTCCAATGTTGGAACCCAGACAGGCTGACTACTTCAAACAGAGGGCTACTGCTTGGGGATATTGCCCCTCGACGGAAGTGACAGGTGCAGCATAGCTGGTCTTTCTCTGGTAAAGAAAAAAGAGACTTCTTTCATATGAAGACACTGTAGGTGAAGATAAAGCAGTAATAAAAGAACAACCATTTATCCACATACAAAACTGAAGTTATCACTTTGCTATTGAAGTAGAAGTATCACAATGCATTCATTCAATGAAATAGAATATGGATACTGCAGATTTATTGTGAATTTCATTTACTTTCAAAATATGGAAAATTCTTCATATTTCCGAAAATAATATTATAATGTAATTCGATAAACTTAACGGGACCGGGTCTAATTTGTTCTGCCCTAGATTTTTGAATGAAATTTTTTACATGAATTTCTACTGATATAATTATTATTTTAAGATAAAAAAATAAGACATTTACCACATGTTAAAGGGGTCATCTTTTTACCTTTCACCTTTTACCACCGGGTTTGTTCCAGGGGACTTATCAAAGTTTTTTTTGTATGCCTAATTTCCCAGATTTGTCAGAAAATGGCTATTTTTTATATGAAAAAGGCGGAAATGGTGATCTTTATAGCATTATTAAAACATTCAGACATATTCAAGTAATAAATAAATATATAACATCACTTGTTAAGGGTCATTAATATAAATACATAGTGTCTTGAAATTTATGAATTAAGCTACATTAAGGCGGGTTAAGAAAACATGATATAAGGCTAGGCTTGCTGAACCCTCTTCACTTTTTCGACCCGAGCCCAAATATAGCTTAAACTTCGAAACATTAGGTTTATTCCACAATAAAATATCAATCTTATGCATCAAACAAGCTATTTTCAACAAATTTCGCTGAATATCTGCAGTTGAAGCTATCAAGCCTTGGTGTCAACCAAGCAAAAAGATGACGTCACAACGCTGCGCGAAGGCGTGCGTACTCGATCTGTACTCAGCCTCGATAAGTACAATTTGCATTTTTCTTTTAGCAGGACAAAAATTTGGCAGAATAGGGACATCAAACTACAGTGAAACTTCTCTAAACCGGCAGGCTGAACAAAATGGCTGTATTACAAGGGTTGATTGTTTACCCTGGTTCAATAACAACTAGACATCGGGCAATAATTTAACCTATTTATGTAAATATATACATTATGATATAATGCATCAGAAACAACTTACAAGGGAAACAAGGTGATGAATATTCTACCAATTGTGAACAAACGTCCCATTAATTATCTTAAAAACAAACTGTTGCAATTACAGATAAATATTTACTGATAATATATGCAAACTTAATTTTATTTAAAAAATAATTTTAACACATAGGCATATCCACAGATATTACAGTCATGTTCAACAAACTGCCATTGAAAGACTGGTTACATTGACGTAAGTATAAATTAAAACCTTGTTACAAATATACTTTTATAACATACTAGAAGTATACCGGTTAATAAAGAAAAAATGTGTGTGTGAAATATAATAGCTGTAGATAAGATTTTAAAAAAAATATACAATGTTACATAAGAACTATTTATCTCAACAACAAAGCCGCTTGTATTATTGACGTTCAATATATTGTAGGAGGAATTAACTAGTGCTAAAGGCTTTACTCGATGCAAGAAATAGGAAAAGAAGATTAAAGTCAGAATAAACACACTCTTTATCATTCATCATTACAAGTTCAATTTATTCGCTCAAACCAAATAATTTGGTAGAAGAGGGACATTTATATAGAATACACAAAAATGCAAATCGTTTGGGGCATACTTACATGTACATTTTCATACTGTATAAAGACATGAGTGAAAAAAAAAGGACATAAAAACGACATAGTGACATGGACTAATAATTTACACCCTTTAAAGGCATTGTAAGCTGTAATAAAGTGGATATACTTTTTGTTTTCACACTTTCTATCAGATACTGTGGTTTCATCAATATTCAAGGGTATCAGTTTTTGTGGAGAAGTTTCAAGGATCCTATCAATACAAAATGTTAATAGAAATTGCACTTCAATTAACACTTAATTTCGTGGATCAACTGAATAACGAAATCCACGAAAATTGGTATTCAACGAATATTGATGAAACAACAGTAGGAGTCTCAGTCCTTCTGGCTGCATGCCGGATTGATGAGGATAAATCTCTGACATGTTTATTAAACCAAGCCGACAAAAAACTGCGAGGGTCTGGTTTTCAGACGGACCAGATTTCTAAGGGTTTACATCAAAGAAAATAAGAGGGACCTGGCCAGGACTTCTTTAATCATTGACAGGTTGCTGGTTTTAAGGGGTGCTGGTATTGAGAAGTTTCACTGCATATCATTCATTTTGGCAGATAAAATTTTGGGCAACTTGCTCTCAGGTATTTAAAATGCATTTGTACATGTATTTTTTGTCACATTCAACAACAACAAATTATATAAAGATATTACACAGTGATATTTTATTAACATACAACACATGGTACAATTGATTAGTTTGTGGAGAGTTAATTAATTTGTAGATTTTATTGGAAAAGCAAATTGCTATCTTTTTGTTAAGAGAAAAAATGGTGTTTTTCCTATATACTTTAATCTTTATGAACAATCTTGAAAAAACACAAAAGGAACACAATTATCACAATGTTTGTATAGCAACAGATGTTGTCACAAACTTTATATGTCTGTTGATAGAAAAAAAACAAAACTTATAAAATACTTGACATTTGATTTGCCAGTACATCAATTCTCATCAATAGCCAGTAATTCAAATTAAGCAACTGGAAAACTGGACAAATGGATGTACTTAGGATCTAATAAAGGGATTTTCCCTCTCGTAAATTTGGTATAGTAGCCACGGGATTGACGTCAGTAAAGATTTTTTCTTCATATCAGAAGAATAATATATTTCTTAAATCAAGGAATCCTGACACTAATGCTTTGTACTCTTCAATGGGGAAATAATGAAGCAAGCTTTCTTTTACTGAGTATACTATTGGTTCTTTTATTTGTGCCGGGATATTTCCACTTTTTTCCAAGTTAAGATGACTTAATTTTTTGCTATTTATCCTTTTTGTCTTTTCATTATTAAAAACTTGACAAACAAAATTTGTGTGAACATATTTCAATTTTTCTGAACAATATGCTGAAGTTTGATACACACAAAGATACACACCATACAAGCTAGGTTTAACCTTAGTTAAATTGTTAATGGCAACATACTGTAAAAGTGGTTATTTACACTGGGGGTAAAGTCCGCGTTTTCTGGAGTTAAACAATAAACGTTGATATTAAATATGTAGATGAGTGATTTACCTCACACATATTTTAATATTTTTACCACATTCACAGGGGTATTTTGTCCGGCTTTAAGCTTATTCTGTCACTAATGTTAATTCCCCCCACACATAAATAACCACTTTTACAGAACTGTATGTGAAATATGCAATATGTACAGTGTTCTTCCATATTATAGAGAAAAAGGTTAGGTTTCTATAAGAAGAATGGAAGCCATTGGCAAGTAATAGTGGGCTTGATTGCCGTACCTTTTGCCCGGTCCTCGGGCGACAGCATGCTGTAGTGATAAAGGATGTTGTACAGGTTCTGCTTCTCGTTTTCGTGCATAAAGTTGTAGACAGATTGATTGGTGAGGTCGGCCTGTTAATCAAAACACAAGAGAATCATCCTCAACTTCTCTAACAATGTCCATATGACATTATAAGAACTTATCAGAGACCTTTTTAAGAAAATGTTAAAAATTTTAAAAAAAATTAGACTTTTTAATAAGCACCAAACATGCCTCCAAGAATTCTTGTTACATGATTATATTTCAAGTTCTGGTAAGTAAATCGATGTACAGTTGTGCACGTGAAGCACATATGCCCCCAAGACTCCTTGTTATGTGATTATGTTTCAAGAACTGGTATGTAAAGCGATGTACATACTGAACCTTCCTTCCACATCAATCAATTCAACAGAGATTTAGTATGAAAAATATCATTAGCAAGAGCACACCCAGCAGAGTATCCCCTAGTGAAAGGAAACATTTTATAAACCCCTGATTAATTTTAGTAGGTAGGTAATTAAATAATGTAATTGAAACAATTGACTTTATGTCATTTTTCACCAAAATATGTAATTTTGCCTGCAAACTATCAGTACCATAGTTATCATGAAGGGGTCAACTCATAGATAAAAGATGTATAGCAAATTAAGTATTCAATTTTGCCTACAAAGTAGCATATTTGAAAGATCAAATTTTTTTCTCAATATTACCGGTATACAATACTTAATTAAAATTATGTGAAAGAAACGCAAATTACACAACCACCAAGTCCTGGTTATCTTACACAACATCATTAAAATCCTCTGGTCTTGTTAGGGATATATGTTTTTTTCTCATCACTAAGAGCCTGATAAGAGTATAAAGTTTAAATTACTTGTATCTAATCGGCTACAGTTTTTTCTCTTCAAAATCTTTTGTATAATTCTAAGTACGGGCAATATAAACAAATCTCTTCAATAACACTACACTATCTTTAGACTTAAATTCACTACATTTTACTAGCAGTAATCATGGTTCAGAATACCTCTATCAACTGATTTTATATATCTAGTTCTGTGTACTTATTTTTTGATGCAGGTTTCCTGAATTTATGACAAATCAGTGGTTACAGACATCATATAAAATCAATACCCGAAAAATACTTTAAATGATAAAAAAAAAATGGCATGTCAAAGTTCCCATAAAGTTCATAATTTAATAATGTGCAGCCCATAACTTCTTGAGTTAAAAATAAAATTAAGATAAAAACCAAAAATTCCATTACCATTTTAACATTACTGTCAATACCAAACGTAATTTGTTCTTAATAAACACCCTGAAGACTTTCATACTGAACTTAGCATCTATGGTTAGGTGATATGTACTTACCGGTAGGTGGCCTAACAATGATGTTATGCTCTCAGAAACATAAAGTATGTTGCCTTGCTGTGTGAAAACCAGTAAGCAACTGTCCAATGCCTTAAAAAAAAAAAAAAAACATTTAGATAAAACAAACTCTACAATAACATGAAGTATATTTTCTGTCAGTTCACATTCATGCAATCTAGATCCAAAATAGATACATTGTGCGATGTATCTGGAACAAATTTTAGCATTTACCATGAAAATGAACTTATAGCTAAAATGATATAAAAAAAATATACCTGCATCTCACAAGTTATATTAAACTAAGGCATCTTTACAGTAATGGTTTTATTTTAGCAGAGTTTACAGATCTGTCAATTCCATAATCTAAATTCATGTATGGTAGTTTTAAAAATTTGCTATATGTACAATTTGAGAGGAGTAAAAACAAGATATCTGTGAGCCAATGCACACTAATGATACCTCCACTCTAATGTTAATACACAAAATAAGCAAAGTCAACATTAAACTGGAAGTTGACATTGGAATTGTTCAAAAATCAATCCAACCGTATGGCAAATGTACCCCTCTCCTTCAAAGCAGGGATATAAAAATCCAAAACACTCGAATGCATGAGAATGTCATTACAGGTGTCATGAACATTATTTCCATTAAAACAAACCAATGAATAAAATGCAGTTGTTTGTTACTGACTGGCTACGGAAATATATCTGGTTGATAAATGTCATAGAAAGACGGCGACTACTCCAAATATTTTAAGAACTTACGGAACGCGTTTCCAATTCAAATTATGAAATTTTGTGATGAATGGATGAAGTTTCATTCATATTGCCGAATGCCAATTCTCAGCCGACAGACAGAGTTAATGTTATATCTGGCAATCAGATGTCATATTTAAACCAATGAGAGTCTGACATTTCAGTCCGAGGGAAAACAAAATACAATAGATGGACACAGAAAAGACTGGCATGGGGATCTCTGGTAATGACCTTATGTGCTAAAAGACCCAAAGAGGACTTAGTATGTGAGTAAGTAAGTAATATAAAACAATACCTCTAACATAAGATGCATAAACTCATCATTGGATAAAAATGAAGGTTTCCAATCCTCCTTGATTTCATGGGCCTGAGCTTGTACTGCAGTCTCTGTAACCAAGCAAAAACTTCATTATTGCCATATTAAATTGACATACTGGTATATATATATTAACATTATAATCTTATCATATGAAATGGTTGACTTATGTTTAATTTTATGCCCAACTAGTTTATCTAATTTATGCATATTTATGTATGATTTTCATGTGTCAAATTTGATCTTATGACCACAGGAGACCACTTTGTCAACCCTTTCAGTAAAACCTTCACTTTCTTATGTTTTTAACTATGGTATAATTGAGTCAGAATGACATACCTCAATATGTTTTAGGTGTGCTATCATTAACTTACCTTGGTATGTTTTTAGGTATGCTTTGGTTGATTTACCTTGGTATATTTTATGTATGCTGTGGTTCATTTACCTTGGTATGTTTTAAGGTATGTTAACTTACCTTGGTATGTTTTTTGTTATACTACATAAACCCTACTTTGGTATGTTTATGGATGTGACATGGTTGATTTACCTTGGTATGTTTTTAGGTATGCTCTGGTTGATCACACCTTTGTATGTTTTTAGGTATGCTCTAATTAACTTACCTTGGTATGTTTTTAGGTATGCTATGGTTGACTTTAGGACGGTAGACTTGTCCATCTTTTTACTGGAAGTGGACACCATTGAGCAAAGTTCATTCACCAACATGTTGAATTGGTCTCTTCGCTTTTTCTCGCTCAAGTTTCGATTGACCCTGTAAATAGAGAGAGCTCTATTAAACTATACGCATATACAAACCCTACTATACAAATGAATATATCACTGAATTTTTAAATAAAATTTGTGACCATGGAGTCAAGTTTACTTGTATTTTTAAAGTTGTAAAAGGGTTAAAACAAATAGAAGTTTGATATGTATTTAAGAAATTTGTCTAAGAGTAATAAAGCTTTTAAGTTAAATTATACCAGTGTAATTTTTCTGTTTATCTATGGAAATGTTTACTAAACTTTGTGCTACATATTATTGGAGAAGAAGAATGGTCTGACCTGTCAGCAACATCCTTGTTGGATCCGCCCTTACTGTCATCAGAGAAAAAGCTGTCAATAAAGAGGCAAAGTTACAACAATAGATCAATTCATAGAATATTTACAACATTTTACAACATCAGAGGAATAGGTGGTTTTTTTTTACCTTTAGGGGATATAAAGATGGGTTTGTTACCTGATGAAATCCAATAAAGCTGATAAGTTTTTTCAATGTGCATCATATTTTGTTTACAATTTTTTAAATCTATCGGTAATCATTATTTAATCATTGTCTGTTTTTAATTTCTAAAAGAGCAATCTTATCTATTTTGAAATAAGCACTTTAAATAATTCAAATCATGAACAAAGAATGGTCATTTCAACTTTAAATAAAATTCCAAGTGAAAGCATTCATTAAATCAAATCATATTCTTTACACCTGAGTAGTATGCTTAACATAATTCAACCTCATCAGCTACTTGTCAATTATAGTAAAAAGCTATTATGGTTTTCATAGTTTTGGGATGACATTAACTGTCACTTATTTTAAGAACTTTAATCTGATTATATTTAGATACTAATGATTTCAGTACCGGTAGTTCATTATCATTATTTGGGTGACCACGTCATGATCTTCAGAGCCAGGTATGAATAGTTCACACCTGTACTATGAGCCCCAGTCAGGTATCGGGTAATGACCTAACATTATCACACTTTACATTGGGTTGCATGGACATTACATAGCAAAATAAATTGAATATTTAGGCTATCATTACAGTATTTTTGTCTCCATTATATACTGAAGGAAAAAAAAAATTATGCAAACCTTTTACTGCTTTTTCCATCATCATCATATTCATCCCCCAACGAGTACTCACTGAAAAAGGTAACAAAATATTTGGTAAATCAATACAATTCATGATACATGTACATGTAATAGTATAGAGCATAATGCTAAAGATAAGCTAGAAACTAATTCCAGTTTCTTTACATACCATATTTCCATGGACAGAATAAAAATATCCATATTTGCTCTCCCTACTAAATAATACCCTCCCGTATAAATCTATGTTTCCAAAATTTGTTTTGCCTCACCAAATGGACCCTTGAGAATTGAACAACTTGAGTGAGTTAGTTTGTTGGCAGATTTTCTTTCAATTTTGAATGACAGAGAATAAAACTCATCGTGGTGCTTGAGTAACATTTAAGTCGCAATTCCGCATTTTATTGTTGTATAAATGCTAATAGGTAAACTCTCATGTTGACGTCTTCCTCCCTCTCAGAAAAAAAAATTCAAAACTATCCCATGTCACTGTCAGTGATCAACAATCATAAATTCCAACATCTTTGGCTGTTTATAAACACATGTAAATCCTGGCATCAAAGGCGCATTAAATCTGAACTTATATCCAGTGACAGAGTTACCTCCAACACTGTTTACAATGATTTAGTTTGACAAAATACAAGTTTTTGTTGCTTTTTACCACTTTTTTATTTGGTCAACAGAAAAAATCTGAAGAATTAATGGGGAACAATGAGCACATATAAGACAAAAACACTAGCATTTGGAAATCCGAATTGAAAATAATATTTCTTATACCCTCATTTAGTAGGCATTAACTATATGTCTCTAGCGTAACTTACATTTTTCGATAATGATCAAACTGGGGAAAAGGAGAAGGTAGGATAAATTTGACCGCTGGTGCATATGACATACCGGTAATTCAGACATCCAACGACAAGTCGGGGGTCACATTATAATAAATCTCTGGAGGATCAAGGTCAAATATAAATTTGACCCACATTATTAGTAGCTGAAGACTAAAACAACAACTTATAGATGTACTAATGAAGTTATCTAGATTTTGGTAAAAGAAAGTTTCAGTTAACCGGGTACTTGGATTCCTGGGGTGTTATTCTGTGTGATATACAATATCTCTCAAATATCAAAGCTATTCACTCCAAAATCTTAAATCTTCCTGCCAGTAATTTGACAATCCACGGGTAATGTGATTAGGAACTTCTTAAAATAAAAAACAACATATATTAAGGGAAAACCTCATACATTACCACAGGAAAGAGACTTCTCAATAATAACATAAAATTTTATGAGATATCACTCCTCGTCTCTTGTTCTGAATTTAGTAATGCCAGTTTGCTCTTGTATGACAACAAAATAAATAACTTTTGCACTTTTGGAAACTGTTTTCTAACTTGGGTCATTATATTAAGTCTCCTACCCAATACTTGTAAGCAATTCATGCTACCTTTAGTACCAAAACCTCTTTTATCTTTACTTGAATTAATGTGAAAGTTATACAGTCATACTTCAACCGTACAGTTACTTGGCTGATAAAATCAAGACAGGAATATTTTTAAGGTCTCCCCAGGGCTGAAATTCTGCCCCATTTTCAATATTGAAAAGTGCATGTTTTTCCCAAAATTATACTTAAAAATTCCCAATATGAGAATTTAATAGTAAATTGAATTTTTTTTTTCAAATAAGAAACGACAAAAGTGTGTTTTTCTCTGCTAAAGACAGAAAACCATAGCTTGTTTAAGCCAGCTTCATGCTACAAATGATAAAGTTGATTAAACATTTATTTTTTTTTTTGCTGGGTTTTTCAATATATATATAAATATGTATGAAGATTTTTTCCCCCAATTTCCTTCAAATATCGCTATTTTTCCCACACTTGATGGCCCTGGCCCCTGGAATCAGAGGGTACAAAAATCCCTGCGAAAGCCTAGATTCTTAAGATTTTGTTATTTGGACAACGTTTACCAGGGTACTAGTTGTTATGTGAACAAATCAACATGACACCATGCTTATATCACTCTACCAGGTTGACCTATATTGAAATGCAGACTTTGATGATATAATTGTATTAAAATGCTTTAAATTGTATAAAATACTGGGTTACAGGTATGCAACATGTAATACATGTTATCTGACTCACTACAAATTTGGGCCACATGACTCACCTGGGCAAAGACTCATGTATCATTATTTTTTCAGAGGATCATGTTTTTCAATATATAGTTCTACACCCTGATATTAAGAATTTAAATATCTGTGTTTTTACCATATTTTGACCTTTGATGGAGAAGGGTGTGTTACTTTTAAGGTGGTATGGGACACCTCCATATTGTGACATACTTCCAATCAAAATAAACAATAAAATCAAGTACCACAAATTTTATAAGTTTTTTCTTTCCAAAGATAGTTACACAACAGCGTAGCACAATGGGTTAGAGCATTATCTACGAATCTGTAAGTCATGAGTTCAAATCTCTAAGGCTTTTATACTTTTTACCCAGGGTTGGCAAAAAAGCGGGAAATACTCATATTTCCCAGGACGGTGGGAAATACTGGGAATTCCCGGGAATTACTGGTATTTCCCAGGAAATACTGGGAAATAAAGTTTAACTACATATTAAAGTACTTCATACTTAGTCTTAATCAAATCTGTTGGGATGTAGACAAGAGTACACCTTGTCAGCTATAAAATTTTATAATAGTCTTTAATTTTAACAATTTTTGACTGGCCAGTAATTCATTGGTTATCTTCTGATGAATATTTCAAACATGGTTCATTCATACACAATTGTTATTTGTTTTTAATAAGACTTAAGTCAGGTATAGGTGCATCTATACAGTTATCATAAACATGATATCAAAAGTTCCATTTTCTGATTATTTAGTGTACTATGTGAAAATGGGCCAAGAAAGTTATGAATATAAGGTGTGACCTGTGTCACTTTCTCAGTATGCAACACACTTGAGAAGCCAATTAGCCCCACTCATAGTCATAGTATATATCTCCCCAAAACAGGAGCACAAAACTGTCAAGAGTCAATTATTAAAACAACATGTGTGATTATTTAATTGTTATTTGTAACACCTATAGTAATTGTGACAGTTTATTTTGTGCTTTGAATTAAAAATATGTAAAACACTAAACTTGGGGTACAAAAAGCTAGGCTAAAATTTGTACTCTAGCAGCTGTAGAAGTCTTTTTGAATAGGTGATCTGGTGAATTTAACATTCATAAACTGACAGTGAAATGGCGAAGTATGCTAAATGGTGTTTTGATGCTTATTGTTAATATCTTATATCCTAAACATACATTTTACATTGAGCAAAGTAAAGAAAAAAAGATTATAAATTTGTATTTCCCAGTATTTCCCAGTATTTCCCAGTTTAGTGAAAATCAGTAGTATTTACCAGGATTTTACCTCTCCAAATAATTTCAAAACATATTTTTTGCTCAAATAATTTAAAACTTTAAAATTTTAAAATGGCAAAAGTATTCAGTTTCATTGTACTTTAATCCAAAATAATATCAAGAGGTGTCCCATACCACCTTAAGATTTTTTAACTTCCATTTTATAATAAATTTGTGCAGTTTAAAGGGGCATGGTCACGATTTTGGTCAAAAATATTTTTTTCCATTTTATTGTTTATATTGCTTCAGTAAGGCATTTTTAATAGGCAAGCAAAATTTGAGTGTCATTTGTTCAGTTCTAAGCGAGTTACAGAGCTTACAATTCATCGCTTTGTAAACAAAGCTTTTGTTTACATTTTGAATGTTAAAGTGAAAATTCCAGTTTTAGACCTAAAATGAATGTGTTAATCGTTAGAAACTGTTTATTTATGCTTAAAATAAATAAGAATATAGACAAGTTATCTTGAAAAAGATTTTTAATGGTATAATGAAGTTACCTATGTAAACATAAACAGGACACAAGCCTTTTTTAGATGACGAAGAATTGTGAGCCCTTGTATCTTGCTTAAAAATCATCGACGGGGACCCAAATTTCATTTGAGCATTAGAAATGCATTCATAAAGCATTGTAAATAATAAAAACAGAAAAATGAAATTTGACCAAAATCGTGACCATGCCCCTTTAACGCTTTTTAGGTTGTTTACGTTGATATGAAGGCAGCAAACATCAATTCAATAAAAAGTTGAAAGACGAAGGAGCATTTGCTGTTTACATTAACAGCTCTCCCCAAATCACTCTGTTAATTCATAGAAAGTGGGAAAAGTACATACTAAATTATTGGAAATGCCAATCAGAATACAAATGACAGTACCGGTACATAAATGGAAGATCTTATGGTTCCAAATATGGGAGTTGTTACAGCTATTTTAAAGCCATATGTCAGTCAGGGTATACCAGGTTTTTGTAGCAAAGCAGTTAATTTGATTTTAAAAAAAATACTTTGGTTCTATATCAAATGAAATGCTTTACAAAACAAAAATATGGTATATTTTCTAAAATATGAGCTCAGATGAGCTAATTATGTATTCATCACTTATCCTTCACTTTTGAGCTTGACTTTGCATGGATTGTTTCAATTTTCCATATGATGTTTGAAACATAGTTACACAGATGGCACTGACTACATGGACCTACCTCAGACTTCAAAGAAGCTTATCTATATAGGGAAAAATTAGCTGTTTCATCTATTGATGCAACCTTCTTGTTGATGAATACAAAAATCAATGTGCTTTAACTTACTCTACATGGATAACTGAAGAAATTCATAGGAAGATATGGAAATATAAACAATAAAACGTGTGGTGGACCAAACAATGGTAGCGATCAATGCAGAAAAATTACATTGCCTGCTGATGCAAGTTATAATTTTTTTACTACATTGCTTGTTACCTTCATACCCACATGAATCATCAAAGAAAACATTAAATAAACATGTTTTACACCAGCCACTACACAATGTTTTACATTAAATAGGTAAAAAAAATTAACATAGGCCTATATGATTTAAAATATCTAATTAGCGAGCCTTTGGCAATGTTGTCAATATCAATCTTTGAACACATTTCTTTGTTTATAATGTGTATTACATAAATCCAAGTCTTTTAAAAATCTTAATATCTATAATGGTGTAACATTGGACTTACTCAATATACTCATGCCTGTCAACTGTTGTAGATATGGCCAGAAATTAGTCCTTGCATCAAAGTTTGAAAATCATTCATAATCAAAAATTGTTACCGATGTAACCAATGTTACTGGTTACAAATAGAAAGGGGTAAAAGCCAGGACTAATTTCTAGCCATATATGAACTGTTGCAGATATTTAGTCCTATTTAGAATTATGTATATATGAAGTCCACAAATTTCACACAGCACAAAGACAATGTTAAATTAACACGCTATCCCATTCTTTGGGAACAAATCAAGTTGTTAAGTAAATGACAAAAGACGAGAACATCAATATCTACTATAGGCCTACTGCACAATATTTCAGTTTGGACGACATAGGATTTGCTCTAACCTTTCACTTCGGCTTGGGAGCACTAGCTTGATTCGCTTCCCGTAATTCATATCAATTCAGTGTGAAAAATATTTCCATTGTAGTAAGTTAGTTTTCCATTTTCCTGTATCCTTTCTAAGTATCTCCTCCTGCAGTATCACAACATGTCATATTATGCGTCGCCATTTTTGTCGGTGTCTCATTCCTTCGTTACTACGATGTTTCATACTGTTGGGTCTTTTTACATAAGATTTGACTTGATGCGTTTTTGCAGCGGTTCAGAAATTATGGCCTTAGAGAGGTGAAATGTTATTTTTTTATGACTCGTGTGGTGTAAGTGCCGCATACATGTATAACACAAAGGGGAAGATAGTCCGGTTATTTTTATTTTTTCACAGGACTATGAAACTGTATGAGTTTCCATAGGGTGGAATCGTAATTAAGCTTTGTGATATTTACTAATGACTTACAAAGTTGAGTATTTTTAACATTTAAAGTATTTGACCACAAAATGAATAACTTAAGATAAAATAATATTAAGGAAAGGTGAATTAATCATTTTTTCAGGTACAAAACATCGAGATTGAAGGTACATAGGAGGCACCCCCACACCTTTTCTTTAATCGGTTTTCTTATTTTTTTTTTTATTTGTAATAAACTTCCCCCCCCCCCTTCCATCTTTATAAGGAGTATGTAAAAGGTTATAAGGAAAAATAACAAAATACCTTTACATCAGTGTTCAAGTAGACCCCCCCCCCCCCCCAAAAAAAAGAAATAAATAAAACTGGTAAGTCTACCTTACCCTCTCCACACTTTCAGAAAAATGCTACGTGCCTGAATTGATAGGTTTTTACAAAAGCATCATTTTCATTTTCTTTTGATAATTATAAACTTTTAAGCAGCTGGCTTATAATTAAAATGATTGTTAAAAATGGTGCCCCCCCCCCCACCCCCAATGACATTGAGAGCTCTGTCATATAACCTACATGTATGGATACATATAACGGTATATGTATATAATTTTTAAGGGAAAGTACATCACACAATTCAAATGTCCAATTCCTTCTTAATATAAAACTCCTTAGATATCCACAATGTATGTTCGTTTGTTTAAATTAGATTGACCTATATCATGTGTAGCTTTGGGACCACACATTTAGGTCCAAACAATAAAAACAAACAACAGGCAAACAAGGACATATATTGTATTGTGACGTGAGAGGAGTCCTACCCTCGCACTTCTTTATTTTTCCAGTCTTATAATGTTAGAGAGGTTAAAAGGGGTTTTAAAAGATCAATAACATTTTGTTTTATATTGTTTTTTAAGTATTTACTGCAAATTAGACACGAGATGACATTTTTGGTTGCGTTTATTTACATTAGCAATTTGTAATTGATTCATCCTTTTAATTATTTATATCAACACTAAATATTATCACACCATCTCCAAAAGTAAGAGTATTCGAGTCAACTTGACCCTTGAAGCAAGTGGTGCTTGCCAGTTGAAAGGACCGCTTCCACGATATTTGTGGTTATGCAAATAAAATAGACACTGCGCTTGAAAAACGAGGAGAACTGTGTTTATTGTGTTGTTAGAGAGGATGATTAATGAGTCCCCAATTAATTAGAGAACTAGTATGTTAGAGTTTAAAACGTAGTTAAACGCAGATAATTAAATTGTATACCTTGTTTGCTCAATCAGTATTTTTAAAAACCAATAGCAGTTTACATAAAACTCATCTCATTTCGAGAATCACGTCTGACGTAAAAAAGAGCATTAGAAAAGAAAAGAAAAAACGCAGTGCTGTCTTGTCAAATATGAAGTATTCTAACATTGCTGAAATTTAATGATGATTACAAAAAGTGTCTCAAAATAACGGTAGATGCAAAGAAACAGGAACTGGTCCGTCATATTGGAGGACACAGCGTGAAAAACCACAAAATCACCGTCCATGGTTTGGAATTATCCCTCAGCTTCGGAGCCTATGTCAATTATCATATTTAATCACTCATTTAAATAAAATAATGCTTTGGAAGAGTGTTACATTAGTACCAATGTTCTGATGAAATGACACTGATTAACAGATGAATAAGGGTTAACACTTGACTGTTTGGTTGAACCCGCTGTGATGAACTTTGAACAACAATGTGATTAGTAAAGCAATATTATTCCTCTATTGGTGTGTTATCATTTAGTGCCTCTGTACCAAGATGTTAGTTGATTTTTTCCGATTTTAATACATACGAAGTTCGTGACGTCGATACATATTTTCATCAATCAAAAGAGTATATATGCTAATCATCCTCTACATAGCTATCGATCCGTGATTCTTTTTATTGCTGTGGCAGCCAAACACAAAATGGGGTTAATAGCTTCATTAGCATTAGGAATATGACCAAGAAAAAAAAACCAGCAACAAAGTATTAGCAACTCGACCCCCCCCCCCCCCCCCAAAAAAAAATAAAGTTTGCAACACAAAAAAAAAATAAAAATAAAAAATGAAATAAAAATGAAAAAATAAAAAGTAAAAAAGTAAAGAATTCATCAATAAATAAAAATAAATTAAAAAAACAAAAGATTTTTATGTATGTGGACTATGTACATGTAGTATAAAAAGGGAATACCACTGGGAACAGTATTGAACCTCTTTTTTTAACATTTGAATTAATCACTACCTGTTAATGAATATGAAAAACAAATGCAATGAAATGGTCATTACGGAAAAATAAGAAAAAATTATGGTTATGACATATTTTTTGACATATTTGTACTTGCAAATTGCCACTTAGGGAAGAATACTACCGTGATATATTAGGAAGCAGTCATGTCCCATATTTATGGCATTGGTAAGTAACTCCAGAAATTTACATATGCATGATGAATCTGAAATTATAAACTATGTAAGAACCATAGAAAATATATACAAAAAATATTAAGGCAATAGATTTCTCATATAAAATTTCCACAATTTTATGCTTAACGACATGTATTCAATATCGAAACATAATGCAGAAAAATCTGGCCTTGGCCTTAATTGGCCATGAACCCTTTAATTAATGTTGTCTTTTAAACAATAAAGTGCTTTCGTTGGTGATTCATTCGGGATATGAAGGTAGCGACATTGCAGGAAAAATGTTAATTTTTCCAACAATGATCGCTACCTTCATAACCCGCATGAATCATCAAAGAAAGCATTTTATTGTTTATATTAACATCTTTCTTTAATTAATTAATAAATTGATTATGAAAAGTTAGTAAAATTCACTAAATTACTGTTAATGTACATAAGTACGTTAGCTAAAAGAAACAGCCAAATCGTCTCTTGTGAGACTTTGAGTCTGGCATCATCATGATTATTTCGTGCAGTCATAGTCGAAAATTGAGAATTCTGCATGTGTTAATTTTATTCTACATCATTGTTTATATATGTATATTTTTATTTATCACAGATGAATAAAATAACAGAGCCATTGCATGTTTTGAGGTAGAGATACGGGTATTAAAACTCCAATACATAGAACATAAAAGGGCATGGTCACGATTTGGGTCAATTTTATTTGTCTATTTTTACTGTTTACAATGCTTTAGAAATGCATTTTTAATATATAATAATTTAATTCTGGTTGTAACGCGCTTTCTGATTGGCTAAAAAAATTGTTTTATATCGTATAAAGAATGTTGCCTACGTCATAGTAAGACTAACGTCAAAAATGAATCAATACGCCTGACGTTACGTTTGAATTTTGTACAATTTTACGTCATTTTAAAGGTCAAATGACCGTTTTTATTTACAATCAAGAGTAGAAAATTAAATTATAAGCAATGAATTCAATATTTATTAGTTTTATACGATATAAAATGGTTTGAAACAGTTTACGCTTTTTTATAAACCGCTTCGCGTTTTATAAAGCGTAAACTGTCCCAAACCATTTTATATCTTATAAAACAAATAAATATTGAATTCATTCCTTAAATCAACCAAACTTTGAGTGTCTAGTAAAGTTATAAGCAAGATACAGATCAAGCTCCCATTTCTTTGTCATGTAAACAAGGCTCTTGTCCCATTTTTGTTTACATTGGTCTAATATATTTGCAAAAGTTCTTTTTTAAGTTGAATTTGCCACATTCATTTTAGGTCTTAAACTTGAATTTTCACTTAAACAGTCAAATGTAAACTAAAATATGATCTAGCTGAGATTTGTTTGGAATACAAAGAATTGTGAGCATTGTATCTGGCTTATAACTCGACCACTGGTAATGCAAATTTTGTCTGACTATTAGAAATGCCTTACTGAAACACTGTAACCATAAAAAACGGAAAAATAAAATTTGACCAAAGTCATGCCCCTTTAATGTTCAATAAGATGTCACCAAACTAGCGAAGGAAATTAGTACAAATTAAGATAAGGTATTCCTCGTTTTATTTTGGAATAAAAAAGAAACAACTGAAAGGACACACATACTACCATAAGAAATAAAACAAATATTGAGTATCATAATCAAATTTACATACAGAGGAGAAGTTTGATTCAAATAGAGAATGCCCCTCTGTTTTCCTTCCCCCGTTCCAAAAAATGCAAAAAATTGTTAAAAAAAAACAAACAAACAAAAAACCGAGTATAAAAAAAATAAAATAAACTGCCCATTTTCTCTCCTTCAAAATTCCCCACAGAGAAGAATCCCTTAAAAAAAAGACACAACAAAATAATAATAGAGAGGTTTAGCAGTGTACCTGTACTTGTACGTGTAGGTTACAAGTTAGAACTAAGCGGAGCAGATCACAATACCGTTCTTGTTTAGCAGTTGTAACGTGTACCTGTATGTGTAAATGTTTTAATGTAATTCTAGATATCCTCTCCTACTACGCTGAGAAATGAAGCGCCAACATGGAAACAGAAGCTACAAGTTCGACCTTATGGGTACTTTGCAATTTACATATACCGGGTACATGTATGTTCATTCGGGTACATACATGTAGAAATTCATCATTACACAAACCGATGATGTAATGCACATACTTTCCTTTCTACACTTACACGTATGCGTACACGTTGATTTGCTAAACCTCTCTAATATTAAAATATTCCAATTCTTACTGGTAGACTAGCATCTCGAGGGTGGGCAATCTTTGGACTTAAAATATTCATCAATAAAATATCAAACCAAGATTGTAATGCCTACACAGTGTAAGAAATTGCAAAAAGAGTACATGTATATATAAATATTTAGAAACATAACAATATCTGATTTCATGCTACCAAAATATATAAAAAAAAGAATTCCAAATTTAAACAAAGTTTGCTAACTCCGTATGTAAGCACTGATTGTCTAGCTCAAGGCCTGTATTCTTTGATATCATCCAGGTTTGATATTCGTCTCTTGGTCCCCATAGAAAAGCTACAGTTCTTCATAGTCATGATGCTATCCAGTGAACTGATGGACTTGAGATCTTGTTGCTGGACCTCGGAGAATTTTCCGAAGCTGTCGACGATTCTAAATGCCTCCAGGAACTCATTGAAGTCAATCCTGCCATCATGATTCAGGTCGATACTCCGGGCGATATCTGATATCTGGTCCAATGGACAGTTCATATTCTGCTGTTTTACAAGGAGTTGAATCACTTCCTCAAATTCCTCCATGGAAATCTGACCTGTAAAAATAATTTCATTAAGTAATGCCAAAGTTTTTTTTTTTTTATATATTCTACAGTTTTCATTTTTTTACTCAAAAATGGTTTGGATTTTCAAAATTTAGTGAATTAAGTGCATTAACTTAATTCAATAATATCATTGAATACGCTGATTTGTTTGAAACTGATATTTTGATAATTATATATTATCAATCATATATCGCCATGCACATCCTGAGGTCTAGAATAGGTACTTTAAGGATATTATATTTCGTGTATTCTAATAAAGCCTAGCGTTTTTGGTGGAATGCAGCTTCTGCTAAATAAAGTACATTGCCAAGTGTCAAACATATACCATAAATTGGAAATCTGGCATACCATCCATTATTAAGGAGTCAATAACTCTCATCCATCTAGCACACCATGGAAACCGGAGTAAAGCATCCCCTGATATGCCTTCAGGGCTTGGAGAAGGATTCAACAGTAACTAATTTATCTGTATATGATACATATTACATGACTCTATCAAATGGGATCCTCAGGTAACAATTTCCTGCAGAATCTGTATCCATTACCTGAATTATCTCTGTCCAAAATCCTGAACAGAGTCTCAAGATTGTCTTTCTGTCTATAAAGCATTTCTGTCACTGTTGGTCCATTCTAAAACAACATCAACAAAACATGACAAATATGAATAAATTATTTCATTTTTAATCCTCAAATTCCTGCAGTCAAAACCAAGAATGATGATTAATAGGGGTAAACATACAGCAGTTATAAAGCAAAAATCATGTAAATTCATCAGACAAACCCCACTGTAGCGGTGGTAAATCCTCATTTCTTCAAAGGTTGTCTCATAAGCCACCATTCCATTCTCATCACACCGTGCTAGTTTTGGCCTCAGGGTTCTCCAGGGTAGATCCATGTCCAGCACACATCCCATCACTGAGCACCACTTGTACTGGTTCACCTTACCTATCAATGACAGAGGCCAATTCTCCTTTATTAATATGAAAATATCTGTAAGTCATTTCATTCAACAGGCACTTTTGATTAAGATCTACATTGTAACATTAAGAGATATATATATATATACAGAGAAAATGCCTTTTTGTAAAAGCACATGTTTTCCCCATCAATTACAAGGAGGTACCTGTGAAAGTAATATTTTATATCCCTCTCAAAATCTCTGAACATTCTGTCAAAATAAATACTGAAATTGCTTGAAAATCAGCTCATATTATGTTCTAATTTTCATAAGATTTGATTTATATAATTACTTTGCTTTAAAGTTTAAATAGTTGAGTACCTGTCTGTTCAGGGTCCAATTTTCTGAACTCCTCTAGAAGTTCTGTTTTTGAGCCAAGTATTTTTTCTCTGAGATTGATGATGGCAGAAGACTCGACTCGAGTCACTCTCTGAGCAAACGTGACCTTCCTGTTGGCCCCTTTACTTGACATGTACTGCACCATCTGGTATTCTAGATCCGGTCCATGTAACTTTACGTACGCCCCCTTGTTACTCCCCTCCTCATAGTAATTAGACGCAGAGAAAATGGTTAAAACCTAAAATACATATTTTACATTAAAAAATATTATAAAGTTTTAACAGGTTTACCATATGTTTCATACCTTCAATTTAATTCATTAAATTTCAGAGATTCAATATATCTTTTCTTTGAATATTGTCTCAATCAAGATATTTTTTTCTTTTAATACAGAACATATCACGAAGGAAAATCTATAGAGATGCAGTTAAATATCAGCATAATGGATGACTCTCAAATACTCAAAAGTTCTCTAATGTAGAAAGGGTCCTTAATCCAAATGTCTTCAAAAATTGTTTCAAAATAGTAAACACCTTTGAGTCAATTGATGTTGAAAATTAATCAATATATATACTGTATATCTGGTGATTTTTGCAATGATCTATTTTCACTCTTTTCGCGACCTCTTTCAAATCGCAAAATATTGAATACGCAAAAATAATATCCTGTATTATTTTCTATAAGAAACTTTCAAAATCGCAAAAAATGACTGAAGCAAATTAAAAATCCTACATATTTTCCCCATTTTTGCAAATTTTGTGACACACGTAAAAAAACGGATATACGGCATATGAATAAAAATACTAAATAGAAGCACAACCTTATTATTGTGACAGAACTCATAGCCCTCTGGTTTGCATTCATGAGAGCGAATTATTCGCTTGAGTTTATGTTTGCTCAGAATGTAGTCAGTTACATCTGGACCAAAGTAGCTTCCTCCACCTCGAAATGTGTTGTCATGGCAACCATGCTGTCCTCTTGGGTCACTCCACAGAATGTCTAAAACCTAGCAAATATTACAGAGGATGTGATAAATCCTTCTTATTTTTTGCATAATTACAGAAATTGCACTGAATAAAATAATATGACCTATGGTGGTTATTATTACTTGTTTCCATTCTCTTAATTGCATGTCGGTTAGATTTGCGGTGTCATTTTCTCCCCTCGGTGGATGTAATATTGACAGGAACTGACAAAAGAAACCAATAGATCAGACATTTTGAAGAGTTACCTTGACCATAGTGGTCAGTGACAGGGCAATATCTGGTCATCTAGCCATTATCAGGGGGGAATTCTGACACCTTACTCTGACAACAAACCTACTGACACATATAATAATAAGCTAAACAATTAACGTCACTTACTAATACACAGAATTATTCTTGGGTCTCAAAAAACTTACGGGTCTTCTAAAGATGTGTCATTATTTGTCAGGTTTTTGCATTTAAGATAAACATGTAATTAAAAAGAAATTACAGCATATATGCAAAATATTTTGTATTGCTAAAAATAATTCTATGAATTGCCTCATCATATGTTACCCTATGAAATTAATTAACAAAGACTGATTAATGCCAAACAACTATGTGCTTGTGGTTACAAAGAAAACAAATTTGCAAGAACCTGCATCTACACGGCAATTACACCTGATGTTGTAATAAAAGTTTTATAAGCATATTTTTGGAACATGCTTGAGGTAATTTAGTTTTATTCCTTTATACAAAGTAACGATGTAGTATAGAGCTCCTGATATATACCTTGTGTCTGTCAATGGTTGCCAAAAAGTTGAGGTCAACAGAATCGGAAACACCCCCGTGGACAACAAGGATTTTGTGGTCAATTATGGTTGCTATTGGTAACCAACTAAAAACATCTTCAAACAAGCGTATCACTCTCTTTGCATGCATCTAGTCTCAAAAATCAAATGAACAAGAGAAAAAAAATCAATAATCGCTAGGTACAAAAATTATTAAAGAATATAGCTTCCTACAAGATTTTACCAGTATTATGAAAATATCATACCAATATTTGAAATTTGGGGGAAAAAAATTGGCAAAATCTTTGTATGCTTTTATCAAATCATCTATTGATGATATTGAAAACCATAGCAGTTAAGAGATTATACTTACAGAGTATTTTTTCACCAGCTCTTTGACAAAGCCATATCTAGAATAAAATAAAAGCATTAAATGTAGAAAAAATATGGATTTTCATGCAAGTCAATGAACTTACTGTAAGCTAGAAAAAATGAATATAAACGTAAGCAAATGATTGGAGCGACTACAAAACATGCATTTTTTAAAATTTACATGGTAATTATATTTTACCATGAGGTGCAACAAAGCAGCATATCTTCTTAAAGTAATTACATATACCCAATATACATGTATTACATGTTAAGAAATTAATTTGTATGAAAAGAAAATCTATATGCTAAAGTTTGATAATATAAAAGACATTAACTTTCATCATTTTCATTGGCTGAAAGTACACCAGGTGACATCATTTTTTTACAAATATCGACACAAAAGCGTGTCAGCAGAAAATATGAAATCGCACGACTCGGCAGGATCAACAAAAATAGGTATTGTAGAGACAAGTTACCAATGGGATAATCATAATCCGTTTATCTAAAATTTCATTTTCGTAGTATAAAAACTGTTATTGAAACTGCTATTGAAAGCCTACTGTCGGTTCACTTTGTTCAGCCCCTTGCTTTTTTTCAGTGTGTAGGATTGATACTGTTGTTGTAAATAATTTCATAATGTCCGCAAGTTTTAATACATCTTTGGCATGAATTGAATTGATCTATTTGTAGATATTTGGTATAAATCAATATAAAGAGTTTACGATAATTTTCAAGACTTTTAAAGATTTTAGAAACCAACATATAGCCAATGTTGGATGGACACTACCTAAGGTTCATCACATGGTCTTCATGGTTGCCACGGTTAAGATAGACTTCATTTTTGTTTATTAGGAAGCAAGTAAAGAGAATCACAGCTATTTCAACAGAGTTACGCCCCCTGTCCACAAAATCTCCATTGAAGATATAAGGGTTGTGTACAGATGGAAGACCATTCTGAAAAAAAAAAAAAAAATCTTAAAGAGATGTTTGCTTAAGGTAAATAATTCAGCTAATGATTTAAGAATCATATGATTGATTTTAAAAATTAGAAAAAGCATGCTTAGAAATCTAATAAATAATTAATGTACCACATGAACTTGAGTATAATTACTTTAACATATCGTGGCAATGACTTGCAGCTTATTAAATCTCTCATTATCCCAAATGTTGATAGCTAAGATTATATTTTTCTCATCACAAGCAATATGCACCAGACAACAGAGTGTTACAGAGACGCAAACCTGTAAATCATTAATCGGAACATGACTTCTTGTTTGTTTAATGTAATTTTTCAAAATATCACCTTTTAAAATGATATTGCCTTCGGCAAAGTCGTAAAATCTTACAAAGTTAGCAAGCTTCAGCGATAAAAACAATAAAATTTAGTCTTAATAAACAACAAAGGTGAGGTTGTTTTTTCGATGATGACAAGATCGCTTTTGAATGAATGTGGCCAGATTCTTATCAGGATAATGTTAATGACAAAGTTGATTATTACCGGTAATTGATTAATGAAGAGAGATGAAAACAACTGCCTGACATGACATCTCCATTCACTTGAAGCCGTTGGTGTGTGGTACGGGGCAAAGAGAGTAAAAGTTCAGTACACCATGCAATTAAAAGTCCTTAATGTCTCTTTATTGGTTCATTTACTGGAACGCTCTTACTAACCTTGTGAAATATCATGTAGAGATCGTCCAGTTTTCCGTGAAGATCGCCACAAACTGTCATTTGCTTAGCTATTGAGGTAGTGGCATAGTTGATGTTGGCCTTTTGTTTTAGTGCAGCACGGGTCTCCAGCAAGAGCTGTATCAAGTATTTGGCATGCAGTGGCTGCAATTGTATGCTTTGCTATTAGTATATCAAATTAGGATATCAGAAAGTAAAATTGTTGACCTAGAGATAGAAAGGACGATATATATATACAATAAATAACCTCATTTTTTTAATCAAATTTTTAAAATAAGATTGTTTCCCTTATCATTTGGATACCAGTATCTTATTTAATAATATAACATAAAACAAAAACATGTATGTCTATCATTAGAACAATCTCTGCTGGTAAGGGTAGTGTTTGTGTTTCTAATGATGTGCTTAAAATAGAAGTATATCGTTATACAATTTCTCAAAGATATGAAAATATTGACAGTTTTCCATCATCTTTGGCTTTCAGAGGTAAAGATCATGAAGTTTGCCCCACCACCATATTATTAATAACATTACTGTCATTGCTCGTATAATTTTGCATATTGTCATAAAAATAGTGTTGGAGGGAGCATGTGGTTGATAGTTTTAAAAGAATAATCAATAATGGGAAGTACATAAATACACACCAAATTTTTAGCTTGTCTAAGAGTGTAAATTTTGTGAGAGAGTAGGTCATTCTTTATGATAACATATTTCATTTAAAATATTTTAAGTGCAATTTACACTCCATTTGAAAAACTTTATTACGATTTCCATCAGCAAATTTTCAACACCCTAGCTATATTTCTGACTTTGATTTTTGGGACAGAAATGAAATATACTGCAAATATAATCCTTTGAAAATTGTCTGGAAAAAAGTTTTTGTGTGAAATAAGACAATTCAAAGTAAAATGGTTTTGGTCCTTAAACAGATTCGGACCAATTGCCGAAACGGGATATAACAGCCCATTTGGGATGTAATGCCTAAAATACGATATAAATTTGAAGTGCAAGAAATAAGAATTTTGATTTAGTACAATAATTTTTTTATCTAAATGAAATGCCTGTTTGTTAAACTTCAAGGAACTTTTTTTCTATGCCTAAAGTTGTTGACGTCATGTAGATAATGTGTTGTGTGACTCACAATTACAATTTTTACAGAAAAAGTTGGGATTAAACAAAATACTTGGTAAAACATGTGATAAAAAGAAACAACCCCAAGGCTCGGGGATAGAAAACACAACGAGTTGGATAAAAATCATATATCATCGCAAATCATGAGAGATCCTATATTTAATTAACTTTACAAGTACATTTGTTTCGAAAATTTAGATTGCAAAATCCACAAGATGTGATTCAAGCGATTTTACTCCGATATTAATTACTCCCGTTTAATAAGGAATCTACAGTATTAATTTGATATAAGTCTCACTTAATAAAAGGAATACTGTACATTCCCTATTTTTAAATAAGTACTTAATTTTGCTGTTTTGTATCAAATAGCGAGAATATAAAATCGCTAGCACCAATTTTTTTGATATAAATTCATATAGTTCAACACTGTTTCAAAATTAAAAGCGAAAGGTTGCTTCTCACGATTTTACATAGATATCTATTTGTTACATTTGATTAGGAATCTACAGTATGTAGCGCAAAATCAAATACCAATACTGCCACGCTCCTACTAGCACTAGCTAGTAAGTTAACCATTTAGAGCATTGGTTTTTTATCTGAAGGGTCCAGAGTTCGTGTCTGATGTAGCTCATTCCCTCTCATCTATTACATTTGTTTAGTTTTGAAGGATTTGATCAGGCTCTGCTGCTGAGCTTGATTCAGTGGGGTCAATACCTGTTTGGTTTTGAAGGATTTGATCAGGCTTTGCAGCTGAGCTTGATTCAGTGGGGTCAATACCTGTTTGGTTTTGAAGGATTTGATCAGGCTTTGCAGCTGAGCTTGATTCAGTGGGGTCAATACCTGTTTGGATTTGAAGGATTTGATCAGGCTCTGCTGCTGAGCTTGATTCAGTGGGGTCAATACCTGTTTGGTTTTGAAGGATTTGATCAGGCTTTGCTGCTGAGCTTGATTCAGTGGGGTCAATACCTGTTTGGTTTTGAAGGATTTGATCAGGATCTGCAGCTGAGCTTGATTCAGTGGGGTCAATACCTGTTTGGTTTTGAAGGATTTGATCAGGATCTGCAGCTGAGCTTGATTCAGTGGGGTCAATACCTGTTTGGTTTTGAAGGATTTGATCAGGCTTTGCAGCTGAGCTTGATTCAGTGGGGTCAATACCTGTTTGGTTTTGAAGGATTTGATCAGGCTCTGCAGCTGAGCTTGAGTCAGTGGGGTCAATACCTGTTTGGTTTTGAAGGATTTGATCAGGCTCTGCAGCTGAGCTTGAGTCAGTGGGAAAGTGAGATGGACCCCGCGGTAGGTGGACTCCACCTCGATGGTGTCTGGGTCACTCAGTCTTAGTAGTTCATTGTCCTCCTCCTCCAGGGTTTTGGTGTCTGCAAAAGTAGAAAAATTTTGTAGTGTAAAAAAATATGCCAGGATTTCTTTGCCCGATCTGTTTGTTACTGAGCAGTGACTTCGGATACATTGCAATGTAGAATTGATATGGAAACATGTATTGAAATTTGAATTAATTGTTATAATGCAGGCTACAATAGAATGCTGGTAGTTATTAAAAAAATAATAAATGTCTCTGACAATGAGGCTATCATTATAGAAGTAATTGAATCAGTTGATGCTCCATCCAAAATTAATGATTTTCCATTAGACAGAAATGAAATATTATATGGTATCTTAATTTCTCATTAACATTCTACATACAGAGAAAAATTGACATCTTTTAATTAATATTCTGCATGCTAAATTACCAGCAGGTACTACTGGTAATATAAATACTGTTAATGTTTGTTTGTTATAAACATAAATATATATGAGTTATTATGTCTCACAATCTTCTTTATTTCTTTGCATGGTAGCGACCTAAAATGTGACCGATATACATAAAGAAAAACCTTAGCTTACTGAACAGCCAAGGCAGTGACACACTGATTAAAAACAACGTCCTACTGTAAACATATTATATTTGGAGCTTTTAATTAATATTTGGTGCAAATTGATTTTCATAATAAGTATTTAGCTAGCCTACATAAACATGTATGATTATGTTATATACTACCCACTCAATATCTCAAGTTAATTTTTTTACTTGGACATACCTGTTAATCATGCATACTTTATTGTCTGTCACACTATAAAGTTGAGCGTCATATTTATATAAAACAAAGCTTAACTGAAATTCATCATGCTTGCATGGTCATCATGAATTGCTCATGTGCTAATATAACAATAGCATCAAGTGCTGTGGTTCATAAAAAAAAAATCTTTATGAACTTTAATAATCTTTAGAATTTCTGATATCATAATCATTTTTAAGTCATATTTAACCCCATCATTATGACATCACATTGAAGAACCTTTTATTTATTAGCGGGTATATCATTCGCTTATTGTTTATGATACCTTGTGTAAATTACAAACTGAAGAAGCATTAATTATCACAGGAAGCAGGAAATCTATTAATAGTAACAGTACATCAGCAAAGACAGTATGACCTCTACATGTAGAGATTTAGTAAGTATATGTACGTCTTACAATATGAAAGTTGTAGGAATACGTGCCAACAAGCTTATTTAACTGCAAAAAACAATTTACACATACCGGTAGTTTGAATTAATCTGGTTTTTCCCATTGAAGGGGCATACGCATCAATCACAGACTGAGCTTATTTTTTTTTATACTTGAATTTTTCCTTTATGCTTAACTATATGGAATTTCTAATTGTCAGTCAAAATTTATAAAAGCTAGGGTAATAGCTAACAGAAAATAAGGGAACCACGCAGAACTTAAATTCCTTTTTACTTTGAAATTCAGTTGAGAAGTTTCCAGACTGCAGAGCAGTTGCACAGACAAGATCAGGACTACACAAAGAAATTTAAATTCTCTCCCCCCCCCCCCCCCCCACCCCACTCCAACCCTCTAAAAAAAAATCAAATCAGATGTTTCTGCAAACATGCAAATCTATAGCTACTACCATCACAAAGTTTCAGAAAGTTCTGTTCAGCAGTTGCAGAGGAGTTGCACTAACACATCTTCTAAGTACATGTGGTATAATATTTAATTTTGACTAAAAACATAAGTTTTAAGGGGGCGCATGCATTCTGTTTTCTGACAAACTCCCCAAATAGAGTGGGAGAAATATGCTAAATAGTTTTGAAGTGCTTGAGACACTTGGATATATAATTAACACAAAGTTTTCCACGATTGCTGTCTTTATTTTTTATAGAATTTATTTTTTTGAAATACTTCTTATAAATACTAACAAATCATGTTTTCTAAATTTCTCCTGTCTTCAAAGTTAAGAAAATCAACTCTTCATGTATGCACCTCCCCCATATTTTTTTGGCAACTCCCCTCTGTTAAGAGTTATATACAGTGATCATGCTTCTTTAAAGCACCTCAAATTCATATTCTTTGTTTAGATTCTTTGTTGCATGTAGTGCTTATGTTACATAAACAGCTTAAAATCAAAGACATCCAAACTTATCCAAATTGAGATTGTTTTATATATATATAAGTTTAGAAATCTTTGATTTTTTTCTTTTAATGTAACACTTACCTTAAACATTGACTAATACAATGGAAAAGCACCGATTTATGCAAATATCAAGAGCATGATATCTGGCAATCTCATGACAACAAATGAGTCACTGTGTTGGAGTGATTCCACTGAGTGTAAGCTCACCTATAAGTACCGGCCTCTGAGACACGGAGAGGGCCCGCAGTATCTTTGGTTGACCGAGGGCATCAGTATCCATTTGACTCAACATATTGTTGAAAAAATTATACAGCTGAAATGAATAATAATGATATTAATGTAAATATCATTTCATGATTTAATTTTGAATTTGATGTATCGTCATTTTGATTCAAATACCATCTCTTTGTCTGCTAAAAATTGTACCTCATTAACAAACATTTTACGAAAACTATATACATATACATATTCTTTATTAAAATGGTAGAAAAACAAGGGATGAATAGAATAAGTAAAAACCCTGCATTATTGCAAAATTCAAATACAGTAAAACACAGTTAGAGCAAACAGACTTATAATGAATTGACGTTTACAGCGATGAGATTTTCACTCTCCCATGACTTTATTACATGGTGAAAACTTGCAGATATAAAGAATTACGCTTATTACAAAGCAAACTCGCTCATCCCTGGCACTTCGTTATAAACATGTTTAGGAGGAGCGCACCAAAACTGCAGCAATGCCCTAACCTTCATCCTTTCCAAACAAGCCTTAAACATTTCAAATTCTCTACAACAACTTCTCCAAAGCACAACTTACTACCTCCTTATTTGATTGTAACACCATGGACCTGTTGATAAGAGGCATAAAAACAAAAGGAGAATAAATTTTGTCAAAGAAGATCGAATTTCTAGGTTTAATGGCTTTTTCACATGAAATGCAACAATACACAAATAGGAAAATACTGTCCCGTGACATCATAGCTATCCGAAGTAAATAGGATGATCTTAAAAAATAGTATAGTTCCAAGAAATCAATAGACTTAATCCATTTAATTATCTTAAACCTCATCCATTAGAGGGAGAACAGAGAAAGGTCAAATGCTTGTTCATCTTCAGTAAAAACCAGTTATGTATTTTAGATCAAACAAGTTCTTCATTAAATCATCTCTTAAGTTACACGACGCACTAAGTGTGATCGTTGGGGTAATGGAATGGCTCGTACGCTGTCGTTCAGAGTTAACAAAAAGCTTTTGAAGCATTCCCGCAGAAAAAACATGAGCCTCAGACAGTGATAAGGAGAAAGTGTTCATGAAGATCCCACTCTATATACCCAAGCATCAAGCATTAATTACTCCCAGATAGACAACATTCATGTTTTATCAGTTCTGCTTAAGGTATCATGTCCTTCAGAGCATTAGAAAGGGGAAAAATAAAGAAACTGAAAGAAATACACATGTATACAGCATTACAATGAGACAATGTGCCATGCTTTTAGATTCAGTCTTGGTAAAACATTTTCTAGAAAGATGTTGCCATTCAGTGAAAATCCCAATTTGAATTGGTAGCTGATTTTCACTAATAATTCATTATCAAATTTCAAGTACTGAGAGAACATAAAAAATATTTAGCAAACATTCTAAAGAAAACATCTGATTCAGCAGTAGATAAATTCATGTCTGCTTGTAATGCACTATATCATTGGCAAAATGAAAAAAGATTACAATAACCTGTATGAACTCTTTTCTTGACATTGTGTTGGCTTGCACCAACAAATCTATCAATCAATCCCCATGGAAATACATATAAATGTTGTACAAGCAATTGTGAATTATACCGAATGAATTCAATAGCTACACTACCAGTATTTATATTCATATAAACTGGATTAGAACAGTACTCAGTAAACAGTTTGCTTTGCAAGCCATCATAAGACTCACTTCAGCATCCAATCTTTGATGTGAACCATACCATAAACTTAATCAAGTTATCCTTTATGTAACCTGCTATTGCAGTCTCTGGTAATCTCAGCGAGATTCGTCGAGACTGAAAATTTTTGACGGAAATCTCTTTGTAAGAGACGTCCGTCAAATTCACTGAGACTGTAAATTTTTTACGGAAATCTCTTCGGAAGAGACGTTTGTCAAAAATTTTCAGTCTCGACGAATCTCGCTGAGATAACAATCTCTGGAAGATCATCACCTTGAGCTGATTCTGTTCTCCTGCATATTCAATGGACTGGAAGATGGTCCAAGTGCACCGCCTCCTGGCTTCAGCTCTCGCAAGATACCGCCGGTACCACTTCTGGATCAGCACCGCTGAACGAATAACTACCACGCAGAACAAGAAAGATGAATTGAGAAAAAAAATATTCATTAGTTTACCACATAACAATTAATAAATATAGTTATATATACTTCTGGTAAATTTGTTCAAATGGAACATTAATGTCTCTTCCCAAAACAATCAATTCATTATCACTCTCTCAAAATTAAAATTGCATGGAACATATAATAAACATTGGTGTACATTTATCATTAATTATTGCTTCACACATTTTAAATGGAGCAATACCTAAGAATAAAAGGGGATTAAAGGTTTCAACTGCAGCAATATCTAAGAATAAACAAGATGTTAAGTTTCTAATGCAGCAATATTTAAGGGATAAAGGGATCATATTGCAGCAATATTTAAGGGATCATATTAAAGTTTCTACTGCAGTAAAATCTAAGAATAAAAGGGATCATAAGTTTCTACTGGGATTCTGGGAAATATCAATAGATAAAAGGGACCTTGTGTTTCATCTGCAGTGATATTTATGAATAAAATTCATTAAGAGTGGGTCTCAATTTTCATAAATACTTAATCAAATTACTTAAAAAACATAGACCAAAATGAATCATTTATCATACAGTGTGTATCCATTTTATCATTGCATCATGGCTATAATAATAGGCTAAAAAAAAAAATGGCCCGTATTTTCTCTGAATAAAAATCCAGACTCTAAAAGAAAAGGTTTTCACTATGAATCAAAATCAAACTTCTGTTGTGCCACAAAGTATTGGAAAAACATTTTTTATAATTTCATGACCACAGTTACTTGTGAACAATAGAGTAATTAACCACCTTGAGTATAAATAAATTGTGACAAATAATCCGACTTACCACTCTGTGACTTTGGGATCTCATCTTCCACACGAGCAGAGTGAGAGGACGTACATCCCATTGTTATGACGAGGCTTGGTCCATTTTACTCGTCTGACAAGCTATGCTTGGCTCTGAGGTATGGTAGAATTATCTTTAACAGTTTAAACCTGAAATATTGTACAACCAATCAGAACGGGCGAGCTGCAGAGGCTGCTCTTTCAGTTAGTTTATACCAAGTTAAAACAAAAACAATGTAGGGTGATTATATTCTTGGAACTCTCATTGTAGCAATTCATGCAATCACCCTAAACATTATATAATATCAGGCAACTACTTTTAGTATTACATTGATCGTTAATCAAATCCAATGGCAGTTGCTGCATGTTTATTAACAACAAATTAATCTTATCACTTTCCATTTTGCAATACAAGCTATATAGAAACTCATGCATTAGCTGGCACATTTTGTCTGAATTAAGTATTAACCAAAATTTTGGAGTTAATGCGCTTAACATGCCATCTTAATTTTTCAGCCCATAAAACAAAACTACATAGTCAAAATGTATAGTACATAAGAAAAAAAATTAAAAAAAGACCTTTAACTGTGAAAAATTGTAAGAAAGTCAACACAACTATCCATTTTGTAAATTAATCAAGGCCGAATTTTTTGGTCATATTTCTTACAGCTTTAATTGTTCTCCATAAAAAACCGGGTCTTCAAGCGTATATGGCTCAAATATAAACTGCAATTTAAGATATTGCTTTATCAGTTGATTTCTCAGTGGGTAATTGTAAAGCAGCTCTGAGGGGTTGGATGTAGAACTTGAGAATCTATGGTCTAAGTGTCATCTACTATTTCTGGTAAAATCAATCTATCTTTTATTCATATACATGTCTGGTATTTACAATGGAATATATATACCGTATTCAGATCAATATATTTGTTCAAAAATTTGAACAAAATTCGATGTTGAATTTTTATTTGAAGCAAATGTGAAATGAAAATATAGATGCACAAATGAGAATGCCTTAAAACTTAGCACAATCTGTCTTTTTATGCTGGTTCAAGGGTAACATAAGTTAGCTAGCGCATTTAGAACCAACCCCATCCATGTATTTGTCTTGAGAGTTTAATTTGAGA
Organism: Magallana gigas; assembly: GCF_963853765.1. NCBI lineage: Eukaryota > Metazoa > Mollusca > Bivalvia > Ostreida > Ostreidae > Magallana > Magallana gigas. The sequence goes on from NC_088854.1 coordinate 47,947,488, forward strand.
ATAAAAAATAACAAAAGAGGTACTAAAATGTTAACGAGTATTCTAAAAATATTAACAAGAAGATATAGGCATGAAAAAGACAAGGAAATGTTTCTTCAGCCACTAGTTATTTTAGCAGAAACCTTTAAAATGGTATATTTCCCACTTTGATTAAAATATGAACAGGATCTCTACCATAGTGCAAAGTGCCCATAGAGCAAGCTTTTTAAGGACTGGTTCATAGAGAAAAAACATTAGCAGCGATCCGTGATGCTCTCGCGAACCTCGTGTTAATTTTCCGCACATGAATAAAAGTTGGTTTACATGCAAGTCAATACATTACATGTATTAATATTATGCTGGTAACTTAACAGTAATTAATTTAGGGTGAAAAAGTTTTTGATGAATAAAGAAAGGATTGACAAATTAACACTCGAAGAACATCTAATTGACCAAGTCCTATCTTTCAAAATGCAACATGCAAAGATAAACAGAACATAAAGTTCAAATCAATTTTTAAGAGGTAGTTTAAACAGATATTTAGCTAAAAATCATTTTCAGACTACCGGGTAAGCTTTAATTTGTTTTGAAAATGTCCATTAATTTGAGACACCCATCAATAATGATAAATTTTACTGCACTCTGACTTAAATGTTTGTTCAAACAGTTGTCAGCTCTTGCTTCATCTATATGAGACAAATGATATTCATCGTGCCAGAATGTCTCTTTATGTGTTTCCTTTCATTTCAGAAAAAAGTCTCTGAGGTTCAATATTTGCATCTTAAAGTGACTAGAGGTGCTATTTAGCCCCCAAATCAGTCAAAAGCCATAAATCTCCATACTTGCGCCTTTTTCATCATCCTGCTCTGATCTTTGATGAATTTGTAACAGAATCAGAGACCAAAAGAAACACATATCAGAACTTTATGATGGCCCTGCGAAATATTGTGATGAAACCAGTATACAAAAGAAAAAGACAACCGAATGAAAAGTAATATTGTTCTGAATTTGTAACAAACGCTCATGCATAGACCAAAGGACTAAAGAATTGCAAATATCAGAACTTTATGACGTACAGTACTACTGCACTGTGAAATACTGTGAAAAATATTGCTATTGCTAAATACTGCTAAAATTTATCCACCAAAAAACACAAATGACAACAGAGTAAAAAGTAATATTTTCTTTTTTTTGAAATCTAATAATATTATATAAAATATATGTAATTTTACACAATTTATCTCAATCATTTTGAAAATAAAAATGAATTTAACCATACATACAAGTTTTATGATTGATTTCACATGTAGCTAAAATTTATCTATTTATGACAAACGATCATTAAAATGGAAGAAAAATCATCTACCAGGCATCAACAATGAGAACAAAGCTGATGAAAATCATTTTAATATAATTATATTTCTTTTAAAAATCCATAAAATTCAACTAAATTCAGGTCATTTGACAACGCATATTCCAAATGTTTTATTTAATTAAATATTGATTTTTCTACCTCATTGATACTAATTCTACATAAATTTATGAGTCTGGTACATATCACAATTTCTAATCAACCCACTGGATAAATCATTTAATCTCCATTTAATTACAAGTAGTTGGTATTAAAGCAGTGATAATATATTGGTATATCTGTAAGCTACAACCTGGATACAATCCTTGGAAGCAAATTAGTAAATGGAAGATTCGCAATACTTTGTTTGACACAGGAGCTAGTCTGCATGACTCTTAAAGCACCGCAAATAAGTTCTCCGTACTATTAGAACCAGCAAAAATGCTTTGGAATTAAAACTGATCAAACCCTTGACACTTTGAATGTGGCATAGTTTACAGCAGACGGTCTTTGGAATCTATACTGGTGTCATTTCTCTCTTTAAACAGAGTATGAACAACAAAGAGCTACAGGTTCTAATATTTGACGAGTTAGATCATGTTGCTCGTCATGACCTTGACTTGAAACAAGATTATTTAAAAATTGGTGATTAAGATAGGACAGAAATCTTTGTAACGGAGTAGCTCAAATAAAACTTCTTAATTTGACTATCAACAGGCAGTTTTACATCCTGATCAAGTCAATTAACAAGCAAAGTGAAAAACATTTACAACACTTGTGGTTAAAAAGTAGGTCAAGGTCATCAGATGTAAGGTCAAGGCCATTATATATAAAAAGATGAAATGAAATTATTAGATATTGTTTCCCCTTCTCTTCATTAAATAATATGGCTTTATCTTTAAAAAACTTAACACAAGTTATTGGTTATAGTTTAGTTTAAGTGAACAGACATTTGCATACAATACTTTATACAAGTATTTGTAATGTGCTCACCCTGTTACATAACAAAGCACTTGCAAATTAGATTGTGGTGCAATTCTAACTTATGGGCTTTTCGTGTCATAATTTATTGCAAGGGTTCAGTTATCTGAAATGGTTTGTTAGTTATGATAAAGTGTAAAATCAATACTTTGCAATCATTATGATATTAGTTTTCTTAGAGTATCCATCAGCGTCATCGCATCCCCACTCAACACGTATTCACCTGATATTAAGCATTGATTGGAAGAGGCTAATCAACATGCCTGCCGGGAGTCCTCCCTTGTACTTACATGTGTCTTCTGGGGTACGTAAGAAGTAAATCCACTTTAAATTAATCAAATATTAAACATTATACGTGTATAATCCTCTAATACAACATCCCCCACACACTTATTATACATACTCTAATCAATAATGCTGAAATATCATATACCGGTACATGTATCATTATTAAAGAATAAATTTTCTCTTAATTGATTCTTTAAAAAATGTTAATGCCTATTCTTATGCCAAAACTATTATATATATAATTACATGTAACACGTTCACCATTACCTGCACAAATTAATATGAAATACATGTATTAAAATCAAATGACATGATGCAATTGAAATCATATTTGGTCCTTAAATTTGGACATTATTTGAAAACATTTCCTCTGAAATTAGGTAAATTCACAGTAAAATTTGTTGGGAACAAAAACTCCCAAGTAAATTCTTGCTTTGAAAATCAACATCAACATTGCAAACTTCACGCTTTTCATAATAGTTTCAAGCCTTTGAATAAATAATTGAATATAATAATTAAAGCATTGGCAATAAATTAACAAAAGAAGACATGAAATTTACACTACAATGTTTTGTTTCTTAAAAGTTGAAAATGATTAACAAATGTGTTAGCTGTACTGTGAGCATTATGGTTGGGTCTTTTCAAATTTGAATAAAAGCTGCGTACATTGCTAGAAGGAATAATCAGGGCATATTATAGGTCAGTATTCGTTCCTGTAAATTCTTCAGGTTGCACTTAGGTGATAGTTTGAATTTCTTTTCAATGTTGGTGTACATATAATATCAAGAGATTTTGACAAAATTTCACTGTCTAATAGATCCATGTATTTATGACATTTGTATATGAATATTTCTAATTAAAATGCTTTTTTAAAATTTATTTTTGTTAAATACCTTTTTCCAAAAGACCCCCCCCCCTTAAAAAAAGCCCCACAAATTTGAGATCTATGTTAACTAAAGAGGAAAATAAAAATTACTAGGTAGTTAGGAACAAAATTTCTATTTCTTATCTGTATAATTTATACTTACAGGTAAATTACCTTGTGCAGAAAAACTCATAAATTTGTTGTTTTGTATTTTCTTTATGTACTAAAATCACAATGACATTGCACTTTTTGCTATATAGGTAGTATGATTTTTTTTCCTTAAGTTTATGATACATACTAACCTTCGAGAAAATATGGTAAAACACTGGCTATGAATATTCCGTTTCTGTTCACAGCATCCAAACCTTTAGTCAGCACATGCGTTCAATTTCTCTCCTGTTCCAGTCACCAGGTGTAGGGATGATGATGTATTCCTCTGTTTACAAAACATTAACCACGGAAAACAGCTAGGATTAAAAGCTTGAATATCTCCATCCTCAGTACCTGCAATCACTTATATATTCAATCAGGACATCGCTCTAATTGCTGCTTTCAAATCATTAATTTTGGATCACCGAACACAACACATCCATTTTGTAGGAACCTATGGTTTTGTTGGTGTATAGCTGTAAAATGAGTTACATCATCAGCAGGTATTATAGGAAATATAGCCTATGTCAGGTAAGAAGCCAACAGTCAATGAAAACGAAACAGACTAATAGCATGTGTACAGCACATTACCATAGAAACCTGACACTAGTTCTGATATTTTCCCAGGATAAAATTATACTATGGTCATAAGTGAATATACATTGTAGGCAGTAATGATTCCTACACACTTTGACAAAAGGTGATATTTCAAAAGTGTTGATCACTTTCATATTGATTAACAGTTTCGGCCTAAATGCCCACCAATTCTATACCTAATTACCATTTAAGGAAAATATTCCTTGAAGATCGGCCTTTCTCCAATTGCAGTGGTTTAAGCATCGGGTCATCCATTACAACAAGGAGGCTATTAGATGGATGTATATGCTCCTAAATGCAAACAACACTGAATAAGAGGCCGCAGACTGACATGTCAGAAAGTCCCATGTTTACAATTTAAGCTTTATTTTGAAGTCTAAACCCTAACCTCAGACTCCTCTGTTACCCTGCTTTCATTGTTTGATGTTTAAAAAATATTCATTCATATAAAGGGGGGTTGGGCGTTCAAGAGTGGGAAGAATCTCGGATTATCTATACCATAGCTCAAGGGGCCAAAATTCTTGGTAATAAGAGACCAGCAGGCCTTTAATGGTCAACCTTTAATTATATTAACAGTTGCATTTATAATGCACACAAAATGCATACAGCTTATTTCTAAAAGCATAAAATGTACAGGATATTAAAAGTATATTTCCTGAAATAGAACATACATTTAATTCAATATTGCCAAGTGACAATTAACCAATTTAACACCCCCCCCCCCCCCCCCCCCCCAATTTAAAGCCTCAACTTCTGCCCTATGGTCTGGGCAGCGAATTTCAGGACAATATGAACATTATAACAATGCACGATTTTATCTCCCATGACTGATACTTGTTTATTTAGTCCTCTTCCTTCCTTCGGGAGCATTAAGCCTACTACAGTCACTCTCCATCTCACTCTGTTTTGGGCTGTTCCTTTTGCCTCATTCCAGGTCCTCCCAATATTTTTAAGTTCTTTCAATCTTGTTCTTTTCCAACTCTGCAGTGGTCTCCCTTGTTTTCTCTGGCCTGTGGGTTCCAGTCTAGTGCCTCTCTGGTGATGTTGTTGTGGGGCTTTCTCCATGTGTGTGTGGCCAATCCATTGCCATGTTCTTTTCTTGATCTAGAGTGTCTTTCTTGGCAATATCACTTTACATGTGTGTCATAGGCACTTGTTGCTAAAAACCTGGAGTTTTTGTTGTAGTCCTGTTGTAAGTCTCCAAGTTTCACATTTGTATAGAAGCAGCAACTTGATATTGATGTTAAATTTCCGGATCTTTGTACTTTCACCTAGTGTGCTGGAACTCCAGACTGGTTTGAGCTTTTTGAGGTTTCATGTTTCTTTATATTGTCAATCTTCATGTTAAGGTCTTCCCCTGGTGGTAAGGTTACCGGTTAATCTGGTTCTGGCCTATCCAATACACTGATGAAGTGTTCACTCCACTTTTCCCTTTGTTCTTTTAGCTTGGTGAGGACCTTACCACCTTTATCTTTGACAGGTTTATCCATGCCTGTTTTACGCCTGCTTAAGGTTTTGGTGATGTTATAGAGAGTTTTTTTTTTTATCTCCCATGTAGGCAGCTCTTTCTGCTTCTGTTGCAAGTTGGTTGACATACTCTCTTTTGTCATTCCTGCATAATGTTTTGATTGGTATGTGCATCATTCTTTTGTGCTCTTGTTTTAGCGTTAACTTTTTTTTTCATTTTACGCCTTTCTTCGACCTTCTGCCATGTGGTATCAGACAGACTTTGCATGTATTCTTGATGACATCCCTTCTAGCAGTCCATTCACTCTCAATATCTAGTTCTTGATCCTCTCAGTATAATGCATTGAATCTTTTCCTTAGTTCTAATTGGAATATGTCCTTGTTAATCATATTTTTCATATTAGAACTATTTTAACAAGACCTTGGACTGTCAGTAGGATGTAACGATCTATTTCTTGCGTCAAAACAAGTTAGAATGACACTGGTTTCAAGCGAAATATACACCGATTGCGTAGTCATCACTCAAAAGCCAGACAAATCCTGTTGATTTCAAAGAGCCGTGGGTGAGCGGCCAGCAATGAAATAGACATGCCTACGTCACATTGCCGTTTGACTCAACTACCAAAAGTCCAAGCTCTTGTTAAAATGGTTCTATCTTACCTACATTGTACTTTATTCATTTTGTCTCCGTTTTGCATTATTTAGCTTGTATCAGTCGGAATTCACCTCTGCTCCTCTTATAGCTCTTACATCCTGCAATGAGCTTCTCCATCAATGGCTTAACATGAAGTGGTTGCTTTTTTTCCCCCTTTGTTACTCTGACGGATGTCGCCCATCACTATTCTGATGTTATCCAAAGCTAATGACTCCCATCTAGCCATTGGTTGACTTTTACATCAGAGTTTTCATTTTTTAGAAAGGTTGCCAACCGTGGCTAACAACTCCTGTCTAGCCGGCTATTAGCCCATTAGTTGGGGCAAGGTTGAAGAGTGCTAGGCCTACACGCTGCATTTCTGAGGTCCTTGCTACTCCCAGATCCCCTTCAACTTAGCCTGTGATGCAAGGACCCCATGACTGTGATAGTACAGAAAAAATATTAAGGTGGTATGGGACACTTCCATGTTGTGACGTTACTGACGCACTATTCATTGAAATAAACAATAAAATCAAGGGTTATTTTATAAACAGTTTCTTTCCCGTAATTATCACCTAAAAGTGTAGCGCAGTGGGTTACCGGGTTCAATACGAATCTGTAAGTCATGAGTTGGAATCCCGCTGGGAATTTGAAAATTTTAACCTTATCAAAAAATTTTAAAACATATTCTTTTTGTGGAATATTGTAAAATTTGAAAATTCTAAACCGATGAAAGTATTTAAATTATAAAGTACTTTAATCAACGTTAATAATGACAATGGCGGGAAAAGGTAAACTTTTTGATGTCATATTTCAAAATTGTGGGCATTTGCATCAAAATAAAGATTATGAAAAACACAAATATGTCTGTCCAATATACACTGAATTGATGATGTTCATTAAAGGGGCCAGCCATATTAAGCCCATATCATATATAGTCCTTTAACACTGACCATGTTAATTGAAGGATTGCATTATACATGTATCTGTGTCAGAGAGTAAATATATTATGCATTTGCATTTGTAGATAAGGTACTATGTATTGTGTTGATAAATTACACCTACACAGTCATTTATATATAGATCAAGAAGTTATGCAGGAAAGAAATGTGATTTTATTGTTCTTTTTGTGTCTGCTGAAATTAATGTTTTGACCTGGTCTTTGACTATATTATCAGGGTACATATAATATGTATTTGGGAAAAAAATGGCAAAACAAACACACTGGGAGCAGAAGTTAGCAATATATACCAGTATGTATTAACCTTGAACATGTCAATATGACCTATGTTGTCATCACTCATTAATATTCAGGTCACAGCCAGTATTTATGTGAAGAATTACCAAAGGAAGACTCTCAGGTCATATGGAAACTGATGACATACCCTCTACACTCTCTTTAACAAGAAGGAACTTTTAGCTCCCCCCCCCCCAAGTTTTCCTTCTAGAAACTTATTGATTAGGAAAGTAAAGGTAACAAGAGATGTTTGTGAAACACTTGTGCCCCCCTCCCTAGGAAACATCCACAAAGGAAATGAACATAAACTGCAAATATTTGGAATTTTTCTAAAAACTGCAAATATTTGGAATTTTTCCAAAAGTCCAAGGGGCATAACTCTGTCGAAAATTGCTCCATCATACCCAAAATCGAACTTGACCTAGATATTGTTTAGATAAACCTGTATAGATAAACCTGTATACTAAATTTCATATCAATATGTGCACCCTCTAAGAGGAAAATGAGTGGAAACTGCAAATAACTGGAATTTTTCTACATCCAAGAGCGTTAACTCTGTCGAAAATGGCTCGATCGTACCCAATATCAAACTTGACCTAGATATTATCATGATAAACCTGTATACCAAATTTGATTTTCATATGTTCATCCTCTGTGAAGAAAATGAACGGAAACTGTTGGTGGACCGACTGGCAGACAGAAGCAAAGCAATATGCCCTCCCTTCTTCGAAGAGGGGCATAAAAATATGCCAATCAATGTGAAACTCAATCACATACAAACCATAGACAAATAATTTAGCTAAATATTTGGACTTTAGTAAAATACTTGGACCTGAGTCAATAAATGCACTGTAACACTAGAACCATTGGGTCATGAATCTTAAAGCTGACATGAATTCATAAATATGCATTATTTCCCTTTTATCTCCAACTACCACCATATTAATTGTCGATTTCTATTGTTCTGCTCATCGCTACACACCCCCTATATAAGGCCGAGAGCACTATTCATGCTTCACCGCATTCAGGAATTTCATACACTCGAACACGCTACCTTGGACGTAAAGACTTGTAAAAACGCCTTTTGAACAAAAATAGTATGACAACCACTGCACTGGCAAGATATATCCAATAAACGACGAAACAAGACAGACTGAAATCAAGGCGCAGAAACTTCGAAAATTCCTCGATAATTTTAGACCGTTTTCCTGTGTATGTTATAACATCGCACATGCGCAAACCACACACTGTGGCAGATCGAGCAATGTCAATTATCGCATGGATTTTAGAAATGGGGCGTTTTTGTAGGAACGGATGGAAACGTTGTTACTTTCTTGGATTTAATATCATTAAGCAACTGTGTTGGATGTAGTGTCGCCGGGGTTTTCAAGAAGATGCAAATGTTATGCACTCTGTATGAACGACGCACGTGTTCGATGTGCATGCGAAGTAAGGCAGCACTGTCTGTGCAAAATAATACGGATACCTTGGACATCCTTTCAAAGAATAAATATATTTTGTATTTCATTGATTGTTGTTTTCTTTATTCTTCATTACATTTTACTACAATGTGTAGTTCATGCATTTAGAAGTCCGTGCAACGCGAATGCCTCGATTGGAAAGCAACCAACCGTAACTTTCTCAACCGGTATATATACCCCAGTGGCAGTAGAGGAGCGATCAAACTAATATGGCGACCAAATGCTTTTATGAATTCATGTCAGCTTTAATACCGTTTTGGAAGGCTCTTGGTGCTCCTTGCTCACACCAACTATCCAGAAAGTTTAACCAATACAGCAATATTCTCCATCCCACCCAAGCTCAACAAAGAACTACATATGATATGAGTTAAATTTGGCCCCCATAAATCACCATTTTTATAAGTGTTTCGGTACAATAAAATGTTATGTTATATTTTAGAAGAGTGGATGTATAGTATATTTTTCACCTATTCATTTGATTTATTTGCACTCACTGGCAGTATATGACGTCAGAAGAGACGCTATTTCTATAATTCAATCAAAATCAGTCAAAAATTGACATTTATCTTATCTTTTTATGAATGGGAAATACAGAGCGCATGCTTGAACAAGGAAATTTTTTTTGTCACTTATTAGCTTTGGCTAGATACATCTCTGATTAAAATATTTTGTTTGTTCAAGCATGCTCTCCATGTTTTCTGAAAGAAAAACAGCTTGAAAACAAGCTGTTTTAAGCTAAAAATGGCCCGAAAAGGTTGTCTTTACGATGTCATATTTCTCAATTGTGGGCAGTTGAATCAAAATGAACATTGTGTAAAAACATCACATATATGTCTGTACAAAGAAAACAAAGAATTACAGTAAAATGATGATGTTCATTTTAGGGGCCATTTTAGGCCCTTAATTTTTATCATATATAGTCCTTTCACAATTTTGGTTGAGCTTTTTTGCTCATGCATTCTTACTGCACATATACATGTATAATACATGAATTGATACTAGTAGAGTATCTTTTGAAGCCATGGTTTGATGAATGTAAAATAGGCCAGTGAGTAGAGATTAGAAATTGCACAAAATCATTTTTACAGTATGTTTGGACAGAAAATAAACAATACTGTGATACTCTATGTCCTAAGAATATAACTACTGCTTAAACAATTTTTTTTAGTAATATTTATTGCCCCTTGCAAATGGAAGTCATGGATTTTTTTTTGATTTTTTTTTTTTACAAATTTTACCCTTTTGCAGTTGCTACACATCTAGTTTAGAATTTTCAAATTTTACAATATTTGAAAAATATGTTTTCAAAGTTCATAAACCTCTTCAATTTAAGAAATCAAAAAAGAAGAGTACATCTTTCATTTTATCTTATCATAACTTTATTTCATTTCCATTCATATTCAATGAGGTTTTAACTGAATGTTGATGAATACACATGAAAATGTATGGGTTTTATGACTGCAATACAACAAGCTACACCTATATATACAAAACTTAGCATACATTTATGTTTAATACTACAAATACATAGATTCATACAAAGACCTTCATCACATAGTTCTACATAAAACAACAAATTTAATTCCAGGATTTGAGGGGAAGAAAAAACAAAACAAACAAGCAAGACCTCCCAGAATTCTATAAAACATACTACAACAGTCTCCATGCTTAAATCAGAGTCCAAATGACACCCTTTCATTCTCTTAACATACAAATTAGTTCACCATGATATTCAATATAAATTGAATTAATGACAAATAACATGATGCTAAAGTTAATAAATCACCTCAAATCACTGAATTAAGTATAGATTGTAATCAAATTTGTTAAGAATCATTTTCATTATTGTTATACATACAATACAAAGTTAAGATAACATTTGAAGACAACCAACTTGATCAGTACAGCACACAGGATACAAGCCAGAATAGCTGCCATGTCATTTTAGATCTGGTTGAATAATACAGGGAGGTAACAAACAATGCCAACTGAAATTTCATTACCTGTAGGTTAATACTGACAACTCAAATGCAGGTGCCTCCTGACACTGTAGTTGTCTTAATGATCAAATATCACTATTATCAGACAGGGTTCCAATTGACCTGTACTTTGACCTCAATAAATGTTGGTTTATAAAAATCGAGAGGGAAACAAATGACTCAATATCAATAAAAGGGGGGACAAATTGGTGTAAAACTGGATCAAAATTGATACAAACAGCTGAACAGATTAAAAGTGATAAACTTTTTTTAATAAAATATTTCTAAAACCTTCCTTTATGAAGAGTTACCATGGTCCCTCTCAGAGCATATCTATGATGTATGAAGTAAAATGCTGGATGTATCAAACACAGACTAATGACAGTAGCGGTGATTAAGTTTTCTTCACAGAAGAATTGAAGTTTTGCACTGTGTTCTTCATTATGAAGACTGCTAGTGGTGCTTTATGCAGATATAATCACCCCGTTCATTGCACACTGAGGTCACATGACAGCAGCCACTGGTCCACGGCTACATGTATGTCAGGTGACATTGAACAAATCCTCACAAGCCTTTCTCACTAAAATTTCAGTTGCTAGCAGCACGATAAACAGCAGAAATGTCACTCTCTCCATATCCAAGTCTCCGAGCCTTCTTGTATAGCTGAAAAAAGGCAGAAAATTGGCATAAAAGAAATGGCAACTTACTATTCATTGCTTGTCAATAAACTGAAAAGAGTTTGGGGAAAAATTAAATGTCACCAGATACAGACTCTGAATAATGCCATTATCTAATATGGCAATAAAGTTTCCAGAGTTTGTATTATGTTGTACTGAGCAAGAGCCATATCATTTATTGTGAAACATAAAATATCATGCAAAACTTAAATGACTGCAAGAACTGCGCAACTGGTGTAGCAGTTAGTTTAAGGAGCCCAAAATATTAGTTACCAGTATAAAATAATCTATAAATTGGCTAATTGTATATCAAATCTGACAAAAATTGACTGTAAAAATGATATTTCCGAAAAATATTGCATAATTCATCATAAAATAAATGGCTTTATTCAACTTTTAATTGAGTACTTTTTTCAATAAATGTAAAATAACTTGCAAACATCCCATCCTCAACTAACTGTAATTGAAATATTCTCTTACCACACTAAACTAGGTAATGATCTCACCATGTAACAATGCAATTGTTTTGAACATGTCCTACCTCATTTGCTGCAGATGCCACATATAGTGGCTGTTCTACTTTATCTCCCAGCAGCAGGGCTAGTCTCAGATCTTTCTGCTGATGCTGTAGTGGGAAGTGGGGGTCATATCGCTGGCTAAGAATTGCTGAAAACAAGCAAGGATTTGGGATCATAAGAAACTTTAGAAAGTTACAAGGAGGTATCCCACAATTTCCTTTATTTTTTTTTTTCTAAGCCCTCACTCTAATACATGTATATCTACAAAATGCTTGCTAAGGTACACAAAATCTGAAATTGCCAGAATTAAAGGACATTTAAAACAATCTAGATAGCTGAGAACTCTCGATGTGAGTTAAAAACCTCAGATAGATGATAAAATTCTATGAAAATGTGCTTAACAGAAAATAAATGCAATCTTTAGTATGTTAAAATATTGATATGTTTAATGGTCCACTGACCTTACAACATACTTATTTTTAAGCAATACTTATGTGAACTGTGCAGGATATAATGACATAACCCCACGTATAAGAACCTTTTCTTTAACATCCTGGTGCATATAAACTTTAATAACAGATCAAAAATCAAGACAGGATACTGGGAAAACCTGTTATAATGAGATTTTACCAGCTATGGATAGTGTGGAAGGAATTCCTTTGACCTTTGTTGAGGACTGCAAGAGAAACCCCCCACCCATATGACTTACCCTGACTTTTGTGAATGACTGTTGGACACGAGAGGGCACCCACTGAGAGAACCTCTGCCACGTCTTCCTGGTCTAGTCCTACTTTTTCTGCCATGGCCATGGCCTCTGCCAGTCCAGCGACCACGGTCCCCATCACCATGTTGACAATCAGCTTCATCCTGGTGGCGGCTCCTATGTCTGCTCCTGTTCAACAGGCAGAAAGGAAGACAACTCTTGATTTCCTTAAAACATATATCACTAACATTGAAACATTTGTAAAAATATATACAAAACAAACCTAAATACAGAGATTTCTTTCCAATAGCCTCAAAACATGAGTAGCATTCATCATAGAGCTTTCTCTCCCCAGCAGCTAGGATGATGAGCTGACCCTCCAAGGCGGGGACTCGACTACCCACCACCGGCGACTCCAAAAACACGCCACCTCGAGCTGTTATCGCCTACAATCCATCAAAACTGATCAGATATCATCACTCAAATTGCATGTCAACATTGTAATTGAAAACTTGTATCATTAAAGAAATATTGTGAATGTTAAGTTTTCTACTTTGTTTAGACAGACGGTTTTTACCTCCCGTGTATATGCTGTTTGGGTAGAGGGAAGATGTATGAATTAACCAAACTTACCTCAGCAACATCTTGCATTGTTTCCTCATCAATTGTAGACATCTCCACATAACATTTTCCTTTGGAAATTCCTTGCAGCACCCCATAATTTCCAAATACCAACTAAAATATATATCAAAAGACATATTAATTCATAAAGTTGATCCAAAGGACAGCAAAACTCAAAATATATGCATTATCAAAGGAGTCTACAGAGTAATTACAAGTCAACTCTTTATCCCCAGTATCACGCAGGTTTTTTTTTTTTGCAAATTCACAACATGACTCTTATTCAAGAGAAATGCTCATATGATGTGGTTTGGGGGGGGGGGGGAGGAACATGATTTACAACACATCAACGGTCAATAAAAAGTGCAAATATTAATCCCTGAATGCTGTTGTTATTTGTTCATGGCATTCTGAATTATTTTTTTTTTATTAAAATCATAAATCACAAGATATTTTCCTCATCTGTTCAGTAGAAGCTAAAGTGCAGCAGATTGGAATGTAAAGACCTTAGTCTCTATCAACATCATTATTTGGTTGGCAAAGGATCCCTAATTAAACAAGCGACACTAAAATTGATGTCCTGGATTTCAGTGGGTCACACTTATGTTGTTAGAAAATTTTAAATCTGTAGCTAATCGTTGGTGTTCAATATTATATGAGCATTCATACATAAAAAATGAAATGAAGGAAAGCATCTCCAAATCCAAACAATTATGTTCAATAAAATGACTTCACATGAAATGATGTGATGGATATCTGCAAGTTGTAGCAGTTAGCAAGAAATAAATGTCAGCTATAGTAATAACTAATAAAGCCTACTAGTCTTTGAAAAAAAACATGATATTTTACTGTGATAAAATTTTTTGGTTAAAAATGAAACCGACAATCATTACTTTAACACAATAAGAGAGAGCAAACAATGTAACCAATGTACAGTGTATTCAAATAATCTCGAACTTCCTCATCAAAACGTGTCTCAATAATGTTACAACCCCAGCTCTAATCCAAGCTGATTAAGTCACCTGTTGGTGATAACTATCAAATCAAATAAATTATCACGGTTAAACCACAGCCTATGGGTGGAATCTACATCAAAATATTATAATTCCTCATTTTCAGGAATTTTTAACTAAAGTTCGTTTATTTACTTATTGGTTTTTAAAAAGTAGAATTATAGCAAGCTCTGTAAGCTGTTATGCTTACACAGAGTGTTCAACATTTATCGAAATACCGAGAAATCCACCACATGAAAAAGTTTAATACAACAGTAATGGGGATCTGAAATGCTTGTCTATGAGCTATTCATATATTTCCACCACAAACTTATGGGTAATCAAGCTTTTATTAGAGAGAAATAAACATCAACTAAATATTTCTGAAGTTGTTGACATAAAATTACCGTAATCCGGTGAATATAATACGCAGTAGTGTACAATACGCACCCCCCACTTAGGGCCTGAAAGTGGTTAAAAAAAGGTTGTTGGGATGTATAATACGCATCAAAAAATTGACCAAACGGTAATCCTGAGTATCAACAAAGCAGTTATAATTTGTATGCACGCTCAACTTCATTGCGGGAATACGCTACCGGAAATAAGAAAGACGCAGTATTTTCTTAGATACGGATTTATTGTAACTAATACATCGCGGTAATATCTTTATTTCATAATCAATGTTTTAAATAGACCTAGTATTAAATATTCTACCGTAAATAAAATCAACTACTTTTAACAATCGTTATATAATTGTTTAGTCATTACAACCCCTGTGTAGTGAAAAACGGACGATGTACAGGTATGGAGATAATTAACAGACCTTATTAAATTCTTAAATGATTCCGATCAAAGTGATCAATTAGAGGCCTGGAACATAATAAAATATGTGCACAAATAGTTGTGTACACTTATAGCCTAAGGGAAGTGTCTGAGATACCCAAGGTGTCAAGTGTTAGGGGTGGGGGAGCACAACAATGGCTCCAATTAACAGAATAGGTTATAGAATTATTTATATTCATAATTATTTGCAATAAATCAATCAGCATTACATGGTACCTCTCTGACTCTTGATATTTTTCAGTATTTATCAGTAACACAATTAACTTACACTGACCTGTCGCTATCTCTGCTGGGTGAATGAGTTATAACATCTTGATGCAAATTTGACAAAAAGATCTTAGTGAGAAAATAAGTTTCCATGCAATATCGCGCGCTCCTTTGTGGGACTTACATCTTTGACTGCTGTTGTATCTGCCACACAGGAAAATGTAATGTCACATGACTGAACAACTTCTGCAGGATTATTTCCCTTGAATGCCCCAGATTTTACAAAATCTCTGCACTAAAAAAAATGAAAAAATTATTAATGAGATCACTGCAATTCTCAAAATAGATATGAAATTTAAACTATGGAATATTTTAAGAATAAACAGCTGACAGCTATAAACTAAAATAAACTGGATGGGTTAAAAATTATTTTTAGAATATATTCAAGTTTCTCATATATCATCCTTCTCAACTCATAGGGAAATTTTTACTTTAATAAATTATATCTACAGAATCTTTTTTTTTTAAATTGTCAGGAAATATCATAATAGTAAAAATTTATATGAAATATTTCATATAAATTTACAAGGAAAAATCAGACAAAAATATGTAATTTATTAATAAGTAGATCTTAAAATCATAAGTAAATTAATTGTGCATACTGTGTTTAAAAATAACTTTCATTATAAAATCTAAGTCATGTGTTAGAGTAATCTATTAGGGGCAAAAAGCAGGAAGATAAGAATAAGTTATGCATGAATTCTAGTCAGAAGTTATGAGCTTGAGAACTGTCACCCTGAGGCAAAAAATCTACATACATATGTACCGGTATTTATATACTTTCAACAGTGGGAACATAATCCTATATTCCTATCCCTCCCCCCCATCTGTAAAGTGGACTCTTCCACTTCCCATCAGCAGCTGACATCATGCAAGTGCAAGGTCAGTATAGCTGAGAGAGCTGATGGCTGCTCAAAATCAATAAGGAGTAAATTTGTAGCCATTTACACAGTCAAACAGTAAGTCTAATTATGTCTTGTTTATTGTCATGGGGTAAACAAAAGTAAGCATGTGAAACATATTGATGGCTGGGCTACACACCAGGAAATTAGGCATGTGTTTTAACACACAATGCCTTGTCATTGTTTGAACTCATGGAGTCTCTCTTTCAACAAAGGTAGGGAAACATTTGTGCTTGTGTCCTCCAAAATGGGAGAAAGGTGAATGAAAATTCAAATGCCTGCCGACTTCACATTGATATCAAATGAGGGATGTGTTAGGGTCATGTGACAGTTATAATAGTGATGAGTGTTCATTTATCTAGTTCAGTAAACACTAGTCTGTATCGCCTGAGAGAGAGAGTGTGAAAGGGGGGATTACAACTACCAAGCCTTTGTTTGATCTGTAAGTACACCTGTTTTATTTTTGTGGCAAGTACTGAAGTACCTATTGAATATGCAATGTACAGTTGTACATCTTTTTCATGGAAACCATATGTTCAAACAATAGTGGCGGGATAGAGCTCCTCAGACCAAAATATTACAGCTCAAAGAGAGAAAGCCAGCCAGAGCTCATTATGTTGCTTACTGTTCAGTACTCCAGTAAATCAGTGCCAAGTTAAGAATCTTGACACTGGCATTGCATGGAAACTGTTACTGCAGCTGTAACCTTACCCAAACAACCATATTGATTTACTGTCAAAAGTCTACCAGGATTCCATCCTTATGTATAATAAAAGCCTACAAAATGAGAACTGTCCCAAGTGAATCAAAATCATTTACAATAATGATGGCTGTCCATTGGCTTTTAATATGCCTGAGGGTAAGGGTATAAACAGGTTTCTAATTTACTACAGCTAACAATAGTTTGGCCAGGGCATGAGATATATAGATATCATCTATGGGAAGATCCTGGGCTAACATCGGTCAAAAGGTGAACAGATACTCTAAAACCGCATTAAATATTTGATGGCAATGTCTCACTCAGATTACCAGTTTATGGGAAGTCACACACCTGTAGATTATCCCGTAGAAGAGACATTGTTTACAATGCATATCACTTTATGGTTATATAAGTAGGTCAATAAGTAGGTAAATGTACTCTTCTCTATCAGCGGTGACAGCAGGAGATGGGCACTCTATTTACCAGAGGTCAAATTTCACTTTGTTGTGTAGTCTGTGTACACTACCGGCAAACAGGAAAATATGTAGCCTCCATGGACAAAGTGTCATGTTCCCTTTGTGTCACTTACCAAATGAACCCTTGATCCCATTTAGAAAAGGGATTTTAAGATGTGTACACATTGCTCCATACTAAGATTAGGATAGTGGCAAAGTTTCCTTCCTCTAGCTTAAGTTCTCCCTTTAAAGTTACATAGGTTTGTTCCGTTAGTTGTGAAAGATGCAGGAAACCGTGCATGAGTACCGTCTAGTACTGATGATAAGATAACTACTGTTTCAATTTTTGAATGGTGTTCCCTCAATTAAAAGGTCAGCATGAAAAAAAAGTTTGAAATATTTTTTCAATGAATGCCTTAAAAAAATTGAGCCAAGCAAATCCACTGAATAGAGTTTAGAGAAAAATCAAACGAAATCTACTTTATTTGTACAACTCAGCAGAACAAAGAAGCTTCCTGTGGTTAACATCTGTTTCAATATCAAACGTCAACAGCTTTATGTCAAAAACCACATGATCTCATGGGTCTCCATCCTCTTAAACAGTCTATAGCTAACAAAATCTAACAAACTGTGTACAACAAATATGAAAGCCTTGTTTTCTTGTGTTATATTTGTTTTAAACTGATTAAGTACATTTTGTTAATACAAATATGAAATATCTTTTTTCTTTTGGTAGATTCAGCAGAACATGAGGATATTCAACCATAAGGGATTGTAGAAAATGTTTCTGCTCTCCCGAGAATGAGAAGATAAAACCCACTCCTAATCCAAGGGGTTAAACAAGGATGGTCTCAGCAAAGTTTCTGGTTTTGTTGGCCATCTACATTCATGGAGGAACCAGCCAGGAGACTTGTCCCTCTGGCTGTAACTGTGATTTTACATATCCTGTGACTGTTAACTGTTCCAGCCGACGGTTGTCATCCATTCCTGCCGATATCCCAGAAAATGCTTCGGTTCTATTACTCAAGGGGAACCATCTCTCGGATCTCGGGGGGCTGCTGCCCCTCCAGAATCTACAAGTGCTGGACGCTAGTGACAATGACATTACAAACACTGACTGTGATATAGGTTCAATGAAAAATCTTCTCAAGTTAAACTTACAGGGCAACAAGTTGAAAACTTCTCCAAACTTACAAAACTCTGTGTTGACTTGGCTGGATATCTCAGGAAACAATATAGAGGGTCTCAATGCCAGTCAGTTTTCACTGTCTAACTTAACATTTCTTAATGTCAGCCACAATCCTTTGAGTGTTGTTTCAGACCAGCTTTTTGAATACCTGACAGACTTGCAGGTACTAGACATAAGCAACACTTCTTCCCCCTGGACAGGTAGCCTTTCGCTCGAAAATTTATCAAGTCTTAGAGAAATCTACCTTCGTAGGAACTTATTTGAACAGTGCTCCAATGATACTTTGTTGCTAAACTCTAGTCATCTAGAAATCATAGATCTCAGTGATAACAAACTCATCTACCTGGAGAATTGTACATTCCGCCAATTGCCAAACCTGAAACAGCTTTACTTGGATGGAAACAATATCAGTGATCTTTCTGAGCAAAGTTTACAGTCATTGCCAATGTTACAAGTGCTTTCACTCAATGGAAATAAAATAGCAACAATTCACCACCCAGTCTTTCAGTCCTTGTCTAGTCTTCGCACGCTGTCACTCAGCAACATGTCACTGTTGTTTTACCTCAGCAAGAAGACGTTCGCTGGTCTCGAGAACCTGAGAGTCTTAGAGCTGAGCAATAACCCTCACCTGTCTTACATCTCGGAGGAACTGGTCAGCAACATGAGACACTTGCAGAGTCTCAACCTGAGTAATAACAACATATCAATTCTTGCCGAGCCTATGTTCCCACCATTAACTTCCCCCCTGAACATTGACATATCCGGCAATAACCTTGTGTGTGATTGTCACATTCACTGGATCAGTGCACTCCTACGAGTCAATGAAACTACCATCACTTTCACAGATCCCCAGAACTTAACCTGCACTCTAAATGGATCCACAGTCTCACACTTACTTATCCTAGAGGACAGTCTTCCTTGCCCAGAATCAAGTGTACAACAAGATCAGTTCAGGGTAGACACTCCTCTTGGATCCTCCACACGGATACATTGTCCCTATGATGGAGACCACCCTCCCAAAATAACCTGGATTACTCCCCGCCATGTTCAGCTGGTATATTACAACAACCATGCGCTGGCCCATTGGAACTATCCCTCTATATCCGATGTTCAAAACAATGGCTCATTCCATGAGGACCACTACTGGCATGAATCGAACAGCTACTATCCAGAATTAGCAGAGAATCCCAACAGAATTGTTGTCCTTCAGGACGGATCTCTTTACATTGACTATGTACTGCGCATTGATTCTGGCCCATATCAGTGTATTGTGGAGACACCACTCAACAAAAGCACATTACAGATTCTGCTACGACTTGACTATCAAGTGTTCGTGGACGTCAAGATATTCAGTTTGTTTGTTGGACTCGGGTGTGCTGCATCATTTTTCATGCTTAACCTGATTTATGTCTTCATTGCTGCAGCAGCGCGGAAATGCATCAGTCAGCGCAGAAGGGAAGCAATTATGCAATTCCTGGAGAGTTTTGACCAATACAAAACAAATAAACTATCATCTCTTCGCGACAACTACAATGGTCAAGTCACACGAATCAGAGAGACATACAATAACCGAATGACCAAGCTTCGTGAAAACTACAATACTCAAATGACCCGATTAAGGGAGGGTGCATCTCATATCAAAGAGGGAACAACACATCGAGTGGACATCATCAAAGACAAATACCAAATCAAACAGCGAAAACTTCGAGAATATAGCTCTCAACAACTCCATCAATTACGTGATGCATATAACACTCAATTACTGAAGGTGCGTGAATATGGATCTCTGCAGCTTGGCAAAGTGCACAAGAAGTACAAACTCAAACAGAAGCACATGATCAAACTGTTGGACACGATGAACATAGACAATTGTCGAACAGTCCTTGAAAGTGAGTGCGTGCGGACCGATTCCATGCTGTTTGAGACAGATGACATTCTTTGCACTCCCGAGTCGAGATCAATCAGCTCAGACGAGTATCTCACAGCTGACTCAAAGAACTCGTCCAATAACGCCAGCATTGAGAATTTGCAGGACCCTGATCCCAGTGAGACGCAACACAATATGGAGAATGGACATATCGTTGTCCATGACTTTGATGAAGAGGATTCACAGATTGGCTTTTCTCCGGCATCCTCAGTTTTTTCCATTGAGGATGTCAATCAGTGTCACTTTACTATTCAACATGGTGCAGAAAACGAGGAGGGAGAGGAGCAAGAGGAGCAAGAGAGTCAGGATATAGTAGCTCAAAGTTCAGTGTAATTGTGTTGATTATTATTGCGTGCAATTGTTATCTCTACAAAAATACTTTGCATCAAAACATGTTTGTGTATATTGATTGTCCTACATGTGATATGTTTGTGTTTAATGGAAGAGACCCAATCTTCACCTGACTCATCAACAGTTATACATGCACTACTCGATATCAATTAATGATACTTAAGCATCACAGAACTTATGTTAATCATTTATTGTTGATCCAATTGTTGACCTACGAGCCTTGCACCTATACTCTGTTTCTAAGCTATTTAATATTCAGATAAGTGCGAGTTGTAGCTATTAAATGTTTTCAAGAGACAATGTGTTCAAAGTACAAGTCTATAAATGGTGGAGTCTATATATCAATCTAGTCTGTTACTTAAGGAGAGTTTGAAAACATCACCTCTTTTGTTGTTTTTTTTGTGAGAAATAAATCTATGTTTACACAAACTTTAGTCTTTTTTAATCAAATAAAAATAAGGTAACGGCTATAAAAAGAAAAATTGTCTTATTATCTTAAATATTTGTCAAAGGGTCACTGTGAAGAATATTGTACTCTCAATATTTTGATAACGAAATCTTGAAATTTAATAAGGAAACATACCGAAATGAAATGGACAATAAATTCTGATGAATTATGATAATGACTTTGGTATTAAACAGTCAATTAGCATAGTAAGGTCACAAGCCTGTCAAGCTCTGCCAATGGAGAGTTTCCAAAATGATGATTACACAGTGGAGGGATTCCATGAATAATAAAGCAGCATTTTATAATTGTTTTTCCATTTACAGAAGGTCTATTTAACAATGTGAATTTAGGAGGACTGGGTGGTCTTGGCCATTTATAGACTATATATAATTTCCTACAAAGAAAAGCTCTATGAAAAAATATAGCAAAATATCCAAATGTAACATATTTAGATTTTTTGTTTACTAAATGATAGTTTATCAAAGGGCCAATTATATCTTAAAATAAAGAAGGTCTGATGGTTACTTTGTTGACCACCCAGCATCCTTAAGTTATAACATTTCATGTTTAGCTAAAAATCAGTAATTGCATAACATTAACCAAATGCAATAGTTTCAGATATATCAGGTATGTAACCCCTTATTTAAAAAAAATCCATAATTCATACAAAAGCAAGGAAAGACAACTTGCATTTCACCAAACACTTTAAATCAAGAGACCTTCATCAAACATTTTTTGTTACTTGAACAGAGAAAAGAACAGTAACTAAACTGACCTTGAGTGCTGTTCTGTTCCACACTGTGACCTCATGACCTGACCTCAGTAGGTTCATGACCATGCCCTGCCCCATGATTCCTAGCCCCAGGAAGCCAATCCTCATAGGGGTGGGTATGATTGAAGGTTTGGCGACTGGTTTGACCTTGAGCAGGGTTTCCTCTATCTGGGTGGAGGCTGATGCATTGCCGGGAGACAGGGAGGCCTGGATGTAGCTGTGGCTGGGTGGGGACATGGGCAGGTTGTGCTCGGGCTGAAACCAACCAACAAATGATAGGTTACATTTGACAACAAATGGAATAATAGTCAAAATATTTGATAAGTGAAAATTACTGTGCTTTGATGTAAATGTCATCAATAGTTTCCTGTTCCACAATCGGTTGTGCTTTTCCTATTTTTTTTTTTATTGAACTGTTGCTATTTTAACAGAAAGTAAAAGTAGGAACAACTATACTTGGAAGTGGGAGTTAAAACATTGCTTACAAGTTTGCAACAAGGTATAGTCTTAAACACTTATCATTAGCTCGGACTTTGAGCATCCATTGTTTTCCCTCTCTATAAATCCTAAATCTGTACAAGTCTAAGCAGAAGTCAGTTTTTTTGGTTCTTTTTGTCCTTGCCTACAGTTCAATAATGTTAAGATGTTTATTCTCTCAGAGGAAGTTGAAGAAAATTAACTTTCTGCATTTTATATTGTACTACCATATATTTATGGATGTGTACTTTCATTGCAAGACAACAAGCAATAATCTTGATTTGGTTTGTCAGCTACAAGTAAGTCTAAATGCCTTGGCTTGAGTCCTAAAGGAATTATTCTCTAGTACATGGCCAAGGTCGGTTTTATTTCTAATTAAACCACATCCGTTGAAATAATTGCTGTCTCTAACACTGGTTATGATACTTTGATAAAACCCAGTATCATATAAAAGATTCTTTGAACCCTTTGAGAGATGCATGTTCCTTCCTAATGAAGGAAAAAAACACATTTTCCCTACAAATCATGAGGTTGAAGGTTAAAAACTACAAGTACAATGTACTGAATGTTTTGACCTTACTAATTATTCACATATAGGGACAGGATCAATTTCTGACATAAGAATTAATTCAAATGGTCTTTTAATGTTATCAAACAAAATCTTCTACTTTCACAAATTGGTGATATAATTTTTTATCTTAATTGTATTCTTCTCCTGATTTGTCTTCAAGTTAAAAACCAATGTTTGATTTATTTCAAACATAGTTTATTGATAGTCAAATAAATTGGGTAACAGGCATAGCCTATGTAAACCCTCTCCAAATGTTTGTCATACCAAAAATGTGATTACCGATGAAAAAACAAAAAACAAAAACAAAATTTGTATTTTATTGCAGTGATATATTTTTGTCAAGAGTCAAAAGTTAGTTGTTTTATTGGTCAATACTTTGGCTGTGATGCATAAGAACTGAAATTACTATTCCAGTGGATCTAATTAAATAACTAAGTTACATATAAAGTCCACAAAAATGAAGTTTGTAATGAAAAACCTCATTGATCTGCTGTCATGATGACACCGATTCATCACATTGCCTAGAAAAAGTATTTAAGTGAATAATACTGCCCACAAGATTGCTCTTAGACTGAGGGAAGTAATTCATACTGAAGCACCAAGAACACAGACTTGGAGACCAGGTTATTGGGGGCTAACAGGCAATAGTAGCTATTTTCAAGGAGACTCATTTTACAATTAGATACAAAGTTACAATTCTATTTGTTCATAATTTCATTTTGTTCAAATACTGCTTCATTTTTGGGCTTATTGGTCCATTTGAATGATTAAGACAAACTTATTGTAAAAATGTTCATGTTTTTTCTAGTTAACCATTTACTATAATGGTTATATTTTCATCACAATTCTTCCATGTTCCATTGAATTTATTTTGACATGGGTTAATTTAGTGTTAATAAAGTGCATTTGTAAAAAGTCATCCTATTTGAAAGCAAAATATTTCACAGCATTGTAAATAATCTGGTGTTTGTTAATCTTGTATTTGTAAATTTTTTTAATTTCAAAAAGAGTTCACTTTTTTACCAATTGGGAATTCAATATTTTTTAGAAATGTCAAAGTAGAACAAATTAGACTTTTTAATTATATTCTTTTGTTGATATATTTCTCTGGTAATATATATTAATTTGAGACAATGTCTACCACTTGTCTGTTTATAACACACATCTAGCACCATATTAGTAAAACTGCAAAAATCTTCTGTACCCATTAAAAATTTAAAATATATTGTGTAGGCATCCAGGACATCCTCCTTTAATATAAATTGAAATAAATAGCAAAATCTTCTATTTGATGGCTTTAAGCAAAACTTAATGAAGTGCACAGATTCAAGAGAAATAGTACAGAAGATGCATTTAACTCTGTTTAGCCAATACTTAAAACTAATGGGAGGGAACTCTATAATAATGTTAAGGTTAATTTTACAGAAGTGGCTTTGATCCTTTGTTCTGGTTCTAAAAATTTAATGTGTTTTGGTTTTCTTTAAAGATGCAGGCATTGATTTGTGTATAAATTTGAATTTGAAAAGATTCTTTTACCCTAGCTGCAGGTCTGCAACTCCCAGTCAGATTCTGATAGACAACTAGAATCTACAGTTTCCTAAATGTTAAAAGTTGGATTTAGGGCTCACACATTTTTTTTGCTAGCATTGGCTGGTATAATCTTATTTCTGAACACATTCTGTTCAAAAGTATTTGATTCCAAAAAATTCTTCAAAATTTTACTACAGATAACGTCACTTCCCTTGCCTATGATTTTCATCACCAGCCCTGTTAAGTGGTTTACAGGTAAAAATGGCCACTCTTGATCTGAATGTGAATTTAAAATACTTCATCTTCTGGGTTGGTTAGCGTGTTTACAAGAAAGTCTTAGGCAAGTAAAGTGACAATATCAGTAGTAAATTGCCTGAAGAATTTAATTGTACATGTTTTATTTTTTTCTGACAGAATTTTTGTGGAAGTAAGCATAATCAGTTTATCTGTACTAAAATATCCGAGGATTTTTTTGGAATCAAATATTTGTACAGAATGTGTTCCAAAATAAGATTAATCAGTCCACTGCTAAAGCAATCTTTTGTGTGCCATAAATTTTAACTTTTTAACACGTACAGAAATGTAGCTTTCAGGTTGTTAACCAAATTTTTTTCAGACCAGGAGCTACAGACCTGCAGCTAGGGTAAAAGAATCTAGTAAATGAAATATGTCATCTACAACTGAAATTTCTGTTGTTCATAATGACTACATATTTATCCTGTTTCCTTACCCTCGGGGATGGCAGCTCTGCTCTAATCTTGGGCTTTAGCTTGTGATCTGGTGAGAGAGTGAGTTTACTGGGAGAACCAGTCACTTTAGCGATGACTTTGGCTTTCTTTGGTTTAGGGTTGTCATCTGAATTAGACATCCTCTTCCTCCTCACTGTATTTTGTGTCTCCATGGACTGTAAAATTCAGAATAACATTTTTTTTTATAAATGACATCATAATATAAAGTTCTTTCTATGACAGTACTTGTTGAACAAAAAAAAAATTATGTTGGTTAATGCAAAGAATTCAAGGACACTTTTTATATAACATGAATTGATGTAACAATGCAGTTTGGATTAGTTATATCACAGACAATATTAACAGGTCAGAATAAAAGCAGGATAATATAATATCAATTATTAATACTGTTATAAAACTTTCTTGATCCAAGATTTAGCCAATAAAGTATCAAATTGCAAATGCAATTCCATCAATTACACATATAGTTTAGAAAAAAAAAGAATTGCTTATGTCATCTTGATGCTTATCCCATATATGCTCAAAAAGCTGATGCAACACTTTTAATCATACATGTCTATTAAAAACATTGACATTTATTTTTGTTTATTTGATGAAATTATTTTTCTTCTTTTCCTCCATTCATGTCTTGGAAAAAAATTCCTGTATACAAAATGTCAACTTCAAAACTAAACATATCAATTTCAATACCTTATTGCCATCTTTTCCTGCATCCGTTTTCTTTCTCTACACAAAACATCAAATGAAAATGCAATACAACATTAAAAGGGAAAGTTTGCATGAGAAAAGTAAATAAAATCCACATAATTTATCACACAACATAAAACTTAGCACTTAAGCAAAATACAGCAAAACCTGAAATATTTTAAACATTTAAAACATCATGCCTGCACATAGCAAACATAAATTGAACAAGAAATGTGTAGAATTGGTCTGGGTTCATTTCTCAGTTATTTTAACTAGTCAAGATAAGGTTGTGCTACTGATAGACATCTGAATAATTCTGTTCTGTAAATGCTGATTATAATGCCTATATTTTAGTAAAGAAAATATCAAGTCCAATTTTGCTTTGTGGCAAAAACTCAAAAAAGGGAGTATACTGGAGACATTTGAAAATTAAAATTTTATGGTCCACCGTTAAAGTAAAAAAAAACCACACCACTTTGGTAGTCTAAATATTATATTCATAAAATTCTTAGATTGTATTGACATTTTTTGTATTTTTCAGACAACTGACTTCATTTTAACAGAAAAGAAAAAATAATACCAGTAAGAAGCATTTTTTTTTTTAGATTTGTTCATTAGTTGAGTTAGTATGTTCTTTAATATTAATTTGTATAATCTGATGAGCTGCAAAGCTTAAAGAAATAAAGAATGAATGAATATGGAGGTATTATAACAATTTCCCAAAGATATTGTTTCACTGCCTTGTCCAAACCAAAATTTCCAAATATTGTGGTTTCATCAATATTCGTTGAATACCAATTTTCGTGGACTTCGTTGTTAAATTCATCCAAGAAATTAAATGTTCATCAAAGTGTAATTTCTACTAACATTTTGTATTGATAAGGTCATTAGCGATGAATTTATATGTCCTTGAAAGTGTGACTTTCACTTTAACCACGAAAATTGATACCCTAGAATATTAATGAAACCACAGTATGAGCAATACACCAATAACAAATTATCTAATATACCTGTGAGCCAAGGGCAAATCCCATTCATAATAAATATTTCACTTAATATATCGTTAGTACTTAAAGATGTAAAAAAAAAATATGAAATATATATAAAGGAATCAAGAAGCTTTGGAGATCAAGAGTAATGTTGCTTGGTCAAATCTTAACAAAAATAAGTGATGTTGATTATGAGTGTCACAGGTAAAACCATATCTAAGGAATACAATATTTTTGGGAAATTAGGTCGATACTTTTTCTTCCTGGCATGGGGGCCCTGCCCTATTCATCACTCTGACCTGTTTAAGTTTTATTTAATGAGACAGTACAGCTGAAAACACATGTGTGAATAACTTCAGATTTACCCATTGTATCATTAGGAAATAAGAAATAACGTTGATTGTAATAGTTGAAATGTATAAAAAACCCTTTCACATACCTAATTAACATAATTATGAGCTTCCGAAAATTTAAGGGTCGTACATACCAGAATAATTTTATATCGTTTATTTGTACCACGTGGACTTTGATTGACAGTAATTGACATGTGCTGAAAACTACAAGATCTTCATCTGACTACGGTCATCATGGTATACCAGGTTAAAAGGGCTCTCTAAATGGAACACACCATCACTTTCTTGATAATTTATTGATGGTTTACCTAATCCGGTTCATTTTAAAATGAACAGACATAAATGTCAAATAACCCCTCAACGGGCCTCATTTACAAAAATGAATTTAGGTTGTAGCAACTCCTATGATAAACACGAAAAATACATGCTTACAAAATAATAATTGTGGTTATTTTAAAAACTTAGAACAATTATTACCTGGGAGAAGTAAAAATGACGTATTTTAAACAACAAACATGTCCAGGAGAATCTTTGCAAGCCCTGCATGTGTTTTGTTTACAGTAAGTACGCATGCGTATTAGTATAGAAGGCTGAACCCCGTAACATGTTGCAATGTAATTATGTATATGTTATACGTAATTATCAATTTTAATGAATTAATAAGATTTATTTAATGGAGAACTTTGTAATTTTCTGAAAGTTTATACATTCATGAGTAGTACAAAAATACTGAACCCGATCGGAAAATTTTTCAAATTCGGTTTTTCGATAAGATGCGCCATACTGTCTCTTTAAGTTTGATATGAAATTTTTCAAAAATTCATGCAAACCTCTAATAAAATCATGAGAGTTTACTATAATATTGCTTACATTTCTGTATAAAAATCATATGAATCTTTTTCAATATACTGAAGTAATTTATCATAACAAATTGGATGCAAATAAATTTATTCTTTTTACTTAAATCGCAAAGACTGTTTCCTCTTTCGATTATTATTAGATGCTGTCATGCATTTTGATCATGTGCTTACGATAAACAGGATATCAATTTCGCATGGTAGAAGTAAAATGAGAACTGTACAAAGGGTAATTATGGGGAAAAAACACCATATGGGTAGATATAAAACCGATTATTTTTTTTTATCATACATGTGTTAAAGTTTATTTCTGTAGATTCAAAATAAACTTCTTGCTAAAACAAGGTGTCTCTGAAATCAGTCCAGGTAGGGCCTACTTGTTTATACACAGCTGAACTCTACGCACATGCTACTCATGCCCGCAGGCTTCGATATTAGATCAGACGTTGACCCATGTGTTATATACAAAGTAAAAAGTAACACAGAGGTGTGAACGATTATCATGATTATGTACACATTGTTCAAGCCATATGGTACGATATATGAGTAATAGTTAAAAATTTAGACTGACCTAAAATCTTGAGGAATAATTACAATGACTATAGATGGACAGTAACATTAGTGGGTAAAAGGAAATCTCCGATGAACTAATTCATACGTTACTTTAGACTTAATCAACAACAAAGACATAAGGTTGCATGTGCTACCATATTCATGCCTCCAGGCTAGGTTACTATCCCCCCATTAACACCAGTTTGTACACATCGCAGGGAAATAATAAACAAATAATCTTAAAATTAATCCTTACTGAATAAAGCGGGTTGAGAATTGCAATGCAAATGCAGACATTTTCTTACGATGTATTAATTTAAGGAATGCATTTATTTTCCCTTTTGTATCAAACTGTAAAAGAAGATAAAAGGTTACCATATCGTTTAAACCATTGATTCATTCAAACTAGCGGTAGATTTTTGACCAATTTTTGGAAGTTGACCTATTTACACTCTTAATTTTTTTTGTTGCTAAAATGGGTTCCTTCGCCCTATAAATGGGATTGACCTAATTTTCGAAAAATACGATAATCAAAACTAGGTTGTTTCAATCTTTTGCATGGAAAAGCATGTATTTAACAGGTTTCAAGTAAAAAACCCATAAGGACATGCAGAAACTAAAACAAAATACATGCACACACCATATTACAGTAAACTGTAACAAACCTTCTTGCCCTTCAGTGGTTCCCTGGTGTAATCCTTCTGTGGACTTCCCGAGGGTTTCCCAGGAAATATCTGGGCCAGTTCCTCATCTATGGATGGTAACTCTTTTGTCTTAAAAGTTTTCTAAAATATAAAATAGTTCACAATTATCCACCTCTCATTTAAATCAGTTTTACTCTTACATACTTCAATACTATTTTTTTTAAACTTTGTTTCTCAGAGATGAAAATAATTCTTATTTGTTATCTATCAAAGTTATATTTACTTCAAGTTATCAAGTTACATTTAAAGTTTTATATAAAGTTACCATTATCACAAGTTTTGATGATAGTTTTAACATGCACTAAATCAAAAGTATTTAACAAATGTGATTCATAAATGTACAACTACAGTACATAATGTGATACTTACAATTACCAGTAACATTTACAGACAGACATGCACTATCATTTGTGATTCAAATATGTAAACATTCTAAATCAACTCTTCCTTTGATTCAGTCATGTTTTCTTACAATGAAAGGTTTTTCTTTGAGCTCATCTTCAATAGCTTCCAAAGCCTCTTTGAAGCCTTTAGGAATTCGTTTTTCCAGCTTGAACTTGTCTCTGTGGTCACTGTAGAGGTAAATGTTTTCTTCTGGAATCCAGGCACTGTCAAAACGCAATTATTCCAGTAAAAGTGAATGAGTTTTTGGCTTTGGTATTAATAGAAAACAAAGTTTCAAATAATATACAAAATAAAAATTTCATATAAAGGTATACGTACAACTCCTTCTTAGTTTTGATTTAGAACAGTAAATGCAATGAATTTAAAATCTTGGGTATTTATCACACCCTTCCTAATTTATATGAACTATGTTGTTTCTAATTGATATGCATCCAAAATTTAAAGGAAGGTGATTAAATTATAAGCAAATTAGAAAAGAGATACACTGTTCATTTTTTTAATTTATGTCTTCCTTCTTTAAAAAAAAGTTCTTTGTTTAACAATTGCTAGAAAGAATATTCCTAATATAGTTCACAAATGATAAGAGAGTTTTCATTTTAAGATGAAATTATGAATAACCATGCCCTTAAAATGTCATATTTGAATACTAGGTATTTATATCGTAATATTAATTTTTTTTCCCCAACTCACTAGTTTTCAGATCCAAAGAAAAATATAAAGTGATGCACTTTCTTGTTGTTTGCAGGTCTTTTAACTTCAGGTTTTGGCTCAATAATCTATAAAAGAAAAAAAATGAAAAGAAAATTAAAACATTAATGCAGAACTAAAAGTAAGGTTTAGAATGAGTTGAAGCATTTAACATAAAAACTGCATTCTTTATTCAATGATTTATTTTAATTAATCTATCCATCATTTCAAATCAAAAATCATTGTTAAAAAAATTCAGCATCATGTGCCTAAGAAAAACTAATATAAAATCAATATGACTATTCGTTATCTTATATATCAATATTGCAATAGAATTCAACAGAACTAAAACTTGAAAAATTTACTGCTTTGACAATCTCCAACTCCACGCAGTGACAAATTCTATTTTCAACATTGTTTTCAAAATGTAAATTAATAACTATACAATGATTCATTATTCCTTTCATAAAATTCAATTATCTTATTTTCTAAAATTTATTTTAGACTCTAAAGAGTCTTATTGTAATATGTGAATTATTGTAAACTGAAGGACTTTATTGCCCAAGGTTGTATTTCTGAATAAATAATAATAGGTATTATAAATCAGAAGTGAACATCCAATATTTTTTGTTTCATATTGAAATGTGTATAGCCATAAACTAGAAACATGTTATAATTTACAATAAATAATATGTGAAACAAGCTTTACATAACCAACAATCAACAAATAATTTGTATTCTTAACAAAAATATCAACCTTATCCATATTACACAGCGCAACAAGAAATCTTTGTTTTAAATTATTTGCAAACTATTGGTGGTACGGTATATGTAGTTTCTATTGCCACACCATAACTCGAATTATCTCCCTTTGTGCAGTCTCGACCATACCGGCAATCGTTTTGGTGTAGTAACCGAAATGAAAATCATAAAACAATGTATTGAACATCAGGTTCTTAACTAAAGCTTGCAATCATGCATCTTTCAAATACTAAGCAAATAACACATTGTTTGAAAAAAATGGGCAGGTAACTCGGATTATCACCGAAACAAATGCTGGTGGAAGAGTCGCTGTTCATGCTTACCTTTCCTGGCCATGCAGGGAATCCTTTCATCTTCGCCCTAAAATTATAATAACATGATTCAAATACAATCTTTTCTAGTTTACAATTGCATCATAAAAACAAGAACTTTGCTTATATCGACACTTTTCTTACCACACCAAATCGTGGATTTCAAACCCAGTCGCCATGATTGTAGGAATTATGGGAAGGAGTAAAATTCTAAATGGCGTGGGTAGAACTTTAATTGGTCGAACTGAAGATATCCGGAAAATATTAAGCAAACCTATTTTTTATTAGAATAAACATGTAATATGTTAAATATGTAACATACTTTTAAATAAGTTCATTTGCGTATATTTACTATAATATTATAGCAATATAATTTGGTTATAGGCTTCTATAATATTACACAAAAAAATCTCAACATTTGCGATATTTTTTAATCATTTAATTATTATTTAAATAACTACAAAAAGGAACCGCTCCTTTAACTTTTTATAGATTTATATATAGTTTTAATTTCTTTTATTGTTATCAGCCCCCCCCCCTTCCAAACGAATTTATTCTTTTTTTGCTGATTCTGAAAACCCCCCAGGAACGTTCAATAAAATCATTCAGAGACTTCCTAAACAATCATTGATTAACATTACCACACTACAGACAATTTATTGTTTGGTTTCTTTTTTAATATATGCAAAATGAATAAAAATAAAATGTTTTGGATATGGTGTCTATAATTTAATATTTTCTGAACTTACTATAACCGTGCATATAAATTAATTAATCCTTTAGATATTTGCAAACAATACAAATCTTACAATTACGAACAGTTCAACATTTTCATTAATGTTTAATTATAACCAATATGAAAAACATTGCGTTTTACTAAATTTATAATTTCGCGCCTGACCAAACCCAGGAATATTACTTTCGGAACTTTCCGGTGCTATTCAAACGAAGCGAATTACGGAAAGGTCCGAGGAAGTGCGATGTTGACTCTTTACTTCTTCAAACATTACTCCGATGTGATAAGAATATCCATATTATTTCACTTGATTTAATTTTATCGGATCAAATAACGGTAATTAGGTTGTCTGTTATTTAATATTTTGTTTAAGTTGTGAGAATATAAACTATTACTTGTTAATCACGCCATTTATGTGTCAAGATTGTGCTGCAAAAGAGAATGTTGACGTCGCGGAAGAATTTGCCTTATATTTCCGAACATCTGTAAATAGGGTAATAATGGAGGAAAACTGCTGAATACTCCAGAAATTATATTTATCTTTGTGAAAATTCTCAATTCTTGTTTGTACGAATGACTGATGGAACTTCCAATGTTCGAAGCGAAACTTGTTCATGCAGAAAATCGACTTTGAACAGTATTTGTGTTGTGAAACGTACATGGAACTTGTGTCAAAATGTAAACGAAATAGACATATTGGGACCACTTCATCGTGGAATGACATGAAGTCACTAACATTTTCTCTATATTCCTAAGATTTTACTTTGGGAACAGTCTTATAAATTTATATAATAATGGACGCAAGAAACAGGTACGTTAGTAAATAAAGAATGTCCACAAATGCACTACATCCATATAAGGAGTGTTGAACTATAATGACACCGAGTTCCAAGTTAGTCTTTGGCCTTGTTCTGATATGGTCAACTAAAGACCAAAATGGTTTTATTAAAATTATCAGAATGAAAATGCATAATTCTGATGAAATCCTTAACACTTGCAGAAACCCTCCTTTGCATGTGTTTAGAGTAAATGAGGACATCCCATAGTCCATTATTCAATGCCTTTTTATATCCAAGACAACCCATATGTATATGATAGAATGTAATATCCCTATGAGAATGGATTTGACTTGGTTGAAGTCGTGGTTACAATTTGATAATCTGTGAAATTTGCCATAAATTTTTTAGGATGCATACTGAAATGAAATAAGGCATTCAACAAGTTGAACATAAAAGCTATTTCATATTTGATAATTTGAAATAGAATGAACATTGAGCATCCTCATGAAATTATTACATGAATATATTGTACTTATCAATTCACTGTTAAAACTCTGTACCAGCAATCGAGTGGCATTTTTAGTACCACATTCAAGGTTTCAATTCAAACAACAACATTTTGAAGTTTATGAAGTATATATTATAAATGATGTAAATATGTATGCATTAGGAAATACAAAAAGTTCAGAATTTATTTATTGGTATCTATGGCTGGGCAAGATACATGGGTGTCATTTTGAAATGATCATCTTTCACATAAGACTTGTAAATGACGTAGTACTTAAGACCAAAAAGACCAATAGATTGTATGGAGTAATAGAAACTTGTTCAAAGCACTTAAGTATCCACTATAACTTATTTTCTGTTCATCATGGCATTCATAATAGTCTTGAAACACATCTTGAGGGTCGCTATTTTTGTGTTCCTGCTTCTCAATAAATGCATTATATATATCTATTCCATCTTATTGGATCTTTCATTAAAAAAATTATCCATCAAGTTATATGGTGTTTTTAGCCCCTAAGTTCTGTCAATAGGATAAAAACACAGCTTTTATGACAAAAAAATATCCCATCACAAATCGTAGAGTATTCAGCTTTACCTTTACTTCAGGTGTACTATGTTGGTATAAGTAGGTTGTTTTCTTCTATAATTACAGTATGGTATGAAATCGTTCCACTCTATTAGTTATTGATGTTATAAAATTGTTACCCCATAGTTTAGTATAATACATGGGTATTATTGGGTAAGCACATTGATACCTTATTAGGTTTGAAATGATTAACACAGTATAAGTAAAGTTACTCTTTTTTGAAAAGTGATATATATTTTTGAAATTTATGTGATGATCCATGCAGATCCTTATTTGATTCTGCACATATGGATCTTTGTTTTTAACTCATTCTTAGAACAAGTATGGTTGGTGGTTTCCAAATTGTTTGGTTGCTACCAAATATTATGGGTATATCATCAACTCAATTTGCTTCACATTCTTGGACTTCAAAATTAGATTTTGTGTACATTATCTATCAATATAGTTGTTTTCTCTGTTTCCTGTGGTTTGAATAAGCGTGTGTTGAACTTAAGTGAAAACTTTTTCATGAGTGATGTTCAGGTCAGCCTCTCTAGAATAAATTTCACACTCATTCTATTTAAAGCAGATTTCTAACTGTTGTTTAATTCGGAGAGAGAATAACGACCATTCATTTCTACATGAGTTCAAAAAGGGTTCTTAAATCTGAACTTGTTTTCCTAATTTCTACATTTTATTGACTGTCCTGCATCTACATAGGTTTTACAGATGTGGTGGCGTAGTCTTGCCTTGTGTGTACATGTATGTATCCCTCATTGTATTGGTTTAGTTGATTATTTGTTCATGTGTTTTTTTTGTGATGCAGTTATAGTGTGTGTTTTTCTTCTGTTCAGTTTTGCACTATAGACACATACCTTTTGCACTAAAGTTTTATAAGAAAAGCAAATTCTATCAGAATCAGATGTACATCAGGGCAGCTAGTACATTCTGAAAAATGTACGAAATTCAAGCATGCACAATGTCAAGG
Organism: Magallana gigas; assembly: GCF_963853765.1. Taxonomy (NCBI): domain Eukaryota; kingdom Metazoa; phylum Mollusca; class Bivalvia; order Ostreida; family Ostreidae; genus Magallana; species Magallana gigas. The sequence continues at coordinate 47,983,071 of NC_088854.1, forward strand.
CTTTTGCATTTGTTCTACCAGTACTGTGCAAATTTAAATGTCTGTGTTCAGTGCAAAACAGAATGGAAGTTTCTACATATTTTAAAAATGTAGACTGTTTATGAATTTTTTCTTTGTTGAAATTAGTGTACTCTTGTTAATAAGATTAATGCAAACATAATAGGTAAAATAACCACTGAAGCCACGAAAATGTGTCAATCTTTAGGTTGCTTTGATAAGACACTATTGGGAGATGTACTCTTAGAGGTCAAACTGTTACATCTATATCCAATCTCCAAATAACAAATATATAATGATGTCTTTTGGCTCAATCATTATCAGAAGTTGAAATGGTAAATATACACAACCTGCAACCTTTATTAACTTTAAAATTTGCTGTAACAATAATCTTTCAGAGGTATTTGGGTGTAACCAGTTACAGGTAAAGCCATATAACTGTAGTGAAAATCTAGAAATCAAGATCATCCTAGACTAAATAATGGGAGCTTAGTCTCCAATGTCTGATCTAAAAGACCTCCAGCTATTAATTCTAATTAATGCTCACTGACTCTATCTCATTCTTCTAAGGTATATACAGTAAAAGAGTTATTATGTACATTTATATATTTTCCTTAAAAAATTCTTAAATCTCTTCATATCTTAAGAATTCAGTGTATATCAGAATTGTTTATCATTTCTATTGGTAACACACCATTCTCAAAGACATCCATATATGGCCAATCATACATGTATTGCTTTCTAAAGTGTATTGGGCACAGCAGTGCGATAGAATCATAGTATCCTATCAATTTTAAATGTATTTGACCCTAATCCTTAAAACATGAAACATGCATAATACAATCGTGCTCAAATGTGATATTCCAAAAGATGTGAAAAATCAAAGGTTTCTTGAATAGTGTGTTGTTTACTGCATTTTCCTGTGTTTGACCTTATGAATGTTTAATCATGCATCAAGTGATGGCTATGAATCTCGTGGTCTGGCCAAACATGTTCGATTTTCTTGCGCCGATATTTTATCACGTACAAAAGTTGAAATGGTTAGATTGATTAACATTTGCCCTGTCTCGTTTTACAAAAAACTACCGATGATTTATTATATTCTCTTACAGATATAGTTTGAATGGTGATTTCAACCTCTATTTTACTGTGTAATGAAATGAAAATTGTTTGGATGAAAATTATGGTGGTTGGAATATTAATATGTCATAATTAATTGACACTATTAAGTACATCTAGTTATTCTTTGTGTTAGTAGAGTGCTAAACTGTTACATTGAAATGATCCTGGATCCTTGCCAAAAGTTAGATTTTTTCAATGTAGGAAACTTGCTAAAAAATTTGTAGTACTGTACCAAGTACCCTCTGTAGTTTGTTTATATTCTATGCTAGAGGACCTGATAAGTACATAGACTGGTAAATTCCAATAATTAAGGTTTAACTACGCTATCTTGCTCAACAATGAACAGAAGAGACTATTTTTCAGAGGGAGCTTTCTCCTTCAGTTTATGAAGTTAACAAAGGTTGAGTGCAGAACTACTTATTCTAAACATATGTTATATAGTCAACAACTGTACATATTGTATAGTGCATTACATTGACCTGCCCCAACTGTTGCATCCAGGTTTTCAGTGAAACTCTAGCTCTGTACCAGTGACGGTATTTTGTTTGTCCCAAATTTTAAACAGCGTACAAACAGTAAACAATCAAAAGATGAAAGTTTTGGTTAAAAATGACTCCAAAATTTCCTTTATTGTGGGGTCTCTTAGAAATAGCGGTTTTGCTCCTGGCAAAATTAGGTCAGTCCTTTGACTGTATATAAAAGGTGATAAATGAACACAGGTAACTATAAAGGTCTTTGTTTCTATTCTGTAACCATTTGCGGTGTAACTACACACATGTACTATAAGTGTCAGAGTAACCCCGACTCCTATATGTGTACCCATCTTAATGTGGATATTAAAGGTCCTGTTTGTGCTGAAGAATATGAAACATAAAACACATGTTAAAGCTAGCTATTAATATGAATTTACTGTGAACCGAAAACCATTTAGTAACAACTCCAGTCTTTGGCTGCACAAAGATTCGAAAATAGCACTAGTTTTTACGTAATTTATTCTGGTGTGTTGTGGCATACACTAAGAAGTGCTGATACATAGTCTGGTTGGATTAGATCAGATCCGAGATGTGCTTCTGCTGTTACCAGTCAGTGACTTTCATGACAAAGATGATTTTCATCATCATCACCCTAAATACTGCATGTTAATGGTCAACCACTGAAGCCAGATTGATGGATCCTGCTCAGACTTTGATGCAGTGTGTCTTGCAATTGGGATCTGGGACAGACTTGGTGTTAATTTGCGGTGCCCATGCTGCATTTATCAGTGCCACTACTGTTTCCTTGAATGGCCTTTTTTCTTCAGCTCTGAAGTGAAAAGTTTGCACTATAAGAAAAGAAATGCTTAATATTCAAATGTTTTCAAGTAGGAGAAACATATTTTTGTTTATGTTCTCTTGAGATTTCTCACCATAATTTCTTAGCCGGCATAGGTAGGTTTAACAGGTAGATAGTAGGTTTACTTTATACCTGGCACATGATATATTGATCTTCATTATCTTTTAGGGAGTAGATGGTGGAAAATGAATGGCTTTTATGTTGTAATGATACTCCTTGGTGTCTTTGGTAAAGACTGGGAAGGATCAATTTTTCAATCAGATTTCAGAGTCAGATTCTTGCAGAATCTCATCATTATGGTTTTTGTGTTAGCGTTACAGACAGTGAATCTGCATAAACAATGCACAAGCATTGCAGTCAGTGGTGCACTTATAAACAGGATTTCTAATTTTATATTAAATATTAATTTTCCTATGACATATACAAGTTTAAGCAATTAAGATCTGCTGTAGATTAATTATGAATTCTCTGTGAGTTACCAAGGTTTCAAAACCTATTTGAGTGGAGATGATTTATTTTGATAATAGATTTGTTTGTGTTTTATGGCTTGTGAAATCCAAAATGCTTAGTTGTATCATCATTTACTATTAAGGAGTCTTGTTTTTGAATTATTACCAAGTGATTTTATGAGTCATATGTCGACTTTTTCTTAGGCTGTTTAGAAAGCCCCTTAATATTTTTTGATATAAATAACTGTACTTTATTGCATATTACCTTAAGCCTACAATTAACCTCGAAACCAATAATAGGTAGCACACCCCAGTAAGTTTAGAAACTATATGGCTTAAGAATTGCTGTAGTTTGTATTGATAATGATGTACACTCTATATATAACTATTTATTATAAGTATGTATCTAAAAATAAAATATGAAAAGGAACAATGGATGGCCTTATTTTGATGAGTAAGGATGAGTACTTGTACTACTACTACATGTATTTAAGTTCAAGAAAACTAGTTCTTTTGAGAACTGTAAACAGTAAAGTTTATAAAAGAAGGTAATTTCAAGTGAAGTTTGAAGTGAGTTATCATTTTAATGGGAGCTACTCTACACAGTTTTGTTGTGAAGTGGAGAATGTTTTTTTTTTACTGTCAGTGTAGGTATACGTCCTTGAACTTGAGTTTGTGGGTGGTGTAGCGTGTGTGTGCAGAGTCTGGCTGCACTGTGTGGTTCAGTGACTGGTCAATACTCGGCTCTACCTACAAATACATTGATTGATGGCATTTCAAAGTGAAGATAACAAAAGAAAGGATATTTATTCATTGAATAATCTGAATAATGAAGTGCATGTTCTGTTGGTATAGCGCTGGCTTGAAGACAGCTGATGTGTAGCAGTGCAGGAATATCTCTCATATATTATCTGTTTACACTCGCTAAGCGGCACTGTTCATAAATCATCATGTCTACAGTCTATGTGTCATAAGACATTGGAATATTCATACCTACATTCAAATGAACAAGACATTATGATCATCGTTTGTGCATTTTTAACAGTGTCAACACACTCTGTGATAAATTTATCCACGTAAATAGTGAATTACCTGTATGGAGGATGGTTAGGAAAAATCCTCTTATTCCCGATTCAGTATCATTTTCTGGTTTAGTTCTATTTAATGATGGATTTATATATTCAGTGATCATTTATAGAATTGGCCTATGGATGACTGCATAGTGTATTTACGTGCGTGTGTCAGAATTCTTGCTTTGAATTGTGTATATGGTTAGGTACCGTACATTAGATACATCAGATCCAATGTTTATTTAACTAATTTGATTGATATAGAGGAGTGTTTATTAGTATCAATTGTGTATATTGACTAGAAATTGAATTTAAATTGCAGCATGGAGAAGAAAAAAGAGCAAGCACGTAGAGAGAGGGAGATACAAGCTCGGATGTTTAAGGAGGAGCAGAGGAAAAATGTCTTTCCGACAAATACGGGCCTTTTCTCAGAGCCAGTGAAAAAGGTACCAGATTCTTATCAGCCTAACAGCTCTATCTGTGTAAAAGCAGTTTCAGGTGGAGAAGTAAGATAAAAGTAGATTGAGCTGGTAGATTAGAATTAGTTATGTAAGTGTGAGCACTTAATCAGAAGCTCGGTGAAGAGGGCCTGCATGGAGTCCAAACAATCCCCATATTACATGCAGCAATTCAGGTGTCTCTGTGTATGTCTGTGATCAAATAAAACAGCAAGGCATGAAGACAGACACAAGTATAATGAATAATTGATGTGCCCCTGCTTTCTTCTACTGATCTTTTAACATTAAATCTCACTGGGCTATTTAAAAATTGTTAATTTGTTATCCTTAATCACAGTGACTCCAAAGCCTTTACGGCCAATGTGCAAGGTATTGGCAGATTGTTTACCTTTTAAGCCGCGTTAGGAGACTGTGAGAGAGGGAGCCGGTGTACACCTGTATTGTCACTGCTTGATTGATTGCCAGTTTGGTAATAGATTATTTAAGAATCTCTTCCTTATACACGAGCAGTTCTTGTGGAACGTTTCCAATTTTAATGTCACTTGTAGTATTAAGTATTCGTATGCGTACCATTGAATGGCTTTCGACATTCACACTATGGTGTTGGTTTACTTCTCTAAAGCAGAGAGAGAGCTATTTCTGTGTTGGTAAACATGGGGGCTGAAGATAAAAATACCAAATATAGCAGGTAGTGAGTTTATAGAACAGGTACACCTCTTCAGATTATCATGGTCGAAATATTGTATTATTTATGACATCAGGAATGAAATTGACCCACTTTTAAATATAGCAATTATTTACATATAACGGTTTATAAACACTGTAATTTGATTTCGAATTATTTTTATCTTTATATCATATAAAAGTCAGATTTCATTGCAATAAAAGAGGTGGGGTGAATAATGTACTCTAATGGGAAATTTAATCAAGTGAATGATCGTTTGGTTAGTTACAGACAATGCAAACAGGATATTTTTAGCAAGTAAAGTTTAGAAAAATCAATAAAATTTCCTGAATTCTTGACAATAATTTTATGGCAGATTTATCATTAAAAAAGGATGCCCGCGAGATACGAAACTGCTGGGGCTGTTAGAAATGTGACATTCATCACAGCTTGTGTCTCGGTGTTTACCCTCAACTTATCATAGTACTCACTTCCAATGGCGTAGTGTTGTGTATCCTGATACCCAACACTAACACTGGAAGGCCCATTCATCTGTGGGTGTAACACTTCAACTGGAAATTCCAGATCATTATTGATAATGCAACAAATTAAATGATAATCACTGGAATGCCAGTTTGAATAATCAATCTTATTTATTGAGCTGTAAAATGATCACTAAAATCTCAACAAGATTGAATTTTACTTTATAACTGGGAAATATTTTTTAAGTCTGTCTGCCATGATGTTAAGATTAAGTATTTGAACCTCTTTGTAGACTACCATTGACCCAATAGCCAAGAGGGTGCAAGACACCTTGGGGAAGTGTAGGCCGGAATATTCTGATGCTATTGGGATTACCCATCAACCTGCCACACCCTTACCAAAGGACAAAAGGATGCCCTTTCATAATGTTGACACAAAAAGACCAGATCATAGAACTCAATATCCAAAACCTAAACCAGAGACTACAGACGGAGCCAAAAGACCTGTAGAAGAGAAATCGAACCCCAAAAATCACTCAAAATCATATTCTTACAAAGGTTACCTTGAGAAACAGCGTAACACTGCATCGCATGATCAAATCTCCACCTCAGACAAGAAATTACATCCACCTGCTCCATCGTCCACTTTGTCCAGTGGCCACAAACAAGATCATCAAAACCAAAATCACCAAGGAAAGAAGGAAACCCTGTCCCCTAGCCCTGTCAAAAGGGAACAGGTCACGCCAGTGAAGAATGGCCCAGTCAATGGATGCAGCAGTGAGGAGAAGGGAAAAATCAGCACCAACAAGATTAAAGTCCAGCCCACAAATGGCCTACTGAAACCCAAAAATGCCAATCTTCCACGTCTCCATATTAAAAAGGTAATTTTATATAAATGGTGTAAAACCACTACAGGCATGTGATTCTCTTCTTTATAGTTTTATCTCACTCATAATGATCTTGACAACCGCAAGATATGTACAGCTCTGCACCCCTCCCCTTCCCTCTCCCATATCTGATGGTATGCAAGGATCCCTACCAACAACAGAATCTATATACACTAGTACATGTATACAAAATTGTTCTTTACCAAAAATCTGAACATCTTCTAAATGTATCTGGAAAACCTTCTGGTGAATATGCTTTTGACATACTTGGCTAATGAATTCTCTTTAGTAAGAGTCTTTACACATTAGAAAATCAACTACCAGTATTTTTTCAAACTACGTGAATGTTAGAGGTGGTAAATAGGTTTAATGGGTAGTTTTGGTATTGAAATAGGTTACCCTAAAAAATAGGTTAATGCATAACTATATAAAACACAACCAGTATTTACCGGTGTGTTTACCCCAGGTAATAAAAATAACATACAGAACATAACCAGTATGTTTACTGTTTTAACCCAGGTGATATTTTAGGCTAATGCATAAAACATATAAACACAATCAGTATTTACTGGGGTGTTTTGTTGACCATGCAAGAAGGTTTATCTTATGTAAATACGTACATACTATGAATTGATTGGTGTTTATTTTTACCATAACTTTATATTGGTATTCCTCACAGTAATTTTGGGCAAAAGTTGAAAATGTAAAAGAACTGTTTACTTCTATCATTAAAATGGTCAACCTTGCAGTATTTTCCCTCTTTTTGTACTTTTAGGAGACAGATCATAGTGTTGAAGAAATTCTGAAGGTATGCTGATATTTACGTGTATCAATTTGTTATCTATACTGAAAAGCTATAAAAAAATTAATTTAAAAAGAATCTACTGGTATATCACAGACACCTGATGTTATATATTTTTCTCATAATAATTTAAATGCCCTATATCTAATAATTTTTATTTTGAGAAAAATATATAACGTCAGGTGCCTGTGCGGTAACTAATTACAATGTATATAAGATAATATTTGTTTAATTTACATTGTAAACCAGACTAAACGTTTTTAAATAGTTCTATAAAATTGCAATCCAGAGAGCAAATATGACTTTATATTTTGAATGGTTTTGCAGGAAATGACCCAGTGGCATCAGCCTCATACAGCAATACAGACACCTCACAAAGACGAAATGAAGTTTCCATTTCCATCCAGTCCACCCACCAATGGCACAGTTAAGGTACATGGCACACTTAAGGTACATGGCACACTTAAGGTACATGGCACACTTAAGGTACCTCAATGTGGCAACCAGCAATTTAGTGTAGGGATGAGATTAGAAGATCAGTGTCACACAAAAATCTCTAAAATTCATGTATTTTAGGGAAGAAGGGTGAAGAGTCCCACTAGTTTATGGAAAATTTTAACAGGACTTCATATAAATAGCAATCAAAATATGTTTTATATAAATATAAATTTTAAGAAAGGGTAAAGAGTCACAAAAGTTTATGGCATCCACAGGGTTGTCTCTAAGACCCGGGAGGCGGGGAATTCCCCCGCCTTTAATGCCTTAATTACCTGGCTATTATTGCATTTCAATCACAATGTAGCTATAAGCAAGACCTCCAGACCCCCTGCTACTTGTTCATTTCCTCTTTCTACTTCAATTTTTAGAGACAACCCTGATCATCCAGCATCTAGTGGTTGCATATTTTAAGAAGGAAGGCACATAATTGGCAATTAAAGTGTGTCTGTTTATGAATAAATTATAAGAAAAATAGAATATAGTTTAAAAATATTAAGTACTAATATTAAATTTGGATCAACATTTGCTACTTTTAATAAAAAATTATGTAAATTTTTTTTTAGGCATATACCTATTAAACTTTTGCTCACGTTCTATATTACTTTCTTAATTAATGTCAAATATTCCTATATTGGTTTATGTTTTGACATTAAGTTCAGTTTAAAACCTTGACAAAATATAAATATTATATAATATGCTAAAGAGATGAAGACAGACTGTGTGGATGCGAGGTTAATAATGTTTTTTTGTTATTGATTGCCTGGTTGAAAAAAGGCATGTTGTAGCGTGGAATGAAGTTGTTAGGAAGTAACAGATGTAGTGGTTATTGCACGGAACAAAAGGGGATTACAATGGAATATGATAAAAAAAAAAAAGGCGACAAAAATGAAACTAAATATTATAGAAAAGTGAAAATGAATATCAACTCAGATAAAAATATCCTATCAAATGAAGGATACATGGTTCCCTAGAGTAAATGAATCATTATAAATAAATAGATCTTATAATATTGATTGAGGAATTCAATCTAATTTTAATGATTATAGAATTTACAGGTATGTTTAAATCTTGCTAGACTGCCTATACTAATTGCTTTTCAATTTTCTTTCCAGAAGGAAAGCAATGCATCTGAACTCCAAACCAAAAGTAAGTATTATAAATATCTTCAGAAGTTGGGTGTTGATTTAAGGAATAAATTTAATAGCTACTGATTTTTTTAAAAATATAAGCTAGGTTCTGGCAGGAAATGCCCTATTAGCAGCACAGAGGTTTGTGGAAAAAGATCATTATTACAAGTGTGGGATGGTGAAATTCCACCGAAGGAACAAGATTCATGGCCTAGGACAAGGCTTTGCTGAGTCCTAGACCCTGATCTTGGCACCAAGGTGGAATTTCACTTTCCCACATAAGTATATAATGAATGATAATTGCATTATTTTACATTAGGAAACAGTCTGACAACTTCTGTGATGACATGTTAAGAAATTTACTTTAGGCTTATTGCTCTACTATGTATAAAGCAAGTCAAAGTGAGGTTATATGACAATTTTGTCAATGAAAATATGATAAATTGAATTTAGTTAAGTGAAACAATTACTACATGGAGTAGCACATTCCAACATTGATCATTTCCTTATAGCAGTGATGTGTGTTTGTGTGTTACTGTTGCATTGTAATACACAGTGTAAGACAGAAAAATCTCAAGCTGCTGTCTACAGTAACATTGGACAAACCGATCTTACACCGATGATATGTGAGAAAAACTATTCAACCTAGTTTTTAAAACTATTTTAAAATTTGGTAGCTGTGGAATAGATTTTTTATAATAGTTTCATTTAACCAAATGCTCTGTCTACACAGAGCATTGAGGAGCCTCGTAAAGAGTGTAGAAAGCATTTGTAAACAACAGAGGGCACTTCGCTGTCTCTATTTTGGTCCTCTTGAAATATCGATTTTTGCTACTATGAGATTATTATTGATATCAATAAACTGACCATGAATAGGGATACAAAAATAGAAATAAGTTTACAAGTAAATATATCGGTATTTTACCTTGGTAGGGAATACCGATACTACATTTGCTTTTGCCTCAGACAATAATTTTGGCATCCATGTACTAACCATTTTCCTTTAACCTGTATTATTGGCTAACACTCTTAAACTTATTTTATAGCTTCTAGCTATATCTTTTAGACATGCAACTTATTAATGTTCAAAAACTTTACCAGAATTCTGGTAAACCAGGTTTTGACATTACAAAAGCTTTCATAGACTTTAATTACTGGTAATGGACTCTCTGTGCAAAGCTCGACTAGCATACACTAAGCTTCTGGTTGAATAAGATTATCCCCCTAATTTAATCCTCTATCGAAAAGTAAAGAATATGATATGAATTGGGCTATCAAATAACAAGATATTGTATTACATTTTAAGGTTATGTATTTTAAGGTGCAAGTCATTCTGACATCATGGACATAGGATAAAAAGTTTATACATGTTTAAAATACCAGTTGATCTTCAACACAATCAAATTGGGCTTTTCAAACAGAAATTGATTTTATATCTGCTTTAAAGAAACTCCATCTTTATTCACTTCAGAGTCAAATTTGTAATAGAAAGCTCCATTTTCCTGATTCATTCATCTTTTCCTATAAATTTTCTTGCTTTTTTTTTACCTTCACCGACTATTATAAAATTATAAATCAGAAGAACGACATGCTGATTTTTCATTTGATTTATTAGTTTTTACAAAAACTGCAATGCTTTTCAATTATGCATTAGAAAAAGAGGGAAAATTTAATGATTCTGTAAAGGAAAAAAATAATTGATTTACATAACAAATGAATGGCTGATAATTAAAATTTATTATTGAAAACATGTTTCATATTTATTAAGAAAATTGATTTTTGTTTTGTTTTGCGGGAAAAAAGGCCAGATTAGCATTGGTTTAACTAACATGTAAAATGCATTGATTTCTACCCAGTAAAAATGCAATCATCTGGTGGAGAATATGCCATCAGATGATGTATTTTGTGTCACAGAAAATCAATAGTCTCGGTTAAAAATCTAAGGTGAATTATTTATTGATGAATGTAACATTTCCGGTCTTGTAAGATGGTAACCCATTCCATTTGAAGGAAGTGTTTGATCTCCGAAAATTGAATACCAAAATCACGGTGCCAGCCAATTCTGCGGACTCGTTACTAATGAGATTAGTTCCTTCATTTGCATAAACCCTGTATGTGAGAGTGACATTGAACCCAGACAGATGTAGTGTGCGATAAGTTCTGCATTCACCAGTCCTACATAACGACTTATTAAGATGTTGCTGTCGATGTTCATATTTGTTAACTGCTTGTTTTTTACTTGCAGGAAATCCCGATGTAGAGGAAGATAGGACTTCTCCAGCTAGAAATCTATCACATCTGCGGTAAAGATCTCTATTCTTCTGCGCTAGTCCTGTCATTGTTCTGTAATCAATATGAGTGCTAATGTTTAAGTGTTAAGCCACAAACATTTTTCACCACCAAAATCAAAATGTGACATACTGTGGAGTCATCATGGTTCATCCATAGATGGTTATCAATAAATTACCTTGCCACAGATTTGGCATATATGTCTTTAAGCATTAATGCTTAGAAGCTTGTTTTCATACTTTGAAATTACCCTCTAAATTCTGTCCCCAGAAATCTGTAATTTTTAGGCTCCCCAATTACTCTGACCCCCAGGAAACAAAATATCTGCGGAATAATGTTTTTGAAAGTAAAGATACAAAACATATTGCAAATCAAGAGGGATATTTTAAGCAGCAAAAACAACTAATTGAATTGAAAATAAAACAATCAAGCTACTTAATTTGGAGATTTTTTGGTTTGACAATTTATGAAGCCAATTTTATTTTGCTTGTACTTATCTAAACCTTCTTTGGTGTTCTTGTTTTGATAGATACCCCTTACTTGCAAATATACAACTTCTAAAAAATGTCCTTGAAAGATTCATGATTCCCTGTAAAAAAAATTTTTAATATTAAATATTCAATTCATTTACATTTCTAAAAAATGACAGTTAAAGTTACTGATAAAAATCATGATGTTATTTACTGACATTCCACTTAAAGGTTCTAGTGCGATTTTTATGATAACTAAACTTATTAAAAAGGGCATGTTTGCTGTTAACATTGTTTATCATCAAAGAGATATTTTTTCATTGTTAGATGAATTAAAATGGATGCTGTTACATCTCATCTTGCGACTGGTGTCTCTTGGCAGTCATTTAGAGTTTTCAGGATCCTTACGTTTAAAATTTTCTTTATTATGCTGCCAACAGTTTAAAAATCTGCATCATCACATGGCAGACATTTTCCTTCATCTGAAACAAAAGTTCCTGCAAAGCATGTTTGTTTTCACTTAATATCATATAATTGGCGATCTAATGAGAAAATGATGGAGTTGTTTGGTATCTATGGTGAATTCTCAATCTATGCTCATTTTGTCAGGCCATGAAAATAGGTCATGGTCGATCATTAAAGCCATGACATTTTATCATTATACTGAACTAAATAGGAAAAAAGATACAATTGACACTTCACAAGTATGCCATGAATTATTACAGTGTACAGTCTGTCGCTCAGAGTAATAATAAGGATGTCATAAGTGTACTTAACTTAGTGGTTTGTGTATCAAAGGAGAAAAATAAAACCAGCTGTTGGCTTTGATAACATTCCATAGTTTGGTGTCGGATAGGAAGAAAACACATATTTCTATGACTGTTGTGGAAACATTCAGTGTTTATTATGATGTATCGACAGAATATTTTGTAATGGAAATATGACAGTGTTATGAAAACAAACAAAAAGCTTAATTTGAGGCATAGAATTTCAGATCTACAAAAAACAAACCTAAAAGTGCACTGAATTGTAATGTTGCATAACATATCCCCCATATGTATGTCATGATTTTGAATTTAGTTTAAGGTAAAATTCAACTGTGTTTAATTTTGCTAGGATTAAGACCCATCGGCATGGTAAATCTGTGTATAATTTTGCTGTACCAGTTTGCACTGCTAACAAATACTTGTGTACCTGTTAATCTTTCATTGTTTATGTTTTTAGTTTAAGTGAGCTTATAGAGTGAGTAATTTATTCCTGTTGGGTCTTTACAGATATCCAGAGAGAGACAAAGCAGCTGAATCGACAGTGGTAAGTAATTGTTTCCTACTGCTAACCCCCTCTCCCCCCCCCCCCCCCCCCCCCCAACTCTGGGATTATAATGTTTATCCATGGATATAGAGAGTTTACCACCGTGTTAGAAAGTTGATGCAGCTTATTATGAAAACTGGAGGAACAAATCTCCAACAGAAGCAATACATGAACACGTGCCGTGCTGCTCTCTTGACAATATCTGCTGATTCAACACAGCATCAAATTGGTTCTTTAAATATTTATGTTTATTCTGAAAAACTGAAAAAACAGGAACACTTTACTTCAGCAACAAAAACATTTATGTGCTGGTTTTTCTCCTTGTGTGTTAAGAGAATACAGCAATTGCTTGAATTACGCTGTTCTAGCTCTGAAAGATGTGTCAAATTTTAGATTGGATCCATGTTACATTTAAACCTGCACTTTTTGTCAACTTGCAGTATCACAAGTATTCACAACCTTTGTCGCTTCAAAGGTCTTTTAGAAATCAATAATATTAAAGGAATTATACTCATGCATAATTTAGAATATGGATAAACAAGTTTTATGTAGCGTGAGCTATTACAGATATTAAGTTGTACTTTAAGAGCCATTTTTTTTTTTCAGATCTATATTTTAATTGTCTCAGTCGTTTTCGGGTGAATACATTTATCTCATGCAATCAAATGAGAGAAATAAGTTATCACTTAATATGATATAACTAAGTAAGTAACCAGCAGGCTGAACCATTGGTTATGTGTTATATGTTGTTAACTATATATTTGATAAAGGTACTTATTCAATTACCGGTACTGGTACTCAAATATCATGACTTGTTTTGTGTATAAAACTATTCTTCAGTAAAGAAATCTTGAGAGAGTTTGTTTTTACAACACCAATGAATGTCATCATGATATAAAAAGATAACTGAATTTCTCTGTGATTGGGCTAGTTGATACTTGGGGCAAGTTAATGGAGGAAGTTGAGAGGGGATGGTACAGCCATTGATTATTTTATGATGAACTTTAGTTAACTTCTACAAACAGCTGTCTGAAATTTTATGAATGAAATATAAACACATACTCTTTTTCAATTTTTGTATTTTTAGAGATAAGTTTCTACAATTTAATTTTGAAATTGAAATGTTCCCCTTATTTTTACAATACATTGCAATTCTGTTTCACCCCAAAAAATTAAAAGTTTTTTTTGAAGGCCATAATGCTACAAGATATATACCCAGATTGATCAATCTCTTATTTATGTTCTAAACAGAGTTAAAAGGGGTTTTCACCCCTGAATCAATTAGTGTATTCCTGTTCATCTCGTAATAGTGTTTAACAATTTAAAGGTAAAAAAGTATATGGTTACTTTTCATTTAAAAAGATTTTTATGTTACTAGAAAATTTAAAGTGAAATTGGAGCCACACAGATTCAGATCTGTTAGTTCGATTTGACTCATGATTCTAATCTTCCTGTAGGTCCTAAGTTCCTTTTCATGTTAAAAATGTGCATTTAAAATAATTGATGCATAGTGCATGTTTTGCATTGCTTGTTTATATGGAAGAGCCCCGCTCATCTGCAGTGATTGGAAAGTTAGCAATAAAAATATGTGATCAGGTAAACAAAGACTTATTGATTTTCTGACATCCCAACAATAAAAGACTCCCTCCACTAGAGTACCTTTACCTGAGAAATTTAAAGAAATGGACTTAAACATGATAGATTGCAAAACATTATCATAGGTATTAGGACTGGAATGTCAGATAAATGAGAAAACTTCATATTTTTTATTGACCTGCCTGGCTGCTTAATCGACTGATCGCCTCAATCAGCACTTGATCTGGCTACCATAATGAGTTGGCAGTGAGCTTGTGATTGTTTTGTGTTACGCTTTAGAGTTCGAACGTGCAGGAACTTTTGGTTTTTCATTACAGAAAACACAAAGTACACCCAGTTCCAGGCCAACAAATTCTGCCAGTGGACCAGGCACCAATGCCCCAACAAAGGAACAAAGGTAACGACTACTTTATTGAATGATGTAAAGCAACAAATTGAACAAAGTTGAAGCTAAACATTGCAGTGTTTTCTTGGTTGGGTTGAGTCATCTTGTTTTCACAGGTGTTGTAAGCTCACACAGAATTGTTATTTGCAGTGTGTAATTTGGATGGGGTTGTTAGATCCCTGTTTTCTGTAAGACATGCTTATTGGTTATTGTTCTGACAGATCTGTCATTTTCCCTGGTGCATTGGTTAGACAAACCTTATATTGTCTAACTCGATAGCAGCAGAACCCTGCAGCATACCAACCATTATCCAGTTCACTCTGGCAACTTGTAATGATTGTAAAAAATAGTACCAATAGATTTTCATCCCCAGGAACACGGAAATCAAAATTTTATGTAACTTTGTGCTGAAAGCATTGTGTGGAAAAAAAATTAGGAAAGCATGACTTGCAGTTTTGAAGTAAATGAGATAAAATTTATTTTGAAGTTTTTACAGGTCATTAGAAAAGATGAACAAGTTTTCTGGTTTGATGGCAACCATTGTTACGGTCCATTTAATTTCTCTCAATCCTTGTAGAATAGTCAGTAATTTAAAGATGGGTGTTGTTCATCTGTTTAGGGATTTTTATCTCTGTGTAATGGTTTCATCATTTAAAGTGAGTTTTTTAGAGTTAATTTCCTTTTGATATTTTTGTTTTTATTTGTATTGATAGAAATTTTCATGTTTAATTAATTTCTTTTGGGCCTTATTTTGAATTTAACAATTGCATGGAAATTCATAATTAGTATAGTAAAGGGATTGGATCTTGGATAATATTGTTTGTTTGCTGTAATTAAAATTTGAAAGTAAATGAACATATTATTCAGTCTCAGCTGCTTCGCCTGTCAGTTTATAGAGTTCAGCCTTCAGGTTTGATTGATCTGGAATATTAACTAGGCCCATGCTCTCTGACAGATCATAACTCTGAACTTTAAAAAAAAATAGAAATTGACATGCACTTTTATATTTATGTTTAAAAATTGACTATACAGTAAAGTAAAAAGAGGGCACAGACTATTTTATTTTTTTGTGAAGCCATTCGTAATTACGGGTCATACCATAAAAGTATGAAATCAGAATCTATTTCTGCCATCCCTGATAGAGCAGACGGTTGCTTTACAGACTTGTTGCCGAACAGTTTAGTCTAGATGACTGATGTAGTGAGCTAGAAAAACTATTCACTCGATATGTTCTGTACTTGGAATCAGTTAAAGTGATTTAGGAGTCTTGTTGAGCTGGACGAGACAGATGTTTTCAATCGGTAGAAACAGGTAACGATTACATTTCGGGGTCACCTGATTTTGTTTTGATGAGGGATGCTCTTTTGTTTTCCTTTGTGTGACATCAGATACATGTATTGGTGTGTTACCTCATTGCTGACTTAATTAAGATAATGTCTTAAGAACTAGAGGCAGTTCACAGCATGTCTCGTGTCAGTGGAAGTGTTCCTGTAGAATTGGTGTCTGCGATATTTTTAGTCTCTCCGTTAATCTGCCATAACCTTGTGAGAGGAAGTCCATGTTGTTGACGGCAGTGGCTGGAAGCAGACTGGGAGAGCGGTTTTTCTACTAATGAATGCAGGCTCCGAACAGCTAGATTTCAAGGCAATAAAACTTGATAGATATCCTGTTATCTTAAGTTTCTTGTAAGTAATTGGGGTAAACTGAAAAAACTGTGTTTGTATTCTATTTGGTATTGATTGCCTGATCATCCAGAGTCTGAAGACTGGGCTCCTGAACCCCAAAAATAAAATCCCTGATCATAACAGCAGTCAGTTAGGGATTGGTAAATCATCAGTAATTGATTCATTATGGCTAAAGCCTATCAGAAAATCACACAACTGGAAGGAGATATTGTAGCCCACAGGTAAACTGGGGTAATCACCACTGCATTCTCATTAAATGTTAAAACCCCACTGCATTGTTTGGTTTCTGTGGAAGTGAACACCTCTTTTACATGATGTAGGTGTAACATTAGATAGCGGGCTCTTGTTCAGTTCTAAGTGGTCATATTATTTGTGCATCTGAAATTGTATTAAGGCCAACAGGAGGTAATCTGGAGCGTGATTAATTAATCAAAAGTTATATTCAGTATGCATACATGTGCATCAGAAATATTTTCCATTAAATGAAAAAGCCATAATAACAGTTATTTATTTGTCTCTGTTTTAATCCATCTGAGGTTTCTTCATCCAGCCATTGAAAAATCATTAATGCAGAAACATAGCATGCAAAATCAATACCTGTTAAGAAAATATGAGTGTGCCTTTAGTTTGTTGAGACAAAAATGAATTACTAGGAATTGAAAAAGTTTGTGTACTGTCATTCATCACTGGTATTTGAACAGGTGAGGATCAGTGATAAAATCAAAATGAGAGAGGGAGGGAAGATTTATATGATCTATCAATGAATATCCCGGTGCTTAATAACTTGTTGAAATACTTTCAGAATGAACACTGGGGATTCTAGCAGCTCTTCAGAAGATGAATCGGATAGCAATGAATCTGATAGTGAGAGTCAATCCTCAGAGGAAGATGAAAAGAGTGATGACAATGAGGAAGAAGATGATGATGATGATGACGATGATGAAGAGGATGAGGAAGAAGAGAAGGCTCCAGCCACTCTTAAATCCTCAGTGAATTCATCAGCCTCAGATAAAGAACATGACACATCAGTAAGTTATCCCACACTTCATTACTGAATGTAGGCAGTCAGGAAGCTAATAAGACTGAAAGCAGTTGCTGCCGTATACATGTGACACCATTAATGGGATATTGTTTGCCAGTCTTTGATATATCACTATTGGCAAATAAGGTTTCTTCATAAAAGTACATTCTTAACCCATTTCAGTCATGGTGTCAGATGTTCTTTTGTACTTATGCTTCTTTTATTAACTGTTTGAATTTTTTACAATGCAGATGATATGTTGGTATTAAATCCTGGTTTTTCTCTGTATTTTAGAAAAGTTCAACTTGCTCCACATGGGCATTAAGTAACTTCATTAAAACAAATGTGGAATCTCCGATCTCCCAGCTTCCCAGTTCCAACGACAATTCCAAATTGTCGGATAAACCTAATACAACCACATCAGAGAAAGACAATGAACAAGTTATAGATGACCTGTTGAATCATATTGATGACCATACAGGGGGGCTGGGATGGTCCCCTGTGGTGTACCCCACAAAACACAAACATACTCAACAAAAATCACCATTTAGCAGTTATAGCACACGTCAACCATCTCCATCTAAATCTAGCAATCGAACTTCATCAAGTGAGAAGAGTGAAAGACTCAAAACCTCCACCCCCGAGATGAAGGGTCGTATTCCTAGGAAAAAAGTGAGGGAGCCGGCTTTGTCATCTGAGGAATCACAGAGTGAAAACGAAGAGGTAGATGTAGAATCAGTGACTCCAGGGAAGGAAATTATTCCCGAAATACTGAGACGGAATGCAGGGTCTGTCTCAGAAGTGACAAAACGTTTGAGTTTTGAGAATGGGGCTAGTGATACTTTAAATCAAGTGACTCCAAGTAGTGAAAAGAGGAATAAGGCCAAAGAGAGAAGAGACCAAAAGTTCCCAACAAGGAGACAAGGGAAAGAAAATAAAGAAAATAATGATAAGAAAAATGCCAGTTGTGATGATATTAAGAATATAATAGACCAAATTACTGTGAATCCACCCTTGTCACCGATACCAAATGTTCCAGAAAATTCAAATCCAAAACCTTCAATTCCAGGTTTAACTTATGATAGTTGTGGTAAACCCAGCATTATAGTTCGTTTCAACCTGTCAGTAGCAAAACCTAGTGTCAAATGCAATACTTCCCCAAGTCCTTTGTGTTCAGGTTTTAAGAATGAAAAGCTGTGTTCAGACGTTAAAAGTGAACTGAGTGATAGTGACATGGATATAGATGACGACATTGTAGATTCCAAGGATCTCATTGAGTGTCCTAAACCCATATCCCCACACCATAATAATACGACAGTGCCATTCTCATCTCATTACTCGCCTCTTACAATGAATGGTGATATTACTAGTGGAAAACGGAAATCAGACTCAGACTTTCTTGAAAATGACAAAAAACGTGCTAAAAGTGAAAAGAAAACTAGCAAACGGAACAGTTTAGGAAATTCTCGAGAGTAAGTGATTCTATATCTCTGTTGTGCTTATTTGTGAAAGTTTATAATGGTACGTAGGAGTTTATCACTATTCTGAACCAGAATTGCAAAGGTAGCTGGGACTTAATTTTTAAATTTACAGGAAAATAGGTTCATTTTGAACAGTAGTTCAGTAATATAAGATTGCAGAAAATTGTCGCAAAAATATACCAAAGTTTTGACCAGTTCAGTAATATTAGGTTGTAGAAAAATTGTCGCAAGGATATACTAAAGTTTTGACCAGATTACTATACAAAAACATACCTTGGTTAGGCTAATCTTTGTTTTAATTAAAAAATGTTTTTAACTAAACATAGCTCCGATTGGTACAGAAGGAACATGCAATATGGTTTTCTGTGCAGTCAAATTATGCATTGCCATTATAGAAGTATTATCACAAACATTAATGAAATTCTGGTGTTTAATGATTGGAATTTGAAATATTTGGTCCTATGATAAGAGGTGCAAACAAATTGCTTTACAATGATAGCCAAGCATACCATGGTTTATTTGTGGCACGTGCTATTGAATTGATAGACAGATCTAAACATTCAGGCATTGAGTGCTTATTTTGTGAGGAAAGTGATCAGTATCCCAGCATTTCCATTCAATATGTGTAACATTAACAGAAGAAACAAATATCTTCAGTTAATTTGCAAATGAATTATTCATAAAGGGACTAGGAAATATTCAATTTGTAAAACAATTTCAGGGTTCATCAAGATGTAGGGTACTCATTGAATTTTTTTGATAATTAGGGGAAAATAGGTTAACATGAATAAAAGAAATATGAAAAGTTTTGTTTTTTTAATTTTCAAAACTTCCAATATTTGAACATAAAGTATATGTAGAAATTCTTAGAGATGTTAAATATGGAATTTACATCACAACTAATGATTGACATCACCAGGTAATGCAATAGCTATGATAGATTATACAAAATAAAATCGAACATTGTACCGGTATTATATCAAAGAAATATGATAATCCAGAAAATTCTTCTTTGATGTAAATGATATTTTTACCAAGAAATTTGAAGTTTTTTTGTTCTAGGTGATGTTGATTTTAAAATGTCACCGTTTTATTATGACGTTAGTTCTAAATCAGTAGTTATTATCATCTAAATGTCATCAGCCAGTTATAGAAACAAAGAGCAGTATGTAAATATTTCATTATAAGACTACCACCCTGCTTGATTGCGACTGCTGGAGGAAAAATATAAATATTGATTTCGATAATATTATTATTTCTTTGCTGTATTTTGCAAAACATATTCGGTGATATGTAAAGTTACAAGTACCAGCTGTTTAAAATGACTAGCACTGAGAATTTTAAGTGCCTATACTTCATAGAAACAAATGTTGCATAATTTCTACACAAAAAATAGGAATAAAAAAGTTGGCCTTGGTAGAAGGGATTTAATTACTCTAGACCAAAGCTAATAAAGGTAGATTAAATGAAGATTTTATGTGTTGGAAAATGCAGTGTCATAGTTCTTGCTCATTTGTTATTTTTTTTATTAAATCAAGACAAAGTAATTTATCATCAAAAGATTTATCTTAGGGAAAATGACTTTTCATTTTTGAAAATTTATGAAATAAGTATAGCATGCATGTATGCACTACTGCCAATGTAGTATCTTTGTTGGGTTTTAGATTTTGTTTACTTAATTGTAAACTTTTCCAATGAAACAAAATCCTGAACAAAATTTTGTAACTCTATATGAATAAATTTATGTTTCTAAACACGCTGAAATTTAATCCCAACAAAGCGGTTTTGCATTACAGTTTGATTGTATAACAGTTTTATTCCCTTGTAAACTTCTGCTGCCACAGTATGTGGGCATAGAATTCACATAAAAAAGAAATGCAGTGTTAAAATACACTAAGTTCATATCTTTTACTTCAATCTTATATGACATCAAAATAGTTGCATGTTCCACTTCTCTTGGAAGTTTGCACTTCATGTATTTCAATTGATGAATTCTAATCAAAATAGATCTTATATACGTTACCGCCTCCATCTGCTATGTAAATCACTAAATGTTCATCATGTGTGAAGTTGATATTTTAATGAATTTTAGAGTCCGAGGCAGAAAATGGAGAGAACAGATCAATTGTTAATTGTTGGTTTTATATTGCAGGAGAATAAGTCACACAAATGACCACGAGTGGGATATGAAGCATCCACAAAGGTCAGGGGTCAAGGAGCGAAGGTCAAGCTCCAGTAGTAATTCTAGTCAGCGCAGTAGCACCAGTACTCGAGCCAAGAAAACCAAAAACCAGAGCACCGAACCGGACATAACCAGCCATCAGATGAACGACAAGGTGATTAGACAATTAGTAGGGGGGGCACACTTACACACACATGTAAACACACTTGTACAACACACACACATGCAGAGATACACACTCATCTAGCATACATGCATGTTTTAAAAAAAGATGCTACTTAGCATTATTGGGAAATTTTTGTTCAGGTAAACCATTTCTGCTTCAGGCCATAAATCTTTTTTAATGTTCATATACACATTCAAAATAATTTTTTTAGTACAAGCATGAATAAATTTCATGCCTGGTTATGATAGTTTATAAATATGATTCATGAAAGAAAAAAAAAACAGGGCAAAAACGTCAATTGGAATAGCTTTCCTTGTTTCTAATATTAAGGCAGTTATGAATATGAGCTAGGTTTTCAACCAGTTTTTAATGGTTCTTTACTTTCTATTTCAGTATTAACGCTTACACTTTTTGACTGTCTTCCTGCATTGTTTTGATTTATTTACAAAAATTAGTTGTCAGATTTTTTTCGTTTAATTGGGAAAAAAATGTGAAAGTGAAATTAAAAGCTTTAAGTAAACACTGGTAGTTAAAACTTGTTACAAAATTAAAATTTACATTAATACATGTAAATTGTTGAAAATTAGGTATTTTATTACCGGTAGGATTCTTTGCATAGTGTTTTGACATACTGTAATTTAGTTACTATATTGTAGGAACTCAGAGTTCTGATTTAATAAGATGGCAAAAAATGTGTACTTGTCTTGTCCAAACACAAGCTCATCAGTATAAATCTTTAAAATGATGTATTTTCATTTTCATAGTGGCACTTAAAGTAGAGATATTAAGAGGATGCTTTAATGTATTGGTACCAAGCAAAACATGTACCTGAAAGATATATCAGCAATTTTAAGCCAGTATCATTTGATCTTGTTGTATATTTATCAGTTCATAGTTTAAAAGTTTACGTGTAAAGTTGTCCTAAAACCTAATATTTTTGGGGTTGTAGGAGGAGTTAGAGGTTCCAGGTAATGGGCCAGAGAACAGTGGTCAGTATCCTTCATCAGTGGAGATGACCAGCTACTCCCGAGGGGGTGAGGGAGACGTAGCACATGTCCCTAGTCCCCAGACCCGAAAGTCGGCCAAAGTCGTCGATGAATGGTAAGTCAACACGTAGCAAACAGGGCCTCTTTGTTCACTGTCCACACTCAATTGTTGCAGCACTTCAAATGATTTCTTATTATGGAGGCAATGATATAGAATGATAATGCATTGCAAACACGGTCTTGTTCTACTTTTAATTGTTGCTGCACTTCTGATGGCGGCATGAAATAGAGTGATAACAAGAATATGTGATGAGAAGAGATGTATCATTTCTATGATTAAAAGGACATCAAGACACTGATTCAGTATGGTAATAAAGGACATCAAGACACTGATTCAGTATGGTAATAAAGGGGTATCTGGGGTCCTTGTTTGATCAATAAAATATTTGTAGAAAATAAAGTGATAATTTAGCAATCATTAGGAGGCAATGGATAAAGGCCGTTTGTGCTTGACAGTCAGCCTGTCAGGGGAAATCTGTAAAGTAGTAGAGAGCAATCAGGGCAGGAAAATCAATTGTGTGATCAGAATTAAGGAAGCCCCCACTGTCTGATTGTATGGCACCTCAGTAGCTTCACTGATAGATGGCTGATGTTTGTCTTGTCATTGCCTTCTATTACTTCATAATTAAGGCTTCTTTATCGATTTCACATCAAGATTGTCCTGCTGCACACCTAATAACCTCAACAAAATGTCTTTTTGGGATGCATGAAATTACTTTTTGTGAGTCCATGTGCACTGTAATGATAATCTTCTGAACTTGAAAGTCCGGAGAAATTGAGGCCTTGAGTATAATAGATTTGACTGCTGTAATATCAAATGTTTCCCGTAAATCAGTTTCGTAATATCAAAATTGAAATTAGATCTGCACACAATAAAATGGAATAAAAAAGATGTCTCAGATAAAAGAGATCAATAATATAATGCTGTGATGAAAGTAAAGATAAGCCCCACAAATGTATTTATTAACGGTGTTGATAATTGTTTGTAGGTGTGCCCTCTCCCCAGATACCTACCTCCAGCTTGCTCGGGAGCTGAAGCACCAGGCAGACAACATGAATGTAAGTCAATACAGAAGAATGGGCCACATAAAGAATACATAAAGAATAGAGCTACTGATTAGAGGGCATGTGCACCCTGTTTCTATGAGCATATAGAATTTATTATAACTATACTGTCTTTGATGGGGTGGTTTTTATGGATGCATTAAACACATGGATTGATGCCATGCTTTATATAGACACATTAACCTTTCGGATCTTGCATTTGTTCGAACCAGATATTTTTTGATACTCATACATATTTAATTGTTTTATTTTAGAGTGATAAGCTACAAAAAGCCATGAAGTATTTAGAGTCCTTTATAGCCTTTGTTCAGTGTGGGATGGCCATGGAACGCACCAATTCGGACCAGACCAAAATCTTTAACATGTACAGGGACACCCTCAAATTTGTCTCGTAAGTTGAATTAAATCATGACGTACAGACGTGCCCACAAGCTTGTCACTTCTGTTATTGTCAATTCTGTAATTATCACTTCGGTTATTGTCAATTTGTCTGAAACTGTGATGGAAAAAAAAATTACTTTCATGAAAATGTAATCCCCAATATAGTGGGTAGCTATTTGATTTAGTGCTGAAGTTACATTATGAGTTGACACTGATGCAGACTTGTCTTGTCAGTACCACTCAGTGTACAGACAAGACTTGTTCTGTTTCTATAAGAGTAGACTTGTTCCTTTACATTGAGATTAAGTAAAGACAAACCCATGTAATTGTTCCAAGTACATGTACAAACATATTTGTTCCATAAATACCATATACATATCATTGTTTTAAGTATGGACATATTTGTTCCATAGATATCATATACATATCATTGTTCCAAGGAAATATTTGTTCCATAAATATCATATATATATCATTGGTTCAAAGAATGGAAATATTTGTACTTTGTACCATAAATATCATATACATATCATTGCTCAAAGTATGGACACATATTTGTTCCATAAGATTTGAATAGACATAACCTCAGACTTGTCCCATCTTATCAGCCTTATCAGTTTGTTCAGACGTAACCACAGATTGAGCAAATGTTAATCTGAGAAGAAACAATCATATTAAAACTTGTCTCGATAGTCATAAGAACTTCTCAGACCAAAAAACAGACTCGTCTCATTAATCATAAATGTTGTTACAGACATAATTTTTAAGTCAAGGCCAACTGTTCAGACTGAGCAACAACCTCAAAAAATCATAAGAACTGATAATAACACCTCTTTCATGGCTTCTTTTCATCAATCACATTTGTAGATTCACAGTTGAGAAAAAAAAACATCTCTGCAGAAAGTCATTATTTATGTTATCTATTTTGTGTAATTGGTTCATTTTGGGAATTTTCTTTTTTACATAATTACTGAAATAAGTGAGTTACAATGAAGAGCTGATAAGACTGCAGTGACAGATCTCCAGTTTATGTAAATTAATTTTGTGGAGAAGCTCCTTCAGTGGTGTAGGGTATCAATCGGCCGGGTTTTGTCATTAACGTGATAGAACAGGAGAGTTGTATGGCTCTCGCAGTCAAGAGATACATTAACTGAATCCACAGCCCCAGACCAAATAATCAATAATGGAGGTTTTATGATATTCTGTTGTTATGACTTGTTGTCATGTGATTCCATTGTTTTGCTCTATCTGCAGGCACATAAGCCAAAGGAGAGGAAGTCATGAGTCCAACAACAACATGTCCACCAAGGAGAAAATCATATCAGTATTGAGGTAACCAGTCCGCTTCCTTCGTACCTGTGTATTGATTGAAAAGAGCAATCAGATTAAGAACTCCTTGGCCAAAAATAGCTATCTAATAATCTGAGCAAAGTATTCCTCATGAAAACGGAAATGAAACAAGGAAATCTCTTTTTAACAATTAATTACCGGTACATGTACATGTGAAAAAAAAATCTTTTTACACATTTCACAATACAATGGACAATTGAATATTGAAATCTCACTTAGTTTACAGATACAACACTTTTTAGATTGCCTTGATATGACATTCATTTTTTTAATTTAACAGCTTGAGAATCCAGTCTCTGTTGAATATGAAGCTGTACAAGCTGAAGAAAAATGATACTCTGAAACTGAAAAGAGTAATTGAGGATTATAACAAGGTACATGAAAATCGAGTGTCAGTTAATGCTAAAAATCATAATTTTAAATGTAAATCAAGAATGCGGATTCCACTGATAAATGCACAAATGCCACAGCTTCTGCTTGTTGAATGCAATATCCACTATATTAAACATGGTTCCTGTTGTATATGACACTACAGAGTACGGTCTCTAAGCCACCACCAGCCCCGCCCATCAGCCACGCCCCCTCACCTCATCAGAACAGCTGGAGCAGCCGCCTAAACAGAACCCCCTCACCGATGTCCCCCACTCCCTCCCCAGCGGGCAGCACAGGGTCACTGGAATCCAGGGTAAGTACCCACACAATGGAGCAGGAGGGAGGGCTCTTAGTACTGATAGCTTCATTCTGATGTTTAAAGCAACATGAGCTGCAATTTTTATGTTGAAATTTTTTTTACGAAAATGTTATTTTCTACTAAAAGGACAAATATCATAGTTTTTAAATTTCTGGTTGCCATATTTTTGTGGCAAAAGTCGTTGAGATGCCTTAATTGAAGCAAAATTGAATTATTGTTGTCCTGTACAAAAAATTGATCTGCTATACATGTATATTCCTTAGAAGAGAAATCTTACTTCTGACAAAAATTAATGTTTTTTCAAGTCGTATTTATCATTTAAGTTTAAGTTATATGCAGACTTGATATATTACATGTACTAGCCGGTTTTTAAAAAATACAACTCATATTGCTTTGAAGCAAACACATACATTGACTTGAAACTTACCCTTTGGCATGCAAGATAAATAAATGTTATCTGTGTAGAGAGAATGATTATGCAAGTACTAGTACTATTACATCTTGACATTTTTCTTGTTATTTTATTGATATGACAAATTATTTGATGATTAGAGTGTTAATGAATGACAATTATTAGATATTTAGTATAACGGGGCAGCAGGACCCACACCCTGCCCTCTGACAGATCTGTAGAGGAAGGATGATGTTTCTTGTTAATCCCCTTTGCTTTAACTTTGTATGTGACAGAGTTGTATTGTATGTTCACAGGGCAGTAGCATTGATCTCACCCCATCTAAACTTCCTAATGGAAACGTGCACATGTCCCCGGCCACCATTACGTACCCTCAGCGCATACATTCCATCACTCAGCAGTACATCACATCCACTGGCTACCTGGTGCAGTCACATGACCTCTGGGACCAAGCCGACGTCATCATGCAGGAGGTCAAAGGTCAGTCAAAACTCCAAAACAGTTAAACAGATACAATTTACTAGTATTGGACATAACACAGTTGCCTGGACTCTACTATAACTGTTTTCTCTACTTGTTTGCAGGGTTCTTTGACGATTTAGATGAGCACTCAGAATCCCTGACACTTTTATGCAGTATACAAGACCTGGTCTGCTATCTGCAGAAAGTGGTTGAGAAGTTAAAAGACACTTGAAAATTCCTGTGAGAAGCAGGTGCACAGTACGACTCAAGTGGTGCTCTTGTTCGATCCTGGAAATTACGATTGGGTGTTCAAATATTCTCAGTGTTCTCTACTGCGCGGGCTCAGCCACAGGGGGAAAGGGTGGCAGAATTAAATATTTGGTGCTCAAAGGTGAAAGGGTCAAAGTGGAATTATACCAGTGAAGGCAGCTATCTCATGACAGACTCTATATCACAAGTGTGCTTTCAATCAATTTGCGAATAGTCGCCTTTTCTCAAAATGTGATACGAAAATACGACGGAGTTTCAAATCTTGTATAGTGCAAATTACTTGTGCAAAACTATATTATCAAGAACTTTATAGCATTCACTGTAGATTATACAGAATCTTGACATTTGTCTGTGGCAATTTTAAAACATATTTATTATTTGTGCATCAAATCATTTCCAGTGTTTTGGTCTTCCAAGAAAGTTTCTACATGAAGATGAGTAAAACGCAATGGAGACACAAGTCCTTCCTAAAAATTTGACTTTGGATTGTTGAGACAGTTTTTCGTTTTTGATGTTTTCATTTTGTTGTGTGCATGTGATGCCATAATGATCATGTCTTTGATGCAGTTATGTACCACGGGAAGGAGTAAGGTTTATCCAAATTTTAAATAATGTTGCATGAATCAAATGGATAGTATTTATTTTAAGTTATGAGATGTATAAGTTATTCATTTTTTTTTTTATACCAGAACTAGTCAAAAGAGAAATACACCAAACCAATCCTAAAACCTCCACAATGACTGTTGTCACTTCTTCAGCCTACCCGGTACTATTCCTCCATTTGACAAAACAATTCCACACAAATTGCCATTAGAGTTATCTTCCATTACCAAAATTAAAATCAACTTGTATTCAAAAAGCTCCAAAAATCTGATACCTTGAAAAAATTGGGAATAGATAAATCTTGGTTTTATATAATTTTATTGGGAATTAGTTAAAGTAGATGATTGTAATTATACAGATTAAATCGCTACCACTTTGTGGTTTTTTCTCTTCTTGATCTCATCCAGTCTACCTGAATAGAGTACTTACTAACTGTGCACAAAAAGCTATTGTTGAATAGTTATGCAAATTTTTTAACATTACTTTCACAAACTGAATGTTTAATTGATATGTGGCTTCTTGATAACAAGAATTTCAGCTATCCAGATCAGTTCGTCAAGTCAATCATAGCATGTCAGACCTGATGAAGGGAATTTGGCAAGAAGGAATTTGGCAAAAATGTGAAACATGTAGGCCAAAAAATTAAAAAATCTTTCCTCAGAGGAAAGAACATTTAGTTCTTTGAATAATACCAGATAACCAATTATACCGGGGGGGGGGGGGGGGGGGATAATTCTACTGGTAAATATTATGATGAATTATGCACTGACCAATAGGAATCTTTTTTGCAAGTGGCTAAAAATCTTTCCTTGTTCATGTCCAAAGGATGTGTTCCGTTTTTCATAGGCAGGGTATGTTTATGGATAATGAGACTGTGTACACTACACACCCAGTCAGCTGCCTTAGCTTACACAATATTGGAGAGTGCTATATCCAACAGTGGCTTACTGGAAAGTGCTATATCTCTCACTACCCAAATCATGATTTGTACAAAACTTGTGTCGGATGTTAAATCTATGATGTCGCCTGTGTTAAGTGTCATATCAAGTTTGATTTCTTTGAGCAGAGATGCATTATTTATAGATGTTTGTGCTTGTTACTGAGCATGTTGTAGCAAATACTATTTTATAGAGAAAAAAAACATTATTAATGTTTGGATGTATTAAGATTTGCAGAAAAAGATTTAACTATTCTTCTTACTACAAATACCTAGGGAAGGAACGACATAAAATAACCTTTTGCTGCTCTGTGATACGTGTTCAGATGTTTTAGTGCAAGACTGTGTTTTCCTGTTTGCAATATGATAGAAACAAGATATTTATTGACTTGAAGAAGACTCGAGTGTTTATAACTTTATATTAAAGCTATGTCAAGATTTTATTATGATGATGTATTGCCCTGTGTGATACCACAGTTGATTCTCTGTGGCCCTGGGGTTTGCCAGCATTACATGACTTTTGTTGCCCAGCCTGTGGCTAGGGTCTTGCTGCTATACATATATATATATATTTGTTATCAAGCTGAAATGTTCTATATCAATTTTAAATTTTTGTTTTTGTTTTATGAATTGTGGAAGCATTTTTAAAGGCATGCTTCATGTACACTTTGTGTGTCGATTAATGTCCTCTCTTGTTTATGTCTGGCAATATGACGACCTTGAATGCATTCCCATAGCACTGCATATGACAGTGGCCTTGACTTCATTGGAGAGAGAGAGAGAGAAAGAGAGAAGTTACAGGTGTTTTTTTTTTAATATATATTTTCATACAATTCTGAATTAGTGTCTACATCGGTTTCATTCCATAAGGAGTGATGTCAAAAGTGATTTGATAGATAATCTTTCAGGGAAAGATGTCAAAATGTTCCAAACCCTTTACTAATTAGATAATTTTAACAACATTCATGCATTCCAGGTTCTCTACATGTGTAATCACGATCCAGATTAAATTGAGTATTGATAGTATAGTTATGCCATTAGCAAAAACAAACAATTGTGAGGTATGTAATACCTAAAAGTATTGCAAATAATTTTTGTCAAGTGTATCAATTTTGATTATAGCACTATAAATTAATAGTATTACATCAGTATAACATGTCATATCATTTGATCCCAAAGCCAATTTTTTTTTTCAATTTATTTATATTGTGATTGATTGATAAGTGCTTAATTTATTTCTAATTTCTTAATACAAGTAGGTTACCTATTTAATTCATAGATTGTCTCTGGAAGGATACAAACAAAAACAAATCTCTCAGGTCATGTTTTATAAGACTGTACAGTACACCCATGTACCTGAATCTCTACAGTTAGTGTGAAGATCTGTTATAGCAAGGTTGTAAAGTGACATGATTACGGTACTATGTGCTGCACTGTCTGCTGCACTGTCTGCTTCTGACACTGTCAGTGTGACAGTGTGCTACTTGCTGTCAATGGCTCTGTGACTGGTTGTGTCTGTGGACAGCTTATTGTTGCCACATTTGTATGTCATCACTTATCATTAGGCCAAATTATGAATATATGAATATTTATTGTTTATTATTAAAATGACACAAATGATGAATCAACAATGTGTTTTGTTTTTGTTTTATATAGGTAGAAAACACAATGAACTGGGAAGGACAAACCTGTTTAAATATATTTTAAATAATGAATATAAGTTACTTAATTACTGTAAACCAGAGACATATATAATTGTACATGTAACAGTATATATGTCCCTGTTGTAAACAGGGTATTTTAAAAGGATCAAATTCTACAATTTCTTTGTAACAAAGCATAGTAATTATATTTTTAGAAACAAGGAACTCACAAACATACTATTTATAGTTTATATAAAGTGTGATGAAATGTTTTGCTCATGTTTAGTCATCTCTAAATTGCACAAATTTTCCCATACGAACATTTCTATCTTAGCAGTACATGTATTATATTGACATAAGATCAAAGGAAGAAAATTGAATTTTTATATTAGCCTTGACACACTGAAAATTGATTAATTAGTAACCTAGCATACATCAGCTGATGCTGGGTATGCCGTCAAAATCTGTGTGAAATTTTAAAGGTGATGTAATGGTATCTGTATTTGAATGATCGCTGATGGTCCAATATTCAATATTATATTAGTCACACAATTTTATGTGAAAAAGTATCAAGGTAAAATCTTACATAAGTTTGTTATTGTGCTGTATGCATGAATCTATAGAGAGGAAAGACATTTGTCTGCATTGAAGGTGGGAGAATCAAAATTATTCAAATTCCATGCAACCATATCTGCACTTAATTTACACTGAAGTTTTTCCAGAATAATGAGCTATAACTCTTAAATATATTTACCAGTAGCTCAACTTAATTTGAAGTACATAACGTTCAGCACCTTTCAAATCCTTAAAGTCAAGGCCAATAACATAACTAAAAGTTGTTTCCTCAAATAACTCCCAAGGGAAAACTCACTTAGTCATGGGATATCATAAATTAAAACCAATTTTCAGAGAAAATTCAGGCATTAAAACGCTGCTCCAAGATGCAGAATTTACACTTACATATGCCTCATTCTGAAGACCTGCATACTTATGCAAAGCTGCTTTCACCAAAGAATAATTGTACGTTTTCATCACCATGGCAATGAAGTGTCATTGGTAGTTAATGTCACTTGAAAAAAAATACATTATCTACATCGACACAACTCTGTAATGTGAATCCTGATTATGTGATTCTTCTGCAACAATTGCTTCCTTCATAGCCCATATAAACCAACAAAGAACGGATTTTACTTTCCTGTCTATACTAACATCTCTGAATCATTCCTAAATCATTCATATATGAACTTGAATAAAATTTTAAAAAATGACTAAAATGAATTTTTACACTTTAGTGAATTTAAAATTGGTATTTTAAAGAGGTATGGGACACCCCCACATTGTGAAGTTCTTCTTTGAGACAAACAATAAAATGATAACTAAATGCACTTTTTCATAATAATTTTAATACCTCACAGAGTCAAACAATAAGTAAACTATTGATCTGATCGTCATGAGTTTGAAACCTGCTGGTGCAATTTTTTCTTTAAGAAATTTTAAAACTGCATTTTACTGTCAATAAAATCCAATTTTGCTATATTCCTATAAATTTAAGGTTAAATATGGCTCCTAGATCAGTAGCTTTATTGACAGTAAAATATTGCACAATTTAAAATGGTGATTATGTTTTGAATGTGACATTCTTTAATCCATCTTTATATCTCGAGGCATCTGATACCATTTAAATTCGACTAAGCATTAACATTCTAAAATATTTACATTTGCTAATATGTTTCCTTAAATGAACCCTTTGGAATACCGAAAATTTTCAATTCTGTATGAACTTTTTCGTGACGTCACAATGATCATAGCACACACTTATCTTATTGTAAACATAAAATCTTGGTAAATTTAACAGTTCTGAACGATTTGTCTATTTCAAACATAAATATAAGTAATAAACAGCAATGTTAAAAAGTTCACCAGGATATGAAGTTGGTTGGTATGTGATCAAATCTACTGAGAAGCCCTTCATGCCCCACAGGATTTAATCACGTGACCAACCAACTTCATATCCCAGTAAACTTTTTAAATTGCTGTTTATTTCTTAATTACATGTATAAACCAAAAACTGACTGATTGATAGACATGGCAATAGTCACATGATCTTGTGAAAGAGAACACAAGTCTGTATACAAATAACATACAAACTTTTTTTTATTAACTTGTTTTATTGGTATACTCAATTAAACTGCAACTGGAACAGATGGTGAAAAAAGGGTTACTAGGATAAAATACTTGCATTTATAAAAGAGGTGCATTTCAGTTTCAACTGTAGTAAAGAATAGCAATTCCCCACACATTAATACCATTTTTCCTAATGTTTCGTGACTTTCACCAATAATTAGATGATCAATTCATGATTTTTTTCAATGCACATATCAGTAATTAGATTATCTGCTGGCCTCACAGTTGTTACAATATGAAGTACATGGTACTGAAGAAGTCTACCTACCCCATTCATGCTAACAACACACATACACAGACAACAGGATTTACATTGCAGGGTAGGAGTTTCCATAGCTCTACACACAGACCCTCAAACAACGATAGGGAGTGTGTCATGGACATGTTACACTAACCATTGATAGGTGATGATGATGATAATGATGAAGATGATGACGATGAAAATATGATGATGTACTGACCATAGTCTACAAAGTGATACAGTTCTAGCATTATGCCCAAAATGTTTCATTAGTGTGCTAAAGCACTGTTGACCCGTGAGAAGTAATTGCATCAAAAACCGACACACCGAATGCTTGAAGCACTGGGGGGATTATCACAAGTACACACACACAAACACACATAGACACTCAAGTCTTTTTGTCCTCTACGTCAAAGTCCAGGACTAACAGTTTGGTTTCCTCTGTGCCGTTTCGACTGCCCACCGCACACACGAGTTTGGTGTTACTGCACCTGACTCTCCACACGACCCCCCCACTCCCCCCACTGTCCAGAGAGACCAGGTTCCTCAGAAAGTCCCCCGATTTTAAGTCCCATATTTTAACAGTTCCGTCATCTGATGATGTGATCACAAACTTCTTGT
The DNA here is from genome assembly GCF_963853765.1 of Magallana gigas. Taxonomy (NCBI): domain Eukaryota; kingdom Metazoa; phylum Mollusca; class Bivalvia; order Ostreida; family Ostreidae; genus Magallana; species Magallana gigas. Next base: position 48,016,451 of record NC_088854.1, read on the forward strand.
TGAACTGCAGACACGTGACGGCACTTTGGTGTTTGTTTGGCCCTGAAAGATAATAGACCTAAGCATTAATATCAATGTAGCATCGAAGTACATGTATAAATAATCAAGGACACCAAATGCATTACTAATGATTAAATGCTTGTCTTGATATTTAGTAATCATAGTTTTTAACATGTAATTTAATTAAAACATAGAATCTATAGAACAACAAAAATGTTCATTAATTATTATTGTGTAAACTTTTTCATGGGTCAATAGGTCATAATTTTGACCTCAAAATGATCATCACAGAAGCTTAGGATTGCATTATTATAAACATAAAAAGGTGATTATGTTTATAATTTCTAAACTATTTGCACTTCTTCAATGTAAATATAAGTGATAAACAGCAATGTTAAAAAGTTCACTGGGATATGAGCCTGGTTGCTATCTGATCAAATCTAAAGAGAAGTCCTTTGAGCTTCGCAGGATTTGATCATGTGATTTAGTGAACTTGTTCACTTCTTAAGTGTACACAATAGCTTTTACAGGTTTCGTAATACAGTGTACCATTTGTTTTCAGTGTTACCTTGTAGAGTTTGTAAGCACTGGCCTGTTGTGATGTCCCACACTTTGACTGTTGAGTCAGCGTTTCCTGAGACCAGTATGTTGTCCTTCAGCTCGAGTCCACTGGTCAATGACTGGTGACCAATCAATGTGTGTAGACAGTTCCCAGACTCCACGTCCCACACTCGAATGGAGGTGTCCAAGGATCCACTCACAATGTGGACCCCATCAAACTAACAGAACATGAAAAGACAGTGGTAAAAGAATCGTCTCATTCTGAAACCAGTTAAATCATCAATAATTGATCATTCTAGAATATGACAAAATGGAAAAAACAGTTGAATTTTTTTTTACACTTTGTGTTTTGATTACATTTTAACCACTCAGATAACAGTCAAATTTTCTTTAATTTCATGTTTTCAAAAAATCCTTCTGCCACTCAAAGCACCAGGTTATATGAAAAATACTAGTAGACAAAATTTCAGGTCAAGAACTCCATGAATACGGTCTTATTAACATTGACTTTGACCCACCTGTAAGGAGTAGACCCTGTTGGTGTGTCCCTGCAGAGTGTGGATACAAGTCTCTGTCTCTGGGTCCCACACTTTCACCATGTAATCGTAAGCACCACTGACAACCCGTTTCCCATCGTATTGCACACACCGCACTGCCGCCACATGACCCATTAACACGTGTTTACAAACACCACTGTGGATGTCCCACACTCTGAGTGTGGCATCCCTAGAACCACTCACAACTCTGAAGAGACAAAGTCACATCATATCTGGTTCAATTGAATATTCTTTTTTGCATTGTTGAATATGCAATGAAAAATTTAGAATAAAATAATAGAGTCTAGCATCCGTCTAAATTGTGCAGCATTTCAAGACTCCTTATTGAAATATAGATATTCATAAATTCATATTGAAAAGTAAAAAATATTTCGATTACCGGTAATTGCATCATTTAAGTGAAACTAAAAGCATTGTGAGGCAGATAAACCATCCTATTGGTGACTTACATGTTTTTGTGGAGGTGCATACACCTGACCGTGGAGGTGTGGCCATACAGTGTGTTGATACACTGCCCCGTGTCCGCGTTCCACACCTTGAGTGTCCGGTCTGTTGAGCCACTTATGATGATGTTGTCTTCCATCTGAGAGGACCATACCCCTCCTGTGTGTCCCACCAAGGTCCTTAAGCACTGAGAGACAGAACAAAAATTCATACTAAAGAGTAAAGACTAAATCTTGTTTACTTTAAAGCAAGTATTATACTGTATGTAATTTTTTAAGAGCAAGAACCAGTTGTTATTTTATTATTTCTAGAAGTGCATTTTCTGTCTATTTGTGTTAAATGTCTGGAAGCTAAGGTACGGTTGCTTGAGAAACTCTCAGATATTTATCACAAGTAATAATATGTGTACTTGACAGTACTTTATGTTTCAACACATGGTACATTAGTCTATCAGAGAAGAAGAATCAACGAGACATGCTACACTGAATGTCTGACTGTGATTACTTACCTTGCCTGTGATGACAGACCATACTTTGAGTGTGTTGTCATCAGAACCACTGACCACCCGAGAGCCACAGAACTCTAGACACGTTATCACATGATCATCATGTCCCCGCAAAAGCTGAAAGAGACAGTAACAGACCTTTCAACATGTACTAAAATTAGAACTCAAATATAATGAACAATGAAAATGCAGCAATTCTAACATTCTTATTCAGGGCTCTACATTAACTTTTTTTCCTACTTGTCCATTTGGACAAGTGACCAAAACATTTACTTGTCCGAACTTCAACTTCACTTGTCCGAAAAATTTTCAATATTAAAGATCAAATATTGTCAACTTGAAAACTACAGTACTCTATTACTAAAATAAAATCATTTATTGATTACTCTAGCTATAATTAATAACCTGACTTTTTAAATGGAAACTTAAAGTGTCTTTCCTATATGTACATGTATTTGTTCCATATACTTTAACATTAAACATGATTTGTCAGCTGTAGCTTTGTCATGGCAAATTACAAGACATTATAAATTCAGCATCAGGTTTAAAAATACATGTAACTGTTATATTGATTTCTCAGCTGTTTTTTAAACTAAACATGGAAAGTCATCAGAGTCTATCAATGATGAATGAAACCTAATATAAGTTACATTTCTTTCCATAATCCTTTATCTTTGCTACCTTTTCTTCCTTTCTTTTTCTTAACATATGTGTTTGGTACTTTGTAAGAACTAGGATCCACACCTTGAAAGTTGTTTGAAATTAGTGAACTTCAATCTCGATCAAGAGTAACTCAATTGCATTGCAATTTGATGTCGGGATCGGAATTCAAAATAACTAATCGATAAACTTATAACGAGACTACGGATAAACTTATCACACAACTTTCTTTTCTTTTTTAAATGTTTGAGACTTCTTTACATAAAAAATGCACTTGTCCAGTCGGACAAGTGGCCAGCAATATTCACTTGTCCGCATATTTTTTTAACTGGTACCGGACAAGCGGACAAGCGTTAATGTCGAGCCCTGTTATTAAATATAAAAACAACATAATTCTCATTCTGCCATGCAGAGTAGTTAATGTAACCTGAATTGTACCTTTGGACTCCTGAGTTCAGCTGCCCTCCAGTTCTGTTCGATCTGATGCTGCCTCATATACAGGGCCTTCCAAGGACTCCTACTTCCCGTGCGGCGCCGGAGACGGTTGGAGCCGTACACCAGGGTCTCTGTGATTCCCTCCTCCTTACATTTCTCCCTCCACAGAAGATTGTCCTCCGCCAGGACCCGCCAGTAACGACAGGTCTGGGCCGCCTTTAACAGGGCTTTGGGCTCAAGGAATGATAGAACGTATAATGCCAACTGAAACAAAAGTCAACTGTTTATCAGCTAGTGCAAATTCAATTGTTTTAAGAAAAACTTCAATATCTCGAACACTGATATCTCAAATATAATGGATATGTTGAAGTGATTTGTAAGTCATAATCACTTATTTTTGAAGTATTTTACCCTCAATATATCTAGTGCTCTGATATCTTGTAGCTTTTAAACAATCCAATCTTTTTTGAGATAACGAAGTCTGACAGTATTGGTGTATAATGAATCATTTAAATTTGTTACAGTCAATTTTTGTGGATTACCAGGGTTTTTTTTTTAACATGTTTGAGAGGGTGTAAATTCCTGGATTCATTCTAATGAATAATAAATAGAGAAAAAATTTTATAATTCACTGAGGATGTAAATTCATGGTTAAGAAAAACCAATGATATCAATGAAAACCGAGCCATCATGAATATTTAAAGTGATTTCGCATTATACAGGATACTCAAAATCAAAATAACAATCTTATGTGTACTGATACAAAATATTGGCACTGATTTTGCAAATGGTGAGACCTAGTTTACTTACCTCTTTTGGAAGTAGTGAGATGAAGTCCCTTTGGAACTGAGGCTCGATGACCTGCATCATGTGTCGCACCTGAGTGGGTTCACAGATCTGTATCAGCTCATCTACCGCCATCAGACGCTCTGCATTGCTCCACATCTACAGAACAAAGTTAACACTTCTGAGACATTTGCCTCCAGCATCTATATTTTCTTACCAGTTTTGGTACTCCATCAATAAAATTGTAACTAATATAAACAACTATACCTGAAATGTTTGTAGCCACTCCATGAGTCTGGGAGGGGGGTGTTCTTTGGATGGAATTCTAGGACGATGACCTCCAGCATAGGATGGAATGATTGTAGTCTTTTTTAAATTCCCAAATGTACTTTGACTGAATGGAAATAAGACACAAGATATTTATTGAACGTTATAAAAAGAGCGTCAATACTTATTATCACGAACTCGATGGGAGAGAGAAAACTTTCAGATAGATAAGTTAATTACATAAACATCTGCTGGGACTTCCAACTCCCATGACATACAGTATGCCTGATACCAAGTTCAACTGTGTTTTCAACTACCGAGAAGAAATACACACTAAATAATATTGAAAAATCTTTTTATATCAACCACCTGTCAAAGTCATCTGATCGACAAGGTCTTTTAAATGGAGGGATCCAAACTTCTTCTCTACAACCATAGCTTTTTCTTTTCATCTAGAAAATGAAAATAAGAATGTAGCACTTTAGCAATGATTCATTTTTGGATAAAAGAGAAATGCAATGGATTCACACCACAGCAATCAAGAGAGAACAACAGATTGCTATTACCTTGCCCACAAGTACAGGTATCCGTGAACGTGGGGGATGGACTCGTTGTAAGCGTCGATTTTCCTGTGGAGAGGGGGGTGCTGAGTCGATTTCTGTGGGACTACTCACATCATCATCAGACAGCTAACACAATCACAAGAAAATGACAATTCCATGAATTATGACCTTTAAATTTGATACAATGCATGCTTGCACACAATTCAAAAAGTATATTTTTTATTATTTTAAAATTGCCATAATTTCAAGAAATTATAACTTTCAAATTCAATACAAGGCATGTATGCTCATAATCACAAAAGATATTTTTCAATTCATTTCAACATAATAGCGTAGTATATTTTTCTGATGTATTCAACTTCGCTACACCAACCTGGGGCCCATTTTCCTCATGACTCGAATCTTCTTCCTCCTCCTCCTCCTCTTCATCTTCTGCCTCATCATCTTTCTCTACTTCCTTCTTCACCCTCACTGCCTCCGAGTGGGAGCCTCCATCAAACTTTCCATGACTCAGGGTGAGGCTGTCATCTGACTGTGATGTGCTGGGGGTCTCAATGAGACGAGACCTCAATGCCCGGCCGGTACTGGTGGAGGGTTGAGGGGATTCAATTGAAACATCATTCTCTGCTGTCTCTACATCGCTTCTTGACTTCCTCCCCCTAAAAAAAAAATTACGTCATCATGTGAAACATAAAAATCTCTCAAGTTTTACACTTATATAAATGTAACAATTCAAGAATTTCAGTCATAATCCACTAATTGAATTTTTTTTATGAAATTCAAATTCTTGAAACCATTTTAAATAATAAATGTGGTCCATTAAAGAGGATGTTAAGAATAGAGCTAGATCTAAGCATAAATCATCAATTCTGATTTTTGCTTCCTGTAGCTCAATGAACATATGCTTATTATGAGACAGGAAGTGGCCTTGAACTCTGACCTTGCAGCCGCCCGCAGCCTGCACTTGGACGCCACCGTACACACCAGGCAGTTCCTGCTCTGTTCTATGATGCCATAACCCAGACCTGGGACGTCACTCAAGTCAGATATTGTGGTGAAACCCCCTACAGCCTGTTATGACAAAAGAATGCATTTAATAAATAAACATGGACAATTTCTGAGAGTGTAGTTTTGATTAATTAATTTCACATGAGAAGAAACCTTGCAGATTTGTTTCCCCTTTTCAAACCTGCTTAATTAAATCTTTTAATCAGTATAGTTACATGTAAATCATAAATGATTCTAGCTTATCAATACTTACTTTTCTGTACTTAATGATAGCTTGTGCCTTTCGGACCCCTATTCCACAGAGCTGGGCAAAGTCCTGTAAAGTGGCTGTGTTAATATCTACCTTCTTACTGGCCATGGTTTCCAGGGCAGCTGGACTCTAAGTCTGCAAATTAAACAGAGTTAAAATTAAGATACAGCATCATATCAATATTTCCCATGAGCAATCATTTCACTGATTCTAACAATCAAGAGTCAGAGGAAAAAATACATTTTTAGAACATTACATATTATAATAGAGCCCAACAGTTTTACATTTCAGGTGAAAATGTGCGTGTCAAATATGCATGAAATGGGGATTTCCTTCTTGTAAATCATCATACATGAAATATATTCAACATTACAGGAAATAAAGAAAAATTTATTTATTGGTAACATATTTTCTGCAGAGGTCATCAATAAAATGCAAATAACTTGTAGTCATAATTTAGATATAGTGTATTTATAACCAACATACATGTAAAGTACAAAATCTGACAAAGGAAAATATACTTTGGAGGACCTGCATCTGTCATTGATCTATGCTAGGTATGAAAACTAAAAATGGAAGAAAAAAAGTTTCACATAATGTCTTATTTTAGTTGCAGACTAGTTATTTGATATTCTCTGAATCATGCTTGTACCATTAACACAGTCACACACTTCACACAAAGAAAAACTTGAACAGCTGATACAAACTGACTGGAATAATGAATTGTACATAATATATTCAAATAAAAAAAGAGAGTAAAACTTCCAAATGATTTTAAAGTAGAAAAATCCCCACAATTCTGTGTTATAATCGGTTTATAATCATATCTGATAATCATCAATGTTGAGGCTATGACAAAGGTATATTCACCAAAAATTATAATTGTGCAACATCAAGCTAGGTACTGGCGTACACTTTTCCATGGAGTTAACACATGCACAAACAAATTATTGCCTGTTCTCTTATCAATAGATCTATATCAAAATCATATTTAACTCATACATTATCACAACATATCTGCACGAAGTATATTTTCAGTCTATTGTCACACAGTACTTTGACCAGTCGATATATCGGATTTAAATTGATCCGTCTGATTTTGTTAGCCATCTGGAGCATCGTTAAAACTTTCTTTAAAGTAATTAATGACAAACATTATAATGTTTAACACTGAAAATTTTAAAATGTTAACCTGAAAACCATCATTTCTGGCTGTTTTTTTCTTCATGCGGCCGCCATCTTGCCAAATCAAAAACCAACAACATTGAAGGGCAGATAACTCTGACGGAAGAACGTGTAACTCTGCCGGGGTGTTGAAAATTCCCCTCAAGGAATAATGGGCTAATATTCGGATATGAGCATGTATTTAAAATAAATCCAGAAAAAATATCGATAACAGACAACAACAAAAGATAATTATATGCCGAGTTGAAAATATTTCTTCAATCGAAGACAGATACGTGTTGCCGCAGTATTTTTCGTCTAGGCTATAAATAATTAGCCTAAATTCAATTTCTATTTCAAGCAAATAATAATAATGATCATAACAACAACAACAATAATAATATTAATAATTCTTAAAATGTTGAATAGGTGTGTGTTTATGTCTACTTTTTGTATATTGATAATTTTGTCATACGTGAAAGTAATTATATTATTGGTACATGTATTGAAAATTCAGTTCCATAACATTGTATGACAAATTAAATGTGACATCAGTGTGAAAAGATTATAAATGCACGTTCTTCGGGGAAAAAAAAGTATAAGCTTTATGTTTTCCCTTTTTTTCAGTTTTTTTTTTTTGGTGGGGGTTGGGGGGTTGGGGTGGGTGATTTGTTGGCAATTCGATATTTAAAGGAAATAACATCAACTCTACTAAACAGCCAATTACAGCCCATTAGAATAATAAACGTGTATATTTTTTGTGATCTTTAGAAATTGCACCCATTTTAAACTTTACTACAAATTATTTGTTCTAAGAATACAGTGTGGCTAATTTTATCATATAAACTACATTATCTAACACACTTAATCAAAAATATGCCACGATCTCATATCAGAAATAAGCGCGGGGGGGGGGGGGGGGGTGTTTGCCGCTTTGGGGGGGGGGGGGGGTGTATATGGGGTAACATTACCTTGATTACTACCCCCCCCCCATTTCCCCCATATCCGCGTATTCAGATAAAAATTCGTATAACGAGTTTATCATTCATGAATAAATTCTCGATTTTTGTTGTTTACATGAATCAACTAAAATTAAGCATTTTATCTTAATCGGGATTGTAAAAAAAAACCAAAACGATATTCTCTTTAAAATATAGGTTGTTGTTCGTTTTTGTTTTTTTTTGGGGGGGGAGGGGTTAAAGGTAGGTCTATGTAAATCTGAATTTGAAACCACATTAAACACTGTTAAGCATAGAATTTGCTTACGGGTTGTTCTTATTTTAGTGGGAAAATTATTTTGATTCCACTGAGTCATATTGTCATCCATTTATTTACATGGTCTAGATTAGCCATTATATTACTAGCATAAGCTATTTTTTTTTTTTGGTAAAGAATGTATAAATTCAACTAATATAAAAAATGACCTTGATGCATCGGAACAAGGAGGAAGATAAAAACAATTTTAAAGACTCTTTACCGTTTCTGTAATAAAAGTTTACTTGAATAGTGTAGAATAGTATAATATATTTAATACAATAAAGTGGGTGGGGGGGGGGGGAGAGAGAGAGAGAGATTTCATTACAAATTTATCAAAAATTAAAATGTGACGAATTCAATTTTACAGTGAGTTTAAATAATGTATAATTTTAACCCTATGACCCCCCCCCCACCCCCCCCCCCTCCGATTCGCACATTTAAATAAACAGGTAACCTATAGTCTATAGCCATCACTATAAAGGGCGCGCACCTGTCAATGAGGCAATGATACGGAATATAATCAGATAAAAACAAAAACTTGGGGACTTTGTCATTTTCAAATCGCCCAGCCTTAGCTACTCGCCTTTCTGTTGCATTAACAGCAAAGCTTGCTAGCTACGCTCTGTTGCGTAAGTCCACAAGCACCCTAGTTTCGATGGAGCGCACTGAAGCGTGTTGAGCTGTCCGGAGTTTTCTCCTGTCTTGTCAGACGACACGGCGACCACTGTTTAAAAATTTGTGTGTGTGTATGGGTGGATATGGCTGCGATTTCTGAGAGAGAGGATGGCGAGGAACACTTGGACATCAGGCTTCGACAAGATGAAGAAATGGAATTTTTCACCGAGCTTGCACTTCATGAAGCAGAACGTTGGATTTCGGTGAGTGAAAAAACCCATGTCAAATTGCCTCCAGTCTGTTTTTGTGTTGTTGACACGATAAAAAAAAATCCCACAGGTAACACCCACTGTAAATGTGCGATAAAAACAAACTGTATCACGTGTATTTATATGTTCATAATGTTGGTTTATTTTACATTTTATAAAAATAATGTAGCACATTAAAAGAAGTGGACAGTGAAAATGAAAAAAAAGTACTTAATAGTAAATTTAGCAGATTGTTGTTAAAACTATATGAAACATGTCACTACGGCAGTAACACATCTGATGGATTTAGTTTGGGCAAACATACTTGATTAGAAAGGTACACAAAATATTTACTATGCCCACATATACACGCACGCTGGTCAAAACTAGGTCAAACTCAAGTCAAACGGGTAGTTTTTGTCCAAACTTAGATAATTTGTACTGATTTAAAGAAACAGTTTTCTTGACTTATCAAAATTCTTTTTGTTTATCTCTTTAAAAAGTGACACTCGAGAAGTTTTAAGCATGGTCCTCGAGATACCCATCATAAAGACGACTGTGATTTTGTTATTTCTTAAATGACAGTTTCTCTTTAGAAATGTTGGGAGAAGCTCAAAGTTGTTTACAGTGAGGATCAATGGTTTAGAAGTAAACTTATACTACTATGTACCGAACAGGACAAGGGTTTACCAAGACCTTGTTTGACTACTGAAAAATCTTAGAAGGATAGCAACCATTTCCCAATAATCTATACATTAGGGTATTACTTAGGATCTTAATTGTCAATTATTTCATTGAACCAACAGAGATATACAATGGTCTGCTAAGATTGATTAAGCTTTGAGCCAGCAGCTGTCGCTATAAAGCTCCCTAAAGAAGACATTTGGGTTTCAAGATAGGAGTTGCATGAACTTAAAGCTCACATGTATTTATATATGCGGACCGTTTATGCAGAGTAGTCTAATTAAATGGTAAACTAATGCTAGGAACTATAACCAGTTCAAAAATAAATGGCAATTGATAGTATATTGCTTTACAATGGAACCATTTAATAGCTCGTTGAATTTGTTAAGCTGAATTTGCACTTTAAAAAAAGGGATAATATTTGTGATGTAAACTATAGGAATCTTTATCTTATAAATGGTGTTGATTCTCAAGTACCAAACCAGATCATAAAACCTTAGAATAATGTTGTCAAGGTCTGAACCACTTCACAGTCGCCCCATAAAAGAAATAATGGTGTCTAAATGGACGGCTAAAGGTGTGGTTATTTTCTTCTCCTTTAATGGCATGTTCAACCATTCCAAAAGCATGTCTAGTATATAAACTAACCGGTATATAAGGAGTTCTAATTAATTCGATAACACTGAGAGAGGGGTTTGGTTTGAATTCCCTGATCTCTGCATATAACCTTGATAAAAACCTAATCTTCTACAATGGTATATGTAAAATCGGGGGCCAAACGATCAGTTCACTTGTACAAAGCAGGCTTCAGTGATATTGTGTTGCAGAGCAGCATGGAGCGTACAGAGGGCATGAATGGAGGAGAAACCTGTTGACATGACATACCATTCATACCGGACGCGCTCCAGCAAACCCTCAATGTGTTTTTGGCCTGAATGTCACCTGGTGGTCGCTAAATTTTATGACGTGTGCTGCCTATTTAAAGAAAAAATTACATGACATTTGATGTCCCGAGACATAAACAGTCACACGTGTTGATTGGTTATGGTCAATTTTCTAGACATATTAGAATGAAAAAGGTGCACAATAATAAAGTGTTCCGTTCTAAATTGACGTCTCCTCTCTATTGTTGACTGCTTTTTACATGCAGATTTGTATAAAAAAGAAATATATGTAGATAGGTACGACTGTGTATATTTCTTATTTTAGTTACTTGAGTTTTAGCATCTGTAAAACACCACCCCCTACCACCTCCCCCTTTACAATGTCGGACCACCCTTTCTGTTGTCACCCCAGTCCCACATTCACACGCCATCGAAACCTGATTGGTGCTTCCAGGCAGTGTCTGATTCTATCAAGTGTTATACGAGACATGAAACAATGTCAAGGCAACTAGAATTCTATGGTTGATATCTGATTTTTTTTTAGATGAAGCTAATGATATGAATTATTTTAGATGGAAAGGATTGAATACTTAATGTATACCCATTTATATCGTTTTGCTTTTTTCTTTCCTTTTTTTACTGTATTTTGCATTTGCTGTTGAGAAATATGCTCATAAATCTTATTTTTTCTATAGATCGAGAGACCCCCCCCCCCCCTAGTTTGTCAAACATTCATCTGGTGAATTTTAACGCATTTTAATGTTTTTTAATCTGCAAAAACATTTACCTGTATGATATCAAATATCAAATAATGTAAGAGAATACAAGTCTTTAATGTAAAGTGAAAAGCTTGCTTATCGCTGTAACCATTGTATGTTTTTAAAATCACCTTGAAGACCTAATGAAGGAGCTGTCCTCAAGGACAGATTTATTTACTGTATCAGCTCCTCTGACAGGCCAGTTAATGAACGGCCAGTGTAAACATAGTCATATTATCAACCCAGTTCCTGCAACCCAAGGGATTTATCTTAGTTTAAAACTTAATTTGGGAATGGAGATAAATTTCCTGGGTTCTGAACTTTTGGTAGTGATTTTGATAGATTTGTAGTTCGTCTACATCCTATAAAGGATTTAATGCATGCATCTTATGTCCCTCTTTTACTCAAGAGTGTAATTCAGTCTAATTGAAGCTGCATGACCTCCCAACTCTGCAAGGAAAAGCGATGACAGAAAGTTCAACAAACAGTTTGGTGTTTAACTACACAACTTTGCGAAGGGTATAATCATTATGGTTTTTAACCGTATGTCATTTAGTCCATCAGTCAGTCAATCATTTCTGCAACTCTACTTAAACCGCTGCACGGAATTTCATGAAAAAATCGTAGGTTTAACACAATTTTAACAGAAATTTTGGATTCCATTATTTATTTGGGAAATTTGGCCCTTTTGAACTTAGAATTTTGGCCATATATTGAATATAGTAATGATCAGTTTTTAAGCGCATATCGTCTTTTATATAAACCTCAATCGCAACTTCTCGGGCCTTTCCGGCAAGCTCGGAAAAACACCTCAAATGTATTAACATCACCGGATGTTAGAATTTTATACAAAATGGAGTCGCTTCCCATTAAAATAAGTATCGGCTAGACAGTCTTGTATGTCGCTTCTGTGTTATATTTTAGTGTATATCGTTTACTTTAATGAAGTATAGCTCACATCTCAACAGATCGTAAAATGTGTTCTATTTATTTATTAAGTTTTTAAAAAAGGGGGGTTGTCATGGACGCCTAGGTAATACATTCGAGGTGTTTTTCCGAGCTTGCCGGAAAGGCCCGAGAAGTTGCGATTGATGTAAACCTCTGCTAGAAATTTGTTAAAATGTTTTAGGTATTAGGCCAGTAAATTCTGATTCCATAATTTTTCTGGGAATTTCACTTCCTTCAAATTAAAAATTTTTTGGTTGACAAAGGAATAGATGTGTATATTTGCAGGAAGTTTTTATTTTTGCAAGTTATGCTCTTTATCAAATTATTTTGTGTATTTTATGCAGATTCTGTCATTCGTCATTTGTAGCATTGTCAAGTAATGGGAGAGTGAGGGGTATGTGAGCTTTCTCCCTTTTCCTTTCAGTTAATATGACATTTCATTTACTTGTCTATCTCCAGGGTACTCAGTAATACATTTCTACTATTCCTTGTTATCACTGAAAATTAGCCAGTGATTTTGTTAAGTTTCAATGAATTGTGTCTTGAGAATAATATTGTGCAGATCTTGAAAAGGAATGGGGGAGATTTAACAAAACTTCTAGGAATAATTCATACTAATTTTATTTAGTACAGGGGAGTTGGACACCTATACTCTCTGGGAATTTCAATGTTACTTAATTTTAATAGTAAATGAGAATAAACTTTGAAACCCCTCGCATTGGTTGCTGACCAAACAGGCTTTTAGCAGGGGAGGAGGTTTCACTATACTTAGTGATTTGTTTTTTGTTAGTCAAAAAATTTAGATGATAAAGGACCTAGCTATAAGAAAGTAACTTTTCTTAGACATTGACTCATTCTCATAGCTCTCACAAAGGAGAAGTAGCCCAATGGGTCATACAGACCCCAAGTTGGACTTAACTTTAGGGTGATTGTGTAACATAAGTAGGGCTTTCAGAAATCTGAATTGTTGGGTGTTTTTTCTTGAATTCTGCATTAAAAACAAAATTACTGGAGGTTTAAGACCTTAGTTGTCAAACTGTTTTTCAAATTCTTCATTATTTGTGACAAATGGATAACCTTCCTTCTTTTTTGACAGTACCAGAATTTTTCTTGATACAAGCGTGGTATGGGGTTCTTTTTTAACACATTGTGTGATCAATCTTATTGTTAATTGTCTGAAGGAGAGGATTATTTTCTTGTTTTCTATTTACAGGCAGTGACCAGGAAAAAGTTTTCTCATCCTGATGACTTTAGAAAATCTCTCGAGAATGGGATACTTTTGTGCGAGTAAGTACTTTAGAAGCTTTACAAAGACCTTTTTGTTATGCTGACAAATTTTCTTTAGCCTTAATACAGGGAAGGAGTGCAAAGACTTAAAGGTTCAAGATCAACCACATAGATATTTAAATCATCTGATATATACTTGTTTTTCAATTTAATTTTTAAAAATACATGTTATAATACCATCAGAGAAAGACTTTTTTATGACACGACTTACAAGAAAACATGCTCTAATTTCTTGCAAAGCTTGCATCTTGTCAGTGTGTTTTGTTCAAACCTTTTAGATTGAGATGTAACTTAATTAATTATACATGTATAAGGTGTTTAAAACCCTGTTATTAAAATCTTGGTGACAAAACAGTTTCAAATACTTTTATGAACCACACCAAGGTGATAGAATGTTCAAGAAATAAAATATATATGGAGTTTGAAATTTTAAGATTATTTTAATCGGCTGAAATCTTTGTTGACCATTTACCCAGCAGAATGACCTTAACACTATCATTACTGACATTTGACCCTATGACATGAACTATGGCCTTAGATTGATGAGAAAGGCTTACACGATGAGTATGAGATTTTACAATTGTGTATCATTATACCTTATGCAAGAAGTTGAAGTGGATACTATTTTTTATTTTTACTACATTCGTCAGTCAGTCATCGTGTCATTCCATTTTTTTGTACCTTGCACAGTTAGTTGCATAGGGTAACGTGCATCAGTCATTATACATGCATGCACTTATACAAGTTGTAAAAACCCAATAAATAAAATCTTGGTGACAAGACATATTCAAACACTTTTTATGCACAGCAAGTTGCATAGGGTTAAGTGCATCAGCCACCATACCAATGCAACTTTCTGCAAACTGACTGACACATCAGTCAATCAGTTAGTGTACGTGTCAGTCAGTCAGTCCTGTGTACTCCCTTTATACCACTGCACAGAATTTTATAAAACTTTGTAGATAGTTAAGAGACAGTATTTAATGTTAGATGTTCATATTTGATATTGTAAGGGCAACTCCTATCAAACCATAGAACACAATTCTATTAAACCTTGTATGTTAAGTTTACTATACCATTCTGTAAAATATGAGTAATATTTTCAAGTAATGTAGAAGTGTGGGGTACGTATTTAGCTGCTTTCTTTTTCTTTCATTCTCATAGAATGAAAGGGACATTCATATTACAGTTGCATGTGCATTTGTTAAATTAACAGTATTAGAGTCTGTTTTCTTCTTATTAAATGGAAGGCAATTATACTATTACCCCATCCCTGTAAGATCACCCTAAATAATTGCAGTAGTGAAGTAGATATAATGGCAAGTTATTCCTTTTAATTTCAAGGGTAAACATTTAGGGCATAGGAGAATGTAATAAAATTTAATTTCATTTGTTCATTGCATTTAGTTGGTGTTACATGTGAACTGAAGGTCAGCAATATAATGCCATATAGAAAGCTCTGATTTCCTCATTACATAATTCTGACATTTGTTGGCATTTGTCGAATATTATAGCTGGGAGGAAAATTAGTTATATTCAAAACTCTTGATTTCAAGGTTCATTTGTGAGTGGGGCATATATGAGTTGTTCATCATCTAACTGTATAAATGTTCAGAAATCCCAAGGCCTAAAGTTAAGAACTGTTTGCAGATGCCTACCAACCCATTCATAATTTTATGCACCCAACCCAAATTTTTTTTCCTTCAGCTTTTTATACTTAGAGAATTTTGTTTGTGTACAAAGAGATATATCAAAATTTGCTTTGTGTTTCTTTAAAAAGTGTGTTTATACAGCTGTGTTGAAGGCATGCTCTGATGGGGGAAGATCCATAGGATGAATGTCAAAACAATATAAAATTTGAATTTAAAAAAAAAAAGATGCACCTACCAATTAACCTACTACATGTATTAGAATTTCAATTCAGCAACTGCAAAGAAAGTTTTTTTAAGCTTGGCCGAATTTCACAAATTGGTTGGATTATTATATTCATTGTATGGTTTTAGCTCACTGAGATGAAGTATATATTTCCATATAGCTTGAGGAGCTAAATGCTTTGAAGAGAGATAACTCTATCAGAAATGTATAATAGATAAAATATGTAAAATTTTGACGGGTTATGTGTGGAAATTTTCTGTAATTTGATTTACTTATTTTTCTAGGCTCTTGAACAACTTAAAAGCAGGATCTGTGAAAAGAATAAACAAACTTCCTGGGGCTATTGCTGGATTGGTGAGTTTCAGTCTGAGTTGTCTTTCTTGTAACATTTTAACTGCTTGCTCTTTCTTTACATATTTAAACAACTCATTCTTTAACTTTGTCTTTGGTGAACAATAAAGATGAATGCAACACCTGTCATATTTTGCTTTGATTTCATGAAGTTTGAGCCACATCTATTCTCACTCTGACTTTACGGGTCTGGCACCTAGACTACCAGCTAGTATATTATGTATTATGTAGATTAATTGCTCTTAATTACCTCAGTTGTGATGCACATGGATATAATGCATGTCTCATGATGTATTATTTATTGATTACTTTTTGCATTAGGTCCCACACCAAGAGTCATGTATATTGTGACCACAGATTAGCTTAGCTGTCCACCAAGACAGTCTCTATGTATGATGGACGGCATTAAGAAATTGAATTAAATTACAACATTAGACAAAAAAATAATCAAATGCTCATGAACTTCATTTGACTGCCCTTTTGAAGGAGATATTTTTGGAGTATTATATAGAATTATCATCTACATACTTCTGATTTGAAATCGTTTGGATGATAATTAATTTACAGCCCACTCAAATCACTAATTGAACTTATCCATGATACAGAATTTAGGTTTATTATTGACGGCATGATAAGCCACCTCAAGTGAAGAGCTTTTAGTCTTATAATTGTAATGCTGAATGAAAAATCCTAATAATACAGATTGACCTTATGAGTGGAAGCCATGATAAATTTGTAGTATTATCAGCAGAGTTTTGTCTGCCGACAGCAAACTAATGTTTCCAAAGAAAGCAAATATTGACCAACAGCCGTCCTCTTGCTAGGATGAAAATTTGACTTAGTAACTGAATTCAGTTCAAGCAACAGAAATATGCTTTGATGGTGCGATTATTTAAACCTGTGTCCATTTCCTAGCTTTATCAGCACTGGTCTGTCATAAATGGCTGTGTAGATATATGTCCTAAGGGAGAAACACCGATTTCATGTCTTGCTTTATAGTGTCCGTAATACATCTCTCTGGATCAAGGGATGTTTGTAAGAACTGTTACCTGCAACTGAGAAACAACTGCCTTACTGGTATTTTGGGTTGTACAATAAAACAGACTATAGTCGGCATAAACACGACCATTTCTAAAGAAGAAAAAAATACTGGTTTGACAGCATTTAACATTTTAAGGTCACATAGAAATATGGGTCATCCAAAGAATTGCACACAATTGAAG
The DNA here is from genome assembly GCF_963853765.1 of Magallana gigas. Classification (NCBI taxonomy): domain Eukaryota; kingdom Metazoa; phylum Mollusca; class Bivalvia; order Ostreida; family Ostreidae; genus Magallana; species Magallana gigas. Next base: position 48,033,781 of record NC_088854.1, read on the forward strand.
TTGTTTAATTTGTCCTTCATTTGAGAAAAATGAGCCATAGCTAGCAAAAAGTGATCTACTTTTTCGTTGAATTTTTGAAGTTAACAATTAAAAAAGACACAAATAAGGACAGTTGAAAAATTAGCAATTGAAAAATTCAGATGCAAATAATGACAATCAGGACTAGGTTATAACAGCAATTAAATTAAACTTGCATAAACATTTTATTAACTGGTTTTGAGTGATTACTAATTTTTGCTGTTTAGTTCCTTTCAAGGATATTAGATATACGTAAGACCTTATTTTTAGGATCTTATGCACAAAAGACCTGAAGGTATTAAGTAATTCCTAGCCTTTAGAATCAGGAATTCCATTATCAAAAACTAATAAATCGTTTAGAGAAAAGTTTTGCTGCATGCATATAGTGTTTCCTTGGTCATTTCAAGCCATGGTTCAGAGTCTGATTATATAGCTCTCTCCAACCTATGCCTGCTTATATCACATCAAGTGTTCTTACTTGAATATTTATGCATTAGTATAAATGTGGTTTTACTGTACACTAAATCAGAAATGCAAGAAAATTTTGCAAGGTTCAAAATAACCTTGATCTTTGCAAAAAAATTTCATTGCAAACCAGTCTCTAATACTCTCTAGCTTACAGGTAATTGTAAAAGATTATCTAGACAATATATGTGCTCAGTTGCATTAAAATTAATAAGTTGCTTCAAATCAGTTCAACACAGATAAATTGCTAAATGATGAAGTTGTTGCAAAAAGAATGGTTTAAGGTATGTATTATTAGGTGGATAATGGCTATACCATATATATCTGGTATATTTTACAATGATCCAATTTTGCTATTTGCATGATAATTTCTATATTGCAAAAATAAAACATTCCGGTAGTATTTTGGCTTAATTAGTACTAATTGCTTAAAATGACTAATGCAAATAGAAAAGTTAATAGAATATCTTTCATTTTTACAAAATTCGCAACAATAATTTACATGCCAAAAAAAGAAGAAGAGATAACCTGATGCATGGTACATGTAGTATATAAGATGTGGATCTAAAGACTTCTGCATGTTTTTATTGAATTTGTACTGTGCCACAAGCGGATAGTATCTATATTAAGTCAAAGATTTGACATTTCTAGCATTTAAAAAGTAAACAAGATTTTTTATTATACTTTAAATTACAAATATGTTTGAATTAATTTTCATATTTGGCCTGAAAGCATTTTTTTCTTAAAGTGACACTTTATCACTGGGATCTATATAAATGAATTTCAATTATTTTGTTATTGGAGTGGATTTTCAAACACCCTGTGGGTGCCTTACTTAAAGGAAAGAATTTTAATGATTTAACACACAAAACCCATTTGATTTTTTTTTATATTAAAAGTTTCACTGATGCATTACATTTTTATTGCTTTTGCAAGCATGGTTTGAAGTTCTGTTCCCCTTCTTTATACCTGTTCTGCATAAAGGCTGCATTTTTCCTATTTTGAATGACCCTTGTGTAAATACCAGATAATATTGGGGGGTGCCTTTGATTTACTCATTTGATTATAAGTAAATATCCTTCCAGATCCTGACAGTGGTGGCAAGGTCCACAGCTAAGTCCTGTGTGGCTTTGAGGTCTTATCAAATTAGGTGATTTATTAGAGTATCTTTGTTTGCATAATTCTGCCTACATTAGGGACCAGAAAGGACCCAGTTCCACAAGCCAAGTCTTCACCGATACTGCTCGCTCAGCGAAAGGATGTTTACACAACGAGCTGATTGGTTGTTTTACTCTAAGAATGTTCAAATATTTAACTTTATGCAAGTGAGGTTAGCCGTATTCATTTCATATTTCTAAACGCACTAATTTTTGTCGTTGGTGTTTGAAAGTTCTTGAAAAGGATTTTTGCAAATTTACAAAGGATTTTTTTTGTGGGTACACATTGTATACAACTTGTAAGGCTTTTTTTTGTTTGCTGTCTTTTAAAAATGCATTAATTAAATGTTATCACTGGACTGTTTAAATACCGCATTCCAAAGATTTTGTTTGTGGTGCAGTGTTTACAGTATTTCTTTATGTGTCTTTCAGGATAACATTAATGTGTTTTTGAAGTCGTGTCGGGAGGCCTTCGGACTCGGCACCAATCAGCTGTTTGACACCGGCGACTTGGAAGATTTATCTCAGCGGGCCATCGCGGAGTAAGTACTAACAAACACACGACAACAGTAACTGGTACTTACTTAGTATTTTAAGGACTGTCAGCTATTTTCTCCAATGATTTTATGGCAAAAACTAATTCATTGCAATGATTTTCACACTTGAATTCTTGAAATGAAAATAAGAATCAGAAAAAAGGCAGATGGTTTAATTTGCATTGCTGGTAGTTTAAGTTTGATATACCGGTAAAGTCTAACTAAGGAAAAAGTATTTTTAAGTGCAATGATTTAGTACCGGTAGTTTGTTTTCTTAATTAGGATGATTTATTGTTTAGATCAACATTTTTGAAATACATGTATTTTCATTACATATGTACTAATATGAAATTAAATGACTTTATCTTAGACTAATGAAGTTAAATGACTCTATTTCTGGACATGCTCTTTGCGTTGATTATTATCATCACAGAATTTAAACATGGTTAACAAAATCATCCTGATACTTATATCAATGAAAACTTTTATTAACCCTTTTTGCAAAATTAAGCATTTGGTCAGGAGTTGATTTGATGAAAGTTAACAGTGATGTTACTGAGGATCTTTAGTTATTGAGTAACAATATAGACATTTATAAGTTTGGTATATCTGCATTACTGCTATTTCTCTTTTTAATGTGACCTTCAGTGCGTAGGTTTAGACTTTTCTTTATTGCAGTATTTTGTAATATTAAAATCTTAAATTATTCAAACATTAAAGAAAAATAGATTCATAAAGGCTGCATATTCATGATGTGTAACCATGAATTCAGGTCTTGTAAAGCAGAATGAATATTGAATTGGTACTTTGTTCAATGATCATTTTATCACTGCTTTATTGACTTATTACATAATATGATCCATTTGCAAAGTCTTTACTTCTGATCAGTTTCATATGTTATTGAAGAGCTAGCTAGTTCATAGTACTGGTACAAAATGGTCTGTTAGGCAACGTTTCTTTGCTTTGTTGCTAATTACACAAATCAAGGATGAAAACATGTACCATCATTTGTTGCTTTTATTAATTTCCACAATATTATATGTTTCTATAAGAAAAGATGAGTAATTAAATGTAAATGGATTTGCTAAAGAATATTTGCCTGCATATGTTTTTCTCAAGAAATTTGTGTACTAGCCCAGTTAGAACAATTTTTGCATTTAATGCTGTGACCATGCAGTACCATATGTCACTGGAATTACTATATTTCATACTACTATTTTCCTATTTCATATAGGCTACAAAGGGTATCACTACACATATTAACAGAATCTATAATTTTTTGTCAATAGTCATTTTAAGAATGGCCTTTAGGTATTACATGAAAAACCAATGAATGTTGGAACATATTGACAGAATCCATCAATAATCAATTTGAATTTGATATCCTATCGACAACAACAACAAAAAAGGATTTCCTATGAAGCATATATATGACGCAAACTGGGCAATGTTGGGGAACCCCTTTGAGAACCCAAATGTCTCACTGGTTCAGAGTTTCTTTAGAGAGAGTTCTTGTGTCTGTCCTAGGAAATCCTACTGATAAAAAGCAGTTGACAACCACAAAACTTAAAGGAAGGCTTTACCAACTCACACCTTAGGTAAATTGAATAATCAGAAATAGATAAAAAAAACAAGTTTAGGAATATCTAGAAGCAAAATAAAAACCCAATTTCTAGGAATGGAAACTAACAGATTAGTTGGTATATGATATTATGTGGTTTGGTCACTGTCAAGGGCTGGTCATTTGGCAAGCGTGTTTACATTGCCGTAAGGCTGAGGTCAACAAGAAGGCAGGTTTGAAAGCAGCCATGTGTCTAGATTAAACAAATCATTCTTTTTATAGGTAGTTTAATATCAATTCAGACATTTGCTTAATGTAAGACTAATGTATTGGATACAGAGTTGTGATTTTGTGGTTATAATGGAGTCAGTGGTCAACTTACTGTAGTTAGGCTATAAACACTCATCTGACAGGGAGATAAAAATTCTATCACCCTCATCTCTGTGTCAACTTCAGATTTATGGAACAAATTACTTTCACAAGAATTATTGAACCATGGAAGACATAGTTTGTCAAATTTAGACACTAGGATTCTTTTTTAAATGAAGCGATTACAATGGCAAAAAGAATAGTTTTCTATTAGATGTATTGTCCTGGAGGTTTTTGTCTAATGAAGCAACGGGCATGCCTTTGTATTCTCAACAGTCTCTTATTTCTGAGGTCTAAATGACTTCAGTCATGTGAAAATATGAGTAAACAATTATAACACCTCTTGCACATAAACAGGTTATTAAAGATATCGGCATGTTTGCCGCCATTCATCCGTCTGAAACCAGCGAAATAAATCGGGGAGTCAGATTCTCCTATCAACAAGTTAATCATCCCAGGAGACATATCATTTTGATCAGAGACAGTCCCATATAGGGAGAGATGTGTATTTTCTGTTTAGAAATTGTCACATAATTTTCTGCTTGGTGTAACTTATCTATTAGCATGCTGGCAAAGTCTCTCCAAAGGTTAAGTCAAAAGGACACAGGTAGTCGACTGCAAGTCCCATATCCAGCGTGTTGTATGTATCATTAGAAGCGGCAACATGTTTATCTTATCACAAAAGACAACTTTAATAGACAACTCATTTTCTTAAAAGCTCTTCAGTGAAATCTACAGATATGTATGCAAATAAAATGATCTCCAGACTTTTAGCATATTGACATTGTGGTTAGCTTCTCTCTCATAGTTCATAGGAACAATAGATTGCTAGCATTTTGTGCTCAGATGCAATCAGCACAGTAGCACTTAACAGCACAGTTGGTAAGGGAGCTGCAGTTTTAGCAATTACTTAGCAAGCAGCTTAACTGGCAAGATTTAGTTACCGGTACTTTTCCATGCCATGATTATTATATAAGTTAAGAGCAGAAATAAAGATGTACACTGGACAACTAAAGATTGCAAACACTTGGTACCATAGCAGCAAGCAGCAGAGTAGCTCTGCTGAACAGCACAAATGACAAAGGTTTTAGCTGCAGCAAAGCAATTACCCATGTCACCTGAACAGGCAAATGTTATTTTTTTCTTTACACCAGGAATAGAGACGTGGACATCATCTCTGTGCGTAGTTCACCAGGGGTTGTCCGTGTTTTATGTCAGTGACAAACGTCTCTTGCTGCATGTATACAGCCCGACAGGAAATATCATACATACCTTTGTCGTGTTAGCCCTACCATTCATTCTCTGTCTACCTTTTTTCATCTGGTCAACTTGCGATGAACAATAGCTTGTTAATTAAATATTTAGCTATCTATTTGAGGATAGTCAAAATGAGCAACATATTGCTTCTGTTGGAAAGGAACACAAGACACTATCCATAACGCTAATTTGTAGTGTACTATTTATCGTCATTTTCTATTTAAAAAAAATAATTGTTCTATTCCAGCAAGTTTTATGCTCAGAAGTCTTTAAATTTGTGGGAAATTATTTCATCAAAATGTATTCATCTGTGTATAATCTCTTAATATTAAATCTGCTTTGTAGACAAAATATTATGAGCAAGAATATATAAGTATTGCCTTGTCCTTCACTCCTTAATGTTTATGACTTGGGAATTCATTGAAAGACAATGGGGATAAATTACTGATAAACTGATTAAATTTACATCAGATTCATATAAAAAAGCAATTTTTAATTTATGTCAGGCTTGTTTGACTAATGCAATTTACACTACAGAAAAGAAGCCCCAATTGATTTTTTTGTTAGGTGTAAATTAAATGATTTCCCTGCATGGAGCCCCAGCCAGGTATATTGATGATATTATTATGAGTTACAGTGGTCTATCCAGTTTGTAGTGAAGAAATAAACCATTATGTGTTTTAAGGTCGACCACGTAATCTTTTACCTTTAAACATTTCTTATGCATTTCGGCATTTGAAATACTGTGTGGTTGACTCATTTGGTGCACACACTTCTGGATGAGCGCTTGTAAATATACATTGAAATATATTTCTAATCCATATTTTGGTGAGGACAGGGAATAATAATCCGTTTCTCAAGGTATTTAACATCAAGATTGCGTAATCTTTTGTGCCTACACTCTATCGCAGGACTGTAGACTTGAAAACTTGTCCAGTTGCTGGAAAATCAATATTTGAAGGTATGTAGTGAGGCCTGGCTTAATTTCAATACTAATATCCCTCTCTAAAGCCAAACAAAGACAGTAACGGGAGATGTCTAAATATGACACGCTGACATCTTTGTTGATTGCGAGTGAATTTGCATTACCAAATAAGGTTGTAGATTCTTTTACTGTTTGTTATACATATTATTACTGAACCCTAGAGACAGGGAAATTGTCATATCAGTTATTGAGTTTCCTTTTTAGATTTTTTTTTATCAAATAAATCATTGTTAATACGTACTGCAAGTTGTTGATTTGATTAACATTGAAGTATAAATTTCACTTTAACTCTTTATCGTTTTGATCAAATAAGGAACCGGCTATTACAGTACAAATGTATATTACATCAACAGTCTATCAGTAACGTGGCCATAAGACAGCGATTTTGTAAATCAATCCAGGGGGTACAGATGTATATTTGATGAAACATCAGAAATTTGTTTTGAAAAGGTTGACCTATGATAAGCTTTTGAATGTAGGCATAATATACGTAGGGGTAATAGTAGGCGTTGCCAGAGAGGATTCCTCCGTATTGAAATTCAATGGCATAATGGCTGTCTTTTATCAGAACAACAATGTCATTTTATAATAATTCATATTTTTTGAAAACCACAGACAGCACTTCTGCCAAGAACCAATTGTAAGAGAGCCGAGGTCTTTTAGAATTCTCTTTGTGCAGTGCTCTTTTTTTCTAGACCCTATCAAGTTCTAATGCATGTACTACATAGAATAGAGGTCTATTTTAAAGTCCTAGAAGACAAACCAATGTCACTGACACCACTGCACCGCTTCTTTTAAGTTTTTAATTAGAACTATGGGTACGAGTTAGGTCTTTGAAGCTGAAGGCATGGCAAGAGTATCAAAGCCCCAAGTTTGAGAAGACTGTAACAGTATTTCTCTTATAAATCATTAAAAAATACCTAAATATTTGCAAGTCACCTTCCCTTTGCTATGGGCAAGATCAAAGAAAATAAGGAAGAAAAAAAGTAATTTCTGTAAAAAGAAATTTTTTAAAAATTAAGTTGAAGAAGTGTTTATTTCAAGCTGATAACCTTTGTGAATTGACTTGTGACCTCGCTATCAACATACAAGATTACAGCCTCATACCGGCATGGCCACATTCCTGGCGATAACAGTTGTTATTGTATTCTACGACAGTATTTTGGAGATTTATCTGCAATGATAACTTTACCTGCCCAGGTATGTTTCCACTGTAATAAGTGACAGACCACTCTATCGCTGGCCTCGTAATTGGGCTACCTTTTTTTATGTTGATTTGCAGTTTGCTCTGTTAACATGCAATCATTTTTGCTGTCGATTGTGAAGTTTTTCTTGATTTCAGTGTATTTTTGACTCTTGGAGTGCTGTAAGGCTTTAAGTGCTGGCTGCAAGATAATATCAGGTATAACCTAGGCTTTATATGTAACTCCTTGGGTGAAATTTTTTCCTTGTGGTTTCTATTTGTGATGGATTCGTTATTATGATTTATTTAGGTATTTGCAAACATTGAAATCTGATTGAGCATTGTCATGATCTGCAGGTTCCGCAAATGAATCTTAATAACGATTTGTAAGGAAGTGAAAGGGATCGAATGTGGCGTGTGGATAAAGAAAGATTATAATTTAAGGGATATTTAATGTGTTGAAACTTTCGAGGCAGGTAGAGGATTAGTGAATTTTTTTATTTAAATTTCATAATAGCTTACATGGGGTTTGTTTATTCAAATCCAGTGTGTACACCTGTGTTTTGAATTTACAAATACCGAGAATAATTGCATTCAACCAGAAATATAAAGGCAATATCCCTATGTTTGGACTTGTCAGAAAGTACAACTGACAGTTTGCAGTAGTAGGTAGTCTTATTAACCCTGTGAGGTCAGGCGGGTCAGGACAAGGTCCATTGGGCATGTGCATTCCAGAACTGAATGCATTGAACATCAATGGTATTGTAAATGTGCCATTTGGTGTGAAATTCAATGTCAGGCTTTTGTCTATCATTATTTCCGTTGACAATAGGTTGACTTTGGAGAGAATTTAAACATTTTTCGAACTGTTGTGTATTGGCCATCTGCTCTTTCGTGACGACCTGTAGAAGTGTTTTAAGTGTTGGTTGGACATAAAATCTAACGTTTGATGTCATCAGACGGCATCATTACCTGCCAAGCGAGCATGTAACGCTTCTCTTAGGGTTGTCAATGTTAGTAATTCATGCATACCTTAACCAGACAGAGATAATTAGGAAATCTGTGGCTATTCAGAAGACAACGAATGATTTTGTTTTTTGCCTAGTGAATATTTAATCTGATTTGTTTTTTTTCTTATTTTCATTCTAGCTCGGATAACTTGAAACAGGAAGTTGATAGAAGATCTTTGAACGTAAGTTTATTTGTTTTGTTCGTTTTGAAAGACCGAAATTCGCAAACAAACGGAAGCTTTTTAGTTGACATGTTGCTCTCTCTCTCTGCCATATGCTGTTGAGTGTCCCTTAGATAAAACCTGATTATAGAATTTATATTGAGCGCACCCAGTGTGCCCGGCATGAGCAGTCATAGAATTACTCCCTACAACAAGCTGGACTAATTCATTATGGAAATCAATAACTAATAATGACATGGTGTAATCCCCCTCACTAAACATGGTTCACATAAAGATGTTCCCGGAGGCTAATGACATTCTGTGACATAGAGAGTTAAATATTCATTATGTAACCGTTTGATAAGTGTATTTGTCCCCGTCCTTTTACTTTGTTAGCTAAGCCTCAGTGATTCATAATTTAACTATAGCACAAGGTGTGCAGATTCCTGAAATTCAGTTGGACATTGTCATTCGGTCAACAAATAAATTTGGAAAAACAAATGTTTACCTGTGTACGATATTAAGAAGGTATTTAGGCATGCTGTCATTTGTTAAAAGTTATTAATGATGCAATGAAATATATTTATCATGTTGTACCTTTTGGGGGGCCTAATTCATTTTTCTCAGTGGGCCCTCTACAATTTTGTCTCGGTGTGTTATGTAAAACCATGTGTCTTCCGTCAGAGTCCAGTATAGAGACTGTTGTGATTTGTCTGGGAGGGATATGATGCACCAGTAAATAAGAACAATGACACGTAATGAACGGTATTTGGATATGTTCTCATTAATTATCTCTTCCAGTGTCATTCCAAACAAAAAATTAAGAGATTGAGCAACTTATCTTTTAGATGAAAGAATTTGAATTCAGAGCCCTTTAGTAGTACACCATGTTAAGACTATATATTTCTAAAATGAAGCATATTTATACAGTAAAACTCATTTAGTACGAACACTGATATAGTGAATTCTCGGATATTGCGAAGTTTTTTGAGTCCCCGGTAAATTTCTTAAGAAATCTTTGAAAAATTTTACGTTTATAACGAATTCAGATGTAACGAATTTACGGATATAGCGAACTGATTTCGAGTCCCATAGAGGTGAATAACAACGAAATTTGATTAATACTTTTATAACAAATTTGTTTACAGTTAAAACAGTTTGCACTACCATTTATCATAATAGTTTGAATTAATTTATTTTCGCATAAATTCTTCAATTTACAATCCTATTTTTTTTAGGTATCAAAAGAATGTATTTTCTTTCTAAGCCTCAATTAGCAAAACCTATAGTCTAGTTAAAAAAAACATGTATATAGTGAATTTGTTATAGTTTTTATTACGAATTCGTTACATGGATATAACGAATAACGGATATAACGAAGTAGATCCATTGGTCTTTTGGACTTCAATATAACCCAGTTTTACTGTAGCATATTTAAAGCATATACAGTGTATGTTCCTCTTCATTGCCAAAGCCTTTACCCCCAACCTTTAATATAAATATGGCAACCATGAGTATAATTTATCTGACAATAACTTATAATCTGCAATATTTTGTTCTGATATATAATCAAAATTTGTTTCATCTTAGCCACCTAAAGTTCAATTTGTTGTTATATCTTCCTTAAGGTGTTGTGTTTTCTTCATACTAAGTGCATCAAACATTTCAAATTGATGTGGGGGTTATTTTACAAAACTATAGTACCCCCGGTAATATTGTGTAGCTGCATGTCATAGAAATATAGGAAAAAGGGAGATGTATATTATTACTTATTAGGTTTGTTACTGACTGTTTAAAGAAATTTGTGGGGTCGGTAAAGTCCATAGAAGGCTCGCCTTCTATGGACTTTACCGACCCCACAAATTTCTTTAAACAGTCAGTAAAACACCTAATAAGTGTTTTGTTTTGTCGAGGACCTAAAGTTTGATATGTAAACAAACGTTTGTGTAGAAAATCAGTTCAAATAACGTTACGTCCGCCTTGTTGCCCTATAAATTTTGACGCTTGCCTTTTAAAGAAATTTGTAAGGCAGCCACGTGACGCGTTTCATCCAATGACGTCGCGACATTCTAGTCCGAGGCAAAACAAAAAAAAATATTTGTTTATTGGCAGACTGGAGTGGTCTATCCCTTGACCTTGTACATTAGAAAATGATCAATTCATCAATTATTGCTCTTTTTAGATTTGAGTTTTTGACATAAAATCCAAAGTTTATGTGAACAAATACCATATGTATCCGGGGTTTTTTTTCGCGTTTTGCAAAATTTGCGAAAATAGGTGAATGGAGTAAGATTATAAATTTGTGTCAGTTTTTTTGTGATTTGAAAAATTTCTTATAGAAAATAATACAGGATATCATATCTGCCTATTCAATAATTTGCAATTTAAAAGTGATCGAAAAAAAAATGAAAGTTAGATAATTGCGAAAATTACCATATATATATGGTAGTTCCAAAATTAAAACTTTCTGACATGGGACATGTTATATTCATTCAAAGTACAGTAACCAATATCTTACCCATTGTTATCAATTATGTACATTCATTTACCATACTTACCATTAATTTCATGTATGATTTAAATTTCAAGAAATCTTGGACTTTTACATTGATTATACTGTCTCAGATACTAGTACTTTCCAGTGCTAATATTATAGTCAATTGATGAATTAAAGTGTGGTTACAAATTAATTGTTCATTATTCTTGATTTAGTAACTTATGAATTGGAATTATGTAGTAAATGTAGAATTATGCTTATTATTATTAATTATTCAAAGTTGGCATTGAATAACTCAAATTTAGTTTGATAAAGTAAAAGCTGATGTTAACAGGTAAAATAGGCCATATAAAATAATAAATACCAGGAAAAAATTCCAACAATGCGCTTCACAAATAACTTTGATGGAGTATCTTTCAATAAAAGAGGGTGGGGAATGCAGTCCGTTAATTTATGATGCAACGATGTGCAAGGCTGCTATGTCACAGCCTGTTCAATTGAATCCAATTTGTGCATATGGTCCCCGAAACACTGCAATACAGGTAGTGTAGTTACACCTGTGTACACCTGAATATTTGTATAGGTGAGAATGACGTAGTGTCTGTAGAAGTATTGATTTTGTCGTTTCTGGCAGGGTGGAGCTTCCATCCACCTATCTCCTACGTAATGTTCTGCGAAATTAGGGAAAGTATTTTAGGATTGTGATCCGTTTAACTTTCTCCCCTTGTTTTTATCTACCACATTCAAGACTGGACCATTGGTGGGTAGGCAGGGCTAGTATACATACTTTTACTTACCGTCTCATACACAACATTACATTATTTTGTTTTGATTTTGTGTTGATACCTTTCTTAATCAAAGAGCATTGAACAAAAAGGCCAGATTGTTAAAGTTTCATTATTTTTAACAACTGCTCAACAAATGTAAAACTTTTGTGTTCATTAATGTGTCATAATACATGTTTAAAATTATCTAAAACTTTTTGTTTAATTATCAATGTTCTGCCACGTGAGTTACAGAAGGTATTAGAGAATGGAATGTAAGCATTGCGGTTTTCACCTCTTCAATTAGATTACCAGTTAAGGCGAATTTTATCAACTTTCGTAAGCGACACAGATTACATGTAAATGTCCTCCATTATTTCCTGATTGTGCTTCTGTCCAATATGCTACCAAAAGACAGAAGTGTTAACTGAGTGTTTTTATATGGTAATGAGCTTTGTTTTGTGGTCTGCTTCACATCACACTTGAGTTGATTAATTATACATTTGTTCTGCCTATATGTAAGATTATATATGCCGTTCTAGTGATTGAATGTTTTATTTGTTCTGGGCTTAGGGAATGTCATGCCTGGCCGGTAGATTGTGAAAAAAATTTAGAAGTCTTGTCATATCCCTCTGTTAGTTATTACATTAATCTCTCTACACTTCTTTTCTAAACCAGATTCTTAGAGAATTTAAAAATCGCTCGTATGGATCATATGTAGGACAAGACTTTATTGAAGGAGTTTAAACAGATTAAGTTGGCATTTTTCAATGTTTGGAATTTTTTAGGTTTTTTTGTCAGTTTATTCAGTCCCATTTTGACTTCTTTAGATTATATGTAGTCCCCAAATCTATGTAAAGACAAACCAAACAGAGTTTCAGAGAGGTTGACTCCGATTGGATATAAGGAGGTCCTAAACTTTGAACTTGAAAGGTGTGCATTCCAGTGAAATTGATTAGAAAGGTAGTGAATGCAGAAGCTTTTGTGGGATTGATTAGTCTGGTGGTCTGTATGTATATTTATGTTTTGTGTTCTCCAACTGCCAATTAGGAACATTGAACTTGTAAAAGTAACCAAGTCTACCGCAATTCATCAATGAATGTTTTAGAAATAGGCATTACAGAGGATTATGGGATTATTCTGTTTGTATGTTTTTGCTATTACAGGTGGCCATTACCATTTTCTGGCTGGGTAGAAGTGTTTCTCAGTCTTTCAGCGGCCCTCACCTAGATCAGTCGGCGTTCTCTGCCATTGTTCGCTACAGCGGTAAAGACCTCCTCCCCAAAGAGCGACCCAGGAATGATTCAGTTGACTCCTCAGACCAGACCTCTAGTGCCTACAGCTCACATGAGACCAACTCCCGCGTGAGCAATGACGACTCTCTAGAAAACAAACACATCAGGGACAGTTCTTGTGATTCTTTTGTCTCTAAGGAATCTGCCCCTAGTCTGGACTTGGAAGATGAAAGCATGCCAAGCTCTGTGAATAGTAAAATGAGGAGATACAACAGTGCAGGTTCTTTGAACACAAGTGGTGGCTACCATTTCTCTGCCACCTCACACGGTATCAATGTGGACGATCATGGTAACTCAAACTCTAACCACCACCGCCGTGGTTCATCTACTGACAGTATGGACAGCAGTAGTTACTTGGGCAACCACTCGCGTCAGTCCTCTGACAGTGCCAGTGTGGATATTCCAACACGGACACTGAAAACTCAGAGAAAGGTCAGTTCTTCCACTGTGGATCCACTTCAGTTTGTGAAGTCCAAGCCAGCTGACGTTCTCGCAAAGATAGCCCAGGAACAGATAGAGGCTGCCAAAGAAACCAGGCTGTCCAGAGTGGTCATTCCAGAGAAAGAAGATGTTGACTGGCAATCGGTAAGAAAAGATGGCTCAAATGACCACAGAGTGTAAATATTTTGACATACATGATAGCGTATGTTAATTATTAGATGTGAAAGCTTCCATTTTTCTGCCTAAGCTAGTCTTCCTCTTGTTTTTTTATTTTGCTTAAAATGATACCCATCTATGCAAGAAAATCAGGGTTTTGAAATGCTATATGAATATGAGATTTTAAAACTTGTAAGTAAGTTGCTCCATCAAGTATAATTAATGTTGATATATTTACTAAAGTCTTAAATATTTGTTTGTGAAAATTTCAGTAAATTTTATTTTGCAAGTGGTCTGGGTTTCAAAAGACATCAAATTATTGCAAACTGTGCTTTTGGAAATTTGTGCTTTGAAAATGATTTAATTGCTAGCTAGTTTTAAATCCATGCTAGCCTTGTTTTATGAGCTGTTTGTTGTTTGCTAGTCGGGAGCTCACAGCGATGAACAGGAAGTAGGTGTCACCCTCTATATAGTTATTATTATTCGTCACCTAAAATATTACTATTGCACCAGTAAACTATGATTCATAGTAACCTCATGTGAACTGTTACAATCCTCGTACATGTACTGGTATAGGTTAATAGTGAACAATATATACCAAAATAACTACTTAATATATTAATTTTGTTGTAGTTTTTTTAATAATTTATTTGCAATAATGTAATTATAATATACTGATGTCAGATATTAATTTACTTGCATTTAATCAATTACAATAAAAGTTAAAAATGCAAGAAATAAAATAACTTTTATATTCACATTGCATGTAATATGATGAAAAATTATCAAAGAATTTCACTTAAATATGAAAAGGAGGAGAGAGGCTATTTTTTAAGGAAGCTTTTAATAGATGATAAAGAAATCAGAGCTTTGAATTGTAAGTTATAGCTTCAACAGAGAGCTTATCAGTAAATAAATAATGAAGAATATTTTCTAAGATGATTGAAAGAGATATTGCATGTGGAATTGAAATATTCTGGGTATGAGACAATATTTGGCATGTGTGGCTTTGGCAACAGCTTGTGAAGCTAGTGACCTTGAGCTTGACCTAGCTGTAGTGTGCTACTTTGTGTGTGTAGATGATGTATCCTGTCTAACATGACCTTGACCTTCACTTTCCAGACAGCAGATGACCTTGGAGATTGGCAATCAGTGAGTTTTCCCACTTCATTCGTACTAATCCAACGTTACTTTTTTTTCCTTCACCTTCTGGAGTATTGTAGCTTAGATTTAGATGGAGAGCTCATATCTCATTAACAGCATTCATCAACCTTGTCATTTTGTCTTTTTTTTTTTCATAGAAAACTGTAAGATATTGTATGTACATGTACTAATAGCATGTTTACACACTTTATATAAAATTTCTTTAATGTTATGAAAAAAGCAGAATTGGTGGGACTTAGGTATACTCAATTGCAAACCAATTTGAATATTTTTAAGTTCATGATAACAATGGTTAAAAATTCATCATGCTTTGGTGTACCTTTGCTGGTAAAAAAAAAAGTACAGTATTGTCAAATAAATGCTCCTTAATTAACCATATTTCTCTTCTAACATGGGAACCTGAAGTAAAAGAATTCACGTCACATTTTCTGCAATTAATTTTCAGGAAAATCCAATGTATAGAACCTGCTCCATACCTTCCTTTCTCACATATGAAAGTACACAATATTGTTATATATCTTATAACAGCTTGTTCATATCAATATTACAACATATTTATATAGTGTACTCTTGGTTTATTCCTTCATTTCTGCATGTTTATCAGATGTCGAGTGAGATTGATACATTTCTTCCTTACCTCTGGTCAGCAATTGGTAAGTCAGGAATGCGGTGATTGTGTCTGATTGATTTCCTTTTGTACCTTACAGAACCTTAGCAGTTGGAAACACCGGCGGCGGAGAGCGTCCGCAGCAGCCTACCAGAGAGTGGAGGAAGTTGACTCCGTCGGGCAGGAGGAGGAAGATAAGAAGAAGCCGAAAACTTACGGAGAAATGATGGCAGACAGGTATAAAGCACTATCAATTTTCTTGATGAATTTATTTTTTCTACCATGGTAATTTTTTTGAAAATATTTTTAAACTTCAGTATCTCAAATAAAAATAATATTTTGATAATCATATATTTGTAAGTCCCAACCAGTTTTTCTTTACGCATGTTTATCCTTAACCTTTGGATATCTTGAAGTGTTTTCCTAATAGTCCATTGGGGTTCTAAATCATGAAGTTTGACAGTTTATTGGGTTCTTTTTCTTTTTACACCAAGATGTTAATTATAATCATTAAACAGTGCTATGCATTTCTTTTTTACAGGAAGAAACGAATGAGCACAGGGACGTTGAATTTTTATCCGCTCGATGACGATGATGACTTTTTAGGTCCCAAGAAGTCAGACCCTGTAGAAGAGACCGTGCAAAAGAAAGAACTGGTCCGACAGGAGACAGCGCCATCTATCAGGCTACAACAGCGCCTCTCTCACAAAAACAGAGCAGTAAGTGCTTTGTTTGACCCCTTTATCTTGGTGAATGATAATGAATTTGTTGACCCTTTTCGATGGTCATAATTTATATATTTTGAAATAATGTAGTTTAAAGTGCATGTTACGTACCCAGTAATTCAAAAACTTTAAATTGAATTTTTTTAAATTTTCTTATGACTATGAACCTTAATAATATTGATACTATTTTCTCTACAGAATTCCGTGGGAAGTGAAAAACCAAGTTATGAAGTGAAGGAAATAGCAGACTGGGCAAAAGATGATGAGAATGAAAATAATGAAAAGGAAAGTACTGATGACAAACAGGAGGAAAAATCGGTGGCAGAACAAACTAGTGCTCCAAGAAACACTCATGATGACAAATTCAATAGAGGAAAAGTGTCGGATAGTTCAAAATCCTTAAATAGTGATTCTTCCTGGAAAACACAGTCAAAGCCAGACAGGTCAACTGCCAAAAAGAGTGATGATAACAAATCTTCATCTGTGAACAAAATTAGCAACATATTAAAAAGTTTTGAGAAGAAAGAAGAAGTGGATTATGAAAAACCAAAGAAAAAGTTTGAGTTCAGTGTTGAGGCTGGTCGCACTCGCTCAAAGTGGCAGGAACGAGAGAAGAATGAGTCTGTTGATGCCCCTCCCGTCAGGCTCTCCGACCGACCGCGGGCAAAATCACACCCAGCAAAGGTAAAAAGGGATTTGCACACTTACGTGCATTTTTTCAAATCAGAATCACCCTCCAATTTTTTCTTTCTTTCCCATCTTCTCTCTCTCTCTCTCTCTCTCTCTCTCTCTGTGCACATTACTGCCACCACAAACCAATAAAAAGTCTTACCTGTAAGCAGCTGCTTTCCCACGCCAATTTTTGCAATAATTGCATGTATTATAACATAATGGAATTCCATATTCTGCTAAGGAACCATTTAATTTAGAAGCAACTGATTATGAGACTCAGAGTAAAAAAACCATGGTTTGGGTCATAAAGTAGGATGATGGTATTTTGGGTAATGAAAGGAATTTGATGTAAAAGTCAGAAAATATGCATAAGAGTAAGAATTTGGACTTTTGGAGTGGTTGTGGGGGTATATTTCTTTGGATGGAGGATTGTGTTAAAGAACAAGGAGGAAATGGGCATGAGGACGCTAGAGTATTCAAAAAGTCCTTGATATTATAGACATGTTGTTTTTATGGATATTGCTGATGATAGTTATTATAATGATTATGCAGTTCATGTTTTAATTTATAAGAAAGACCTCTGGTTTTGGTGCACTATTTTTAATACATGTAATGTATTATTAACAGTAATTCTTATGAATTTACTCTTATTTTCTTATGTCACATTATATTGGATATGAGACATAGCAAAATAGAACATTACCAACACATTTGGAATACTTTTAAATTACTGCACTTTGATGTTGCAAAATAAAAACTGCTACATTAGCATTTATAACTAATTACTTTAAAACTCTAAAGACAAGCATTCGCTTTATCACTCTATGGCAAATTATCAAATGCAGGTAGCCTTCATTAGAATGGAATGTATTGATTGGAAGTGTTTTGAACTTGAGGACAATAAATAATGCTTAATGGGCTGCTATTATGCATACCATGTGTTTGTTTCCTATCTATAAAACATCAGATGATGTCAATTCAAACATCAATGGTCGTTGAAAATGCATTATTTAACATGCACAACTATTACCAAGCACTATTTTAGGACTTCATTTGCTTGATTTTCAAGTGGAAGGATTACAGTTTTTTAAGCATGTTTTTGTTTTTCACTGGCAGCTTGGTTTGAACAAGTTGCTCTTTTATTCTTTTATTGGCATGCAATGTTTCCATTTCAAAGTCTATACAGTATATATTGAAGAAAATACAATGAAAAAAGTACAAGTGTCATCTTTTTTTTCTTTTTCTATAATCTTGTAATGTACAGCTAATTGGGAGTTAATATATCTTAGAATGTAATGATCTCAATTTTTTTACCGTCTTAGTTATTCCTCTTTAAATCTTAAATGAGAATGTTTATTTCACTATGCATCTGTATTCTAAATAGCCTTGAAACCATGATACTTAATGGATAGGAATTTTCCAGGTATCTGTAATATTGTTACAAGAATTTAGGTAGTGTAGCAGAATCTTTAGAACTTAGTCTGGAACATAAACAGAGTTTTGTGTAACCCAAAACACAAACTTTATCACCTATTTCCAGGGGGCACCTGCAAATGCCATCTCTATCATTGTCACCAAAAATATGTTATTTTTCAGGATTTCACGGAGAAGAATATAAAAATCAACCTACAGAAGCCCCACAACACGACCAAAGGTTTTGGATTTAGCATATCAGGGGGTGTGGAGAAAAAGCAGCCAATCACGGTGTACAAAGTCAACATAGGTAGGTCTAATCCCACCTGCTATAGACCCTGGACACAGGTCACCCACCCCGCACCAGACAGGCTAATCCCCAGCTCTGCAGATCTTACAGGGTCTGTAATCCCCCCAAGGCTTTAAATAACATTGCAGAGTGGATTTGAGAAATGAAGTGTATATCAAGCACAGAGAATAGCTGTTTTGCCCAAAGGTTGTTGGTCATGTATACATGCAAAGAGCCGAAGCCAGCATGGAGAAACAGGCTCTGTCGGAATGCTTACTGTATTGTTCGTAAATATTTGGGTTTGTATTGTGGGAGGAAATAGGTGTTTATATATCTACTGACAAGTTGCACACGTCCTATTTTGTAATATTTTTAGCTTTATTTATGCAGCTGTCATGAAATGAAAACTAAATTTCAATACAATATACTTTAGAGATTTGCGTCCATGGTACACAGAACATTTTTCAACAAAAACAGTACATATACCTATTCAAAGATCTTTTCATCCTAGAGAGTAAAGTGAACAAAACACAAAATAACAGACTATGTACTTGTGTACAGCAAATGACTTTGAAATACAAAGATATTGATGTACACATATCATAGGAAGAAAATGAGGCCATGCAGCTGATCTTTGGAAATAAAATATTTTATTTAATTCATATGATATATACAGTCAGTACTACTTGGTGCATGAAATCACCTGCAACCTTGAAATTGTACAAGATTCCTAAAAATCAAGTTTTGTTTTGTATAGATACATAGATAGATTTCAGTAACTTACATACAGTATCAACTGGTTTTTGTTCATTTCATTTCTTGGTAAAAAATTAAAAGCTTTTGTGAAAACAATTTTAAAAACTGAGACGGAAATAAATATATATATTTATCAGAATAATATGGATCTGGCAGAGCTGAATACTAAGATAATTGCCCATCATACAAGTTGCTAACAAAATAAATATAACATATCTGATTGAATTTTTTTCTTGCCTGATCTAAAAAAATGTAAATCTAATAAATAATTTTTTTTTACTTTATAAATGATGTCAAGTATCATAATATAAAGTAAATTATAGCATATGCAAGTTTTTCAAGGATTATTTGCACTCATATTCACACCAATCTAAGGTAGCTTGTGAGATCTTGGTACATGTACAATGTTTGTGGAAATTGACTTGTCCATTTACCAAATATGCTAGACATGGCCAATTGGTGACATGTCTGGCTTGTCCAATACCTCATTTCAAAATAGATATGATTTTTTTATGTGTTTTAAAAAGGAATAGAATGTTAAAGTCATATAAAATAAGTCTAGTCTGTACCTTCATGAAAACGAGTTGGAAGGAATCAAAACTCAGTTTTAAAAAACATGTATCATCTGTGATAACTATTTTGCAAAGGGTTTTTTTTTTTGGCTGTTGATAAATTGATTTGATTACCATTAGATTGAATTAATTTTTGTAATATTGTGTGTTGCAGGGAGTGCAGCAGATGTGTGTGACCTACAGATGAAGGACATCATTCTGTCCGTGAACAGGAAGGATGTAGCCACCATGACACAGCCCCAGGTCCAGCACATCATTGACATGGCCGCCAGACAGGGCCATGTCGAGCTGAAAATCAAGAGGGAGATGGGAGAAGGTAAGAGACGAGTTCTATTAGTTTTACTGTCTAATGTAGTAAATGATGTTTCTAAGGTACCATACACAATTGGTAGATATCAAGTCTGTTTGTTGTATAGTGAATGTTGATATTGTACCTTACGCAAAGGGTAGATATCAAGTTTGTGTGTTGTATGGTGAATGTTGTCTCTATTGTACTTTACATAAGGGGTAGAAATCAAGTTTGTGTATAGTAAATTTTGTCTCTGTTGTACCTTGCCCAATGGGTAAATAGCAAGTCTGTGTTGTATACTGAATGTTGTCTCTATCATACCTTACACAACGGGTAGATATCAAGTCTGTGCGTTGTATAATAAATGTTGTGTATGTAATACCTTACATAATGGGTAGATTCAAGTTTGTGTGTTGTATAGTAAATGTTGTCTCTGTTGTACCTTACACAATTGGTAGATATCAAGTCTGTGTGTTGTATAATAAATGTTGTGTATGTAATACCTTACATAATGGGTAGATTCAAGTTTGTGTGTTGTATAGTAAATGATGTCTCTGTTGTACCTTACATAAAGGGTAGATATCCAGTCTGTGTGTTGTATAGTAAATGTTGTTTTTACTGTACCTTACATAATGGGTAGATGTCAAGTCTGTGTGTTGTATAGTAAATGTTGTCTATCGTACCTTACACAATTAATGGATAGATATAAAGTCTGTGTGTTGTATAGTAAATGTTGTCTATCGTACCTTACACAATTAATGAGTAGATATCAAGTCTGTGTAAGTTGTTACTGTCCATATAGTCTGCTCCTAACATATAAATGGGTGATATCAAGTGAGTTTCCTGTAGACATGTAGTAAATGTTGTCTTTTTAGTACCGTATACAAAAGGTTAAGATTTCAAGTCATTAGGGTAAATTGCTATTACATTCAGCTAGTTCATATAATTATGTGTATTATATCAGTACACACTCCTCAGTTCAAAGATATCTATAGTTCTAAATGTAAATTTCTAGTTGCATTTTAAGAACAAATACAATCTGAACCCATTTTATTTTACATAGACGACAGCTTTCCAATGTTAACATAGCTTAATGCTATATGGAGACAATTTCATGAAAGCTCTCAATTTGTCCCTGAAAAAAAAATCAAAACTTTTATTTATGCACGTTCACATCCTCAAATAAACTAGACAGTCGTGACCAATCAGTTACCAAAGCTCTTTCATCTAAAGGCAAAAACTAATGGCATTTGCTCATAAATGGAATTTTCTTGTAGAAATTTGATTTTTTGACAGAATATTTCAATGTATTTTCTTGTTTCATCTTTTTTCCCCCAGAATATAATAATTTGTTTTTTAATTTGTCTACAAATAGAACAAGATTGGAATGATGTATTTGGTAAATTTTTTTTTTACATTTGTTGAATTTTTTTGCTATTTTTAAAAAAAAAATTGAAAAAGGTGAATCTATACATGGCTTGAAAATTGATAAAGGTGAATCTTTACATGGCTTGGTTTTACAGATTGGCATCTCTATCTTTAACTGACTACCGGTATATATTTTCACTTTTTCTCTCTTTTTGTGTGAAGTTCATCTTTCATATTTTTTGTATACATTTCTCACCTGTGATGTATGCAGAAAACATGCAAAGTATGTGCTCTCCAATTTATTAACTGCTTGTTTGCTCAAAATTTTTATAAGGTAAATTTCTTCCATATATCATTTTTTGACAGTTTACTGTGTAAGTATTTGGTGTAAGTGACTTTTGGTGGGGCAGCTATACTTCTGGCTTTATTTAAACAAGACATTAAAGGATATTATGTTCATAAAAGAGCAAGGTGATACCTGAAAAAATGTGATATATTTATACATGAAACTAAGGTCAAAACGTCATATTAATATGTTAGAAAAAAATCATGCCAGATGGAATGCTGATTCATTGTTGGAAACTGTGCAAGATTAAACTTAATATTCTATTCCAAAAATAAATGTTCTGAGGCTAACATTCAGGTTAACTTTTGTCATGAGGCTTGCAAATTTAATTATTCTTTTCCTGATAGTGATGGATTATTTTTGTGCGTTATAATCACAGATGATGACCTTGAAGACGAGACCTTTGAGGAAGAGGAAACTACCAGTCCTCAGAATCACTCCCCGATCTGGAAGTCGCCTGCCCTAGAGCCCAGAACCCACAGTCCCAAAACCAGCACCTCCCCGGCCACCAGTCCTAGCTACCACTCCAGACACAGGGAGAAGTCACCCCCCAGCCACCACCGACCCACAACAGACCATCACAGACACACAGACAACCACACACACAAAGAGCGTTCCACCCCAGATCACCACACTCGCACAGAGCGGTCAATCCCAGACCACCACACGGATACACACCGATCATTGTTAGATCGTCACACAGAGAAGAAACCCGACCATGACAGACACAATGACAGGTCAACACATGAACACTCTAGAAGGGCTGAGAAGACAGAGTCCAGTCCCAGCTATTACCAGAGGCACCGAGATACAGCGCCTGCTGCCAACAGCCAGAAATCAGACAAAGTACCTCCCCCGGTCCCAGGTAACATATTACTTGCATGTTTGTCTTAATTTTTTGGTGCTCCTTTTGAGAAATGAATTTGCTAAAGAATCAATTTTTGTTGATTTAGAAAAATGGGGTTACGACCTTAAAACCATTCTTCAATTCGCTTAATACCTATGTATAAGACAAGATTTTTTATCTTTTGCAGCTAAGAAGACTTCTACACATAGGGAGGAGGTGAAACTAGAGGTTTCAGTCTCATCCAGAAAGTGGGAACCTCAGCCACAGGGGCAGACTGTGGAGGAACCAAAGCCAGTGGCCAACTCCACAGCAGACGATGAACCAATGTGGATCATGGATAAACTGAGAGCTGAGCACGAACCTGTCAAACATGCTCCTATCTCAGACCCCAAGCAGCCAGAAACAAACAACAATGATGTGAAACAGGTAACCATTGTAAGACCTCCATTATCATATGCAAAAAATGCAAGATTTATCTATTTGTGTGTGCAGTGTTTTCCTGTAACTGTCAAAACTGGCCTTCAGATAGCACACCTATGTTCATGACTAAGCGTATAGGAACTCTGTAGCCTGACTTTTATAAACCAAAAAAATGTGACACCTGAAATTGAAATCAAAGCTATGTGTATGAAATCATTGCCTTTTTTTATCCTAAGGAATCTGAAAGCGAAAGTGAAAGTGAGGAGGAGGAGGATGAAGAGGAGTCCCCTGTCTCCCCAGCAGTCCGCGAGGAGAGGTCACCTCTGATAGAAACTGAAGTGGTTCAGAGACCTACAATCACCGTTAGGAAAAATAGAGGTTATTTATAGGATAAACTTCATAGATTTTGTGAAGTTTGTTTTGAGAAATTATCAAAAGTAAGATTCATCGTTAAAAATGACATTTGATAAAAGAAATAAAAGTGTCAATAAAAGAAAAAATAATTGATTTCAGAACCTGAGGTAGAAACCCCAGTGGTGGCCCACTCCTTCCATGTTCAAGAGTCCCTCCCCCCACCTCCACCCTCTGAGGCTCCCCCTCCCCTGAGGCGCAGTAATCTGGATGAAGAAGGGTTCAAACCTCCAGACATCCTCAAGCGATGGCAGAGGTCCACTCGGTCAGGACGTTCGTCCTCCTCCAATTCGTTGGACAGTGACGCTGACAAACGCTTGAGCTCCTCATCTCTCCATGCTGAGGCAAGTAGCATTAGAATCAAAAGTAGCTCGTTTCAGAATCTGTGTAGTAAGTTTGACGATAGTGAGGTTGTTGTAAAGAAAGGGCCCCCAGTTCCACCCAAACCAAATCGTAGGTCCCCAAATGAAGTAAGAGAGTTCAACCCTTACAACTTTTCTGAAACATCACTGAATATTGAAAATAAATTTAGTTATGGGCCAGTAAGGGACAAAGGTGTGCCTTTACGAAGCATGTCTGAAGATTATGCAATGCAAAACCATCTACAACCAAAATGGTGCAGGTCCCCAGTTAATGATGGAATCAGTTCTAAATCAAGACACACTATCAGTGTTGAACCCGAAAATACTTCACAGGAACATACACAGCTTCAAACAGATTCCAGTGATGTTAGGGACTTAAAACGCAGAGGCAACATGTCTGACAAGTATGTGGAGGCATCTGTCACTTTGTCAAGGAATAGTTCACAGAACTACAAAGAACCTTCTAAAAACAAGTGGAATACATCCTTTGACAAACCTCATTTTATGCCTAGCACTGGAGATAGCTCGAACCTTTCCAGACAAAAGTCTAGCAGTACAACAAATCTGGCTCAGAATTTCCAGACAGGAAACGACCAGTTGAGGAGGTATGTGTCTCAGGAAGATGGGTTGGATCAGCCAGGGAGATTGATAATGACCAGAGAAAAATGTAGGGAACAACAGACACCATCCACAAGCATCAACACCGACCAAAGGGAAACAAAGTTCTATCGAAAACCACAGACAGATTCTAATGGAAGTGTCAGGATTCCAAGAGTAATGGTGAACAAGTATGGGATCCAGAACAGAAATGATGGAAACAATTTGGATTCTTTTAGAGTAAAACGAGCAGTTTCTGACAGGAGTAAAATCAGGATGCCTAGGAGAGGAACCCCTGTCATGAAGAAATGGCCGTCCGAGACTTCCTTTCACTTGGTGGACATGGGCAATGACAATGAGTCAGATCTGGAGGACAGTCCCAGAAACAATAACAGCCTCACCTCCATGTTTCCTTGGCAAACTGACCTGGGCAGGCATGCAAGCTTCAAGAGAAAGCTGAGGAATGCTTCATGTGATCAGATCAACAGAATCGGACGGGAGTTCAGCTCGGACGAAGCAGAGAGCAGTAATACAAGCTCTCTGGAGGATCGACTAGGCAGTAAAACAGGAAGTAGTGGAGACTCCATCAGATTCGGAACCCATGCCGGGTTGAAGACAGGGGATTTAGACAGGCAGAGTCATGACTTCAGATCGTCTGCTTGGGTTGGTGACATTCATTTAGTTGATGATGAGGTGGATTTTGATGCACAGTTACGAAGCATTACTCAGCAGCTTGAGATAGTCAGGCAGCAGTTTGTGGAGAAGAGATTAGAAAATTCGGTAAAGGTAAAGAGTGAGTTGCTATGTGAAGGTTTGACCACTGATATAGTTTGTGTGGTGTTGACCTTGTCACTGTCTGGATAAGTGGATGAGTGGAACAGTATAATGTTTGGACTGGATTCAGTAAGAACTACTGATGGTGCAAGCTTGCAGATTTTGGCCACACACACACACAACACAATGATTTGAATGATGTGCACAGCTTGCACAGAGTGATGCATTGTTTTTATCTCTTGTACTTCTGCTTTTTAACAAAATCAATATTAATTGATTGAAAATGTACACTTTGTTAATTGATAAACTTGCATTTTTAAGTTCTATCAATTCCATTACAGAAATCATTAATTTTTTTAAATATTTTTTACAGTTTAACATCAATCAGGCCAACCCAGGTCAAGTGGAAATGGTGAGTAAAACTTGTAAATATGAATATAATGAATGATTGGAATGTTGATTGAATCCTACAATTCATTATAAAAAGAAACCATGCATAACATTGTGTAGGCATTTGGAATTTTAACAAGGACAAGACCGCATGATTGATTTATGTCCCCCTAAAAATACATTAAAAAAAGCGGGGCTGTTAAATTATAAATCGAAAATAAACAAGGCCCCTTATGTTGTTTATTGAGTGCACTGTTGTATGAATAATGAAGTCCTGAGCTAACTTTGAAATTGATTTTATGTATCATATTAGTTTGGTTAAACTTTGAAAAACTCTTAAAGCGACACACATAAAAGTCGTAAACTATGATTAAATATGTAAAGATATTTTTTTCTGTAAAACTAGAAATTAAACTCTGCAAGTACAGATGAAGGCATTATTAAGAAACACAATTTTAAGTCGTTACTTTTTAAGTGAACAATTTTTATTTTCTTTCATTGTTTTTGCTCTGTTTTGTGATGAGTACGTTTGTATTGACAGGAAGCCACACGAGAGCCTCGCTATGATGCTACAGTCGGACAACCAGTGACCTTACAGATATCTACATCTAATTTCATCATTGACCCAAGGAACCAGGATGATGAAGAGTAAGTTATGTGTAAATCAATATTAACAATAATTTAATCAAAACATAAGATTTTAATCCTGAATTTGCTGAAACTATGTTCAGAATATTTGGGTTTTACTGTACTTTAATTGAGACATGCTCACTAGTTGCAATTTTTTATATCATGATAGTTGAAGGATTTTTGTTATTGTATTAGGCAATTATTTTACATTTATTAATGATTTTATATTTACTTCCCATAGGGAGCCTGCACAATTACCTGAATACAGTTTCCGAGTCAACCTAGAACAGCCCAAAGAGATTGGAAGTATGTTTATAACACAGTACTATTAGGAGTTTGCTGAAGAGAAATTGTAAGCACTGACATAAACTTGTGTTGTGTAAACTTCTCCTTAATGATGTGATATGTTTTTCTAGGTGTTCTTCCAAGTCGGGATCTACATCATGAACAGAAACAGTTTGAAGAGGAGGATGAAAAAACACGCAGAATAAGAGAAAAGGAGGAACAATTAAGAAAGCAAGAGGTACATGGTCGCATTGTGGAATCAGTATAGAATTCATTGGTATTCTTCACCCTAAAAAACATTCCCAATAAGTTATAAAACAATCTTTATTCTTGATATACATGTACATGAAAATAGTGAAACCATGAAAATACATCCCCACTCATCTTTCAGAAATTGACAGTCTTGGAGTAATTAGCTCTGACTTGCAAATTTCAATGATTCCACTTCATCAGAAACAAGATTAAGTTTGAGAACAACTTTATTTTATGCCTTTTATAAATGTGTTTAGGTTTTTAAAGCTTATCTTTCAACCCTGTATTACAGGAGGAAATCAGGAAAGAGAAAGAAAAACTACGTCGTGAGCAGGAGGAGATTGAACGTGAGAAAGAGGAAATAAGGAGACAGAAACTTGAAGAAGAAAAATCTAAACATCGTCCAGTCTATGACACCAGGAGCACAATGAATGGCTATGATAAACCCAGTGATAACATGACTCAATACAGTGCTCCACAAGAAAACAACCAGGGCCCAAAGCGACTAGGAGAGCTGTGGGCGCCCGATCCAAACAAGGACAAGCAGCGATGGTCCAGAGAGGACATGTTGGCCATGAATCGAAAAGCCACCCCACTGCAGAAAAAGCCCGATACTGAGGCAGAGCCAGAGACGGCAAAGGAAGTGTATCATTCCAATTCTGTGCCAAAACCCAGGACCCGTGGCGGTGACTTTGGCTCCAGCCGACCACACCGGTCAGAGCAGCACAATCCACACTCCCATTGGATGGTGGAGGAGGCGGAGAGACGGAGGAAGGCCGACAATAAACGTCATTCTGTCCATGGAGGACCAATCAAACCGGTGCATCCAGAGGGACTGGCCAATCGCTGGCGAGATGACACGTCCATCCCGAAACAGCAAACTTATACTACGAACAGTGTGATATCTCCTAGATCTTTGAATACCAAACAATTCAGTGCTGAACCAGATAGACTGTCTCAGACTCTGCCAGCGTATTACAACAACAGTCATGCTCCAAAGTCAGAAAACAGTCTGCGACCTTCGAGGGGATCCCCCAACCCCCAATCCCCGTCCTCACCCCCCAGCCATGCTGAGCAAATCATGGCAGTCAGTGGGAAACAGCTCTGCTCACACTGTTCACAAGAATTGGGTAAGATGCAGAAATTGTTATAGAACATTTTTTTGGCCTCTCTTAATTTTGCCCTAGCCATTTTGAATTCACTTTGACATTGTTGAATCATAGCCTACTGACAATATGAGCACATGGTAAAAATTTGCCTGTATACAGTTTTGGTATGATTATTCAACTGTTTTTCAAATAGTTTGTATTTTGTTGATATTCTTGATAGATCTATGTAAATTTCTGATTTGCAGGTTTTGGAGCTGCCATGGTAATTGAATCCCTTGGTCTGTACTATCATGTCCAGTGCTTCCGATGTTGTGTGTGCCACCAAGCGCTGGGAAATGGATCTCAGGGAGCTGATGTACGTATCCGTGTCAACAAGCTGCACTGTCGCAACTGCTACAGCAATGACGAAGGTAGGTACCCCTTAAACTGCTTTTGTACACATTGGAGAATTCATCAATAAAGGTCACATTTGTGAGTTTATATGAGTATACAAGTATTCATAAATAAATTGATTTATTTATAACGGTGTATTTGAATCTTTCAGCTGGTTTGAAATTTAGTAAAGTGTGAACATTTCCACACAAATCTGAACTTTGACGAGTTGTGCAAGATTACCTGCTCCCTGATTCCCTGACCTAACAGACATAAAGCAGGTACCCTCTGTAAGGGATGGAAGCAAACCATGGAGGCCATTTTTCCCATAATTTTTTTTTGTCAGAGGAATCATCTGAAGACACTCTCTGGTTGCTTGATTACACAAGATGGGGTTGTGGCAATTTCAGTTTTCTGAACTGTGTTGTGTTCAAATGTGCTTCCAAAAAGTTTGAACAAGCAACTGGATGTTCCTAGGGTCAATTGTTTGGTGTGTGCGCACACCCGTGATCATGTGCACACATGTTGTATGCTTGTGGCAGTGATCTGCAAAATGATTAGCTTGATTTAGCTTTTATGTAAGTTTATGTATTCAAGCAAGTCATTATTTTTTAAATACAAGCTTGGTTTGATATAGCCCATATACCACGTATTGGCTTCCACAAATATATGAAAAAAAGCGGTATTTTTCTAATGGTTGTTTCAACCCATTTTGAATTCAATACAGATTAAGGTTGTGACTCTTATAATAGAACGTTTGAATGTTTCCATGCATGAAAGCAAAATTTACAAATGAATGACAGTATAATATGGACTTGTATAGTATTTCCTATCAACATATTTTTTGAACATTCATGCTTTCTTGCTGAACAATTCTTAAGAAAGATATTTTCAACTAATGCGTCAGTATTCAAAATCATCCACGTGTTGTGACCTTGTTACCCATTGATAATCATATTTACACTTGTTTGCTGGGTGTTGGTGTATCATTATTTAAACACAACATTCAGTTTTTGTGAATGCATTGTCAGTGCATTAAGTGAATGCCCTCATTATGCAAACAGATTAATGTGCCTTCGTTATCGCTATGGTTGACAAATTTCAGAAGAATATATGTTTATTATTTACTTCAATGCTTGTACCTCTGGGAAATCTGGACTGTTGAGAGTTCATTTTCCATCATCAACATTCCACACATGTACCGTATGGTTTGTTATTCATATTTTGTCTCAGTTCAATTCCTGTTTTTATTTTTCTGTTCATGTATTATATGATATCCTCTTTTGCATTTTGTGATGTGATCAGGGTAGAATGAAGGGAATGTTGTTTGAAAACCTGGACCATTATTTTACAAATTTATTTTTACAAATTTATGAAATTGTGCATATATATATCTCTCTCTTAAAATCAATAAAATCTGTGGATACAAAAATGTCTACTGAAGAATACAGTGAAAGTTATGCTACCATGTACTAGATTTTTATCAAACTTTGTATTTTATTCAGATTACTAATCATGATATCCAGATAAGAACATTTTCTGTGCTGTCTTGGGGAGTAAGAATAATAAGTATTGGGGTCATATAAAGGAGGAAACTGAAGTTATTTAGTTTACTTTACAGGGGGGTCAATAACTCAAGAAATTAAAGTAAGAAAATATTCCACTTAATGGTTATTATCATAAACATGCATTTTAAAGTATATATATGGTGTATATAAAAAAGATTGAGTTTAAACCCCTGTAATTTAATGTGGATAACTTCTAGGGTACTCCAGACTAAGTATGCATGGTTAAACAGGCAAAGAAATTGTGCAATTTATGAAGCAATATTAATATTAGTACCATAACTACAGCAGGTATAATGTTCATACAGGTATGTCAACTTTCATATACATGACATAATATGGTGTGTATATTATATATTATATATATTTTGTATATTGCATCCATTCAGGTACAAAAGGGTTGTACCAGCAGGTGTTTTTAACAAAAATGATTTTTGTAATTTAAGGAGTATCAAGAATCTATAATGTTGCTTTTAATGGATCTTGTAAATTACGAACCAGATACCATACATTTCATTTATATTCAAATGAATCAATCCAATATTGCTTTTTCAGGTATGTGTTTGGTTCATTTTCGATAACACTAAAAATTGCTGAAAATCTCATGTATTGCAATAAACAATGCATATTAGCTTGAATAATAAACTGCTATTACTTCTATACTCTGTGTGTATATCAGTACTTTTATAATTGTAAATAAGCAGACATCAGTAATATATTGTCAAATTAATGTGATACTGTAAATGGCTTAATATTACAATAAAATGTAGAAACCTCACACCTTAAATATTCTGGATATTGATTAACATCATGTAACAAGATACAAACTTGATGGGAATATTAAGCTTCCTAAAGAGAGACCAGCGACAAAAGACCTCCCAAATTCAGGCATGCCCTTGTTAATGATGTGGATTTTTTTATACATGTAAGATACCGGTAAGTATCAATCGAAAGCTGGCGTGACGAGACAAAATGGATTATTACCCAGTATTTGCGAAACATAATGGGTTGCACTAGTTGATATACGTGAATTTGGTTGGTCTGACCTAAAACGAGAAGAATCTTACAGGTCAAAGGTGAAGGTCACAAGTACATTTATCAGCCACCTGTTTAAAAGCGCCGAGGATTTGTGACAATGTCCATTACATTTTCTTTTTTGTCATTCATAATTTTAACTTACCACCACTTGTTATGGTAATAGATCATGGTCACATTAAGCGTACAACGAGTAATGAAAAAGAATCATTATATAAATAGTGCCTGTTTGGGAGGGTAACAGTTGAAATTGACACCCCGAGAAAACCATTGTCAACCGACACGAAGCGGAGGTTGACAATGGTTTTCGAGGGGTGTCAATTTCAACTGTTATCCTCCCAAACAGGCACTATTTATTTTGTTATACTGAATGTCTTAATTTTTAAGAAAATTTTACTGCTTTTATATAGGAATAACGTGAATTCTATAGCGAACCGTACGCGCATATTTTTCGCGCATGTAACAATTTTTAATGTTACCCGTTGCTAAGTGCGTTGCTAACGCTGAGGGTAATAGAAAGGATTATGAACTGCGTCTTAACCAATCAGATTTCAGTATTTAACATGAAAGTATAACAATATATATTGTATTCAATTTTGTGGTGTGTCTTCTTGCATTCCTTTTAACTGGACACCCTTTCTCTTTGAGCATTTACAAGGATTGATCCATAATGTACGTCACACTATGCACTGCGTTTTACACTGCCGCTGTTTTGTATGAAATGACACAACAAAATTTTCCTTATAAAAATTCTAATTTGAAGCAAAATTTGGATTAAATTTCGTTGAACACTTTAAAACCAGATAGATATTGATGTTTATAGCATGATATATACGTGACATCGCCGCGTCATGAATTTAATTACGTCTCTTTTAAGATTTGTATATATGTATAAATGACATTTTCAAAATTTGAAAAAGACCCAAACAATACAATATTTTGAAACAGATACATGTATATCATAGACTTTTCCCAACTGTTTTAAAAAAAATAGGGAAAGTTATCGTCTGTTTCGGATATCTACGAAAAGCCTTTTGTCTATAGACCATGGAATAAAAAGACTGGACATGCGAATAGTGATACCAGGCATTTTTTGCTTCGATGGATAGAAATCACTAGATAATGTACTGGAATTGCTATATCAACCTAAAATTGAGAGCAACTGAACAAACCCTTAACGTGGTTTCAATATCTAATAAACGCATATGTCATGTTAATAGATAAATTAAATAGACAGAAGATAAACGCTCTGAAGAAAAGTTAAAACTAGGTTCTTCCGTCATGAGCTATATCATAAATCTACGTTAATTCATGGCTACTTGAAGAGACCTCGACAAACTGTTCGCACGTTAGATAATATCCAATATACTAACTCATCGATTACAAAAAGAGTGTCTGTGATAAATTACTTTAAGAAGAAACAAATGTAAAATTGAGCACATTGGCTAATTTTTATAGAGTACTATATTACCAGAACGCCAAAGAGCTAGAAATGACGTCGCTATAGCGTGCGGCAACTATTCTTGCTTTACGCTCTATAAAATATCTTATCTTCATGCAGAAATATTTATCATAATGCATTAAATTTTTTAGATCTGAATTGAAATAGATAGATATCTCAAAGCACAAGTTTTTGTCTTTTTACGCGGATTTTTCTCGATTTTATCGCATCTTTGACATTACTATTGTATCAACCCTCGTATAAAGAGAACAACGAAAAAGGGGGGGGGGGGTCAAAATTACAAGCGATATTAAAAGGAACAGAACATGTACACAAAAATTTACCAGGTATATAAACATTCATAAATTTGTGCTGGGTACAAGACACAAGTTCCATATTCAGTTCCATTTTTATTCAAAAAGACATATAAATGAATGGGGGGGGGGGGGGGGGGGGGATAGGTCTTCAATTAGTTTTGTCCAAATTGACAAAGGGGAACAACTCTCATAACTTTCCACAATACTTAAATATGAATGATATTTATTCTGATAAAACTACTGGAAATTTATTTGCTAATTTTCCTAAAAATCTCATCTAAGATCAATGTATTTAAGTTGTGCACGGAACAAGTAAGGACTTTTTGTCATTCATAATAAAAGGCAAAACTGGACTACATTTAATCATATAAACATTGTAGTGTCGAATCAAAAGGTTCATACAACAGAGTATTTTAGCTAAACTTTCGTTTTATAAATCAGATGGTGTTGATTTCAGCTAGTGAAAATATGTGTAAATCTATTATGAATCAAAAAATGAACAGAAAAATAAACAAGAAATCACATTTTAAAAGATTTGGAATACACATAATTTAAAACAAGTTACGGTTGCTATTAGAATTATTAGCACGTTTGCATCGGCTATAATTTTAAAATATCTACATCTACCGAGTATAATTCCCTCTACTGTATTTCTTTCGGAAACTTTTTTGATTCATATCTCTGTAGAGATTGACAGGAGGGAATTTAAATCTACCCGCCCTTTTATTACAAAACGAAATTCCCACAAGGATTATAAGTGAATCTCAGGACAGATCATGAAAACTAATATGACGGCAAAAAGTTAGCACCAGACTTAATTTACAGATCGTCGGAAACCTGTTGAAAATTTTCGTTCATATGAACAATTTATGCTCTGTCCCGATTGGCTCCTTCATACTTTCGAGGAGGAAATCTCACCAATCCTGTTAAAGCTTACATTACAGCGACATGCTTTCTTAACACAAAATCGTCCTTTTCATACTCCCATCACTGATAGGTGAATTAATGAACAGGATAAATATTCATAAAAACATGATAAGTTCAATGAGATGGCACACAGTCAGTAAGCGTATGCGAAACTGGCCGAAGGTTACCGACAATGAAATCTACAGAGGGTGCAATCAAACACTATTAAGGCATGAGAAAATAGAATATTCTATAGAAACAAAGGAATGATTATAGGGTGAAAAGCATCAGATTGAAAGCACCCTTGACTCGATAATTTTAAAGCCTTTTCGGCAACTTTGTACTTGCCTAGAGAAGAGCTAAATATTAAAGAAACTACAAATTATACTTAATTGTGTAGCAATTCGCGAAAAAGGTTTTGCGACACTTAGTTTCATATATGAATCTAAATCTTAATTGAACTTTCGATTCAATCAGCATTCCGAAAAGTGTATTACTATAAGAACAAGTTCGGATATTCAGAAAAAAAAAGTTCTGACACAAACACAAGAAATTGTCAGGATTTGAAATGGGGAAACAGTTTTTAAAAAACCCGAAATTCAGAGGGTGAAAATTGTAAGCACGTGTTTAATGTAGCTAAGTCACCGGACTGACTTTGGCACAAAATACGAGTAGTTATATTTAAATGAAATTATATATTTACATGTCATGAATCGTATAAAAACTACAAGCGTGCTAAAAGGGATTTTCGGAATGGACTCCAATATGCACACGACGAATTTATGACAAAAGCCTTTAAGGACATAGACGAGGCTTCTGAATGCGACGTTCGACTCTTCTGGAAGTTGATCAAGCGCCAGCGGCCTCGTAGCTCTCGCTCTTATCCAGAAATAGAACTCGGTGAGGACACATTTACAGATCCTAGTGATATTGCTAACGCATTTGCACATCATTTTAAAGACGTTTACAACCCTAAGGACAACGACTCGTTCAACCCTGTGTTTTACCAATCTATTGAAACCCTGTACAAATCCTTAAAAACTGAAACGATGCTTAACAATTTTTTTCCTGGAATTGACATCAGCATGGACGAAATCTCCACACTTATTCATGATCTGAAACGTAGAAAAGCTCCAGGAAAAGATTTCATCCAAAACGAACACATCATTTATGGTGGCTCAGAACTAAAACTCTGTTTGCTTCATTTATTTAACTCTATTATTAAAACTGGCCAGATCCCAGATTCTTGGAAAAGGGACATTATTGTTCCCATACACAAAGGAGGTAATAAGTCAAAGAAATCCCCAGATAGCTATAGACCGATAGCTTTACTCCCTTGCCTTTAAAACTGTTTGAAAAGATTTTACTTACCAGGATCAAAACCCATGTTCTATCCTCAACCGACTTTCCTAACGCCCAGCAACAGGGATTTCAACCCAAACTCGGCTGTCTCACTGCCTCTTTTAACCTTCAAGAAACCATTTTCCACAACATTGAACGCGGAAGCCCGGTATACGTTGCATTCCTCGATACTCAAAAAGCATTTGATACTGTCTGGAGGCACGGTCTAATGTACAAGCTTCATCGTCTTGGAGTTTCTGGACGGTTATGGACTCTAATTGACGACTGCCATACTGGTAAATCTTGCTCTGTCGTGGTGAACTACACTAACTCTGTTTGGTTCCCTGTCTCACAAGGAGTTCGCCAAGGAGGCATACTCTCAACTTTTCTCTATCTTGTGTTCATCAATGACCTTCTCCAAGAAATTCAAAGTCAATGTTAAAATACGGGAATCTACAACATCGCTAGTTCCAACCCCACGCTTGTAGACGATATATCTTGCATCGCCCTGACGCCTGTAGCCATCCAAAACATCCTTACCACCGCATATAAGTACTCCACAAATTGGAGATTCAAATTCAATGCAGATAAATCAAGCGTTCTTAGATTCTCCTCTTCATCAATTCGAAACCTGTCGAATCTCTCATGGGTTCTCGGAAATGAATCTGTCGAATTATCGGAATCATACAATCACTTAGGAATCCTCCTGCAATCTAAACTGGTCCATACCGAAAAAATCGAAAACGGATGTAGAAAAGGGAGACAAGCGTATTTCGGTATCAAAATACGGGATCATCTTAATCCCGACACTTTATCCCGACTGTATAAAAAAGTTGTCCTTCCATCTATTCTCTACGGATGCGAACTATGGTGCGACCTTCGGCTACGAGATCTCCGAACACTCAGCACGCTCCAACACTTCATATGCAAAAACGCTATGGGCCTTCCAAAAACAACGAGATCGGACATTTGTGAATCTCTATTCGGACTTCTTCCCATATCATCCGAAATTGATAAAAGAAAACTTTTTTTCGGTCGATTATGTGATCTAGACACAAAAACCCTTACCAAACAGATATTTCTACATCGACTGTTTTCCTACCTACAATCCCCCTGACGCAAACAACTTGGCTTTATTCACGACATCATTGCTCTCATGCTTAAGTACAATCTCCTTCAATACATCACAGTTTATCTTCAAGTTGGCTATTTTCCCCCGAAACTTCTATGGAAAAAATCCGTAAAAGAAGCAGTAACGAACTCTCATATTGACTCAAGACGCCATCGGATGTTTTCTGACCCCGATTTTTACCTTTTCAGTAAGATAAACGCAGGAAGACCACCTTCTGCTATATGGAAAATCCCATCCAATGTTTTCGAAATAGAACTCTGTAAATTTATTGTTAAATTATGGACACTTCCGAAATTTCACCGGAAATTTGTCTTATGTGCAGCAACTATTTTACCAACGTCTTTGAGCATATCTCCACCGTTTGTCCAGGGATGTCTGCATTCCGAGAAGCTTGGTGGGATACAGTTATCGAAAACTTCGACATCTCTCTTAGTGCTGAACTCAGTGGTCTCTGTACACGTGACCTCTACCTCTTTTTGCTCGGGTCGAGACTTATCTCCAACATTACAGCTAACTTTGATTTACGCACCTTGCACATCCTCAACTTCCGCTTCTTGAGGGACACCGCAGCATGGTACAACCGATACCTGTGTTCTATTCAAAACACGACGTAAAATACCTGTACAATAGTCAAGATACTTTTCTACACTGTGCACATTGTTATAGCTGTAGGTTGCTATTAGAATTATTAGCACGTTTGCATCGGCTATAATTTTAAAATATCTACATCTACCGAGTATAATTCCCCCTACTGTATTTCTTTCGGAAACTTTTTTTGATTCATATCTCTGTAGAGACTGACAGGAGGGAATTAAAATCTATCCGCCCGTTTATTACAAAACGAAATTCCCACAAGGATTATAAGTGAATCTCAGGACAGATCATGAAAACTAATATGACGGCAAAAAGTTAGCACCAGACTTAATTTACAGATCGTCGGAAACCTGTTGAAAATTTTCGTTCATATGAACAATTTATGCTCTGTCCCGATTGGCTCCTTTATACTTTCGAGGAGGAAATCTCACCAATGCTTTCTTAACACAAAATCGTCCTTTTCATACTCCCAAAACTGATAGGTGAATTAATGAACAAGATAAATATTCATAAAAACATGATAAGTTCAATGAGATGGCACACAGTCAGTAAGCGTATGCGAGACTGGCCGAGAGTTACCGACAATGAAATCTACAGAGGGTGCGATCAAAAACTATTAAGGCATGAGAAAATAGAATATTCTATAGAAACAAAGGAATGATTATAGGGTGAAAAGCATCATATTGAAAGCACCCTTGACTCGATAATTTTAAAGCCTTTTCGGCAACTTTGTACTTGCCTAGAGAAGAGCTAAATATTAAAGAAACTACAAATTATACTTAATTGTGTAGCAATGCGCGAAAAAGGTTTTGCGACACTTAGTTTCATATATGAATCTAAATCTTAATTGAACTTTCGATTCAATCAGCATTCCGAAAAGTGTATTACTATAAGAACAATTTCGGATATTCAGAAAAAAAAGTTCTGACACAAACACAAGAAATTGTCAGGATTTGAAATGGGGAAACAGTTTTCAAAAAACCAGTAATTCAGAGGGTAAAAATTGTAAGCACGTGCTCATCGTGTTTAATGTAGCTAAGTCACCGGACTGACTATGGCACAAAATACGAGTAGTTATATTAAAATGAAATTATATATTTACAGTGAATTGGGTTTCAAATGAGCTGCAAAACGAAATTTAAGTCGGTTTAGAAAACACGATAATAGCGACCATTGGAGATAAATAAATAGAAAAAATATCGCATACCTCCATATATCGTTTTGTTTTCTAAACTACTCGTTACCTCCATACCCACATGAGCCACCAAAGAGAATATCTTGTGTTCCTGCAGACCACATATGTTTGATACACGTTTGCCGAAAAATAGGCGGGGTAGGAAGAATAACTAACATAACCTTAAACAAATTAAAAAGTAAATTTAAAAAAAAAAAATGTTTCGTTTCAATATATACTTGTTTGCACAATAGTTTGAGATGTCGTAGAATGAACAACATTTTTATTGGCTGCTGAAAATTATTGTCACTTCACAATGACTTTCACGTTTGTTGTGGATACGGATACATTCCATTCCCGCAAGAAGTTCGCTTTAGGCTACAGCAAAACTTTGAGGAAAGTTTTAGATTTCGAAGTCGAAGAAGATGACATCAACATCGGATAAAATGGTAATATATCGTACAATATTCTTTTTTAAAAAATAATCTTTTTTGCCAACTGTTTCTTGCAAAAGATTAGGCAAAGATGTTATATATAAGCTAGCGGCGATATGAACTACAATTGCTCTTCTGGCATGTTCAAGAGCGCTTTACGGAATATTTTAGCAAAATGTTCTTTAAAAAGAACCCAATTTACATATGACTATAATTTGTCATTTTAAAAAAAGTACAAAACTAATAGTTCTATGTTGCAACTTTTTGATATTTTCCTCAATGACATACTGATATTCGTTAACAAAAATTTTGCATAAAGCGTAAGATGCCATTTATTAATATAACATTATTAACAATATAATCAATATAATCAATTCTCGTTTAAGTTGAATTTAAAGAGGACATTTTTCTTTCAGATCACTGGAGAATGAACAATTTTTTAATTAATGTAAAAGAAATATAGAATACTAGTCTTTCTAGTTATCATTTTGCTTAATACATTAACGATCAACTTTTAAACACAAAATGCAGGCGTCAATATTTTATCTTATTTCAGAGCATAGACGATTTAGACCTCAAAGAGTGCTGCCGATCAACTAAGAGGTTGGCGGTATCCCCTCGTGGGGTGGCACGACTGGGGCTGGGGACAAGGTTAGGACATTTACAAGACTGTCATTGTGTTCAATGTCAAGAAACTGTCCAGGATGTTTAATACTTTGAGTCTTAGAGTTTAAGATTAACAATATAGGGTTAACAATATAGGGCAAGTACATTACATTCCTCACCATCCAATTAAAAAGGATTCAAGTACAACACCAATTCGAATAGTCTATGACTGCAGTTGTAAACTATATGGAAGCCTTAGCCTAAACGACTGCCTTGAATCTCATTCTCCACAACTCAATGAAATTCCAATGATTTTGACAAGATTTCGGGCTAAACAATATGCTGTGTAAACCGACATTGAAAAGGCCTTCCTACAGATCAAACTTCATCAAAAAAGACCGGGACATGACCAGATTTTTTTAGTTGGCAGATTATACAAATCCAGATGCTGGGATTTCTACGTTTAGATTCAAGGTAGTATCATTTGGAGTAACTTATTCACCATTTATTCTCAACAAAACATTGGAGACACATTTTGAAAGAAATCCACGTGAAACTCAAAGAGCACTGTCCAAATCATTGTATGTAGACAATGTTTTAACCAGTTTTGAGAATGAAAATTCACTTTTTGAATTTTATGAAAAATCAAGAGTTCTTCTAGCAGAGGCTGGATTCAATTTGAAAAGCTGGAAGTTGAATAACAAGAGATTGTGTTAGGAAGATGAGGAAGAGGTACTGGACAGTGATGACACTAATGACA
Organism: Magallana gigas; assembly: GCF_963853765.1. Taxonomy (NCBI): domain Eukaryota; kingdom Metazoa; phylum Mollusca; class Bivalvia; order Ostreida; family Ostreidae; genus Magallana; species Magallana gigas. Next base: position 48,073,591 of record NC_088854.1, read on the forward strand.
GTGTAAAGATTTTAGGATTGATATTGGATCCAAAAACAGACCAGATTTCCTTTCCAACACTAGACTTGGACTTCAATAGGAAATTTACAACAAAGAGAGAAGTACTCAGCCAATCATCCAAGATCTTCGACCCACTAGGAATGTTGAGTCCCATCACTATCAAAGCCAAACTACTAATGCAGGATATTTGGCAAGATAATGTTACCTGCGAAGAAAGACTTCCAGGAAGTTACCAGGAGAAATGTTTTGAGCTCGCTGAGGAACTTGAGAATTGTTATCTACTACAATACCAAGATATATATGTGCAGATTCAGCTGTAGATCATATGGTTCCTAATTTACACATATTCACAGATGCCAGCAAGAGTGCTTACCGAGCCTGTGCATATCTTGAGACAAAAAATACCTCACGACTAATTATGGCAAAAAACCGAGTCGCACCTATCAAACCTACAACCTTGCCTCGTCTTGAGTTAATGGGAGAAGTAGTTGGAGCCAAATTAGTCAAGTACCTGAATGGCATATTGAACGTGAAATCAACAACCTTATAATGTGACAGTCAAATTGTCCTTCATTGGCTTCATTCCAAAAAGTCAATGAATCAATTCATTACCAATAGAAAAGCATTGATTGAATAATCGACGGAAGAACATACATGGAAATACATTCCAACTGACTTCAATTCCGCAGATCTTGAGACAAGGGGAATTTCCTACAAACAATTTAAAGATAACACCTTTTGGATGAATGGTCCTACATGGTTAACAGAACCATCCAAATACCCCTAGTGGGAAATCTCAAGGACGTCTACTTTGACAACTTGCACAGACAATGAAAATCAGAAAGTTGAACCAGAGAATATCATCATTCATGGAGTCAGCAACATCATAAACAAATCAAAGTTCAGCAATCTACAAAAACTAATCAGAGTCACATTTTATGTTCTGAGATTCTTAAAAGTCTGCAAATCATTCATTGAAAACAACCGTCAAGAAAGGAAAAGTTATGTTAAACAACCTCAACTAGATGAAATAAACGAAGCAACAATGCTCTGGATCAAAGATGTATAACAAACGAATTTTAAAGAGAGATGACTGCCATGAACGGAGGTTAACAACAGAGATCTCTACAGAAACAGCTAAAACTTTATCGAGACGAAAAAAGACTAATACGTTGTAAAGGTAGAATTGACAATTCTTTACAGGACTCAGCAAAATATCCTGTCTTGCTACCCAAGAAACACAGATTTACCAACTTGGTAATAATGGATATCCACAAAAGAAGTTTACACTCAGGATGCTCACAAACCATCACAGAAATTCGTCAGTCATTTTGGATACCTGCCATTAGACAGAGTGTTAACCATGTACTAAGGAAATGCATTCCATGCAAGAAGAAAGTTGGACAACCATTTCAATTACCAGATCTACCACCACTTCCTAAGGACCGTGTATCAGTCTGCATACCTTTTTCATCTGCTGGAGTAGATTATGCAGGACCCCATAATGTCAAAGTAAATAGACAGACAAAAAAGATGTACATATGTCTGTTCATATATGCAACAATCAGAGCAGTTTATTTAGAACTTGTTCCAGATCTGTCAACTGAAACATTTGTGTTAGCATTCAGGAGGTTTATCATCAACAAAGGAATGCCACACACCATATACTCAGACAACGGAACAACATTTTACCTGCCCAGCGTACAATCATGGAGGAATCCGGTTTGAATATTAACTGGAAGTTTATACCAAAAGGTGCACCATGGCATGGAGGTTTTTGGGAACGCCTAATCAGGATAACAATAAACAACTCTGAGGAAAATCCTTGGAAAAGCATTAGTGAGTGAGCCAACCCTTCGTACTATACTCAGTGAAACAGAAGCCACAATTAATGACCGTCCTCTTACATATATCTCTTCGGATATCAATGACCCTCAACCATTGACACCATCTGTTCTACTCAATGGACGCCGAGCATTTCCAAAATACTTTTGTGGCCCGGGGAAAGATCATGAACCGGTTGACAGAGTCCTTCATTCGAAAACAGAATTTCCTTGCCAATTTACACCAACGATGGAAACACGAATATCTTACAAGTCTACGGGAATACCATCTAATTGTGGGAACAACGTCCAGACTTTAAAAGTTGGAGATGTCGTCCAAATTTATGACACCAGCCCAAGAGTGAATTGGAGACTAATATTTTAAAATTACAGAACTTGCAGAAGGCAGAGATCCCTTGTCTCGTTCAGCAACAATAAGAACTAGTAATGGTCGTGTAACTTCAATACCCTTATCAAAATAATATCCACTTGAATTGTAATTTGGAACATTAACCGTGTGTGTGTGTGTGTGTGTGTGTATGTATATATATATATATATATATATATATATATATATATATATATATATATATATATATATATATATATAAACGAAATCAAGAACTATTTTGGTATTTTTCCTATTACCGTTGAGGGAAAAGAGGGTAGGTCTTTACAAACTTATTCATTACTCGACGATGGAGCAGACAAGACCTTGTGTGATGAAAGCTTTCTTAGTGCCCTGGATATTCCGAGCAAGCATGTGTCATACGAAATGTCAACAATAACGTCCAGACACAGTACAAATGTTAGCAAGGAAGTCAACTTAGACGTAAAACCTATGGGTGGTGATCATGTGATACCACTGCAAAGAGTTTGGTCCATCAAAAAACTTCAGTATCTGCACGCTTAACCGCGAGGAAAGCCGATTTGAGTCCTTTCCCCTACTTGTCAGATCTCAACATCCCACAGATTGAGACAGATGATGTGATGATATTGATTGGTACAGACAATCCTATCGCTTACATTCCGCTCCAAGTGCGTGGTGGCGATGTAAACCAACCATACGCAATCCGTAATCACTTGGGATTGATAGTTCGTGGACCAGCGCACATAGACACACGGAGAAACTTGACCAACATAAAATTCGAGAACGCAGAGGAAGTACTCCTTCAAAAACACCTTGAGAGACTCTGGAACACTGATTTTGATGATAAAATATCGAGCAACAAAACCAGTATGTATATTGAAGATAAACGAGCTCTCGCCATTATGGAATCTACAGTTATTTCATGAGGATGGTCACTATAAGCTCGGGCTACCTTGGAGAGATAAGAATGCAAGTATACCAAACAATCTTCCTCTTGCACATTCAAGATTACAAAATCTACGTAAAAAGCTGATACGCAATCCAAATCTACACGAAATGTATTAGTACAGTTAATGACCCTATCGAGAAGGGATACGCCACAGAAGTCACCAACAGTGAGATGAATACAAATTGTGTGTGTTATCTATCTCACCATCCTGTGATTAACGAGCACAAACCTGGCAAATTACGTGACGTATTTGACTGCGCAGCCACATATCAAGGCAGATCTCTTAACAGCGAACTGTTACAGGGATTAGATTTGATGAACAGTTTGGTCGGTGTACTTCTACGATTTAGGAAGGACAAAATCGGCATTGCAGCAGACATAGAAGCAATGTTCCGACAAGTAATGGACTGGACTGAATGCCTTAAGGTTTCTTTGGTGGCCTAATGGTAACTTAAATCAAGATCCTAAATGGTAGCAGATGAAAGTACATCTCTTTGGAGCCACATCTTCCCCAACCTGTACTGTATTTGCTTTGAGATGCAGAGCTACAGATAACTCAGATAAGTTTGAGAGAGAAGTAAATCAACAGTTAGAAAAAAATTCTATGTTGATGACTTATTGAACAACAGAGTATTCCACGCTTGGAACTATCAGGAGCTGTAGTTGCTTGTCGCCTGTATCGAATGATAGCAGAGGAACTAGAAATTCAATTTACACAGGCTTACTTCAGGACAGATTCTACAATTGTCTTGGGGTATATAAGGAACGAATCACGTCGTTTCAAGACCTTTGTTGGAAATCGTCTCAGTGAGATTCATTGGAGGACAACTCCTGATTAGTGGCATGATGTCGGTTCTACATCAAACCCGGCTGATGTAGCTTCAAGAGGCATCACTGCATGCGATACTGAAAAATTGCAGTTTTGGTTGAAGGGACCTAATTTCTTGTTTCAAGACCCAACCCAGTGGCCTTGAAGCGTCAAACAAAGTCCTAGATATTGCTGAAAATGACGCCGAGGTCAAGAAAGAAATCGCAGTATATACAACAACTGTTGGTTATATTGAAAGACTTATTGAATATTACTCGGATTGGACCAAACTTAGACGAGCAGTCGCATGGATGATTAAGTTCAAGGCCTATTGAAGACAACAGTATTTGAAACATCCCATCTCATGTGCCGAAGGAGAACTGTCTCTCAAAGAGATGAGAGAAGCTACAGAAGTGTGCAGTGTTGTTCCTTTACAGAAGAGCTTGAAAATATGAGGAAGGGGAGATCTATCAAAATTTATAGTCGTATTGCAACCTTAAACCCTACACTAGATGATGGTATTATTCGAAAGGACGTCTTCATTTCAATGAATTGAATGCATCTCCCATCATACTGCCGAGCAAACACCATGTTACAAACCTTATTATTCGGTTCTACCACGAGATTCAAGGACATATGGGAAAACAACAAGTGCTTTCTGAAACGCACAAAAAGTTTTGGATAATGAGAGGACTTAGTGATGTTAAAAGAGTCCGTTGGCACTGTGTACCTTGTAAACGTCGACATGGAGAGTTTTGTAAACAACAAATGGCACCTCTACTGAAAGAACAGACAACAGCAGATAAACCTCCATTTACGTTTTTCGGCATAGACTATTTTGGTCCGCTTCTGGTGAAATAACACCGTTCACATGTAAAGAAATATGGTTGCCTATTTTCATGCCTAACAAGTAGAGCAGTGCATTTAGAGGTTGCTCATAGTCTAACAACCGATTCATTTATTGCTGCCTTCCAACGTTTTACCAGTCGACGAGGAGTGCCAGAAAAGGTCTACAGTGATAATAGCACTAACCTTGTAAGTGGTGACCACGAGTTGCGCATAGAAGACGTTTATGCTAGGTTATGGTAGAAACAGGTCCAATTTATAGCTAATGTGTTGAAGGATGGAGTATTTGCCCCCAGCAAGTCAGACAAAGGTGGCAAAGGCCGATGTCTAATATTCAAATAGGTGACATAGTTTTGATAGCTCAAGAAAACGTTCCTAGAGGACAGTAGCCGCTAGGTCGAGTTATGGAAGTAAATGTGTGTAGAGATTGCCTCACTCGAAGTTGCCTAATGAAAACACAAAACGCAGAGCTAGTGTGACCAATAACTAAGCTGTGTTTACTAGAATGTTCAGGTTAACATAATTGTTTGATATTTACAACTGTAGTTGACTTTTTACTCTTTATTTTTTTTAATTGTTGATCGTAGACTAAGTATACTTTTATGGAATTGGTAACTCCATGGTGGGGGGTGTAAGAATTGTTTATTCTTATTTATATGTTTATACGTTTAATAATTGGCGCGTTACATTTTTGGCACAACGTTGCACGTGTTAAAATGACTATGACGTCGGTAACGTTATTGTTTATTTGTATAAGGAGACGTAACTGCTGTTTACTAGTGTCTACAGAGATCAAATTTTGGTAAGAAATTATAATTATTTACTGATGTATATTGTTTGTGTAGATTATTAATCTATAGTACGTAAGCAAGTTTATTGAACACCAATTACAGCTGTGAACCTTTATTTTTTATCTAAATACTTAAAAAGCGGTATTGTTTGTTAATATTTGTTGCGTACATATAAATGTGTATGTGAGTGATTTGTAAAATTGTACTAGTATTTGTAGTCTCTTTCAGAGAATCTTCATGATACATCATATGAATAAAACCAAGTGAAACGATGCACACTCTTGAATTCGATCACATACAACAGATTTATCTTCTTTCAAACACAAAATGCAGGTTTGAATATTTTATCTTATTTCAAAGATTAGACGATTAAAACCTCAAAGAGTGTTGCCGATCAATAAAAAGGTAGGCGCTATCCCCTCGTGGGGAGGGTGCATTGGGGACTGGGGACAAGGTTATGACTTTAACAGTTCTGGCATTATTTTTTCGTCATATTTATACCAACTGAGTGACGATAGATATAATATGTAAAAACTTTTCATCGATTTTTACTTTTTAATAGATCACCCCTCCTGGTCCAAAAAAACCCTTAACCATAGTGCTGACAGATACATTATTTGTACAATGTTGTAAAAATGTACCTCATTTGGCCTACATTCAAAAAAGTTTCGGGAGTAAAATTCATTTTTATGGATAGTATTTTTTTTTTGCTTTTAAACTAATAAAATTTTGGGTTCCAGTGTCCTTGGTGCTTAGCTTTACGCTGTAACATTAAGAATCTTTTACGGTCGCCAAGCTCAATAACTAATCAATTATTGCATTTTCTTAGTCAATTCAGAATAAATTGTGTTTGTTTTTAGATGCAGCCTAAACAGACTCCCAAAATCAAATCAGATCAGAAGACATGCTCTCCTTTAAAGTTGGGTTTGTATTTTATTATCATTTTGTTACAACTCTGAATTTCACAAATTTTCCGAAGGTTGCTTTTACTTTTAATATTTTATTTCACTTCTTTCAGCATTAAGAAGATTAAATTTCGGTGATGTTAAAACAATAGATACTCCGTAAGTTACAAAAATGCTCCTTTTTAAAAACCATTTTACAAACATGTTGTTTTCGTTTAATAAATTAAAATAAAAAAAGATGTTCTCACAGATTAAGAGCATCACAGGGAAGAAGTCGAAAGATCGTGTATATGTAAGCTCAAGATTACTTCCAATCAAAAAGACCAAAAAGCACACCAGGCATTCAACAAAAAAAAACTTTATCAAACATCCAGACCTGAAGACAAAGATCTATCAGATATATGTATAGATTTCTAATGCTGTAAACCACCTTTTATTCTCGACCACTTTATTTTGCAACATCCCGAGGAATTCTGGTTTGTAACCAAGATAAAGGGTATGTGGAAAAGAAATTACCAGAATCATTTGAGTATTCATTCGCGGCGAGAAATATTTGCGACGACAAGACTCGATTTTTTCCAAACCTCGGTAAAATATATCTCGCACGCGAATTAAAGTTGGTTGCTATTGATACAAACATAATTAATTATTGCTTTATATTTTATTGATAGTCAATACCAAATCTTTCTACGATTTTTCTCTGATAATTTCATATATGCTAGTTGTATAGAGAAATTATACAAGATTTTCATTATTCAGATGATACCCTCTTCACCAAATGTAATAGGTCATAGCTCCAGTAAAAAAAAGGAAGAGACAGGATGACGGCATTCAAAAGGCACGGAGTGTCACCGTCGAGTACACGCGAGCAAGTTGTGTACGTGCATTTATCTGCACGGTACTGGGTTTTCGCATGTTATATTGCCCCTGATTAATTTTCAACAGATACTGATAAAAGTACCCAAAACCATACCGACAGTGCCTGTGGCTTCAGAAATTGTACAGCCAACCAAAGACAACAAGAACACCGATAAAGCCGTATGCAAATACTTCTATCACTTGTCAACTATTTTTCAATGAATGTTCAGCCATGTTTTAACTGTATTTCTTTACCATCATTAGTGTGGGAGTACACTTTTTGCATAGGTTTGCTCTTTTAAGGCCCCAGTACAAATCAACGTCTATACAAAGTATATACATGTATAAAATGGGTACTACATAACAATCTCAAATACAGTATGTACCAGTTATTAACTAATCACAAATTGAGTTCTTTATTTTTTATCTAAGCGTTCTCAAAAATGAAGGTAGAAGAAATGTGATATCCCAAAAAAGAAGAAAAGTGTACGAATTCGAAGATGGAATTATTGAAGGACTAATCGCAAAATTTACTCTGCTTGCAATCTAACATTTCCACCTTGTTTGCTTTTGGGTCTAAAATACTGTAAATACATCTAATATTATATTTAACTTGTTCGTTGTTAATTATGCATGAATTAAGATGCTTTCATTTATAAATTGATGCATGTCCTACATGCCAACATCAGCATACATGTCATTTTGTTTTATTTGAAATAAGAAAATGCGGAAGTTGGTATGTGTCAGGTAACAACAACTATGTGGTTACTGCCAAACACTTTCTGGCGGCTGACAAATATTGATATATATATTTACAAAATTAGTAGATGGGCATATAGTATATTAAGCAAGGTGTTTTTTGGATCCAATCAAGTAAAATAAATGGTTTGAGAATGCAACGTTTCGTCACGATTGAGAGCTGTTTAGCGCTAACTGACTTCTATCAGAATTTTGATGCACATATTCCAGTCAACAAGCACTTTTCTTACGACCTTCAGAAAATATCCACCCCTTCTCCGTCCCAAGAAAAAGCGTCGGTCCCGATTTCGTGAATATTTTACTATTCTACAGAATATGAGTGCCTATTCCACAAAAATGGCCAAACGGCTTCTCATATATCTGGTCTGAATTATAACATTGAAATACAATAATACAATAATTCACATAGTAAGACAATGCATAGATACAAGCTGATAAAGTCATATACAATATATATCTAAAGCTGGAAAACTATGTATAGTAAGTTAAATCATCTTTTGTGAAACCGAGTCCAGTAAATCTCTTACTGTCCTACAGTCCTCCAATAAGTTACATGTGGCTGCTCAATAAGTTCCTCCTTATTTGACGACTACATGTGACATTCTGGGGTCCGTTTCACAAAAGTATCTGACTCATGACTACGATCTATCTTGAGACAACATTTTGTCATAAAATCTCATCTACATGTTCCGACTTAACAATAATAAAAGCGTAGAAAATAAAGCAAATGAATGAATTGTTGAACTATTTCACCATGGATCGGGCAATAATTACAAAGCATCGGACAGCTATATGAAGTAGAGATTAAAAATAACAAAATTTTCTGGTTTTAATGCGAAAATACATAGGTTCGGAAAAATAAATCTATTCAGTTAATATTGCTATTCAGATTTATTTTCATATATTTACATTTCCAGCTGTCATTGTCTGTTATAACATTACGAATCAATTTTGAACCCTAAAACCCGATAACTTCATAAAATACGAGTGAGTGACACAAATGGGCGTGTCTTACAGCATAACCGAGACACGGTCTTGGCTGCGCCGCGTAGTTATACATAGCATGTGCTTCATGAAAAAAATAGTGGTTTTAAAAATGTTGTTTTAAAGTATAGACATTGGAAATAATATAAGTATAAGTAATAAGGAATCATTCTTTGAATATAATGTGGTGATAATTTTGGTCGGAGCGTGGTCAAATCTATCATAAAGCCCTTCGGGCTTCATTGGTTTTGACCACGCCCCGACCGAAATAACCACCTCATAATACTCAAAAAATGATTCCTTAAATAAATCCTCGAATCTACAGTCAGAAATTTAGACTAGTGCCTCTGTTTAAAGGAATATCGGTGTTTATTATGAGGGGTTCGATCTTTATCGTGCCAGCACCTACAGGAACTTTGGATTAAAAAGAGAGTATCCATAAAACTCGAATTTCATAATCTGAGGAAAATGTTTATATCAATTATTTTTAAACTTTTATTTTACTGTAAACATTTTAAGTATATCACAAGAAATGGGCACCTAACATATTAATAATTAGAGAAAAAAAGTCATGAAAACTGTTCTATGCATGGTTAATTTGTGTCTGATTCGTGGTGAAATGAATATATGGAGCAAATATGACATTGACATATGCATTAATTGTTGACATTTTTAAGACGTATTTAATCAAATTTTGTTTCAAAACTTACTTCTTTCTAATTATTTAGGTAGAGGGTGCATTTTCACTTATTCACAATCAAATGCACTATTCATTGTATTGGTTTTGTGTAAAATCTAAATCCCTATTGATGATAAAGTTCATTAGTACTAATTCAGGGACAACATCAAAACAACACTAGCGCATGCACATTTATTGCGTGGACCCTGAGGTCCACGCAGAAAATATATAAGCGAGGTTAAACCGGATGCTATGGGGAAAATTCAGCCTGCGCATGAGCTAGCCTGGTTCCTGTGCGTAATGGGTAGCTCAAGGAACCAGGTTAGCACACGTGTATCTGAATCGGGATCAAGATTCCGTGCCATATGTGTGCATAAGTTTAAAGGCGCTGTAATTGTAATGTTGTCGGTAAACAGTACAGAAATGATTGGCATTATGGAGGGTAATCGTGTTCAAAAATCCAGACATGTAAACTTGTAAATCCGAATATGCAATCGTGTTGATGTGTGAGCCTGAGCATGAATATGTGTAATTCTGATCGTGTAACCTATAAAACTCGGGCATAAACACGCACGTACGATTTGACTCAGTTCCTTCGCATGATGCACATTTTGCAACTTTATTGTTTACATTAGTTAATTAAACCTTCAACTTTGCACACTTTCAATCCGTAGTTTCTGCATTTGTAACTTCAGGCTCGGCAATAGCACATCTGACATGAGACAAATTGACAAATGTAAAGTCTACAAGTTTGTCGAAATTTGACATGACCTTATATGGAAACAGTGACGTCACTGATAGAAAAAGGCTAGCTACAGGTAAAGGCATGCCGTAATCGCCGGAATCAGTCTGGGCGGACTCCGAAAACGGCGTAAACTCCGAAAACGGAGTATTTGGCACCGTCATGCATTGCGATTTTCTCAACTTCCGTTTTGTAGCTAATGTAAATAATGGAGAGTTACCTCCCTTTCTCGTAAAAAACGTGATTGAAAAATAGATTAAAATCATTCAGGAGCGTGTAAAAAAAATGGTAACGACTCAGATATTGTTAATTTTAAAATTATACCTCAAAAGAAATGTGGAAATGTTTCGGTAAACATGGGAATAGGGACGGAATAAATCAAAAAAAAATATTAGGTAAGCCTATAATCATATTATCTCTGGATAACAACATCATATAGAGTATTATTTTTCGGAAAATTAAATTATGAGATTGTTGTACATTTAATCAAGAGAATGTATAAAAGATGCGAGTAAAGAATTCGATCGGCTTCAGATATCCTCTTAGAACTGAAAAAAATTACATTTATTGACTTTGTTTGAATACACGTGTATAAAGACATATACGCATTTTTATTCATAGGCGTCTGAACCGGGAGGGGGGGCTAGGGGGGGGGACTTACCATGTAAGGAGATGAAGATTTAAATGTTGCACTCATGTAAGTATTTAAGCCTTTAATAAAGGTGATGTTTTTATTAAAAATATGACTGATTACGATGTATACAAGGTTTTAAGAAGTGTCGACTGGGCGAGTCATCGCGTGATCAAAGGAAAGGTGTAATGACTACAAACGGGATATCAAACTCACAGTAATAGTTCATTTCACACCCTAGCACATAAATAATTTTCAGTATTAGTGAAATCATGGAAAAACATTAATTTATTCACTTTTATTGACATCGTCATCGTAAACAGAATTGACCAACTTTGACAGCAAATAAAATTTGATTTGCCCAACGAACGTATATTTTTGCCAAATACATTCTCTTGAAACATGTCTTATAAAGCATGTAAACGTATTTTCAGACCTGCATATGAATAATCCGCTTTGCACGATCAATTTTCCTGAGTGCCCTGTTTCACGTAAAAATGTGATATTTTGATTAACTGCGCATGCGCCGAACTCCTTTTTCGGAGTATTTTTACTTTTGAGAAATCACTTCCGTTTACTCCGTTTTCGGAGTCCACCCAGACTGCTTACCCCCCCCCCCCCCCCCCCCCCCCCCACTTTTTTGCCAAGTTAGACCTAACCATTAGGAACATAGCAACAGGGAGGATTCAACCCCCCCACCCTACTTTTTCCTTGCAACAAACAAAATTGTTCCTTAAAAGACCTTAAAGAGAATGAATTATTAATACAATATGTAGTTTATTGAAAATTAGAGTCATAGTAGGTATACTAGCACACAACCCCCCCCCCCCCCCACCACCACCACCACCACGGATTAGGAATTTCATGATTTGGGGGGAAAAAATTGGACAAGTAAGATTGGAGTTATTGGTATACCCTCCCCCACGGATTAGAATTTTCATGATGATGGGAATTCTTGTCAATATTTTTTATGATTAGTTTAGCCCCCCCCCCCTTCAATTTGCTTCCGACGCCACTGTTATTAGAGTACATGGAACAAATTGTTAAAGTATAGGCCTCGGCTGAATTAAGAAAATATCTCCAAATGCATCCTTATCGCTACCAAAAAGTTGCGAGAAATGCGACAAACAAGACCCCCTCCCCCCCCCCCCCCACGCGAAAAATTACACGGGGTCCGTCAGCTGAGTTACAAAGTTATCGTGAAATTAAAATGTGTATAAATTATTTTAAGAATTGTTTCTTTGCATTGTCGGCAATATATAGGGAAAAAAGCCTATCATGAAGGTAAAAATTGACATTTTTAAAAAATTATTTTAAGCAATTATTACGGGATTGAGTATGACGTCCTGAATGTCGGTTCAATACAGACTCACTTTGTGAAGTTGGCTGATAAAAATTTTCTGGAGAGCTAGTTTAATACAGCTTTACAGCCACTTGTGAACTAGCTGCAGGTCTGTAGCTCCCTGTTTAAAAATACAGATGGACGATCTTTGAGCTACAGTGCCTCCCATTGTAAAACTTCAATTTACGGCGCACAAAAAATATGCGATAGTTTTTTTTATTATTATTGAAGATTGTGTTATTATTTATCTTTCACTTACACAACAACAAAAAGTATAAATACACGTAAAGTAACATAAATTTTTCCGCGAATTTTACCAAATCATTGCAGGTCGTTTATTCTAACTAATTCAGAAAAATAACAAGAGTAAAAATGTGGTACTCTATATGCAATGTTTTTGCCCCAAAATGACGAAATTCAACAGCGGATATTTTTATAAATTATCAGAAATCAAAATCCTAGCAATTTGCATACTTCTGATATATACGTATAAATGATCTGCAAAAGAACAACTTCCTATCTTAAAAACTGTTCGAGGAGTTATCGGTACAATAAGGGTACCTTTTTGACAGCCACTCGCCCGTCTGCAGTTTTTACTATTTCAATAATCGGAAACCCGGTTAAAATTTCACTCTCAAAATTCTTAGAATTCAGAAGCAATGGAGTTACATGGGACCTCACGGCGGTCTTCGAACCCCATGCTGCTCAAAATATATTTACCCCCTTAGGAAATTTCTTGATCCGTCTCATTTCTAGAAAAGAGTACGCATTTACTTATATTCCAGTTTAAATTACATGTCAATTTTTTTAGAGATATAAGATATTAGGCATTTCATAAGAATTATATTACGGAAATTAGCGCATTCGTCACATCGGCAACGATTTTTTTTCTACATGAACCTCTTCCTGTTTGGTCCAGTTTCAATCATACCTCAATTTTTTTTTCTAAAAATAATACCGGTGTTTTCGATAGAAAAGGTGTCGTTCATTAAAAGCTTATTGCAACAGTTTAGCTGAATATTATGTTTATTTTTCGTTCATTCCGGTCCGGCGGTTACGGCATGCCTTTTCCCCGCAGCAAGGCAGTTGCCATATAAGGTCATGTCAAAATTCGACAAACTTGTAGACTTTACATCATGTCAGATGTGCTATTGCCGAGCCTGAAGTTACAGACGCAGAAACTACGGATTGAAAGTGTGCAAAGTTGAAGGTTTAATTACCTAATGTAAACAATAAAGTTGCAAAATGTGCATCATGCAAAGGAACTGAGTCAAATCGTACACGTGTTTATGTCCGAGTTTTATAGGTTACACGATCAGAATTACACATATTCATGCTCAGGCTCACACATCAACACGATTACATATTCGGATTGACAAGTTTACATGTCTGGATTTTTGAACACGATTACCCTCCATATGGCATGTGATATGAACTATCAGTATTATGAAATAAGTTAATGTTATGCCGAAACTACAACATGCATCAAATAGCATAATTTGCAATGTTTTGTTGTTTTCCGAATACACATGTAACTTAACTTTACTTTTATAGTAGGCGAGGCTAGAGTACTTCCCGATTAAAAAAATTTAAGCATTTAAGTATGATTGAATAATTATGTCACTGTGTAAAAGTTAAAATCTCAAGAAAAATGCATCAAAATATGAAATGTTTAATTTACACAAAGCTGTCACTGCATAGTTAACAAAGTAGTGCGAATCGTAATGTGTGCGCAAATAGTAGAATTCGCCGAATGCCTGATACTATACATGCAATCTTCATTCATAGATAGATCATAATTATTTTAGAAGTATGAACTCTTTCAATTCTGAGATAAAAAGTCAGGGCTATACATACATGTATACTTAATACAACGTACAAATTTAGTGGGGGCTAGAGCCGGCGGAATCTCTGATAATCTCAAGGCTTTCACGTTTTCGTTGGAAACACATGCAAATGGTCCACGTATTGTAGTCCTTTTTTAAAGGACAGCAACTTGTTTGTATATTTTTAACCAAAAGTGTCCGATCCAAGGTATGCGTCCGATTCATGGTTAAATCATCCTATTTGTTTGCACAATACTAGTAGTCGATATTTTGAAATGTGCAACACGTAATAAACTCGAAGTTTTATTGGCTGCTGAAAATATAACGACGTCGTGCAATGACTTTACGCATCACTTTTGTTGTGGATACATTCTATACTTGCAAGAAGTTCGCTTCAGGCTACAGCGAAACCTTTTGGAAAATTTCAGATTTCGAGGTCGTTAAGGATGACATCAACATCAAATAAGAGGGTATAAATCGTACAATATTCGTTTTTATTAGTTTCAAGCGGATTTTTTTTTCAATTAGAAATCATATTATTATTTATTGCAAATGATAAATTCAGGACAGTATGTAATATTAGTTAACGGCGATATGAACTGCAATTGCTCTTCTTGCATATCGGTCGGCTGCATATTTTTAAGAGCGCTGTATGGAATATTTTAGCACCAAGTTCATTAAAAACAATCTAAGTTATATAAATATAAGACTATACTTTAGCATTGATAAAAGAAATAGAAAAAAAAAGTTATGGTTCAATGTAGCAACTACTTTTCTTAAATGACATACATAAACGTGTTACCAGAAAGTTGATAAAGCGTAATATGCCATTGACTACTATAGCTTTAATTATTAATGATCATATAATAATTTCTCGTTTGTGCTACATTTCAAGAGGACATCCTTCTTCTTGGATTACTGGAGAATGAACAATGGATAAAACAACATTGGTGTATAATCACAGAATGATAGACTTCTGGTTATTAGTCGCTAAATCTATTTACGCTCTTCTTTTAACACAAAATGTAGGTGTGAATATTTTGTCTTATTTCAGAACATAGACGATTTAGAGCTCGAAGAATGTTGCCGATCAATAAAGAGGTTGGCGGTTCCCCTCGTGGGGAAGGTGCAGCTGGGACTGGGGACAAGGTTAGGACTTTTACAGGACTGTCATTGTGTTCAATGTCACGAAACTGTCCATGATGTTATACATTCATTCTGAATCTAAGGCGCGGTGCAGTTACAGAGTAGATAATGAATTTCTAACCAGATTTTAAGAATATCAATGCAAATACGAATCAGCCACCCATTAACTGTTGAATGTATTCATAAAGGAAGGAAACCAAATGCTTCAGCTTTAATATCATTCTTATTTTATATAGTGCTGTCTTTTTCAAAGGAGTTAAAATATGTCCAATATTGTAATAATTATAAAAGTCCCCTCAAAGCACAGTTTGATATGTTTATACTGCATTTACATGTATGTGTATGTTCAGTATTTTGCAGTATTTTACACAGTGGAATTTCTACTAACTGACAATGTGTAAATGTTGGTGTAATTATTTTCATCGATATTAATTTTATTCAATAGATCACACCTTCTGGTCCAAAAATATAGAAAAAACCATGGCGTTTACAGGTAAATACGTTATTTATATACAATGTGATAAAATGTGTTATGTTGTTGTTCGTCCGTCGGTGGCGCCGATGACTACTGTCTCAACTTCATGGAGGATGGGGTTGACCTGGACGGTGGGTGCGGAGGTGGCTGGTTGGGCCGATCCTCGCACGAAATACTTGTAGTCTCGAGCAGTGAAAGCAGTGGATGGTGGCAGCTGCTGGGTCTTTGGCACTGTCTTTCCTGGCCTGCCTGCGTTGTTCTGTTGGCTTCACAGCTATTGGCGCCCTCATGGACTGTGGCTTTCCACCCACACCTGTCTTGTGCATGCTGACTTCCCATGAGTCAGGGTTGATACTGAATGCCTTGAGGAAGGTCTTAAGGCTTCTTTGGTGCACACCGGGAACACTTTCCTTCCTGTAGTTCGCAAGAGAGTAGTTTCTGGGGAGTCGATGGTCTGGCATACGGACTACGTGTCCCGCCCAGCGGAGCTGTGACTGTATGAGCATGGTGTAGATGCTTGGCGTGCCAGCTCGGATGAGGACTTCTGTGTCGGGTATCTTTTCTTGCCACTTGATACTGAGAAGCTTTCGGAAGCTGGTCTTGTGGAAGTGGAAGCTCTCCGGCGTGCTTCTGGTAGACAGTCCACGCCTCACGGCCATACAGCAGTGTGATGAGAACCACAGCACGGTAGATCTTAATCTCTGTCTCAATTTTGATGCCTCTTCTGTCCAACACGTTCTTGTACCGTCTGCCCAATGCAACGCTCGCCTTGGCAAGTCTAGCGTTCACCTCGTCATCGATCACAACGTTCCTGGAGAGAGTGCTACCGAGGTACGTGAACTTGTACACTACATTTAGTCGTTGGTTGTTGATGATAATGTTAGGCTCAACATACGGTTTGCCTGGTGCTGGCTGATGCAAGACTTCCGTCTTCTTTGTGCTGATAGTAAGGCCAAAATTGTCGCAGGCATCAGAAAACTTGTTAAAGCTACATATGTGCCTCGGGCAGAATCATCAGCATCAGGAGGTCGTTGATGGTGTCCGATTGAACCTTGGTCTTCGCTTGCGGCCGTCTGAGATTGAAGACTGAACCATCAAAGCGCCATTTGATGCCGATTCCGGTGTCCGTGCCATCGACGGCATCAGTCAGCTTGGCAGAGAACATCAAGCTGAAGAGCGTCGGGGCGATACGCAGCCCTGCTTCATTCCATTGGAGACAGAGAATGGCTCTGAAGATTCGCTGCCGTCTTGGACTCTCGCCTGCATCCCATCGTGCAGCTGTCGAACGATGGTGATGAATTTTGTTGGGCATCCGTACTTCGCCATGATTCGCCAAAGGCCCACTCTGCTGACAGTGTCAAAAGCCTTGGTCAGACCGACATAAGTTGAGTACAGGTCGAGTTCTGTTTCTGACCTTTTCTTGCAGCTGACGTGCAGCAAATACCATGTCGATTGTACCGCGATTCTTGCGGAAACCGCACTAACTCTCGGACGGAAGGCCATCCTCAAGGTGTTTAATGAGAGAGTAAAGTAGAACCCACGCTTACGTCTTTCCAGTGGTGAATAGGGAAATTCCACGGTGGTTGTCGCTGGCCTGTCTATTTTCCTTTCGCTTGTACAGATGGATGATTGGGGCATCCTTGAGGTCTTGAGGCACATTCCCTTAGCTCAAACAGATGGTAGAGTTTTCGACTAAAACCATGCCCCCTTCTTTGTAAATCTCAACTGGGATGGAGTCTCCGCCAGGTGCTTTGCCAGTTGACAGCAAACTGGTTGCTTTCTGGATCTCTCCCAAAATGGGAACGGCCGCGTCCGGTAACTGTTTGATGGAAACCTGGGGCAGTCGGTTGATGGCTTCGTCGTTGGTGGTAAAGTGGCGCTGCAGAACGCCATTGAAATGCTCCGCCCACCTGCCGAGTCAGCAATGAGGAGAGGGGATGGGCCTGATGGAGTTGGCCCGTTAACTTCCTTCAGTCCACACTTAAGGTTGTTCATGTCGTGAGAGTCGGCGTAGCGGTGGATCTCGTCAGGTTTGGCATTCAACCAGGAGTCTTGCATATCATGCAAGCTTTTGCTGTACTGCGAGCGTTCCTCAGAGCGTCTTTCTTGGTTGTGGAGGTGGGATCATCTAAATGAGCCTTGTAAGCGCGATGCTTGTCCTCTAGAAGCTGCGTGATCTCGGCGCAGTTCTCGTCAAACCAGTCTTTGTGTTTTCTGGTGGAGGGCCCCTGACATTCGAAGGCTGTATTGTACACCGTATTACGAAGTGTGCTCCATGCTGCTTCCACGTCGTTGTAATCTAGCACGATAGAGTTCAGGCGTTCATCCAGGGTGTCAGCAAAGTACTAAGAGATGGAAGGCAACCTGATCTTGCCAACGTTGAGACAATTTGAAGCCTTGGTCCCCTGAGGACGTATCTTGGAATTGATTCGAAAGGTGAGTTTTGCGAAGATGAGACGGTGATCTGTCCAGCACTCCGCGCCGCATATAGCCTTGGTAACACGAACGTCCTGTCTGTCCCTCTTCCTGACGATGACGTTCCTAAAGAGGGCTGCTAAGTCGCACAGGTGGCTGCCGAACTCCAACGCTGCTCCGGTCTGTGAAGAGCGACCCTATGGTCTATGCCGCCTGTGTTCAGGTCTGCAACTATCGACTTCCAGTTTACACGCACCTGTCACTTTCGTTGCTCGCCTGTCGCCACGGGGCTTTGTGGTGGACGATAGATAGGATGGAAGATGATAAATGACTTGTGCAATGAGTTTATTAAAAACAAGAAGTGTTGCGCGTTGCCGACCTCACTCTCTCGTCCGTAACAATCTAGATCCAGTGGCAAGACAGATGTCAGGACGTCTGGAGATGGCAACAGCTGCAGTGGATGACCAAGACGTGCTATATGTGCCTTGCCTTGCTCCAAGCATTCCACGGTGCTTGCTGTGTCCGCCTTCTCCTTTGAACCATGTTGGTTTCCTCCGCAGAGTCCACCGGTGCACAGTCATTTCATGCGTTATAGGCAGGCAAGCCCTCAATTAATGGGGGTATGAGATCCGTCAGCGCTTTATGTAGAGGGTGCTCTCCTAGAGGGATCTCCCATAAGAGGGGTTCCCTCTACCCGGACTAGTGGAGGGAAGGGGCGTCAAGCCATTGAAGGTCATGAGACTGCCCACTGCCAGTAATAAAATGTTCATGTGGGTCATTTGGCCTATATTCTAAATATTTTCAGGAATTAATTATACCCCCTGCAAACGAAGTTTGGGGGGTATATAGGAATCACCTTGTCCGTCCGTCTGTCCGTCTGTCTGTGCAATATTCGTGTCCGGTCGATATCTTTCTTATGGAGAAACATTGGAAGGAGGAAGGATGTGTCATGACCTTGACCCAAGGTCATTCGGTCAAGGTCAAAGTCACTGGCAGAAAATGTGCCAAATTCATTTCTGGTCCATATCTTATGGAAAAATATTGGAAGTTTTTAATTCATATTAAGATTGCATATAACCCATGGGTGAGCCATGACCTTGACCCAAGGTCAATTGAGGAAGTTCAAGGTCATTGTTTAATAAACACTTAATTCCTGTCTGTGTCATGTCTTGTATTGATGGAAATATTTGACGCAAAGCTTCCTTGTCTCAGGCCACATAAAATTATTTTTTAGATTCTCATCCCTGTCTCCCTGTAAATGGCCTGCCCCGCTGTATTTTTTTTTTGGGGGGGGGGGGGGGTGTGGGAAACAAATTTCGGGGAAAATTCGGGCTCGGCACCAATAACTCAAAATGTTTATATTAAATGGCTGCCTGACATGTGGATATTCGTTTGATTCGAGTCATGTTTGTGAACATAAGGATGCAAATGTCCTCATGCATTAACAGTAACTTGAAATAAAATGGAATTTAAAGAATAGAAATTGGTTTGCGTACTCATATTAGCATTTACAGTTTTAAAATATAGAACAGTCGTTATTTATAGAAAATGGACGGTGAATTAAAATAGATTCATCCAATATTTTCTATAATAGAAAAAATACATGAGTTATGATTTTTTCTTAGCAGGGGTTATCAATTGTGAGCTTGCTTTAATTTGAGTTTTGGTGTTCCTAGTATATAGTTTTATACTGTAACATTAAAAATCTCTTACCGTCACTAAGTTATATAAATAATCAATGGTTGCATGTCCGTGGTCAATCCTGAATAAATTGTTTGTTTTTAGATGCAGCCTTAACATACATCGAAAATCAAATCAGATCAGAATATCTGCTATCCTTTAAAGGTGGGTTTGTACTATGTCATCATTTTGTTACAACTCTCTGTCTCTGAATTTCACAAGCTTCCAGAAGGTTGCTTTTACTTTTTATATTTTGTTTCATTTCTTACAGAATTTTTTACAGAATTTCATTGATGCTAAAGACCATAAGATACCCCGTAAATTATATTATGGTCTGTTTAATTTTAAACCATTTAACAAACGTTAATTTGTTTTCGTTTTGTTTTTAATATATAAATAAAAATAAAAAAGATGTTTTCACAGATTCCAAGCATCACAGGGAAAGACACGCTATAGCTAGATCGTGTAGATGTGAGCTCTTCACTCCCCATCAGAAAGACCAAAAAGCACACCAGTCATTCAACGGAAAAACCTTATCAAATATCCAGACCTGGAGAAAAAGATAAAGTAGATTTCCAATACCGTAAACCAATTTTAATTCGCGGTCACTTTATTTTGCGAAATTCAGAGAAAATTTTGGTTCTCAACCAAGATTTATCTGGAAAGAATTTACCAGAATTTTTAAAGTACCGATTCGCGGCGATAAATATTTGCGAAGCGCGAATTAAAGTTGGTTGGAATCACAGTTATACTAATGATATACAGTATATTGCTTATTGGTTGGTATTGATACAAATATACTTAATTGGTTTATTGCTATATATTTAACAGATAGTCAACACCAAATCTACCTACGATTTCTCTCTTTATATAAATTTCATATATGGTATTTGTGTAGGTAAATAATTTGATATTTTCATTATACATAATCTTACGATAGCCTCTTTACCACATGTAATAGCTCCAATCAACAAAAGACCGAGGCATGGTACCAGCAGCAAAAAGGTACGGAATTTCACCGTCGTGTTCACGCGATCGAGTGTTGCACGTGCATTTATCTGCACGGTACTGATTTTTTTTCATGTTATATTGACGATGTTTAGGGAACAACAGATACCGATATTAGTATCCCAAACCATACCGACGGTGCCTGTGGCTTCAGAAGTTGTACTGCCAACCAAAGACAACAAGACCACAGATAAAGCTGTATGCATCTACTTCTATCACTTGTCAACAATTTTTCAAAGAATTTAAGGCCCAAATATAAATCAACGTCAATTTTATAACATTGATATATTATATACATACATACAAAGTAAATATATTATATGTGTACTACATGACAATTTCAAATACAGTATGTACCAGTTAGAAACTACATGTAATCACAAATTGAATATTCTTCAATTCATTTCGTCTCTCTTTTTTATCTCAGAGCTCTCGAAAACGAAGGCAGAAAAGATGTGATGTTCTAAACAAAAGTCGGCGTAAGCGAAGACGGAGTTATTAAAGAACTAATCGCAAAATTTACTCTGCTTGCTATCTAATTTTCCCTCCGTTTGTTTTGGTTTTGAAATATTGTAAATATCTTTAATATTATATTCAATTTGTTTGTTGTTAATACTGTGAATTTGAATGTGTTTCCATAAATTGTTTCATGCACATCATACACGTGTTTTTTTTTTATTTAGAATAAGAAAGAAAGTATAAAAACTGTTTGGTGGCATCCCAAATTTTTTTTTATAAACAACCATCTTTATTTTCCATGACTGCGACACTGCGATAGAGCAACGAGTTTATCATGACCCATCCCAATTAAAAAAGAAATTATTGGTACAAGTATGCATTGTAGGTATCTGTAGCTGGTTTTGATGCATTTATTTCAGCCAACGACAAACACTTGAAGCTTTGCTTGCGTACTTCCTTCAGAACGCGATCTACCAAGCCCCAACCCCTTCCACCCCGCAAAAAGACGGCATTACAATGCCGCAAATATTTCTTTTAATTACTATTACACCCCCAAAAAATGGTCAAACGATTTTTCAAATATCTGATTATCAACATTGAATTTACAATCATATTTGTTTTTAAAAATACTGATTAAGTCATACACAATGTACCTCTAAAAACTGGCATACTAGTTAAATATGGCAGTCTTATTCATCATTTTTGTGAGATTTTGTGATCATTCCAATGCATTAACCCCATAGTGACTTTGCTAGGTTTCTTTTATTTGTCTGGTTGCTTGTGGGTCGTAAAGGTCACCAGAGAATAATGCATGCCTCCCAAAGCTGAACTAATATTTCAAATATGAAGCAATCGTAACACTGCAGAATTATTCAAATTACTCATTTTCTAGAAATTATTGCTAAATAAGTAGTTATAATTTTTCATAATATTACCTGAATATAGACCATAAACAAATTATCAAAATAATGTTCAAGAAGTGATATTAATTGATTATGAAGGTTGTTCTGAAACACAATTGAATAGAATCGGAATTTTTTCTGCTATATACTAGAACATGCAAGTACCCTCAATTCTACTTCCCCAAACCAGGCTCTAAGTAAACAATAAACTTTTAGTTACGAAATTATGTTTCCCCTCCAAGATAATTTAAGAGAGCTTTGTAGAAAGACGGCAACACTATTGTGTGCAAAGTATTTGTGAAACTGTAACTACGACATGTATGGGCAAAACAGTACTCATAAATACTCTTGTCAGATTACAACAAACAATTGAAATAATGACAATAAATGGAGAGATTTTTTTTTTCATTATGCTGGCAAAAAAAAAAATGATGGAAATTGCTGATCATTTTTTTTTCCTGGAAAAAAATATGTCTGTAGTGATTGCTTTTCACAATTTTATCAGGAAATAAGGTCGTGTAAAGATGTGCATAAAAATAAACCACAGTCAGATTATCTACTATCATTTCAAACTTCCTCTTATAACAAATTGTACAGATACGCCAAATGCATGTGGAGGATCAAAATGTAAAGTCAAGCATTTGATGAAAAAAATGTATTGCACAAGTAAATTTGTTTGTGTAAAAGTTAAGAAAGTCCAATTCCTGACCAGTGCAAATAAAACTTGATCAATAACTTTTTGTAACTATTCAACACATTTCAGTAATTTGTAGATTTATTTTCATACTTTCATTTGCACACAGATAAAATATTTGACATCAATCAAACATATCTATAGTATCTTAATACAAACAAAACAGTTGATGTAATGTTACTACACATTGCATAACTTTCAGTCTTAGCCAGTGGTGAACCATGACCTCAAAGGATGGCCATATTATTCCCTTTGACTCTGCACAGAGCCACAAACCACAGGGACCTGTCTAAACAAGCTCATCATCAGTAGTCACGCTGTTTGTGAAGACAACAGAAACCCTTAAGAACTTGTTTATGTAATAAAATTACTAAGTGGATCTAGTAAAACTTGTTTATAGGCAACACAGAAAGCATGATGCTGATGTTAAAATTGTCATTCATATTACACGTATTAATAAAGTACACGTAAACTGTGAGTTAAAAAAACCTGAATGTGACAAAATTGTTGGACATATATGAAATTTGACATTCTTATAAAAATGATGCAAGATGTTGGGTCCTTCCTAAAGAAAGAACTTGGATTTCCTCTCTAAATTGTATTATATCATTTTAAATCCCATTTTAGTTACATAAATACTAACATTAATTTAATTCAAAGGTGGTTCATCCTCATAACATTAAAAGATATTCCAAACGATATAGATTTGGAATCTCTTTTAAATGGCAAAGGACCTGTCAGCCTAAACATCCTAACCATAGCAGACCAAAGGCTGGTTTCCTCCTAGGATTTACTTAGTCCTACATTCTTCTTACTATGACACATGGCCCTGACTTACCTTTATTGGCATTGTAAAAATCTCACAATAAATCTATTTGGTCTTTTTTTTTTACCCTAATGAAAATTATCATATCAATTCAAATTTTGAAAAAGATCAGTTTATACAGGCTTGAGTTAGTTTGGGCACAATTAATCTATCCAAAGCATAGGATGTTTATAAAGATGTTATGATTACATCAGAATGTTTTTACATCATGATGTAATAATTACATCTAGATGTGATAATTACAACCATATAAAATAATTGCAGTAAAATGTAATTATTACAAAAAGTTGTAACAATTACACCATGATGGAATCAGGTGTAATGAACACATTTGAGTGAAATTATTTTATGTTCAAAGTAGCGAAAATGCCAAAATATAATGGTACATTAAAGTGTAATGAGTACCCTTTGATGTTACAGTATTTGATGAGCTCTATTTTAAAGTCAAGAAGTCTAAGGAAAACTGCATATATTGGTTACAGTCACATTTAAAAGCATTCTATCAATAAAATAAAGGATTTAATTATTTTTCATTTCAAGAAATGTCCAAACTTCACAATGGTAAAATGTTGAAGGAGTTTTTTTTCTAAAATTTCTGTCTTTGAAAGAATATTCATTGGTAATCAGTCAGTAAGAAAAATATGAAATATTTGAAGTAAAAGAATATACACCATAAATTTGAGATTAAACAAGACTTTGAACTCCATTTTTCTTTTTTATATCTACTGGGTCTTTTTTTTAACCATCCATAAATAAGAACACCCCCCCCCCCTTCCACAAGCCCGCCGTCCAAATAAATGTATGTTCTGTCATTAAAAAGCTGGGTTTGCATCATTTTTTAATATTCTCATCGAATAAAATTCTCTTTTGATGACAATTTAATTGTTTTCTCATGTCAATTACAGAGGCTGAAGTATTTTCACATTAGAAAAAACATTTTATTTACAATTTAAGAGAAATGACAAATATATACGAAGCAATGTAAGCTCAGCTTTTATACTTCACATAGTTTGTAAAAAGTTAAAACTGATATAAACGCAAGATAAATATCACACACAGGTTATATGTAACAAAATGTTGACTGCATAATACTTATGGTACATCTTTTATGCATGGATTGTACGATGAAGAATATAATCATTCACTCCCTTTACACTGGTTCCAAAAGTAGCAACAAAGTAAGTATAAAGTACTATTAATGATAGTAAATGCAAGTTACAAGAAACAATGCTGACCAAAAGTTTTCTTTTAACATGAAACAAACTTAAACACATTTTTAATATTATGTTGGATTGTTGTATACCATACCATTTCATAAAAACTTTTTCATAAAATTTTCATAAAAATTTTTAAAACAGTATCTTTAATAATCACACCGAGAAAAAACTTTAAATATCTTGAAAGTACAGTGTTAACATTTTATCATTAAATTATACAGATGAAAGAAAGGATGTGCAATTAAAAAAGAGAGAAAAATCCACCATCATGTCATCTTATGAATCTCTTTGTCCAATCAAGATGCCCTCTGTCATAATATCAATATAGTACAAGGCGGCAGAGATTGCCCTACGAGCACCAATTAGCCACATCTACTGGCATCCAAAACATAAGAACAAGTTTCCCTTTATATATACTCATTGTCAGCTGAGGATTACGCATGCTTCTATTAGATGATAAAGGAACAGCGGGTTCTATCAATACTTTCTCATAAATGGGTTCTATCAATACTTTCTCATGATTTTATATTATGCTTAATTTTTCTTTGATTGTAAATAGCTGGTCAAAATTTAACTCTTTCTTAATTCAAGAAATCTTTTGAATGAAAAGGAATTTTCAGTATGAATTCTGGTTTTAAAAAACCCAGATATAGTCAAACTCTTGCACCTTGCTTGTAAGTTTGTAGTTGACTGTGTCCTGCTAACAAAATCTAACAATAATTTATCAGTCGCACATGTGTGTTTGTAACACAA
The DNA here is from genome assembly GCF_963853765.1 of Magallana gigas. Lineage (NCBI taxonomy): Eukaryota > Metazoa > Mollusca > Bivalvia > Ostreida > Ostreidae > Magallana > Magallana gigas. Next base: position 48,099,479 of record NC_088854.1, read on the forward strand.
ATTAAACATGTACATGTAGTGTGTATTATGTTGTATTAGTGTGTAATATTCCGCTATCTCCTATCTCTCTCTCTAATCTTTCTCTCATATTCGTTAAATCATCAATTTAAATAACATGTAAGGAACCTAATGAAGACCAATGCACAGTTACTCCTGGTGAACGGTATGATAAGCAGTGTAAGAGTTGTTTTGTTTCTGTGTTGCCGTCCTTGCTTCATCACACTGTAGCCTTCATCACATTCATTGTCAAGTTTCTCATTAAACACAGCTACTGAATCCAAGGCATTAACTTAATAAGAATTCTGTTGCTCTTTCTATATCCCAGTTATGTGAAGATAGAGCCACTCTGGATTTGTGCTGCAAGCAAAGGAAAGAATTACTGGACACTGCTTTATCTTATTGTTACATTATACAGTAAAACACGATTATAGCGAACACGCCTAAAATGAATTGATTCTTACAGTGAAATGATTTTCATTCCCCGTGACTTTATTACATCTTGTAAACTTGACAGTTATAACGAATTATGCTTACAACGAAGTAAAATCGCCTGTCCATGGCACTTTGTTAAAAGCATGTTTAACTGTATATTTCAATTCAAATCAAAGAAATCAGTACAACAGGTTTAGATACAATAGAAAAGCACACTAATATCACTACTGGTATTTCAAACCCAAATCAAAAATTTAACACACTTTTATGTAGCCCCTGTACCAAAATTGAAAAAGAGTTTTTGAATTGAACACTGTATTCAATAGGATACATGTACATTTAGGACACAGTGACACAATCGACATTAACAATGTTTCTGTTTACACAGTTATCAGGAAATCCAGATTTTTTTTCTCAACTATTTCAATGATAAAGTGTTGCAACATCAGATTTAATAAGAAAGAACACCTACCTCATCAAACCCCATGCTCATCACCTGCTGTATCTTGGCTTCAATGTCATACTCCCTCTGTGGACCTGTGGTTAAAACAATACTTTTGTAATAGGGTAATAATTATTGAGGAGGGAAAAGAGATACTCTTTTAACAGTCTGATAATGCAGAGAAAAAAAAAGATGCCTGACCTTAAATAGAATCTGACTCATTGATAACTAACTCATTGATAACAATGCTTCATAAATAACAGAAAAACAACATACAATTAGTATGCATAATCTGATCACTTTTATCTTATAGGGTAGAACCATGAACAAATTCAAAAGGAATTTTCACATGTCAGTAAAATTTGATGCAATAAAGCTTTTCCATAACGGCTTGTCACATGTCTTCATCACATGCCGGTAATACCCCCCCCCCCAAAAAAAAAACCAAAAAAAACCCAACCTAAACAATTGGCATGACTATCTTGAGTAACAGTTTCTAAATAAATTCTAGTTATCTCTTTCACACTCTGTTTTGTGGTCAAATTCTGGATTTTTGGGTGATGTACTAGTATATAAATCAGAATTTTTATGATAAGAAACAATTTCTAAGAATTTTTGTAGCTTGAAGCTTGATGCTTCTTGAGATATTAACTTCTTCCCTTAAACATTCACATTTATGAGGGAAAAGAACTTTGCAATCACTCTTTGGATCCCATCATTGGTCTTGATTCCAAGAGAAGAAGATGAATATATGAGAAACTAAACACCTCTAACAAAGACCAGACAGACAAATTTTGATCAGAGAATAACTGCAAGAATGTAATAAAGATACTAGTACATAAAAGGATAAACAAATAATTCAAATGACCTCCAGCATAAGCATACGTCCAGTGTCTAGCAGTTTTCTTAAATATTTCATTGTTTTCTTTGTATTGCTTGGCTACCACTGCGTCCTGGGGATCATCGGGCTCTGCTGCTGCTAGCAGCGCCTGTAGGGAGAGGAGGACAGTCCTTAACGTCATGGCTGCTGCCCTGGAAGACAGAATAACTTGTTTAACTATCGAACTCACAGCAACTTCCATGCAGAAAGGAAAGAAGCATGTGATATGATTTCGACTTTGCTATTCAAAATGTTATTTGTAAAGATGCAACTGTTATTTATCAAGCACTTACCATTGGTCTTTTAAGATGTCTAAGCAAATAGCTCCAGTGACTGAACTGATATTTGGATGCCAAATTTTTGTTAAAAACTTCACCTACAAAAACAGTTTAGAGAAGAAAATGAACCTCTGCTTATATATATGGTACTAAGCATATGTAAAAATTTATGCAGAAAAAAAAGTATTCATGTTTCTAATCACTCACAAGCTGATTAGCATTATTCCTGTGAGAAATGTACCTAAATTCAGGGTGTATTAAATTACCACAGCATATCATGTTTGTGTTTTTGGATTATGATAATCAAAAATGCATCAAAGTGTTCATGTTTTTGATTATCAAAACACATCGAAGTATTCATGTTTACAACTACACACAAAAACTGCACATTAGCAAATATGTACCAGAACCCAGTGTTTTTTTCCCACCAATTTGGGACTGGAGGCAGGAGCCCTTTCAATTGGAAAAAATAGCGACGAAACAGGAAATTTGGGAAAATTCGTTCTTAATGATTATGATGAAATTTAATGATTTCTATAATTTATCCAAATACTAATTAATCACAATGCCTCTTTTTCTAGAGTTCTTAAAATTATTCATTATTCTATTCAGCCGTTCTTGAAAATTTTGACAACTTGTCCAAAGTTGTTTTTTTTTAAATACAATTGGGAATTTTTGATCCACATTTGGCAAAATATTAGAAAATTCCCAATTGGGAATGGGGCTGAATTTCGGCCCCAATTCAGGCCCCCCAAAACACTGGAAACACATACATGGCTTTAGCCCAGGTAATGCACAATCTGAAGATTATTCTGTCCCACACATTCTACTGCAAAAAGCATTCCAAATATAGTACCATATATTGGTGATTAAGTTAGCACAAGCAATGAACTCACTTTAGGAGGATTAAATGGGTAAGTTTCTGGTATTTTAATCTCTAGATGAAAATTTCCCCCTTGATAAGGTGTATCTGGTGGTCCTGCTATTTCACCTCGTAGTTCGCTGTAGGAATCATTCACTAATTCTACTTTGATACTGCATTTCGCCACCTGTAATATATTGAAATCATTTCCATACCTAAACATGAATAAATGTTGAACATGGAAAATAGTTATGCCCATGAATGTACTCAATGACATTAAAATTGGGCAAGAACTCTTTTACGACAAATCAACATACATGCAAGAATTAAATAAATTCAACATAATGGAAAAATTGAAGAAAATGTTTTTGTTATTGGTTTTATTGTATATAGACTTGTTTACAGTTATTCAAGACATCTGATCTCATTTTTTCTTTAATGTTTCGTAACTACACCATCCATGTGATATCATTTACATGCAGCTTAAACAGATATCAACACAGTTCAGAACTCTTTATGCACATTCAGCAATTTTTAGAACATCTTAAATGGCTTTTCATCTCTGCCCTTGTCACAGTTATTCAGAGAATATCCTTTTAAATAAACAGTGTTGGAAGTGATTTAGTTTTTGGTTTGAGAACTCTCTTATTCATTTCATTTATAAACATTTCATGAACTGAGACGAGTCCATGGATACCTATCAGCCTATATAACCCACACCTTTATTCTCAGTACAACACCATTTTCTGTTGAGAAACATATGAAATACAAAAACATCACTGAACACTATAAGCTAAATTGTTGTGAGTAATGAATCAAGAATAAAGAATCCAGGAACCGGGATAATTGAATCCGTTTTTTTTTTCTCTCGGGGAAATTCGAACTGAAAATAACACTTATTGGAGCTGTATTTCTGCTCTCCTATGAAAACGCACGTTACCTCTTCACTTTTTACAACTTCTTTGAATTCTCTCTGTATTCTTGCTGCGGCAATGTTTGCCATGATGCGGTGTTCACACTTTTATTTTGGGTAACACTAGTAAATGCTCTCAGATAATCGTAAACAGAGGATTACTTCACTTGCTCTACTTCCGGTTATTATTTTTGGAAACATGACGCATATTTGGGCTTTAGTGGAAGGGATCGATAATTAAATAACAAACGCACTTAATATATGACTTGTTTTCTTTAATACCCTATTTCATACAGTTCATCTCAACAACTAAAAAAATTATCGTATCCGGATAAAAACGACCGCATTGTATCCTGGTAACGGCACCCCTTTTGGAACAAAGTTGTTCCCCTTTACAGGGTTTTTTCTTTAATTATTAACTTTATCATATTATGTGGGATACAATCTTCGATATAGTTTTTATTTTGTCCCTGGCTATGCCAAAGTAAAAAGGACATAAGTTTACATTGTTATAATTTTAAGTAAAGGATACGGCTTGAAAACTCTTGTCTAGGACATATGTAAACAATTTTACAGTACATGTCGATAAACATTAGCTGTAGCAATCATTAAAAGCAAAACTATACTCTATCCCGGGTTTTTGCTTCCACCACTTATAGCTTGATATTTCGATAATCATAAATACCTTTGAGTTCAAACTACGTTCATCCAAAAATATGACAAATGTCCAGATTATCTGTTTTGAAACGCCCCCTCTACCGCTTCAGGTTTCCATGCACTTCCCAAAATAGAAAGTCTACGGGGATTTTGCATTGCATCAGCCAATAATAAGCCCGGATTATAACGTTGAAAAATTGCACGAGGTGTCCCGAGTACTTCCGAATGGAGAAAAGATGTAAACATTTCCCATTATAAATCTCCGTAAGAAATTTGTTTTCGTTCTTGTGAACTTTAATGAGTGAAAAATGATGATTTGTCAATGAAGATATCCTGGACATTTTCCTTTTTATCGGTTTCACAGGTATGTGTATTTATATTCAAAATCATCAAAAAGTGATGGAAGCAATAACTTGGGACAGACTATAGTAGCATATGCTATTTTCAATTCTTTTTATTAATTACATGTACATGCAATTGGTTTTACACGGATACTTTAACATTAGTGGGTGTTTTAAACTATGTCCCAGAATCTTTATGCAGCATTTTTTCAAATTCTTCGATCATAAATACCTCAGAGTAAAAAATATTGGAAAAATCAACTTTTAAAGTTGCAGGATTTAAGTTTGAAATTCCAAGATTAAAGTTGGAAAAATATTATTTAAAATTGGAAAATCCAAGATTTATGTTGGAAAAATCAACTTAAAGTTAGAAATTTCAACTTTAAAATTGGAAAATCAGTGCTCATAAACCAAAATGTTCACCAATGATACAGAAGTCCTTTTTAAAGAAACATATATTTTTAAATGGTTTAGAGAATTCGTGTCTTTAAATTTACAACCATTTGAAAATCTTTCAATCTTTTTTTTTTCTTCCACCATTCAAAGACAGTACTTTCGCACATGCACAATATTTCTAGGAGCGACTCGGCGTAGGGCGAAAAGACCCTTATTACTACAGCTTCGAGAGGCGAAACTAATTTACACCGTATGTAATGCGTGCGCTTGACATTGACTAACTCGTGCTGAAAATCACTCAGTGCAACACAAAAGATTGATGCATAAGACCTTCATCAAAAATAATCTGCACGCAAAGTCAGCTGTTGACTATCACAGAATGCCGAACATAAAGGTATTTAGTGGCATGTCCCACCCTGATTTGGCGCAGAAAATCTGCGATCGACTCGGAATTGAGCCTGGGAAAGTCGTCACCAAGAAATTCAGCAATGGAGAATGCTGGTAATATACATATACTTACATCTCTCATTTTATAAATAATACGGTTCTTTTAAAACAAAATGGATAAAAAAAATTTTTTTCTTCCAGTGTTGAAATCGGGGAGTCGGTTAGAGGAGAGGATGTTTACATCGTTCAAAGTGGGTGTGATGAGGTCAATGACATGCTGATGGAGCTTTTAATCATGATCAATGCTTGTAAGATTGCTTCAGCCTGCAGAGTTACCGCTGTTATTCCTTGCTTTCCTTATGCACGCCAGGACAAGAAAGACAAGGTTTGGCAATGATGTTAAATTATGTTAATGACTTAAAATATGCTAAAGTCTGTCCCAAGTTATTGCTTCCATCACTTTTTGAGGATTTTTAATAAAAATACACATACCTGTGAAAGAAATACAGTTGAAATCGATAAAAGGGAAAATGTTCAGGATATCTTCATTGAACAATTATCCCTATTCACTCATTAAATCTTACAGGAACGAAAACAAATTTCTTACGGAGATTTATAATGGGAAATGTTTACATCTTTTCTCCATTCGGAAGTACTCGGGACACCTCGTGCAATTTTTCAATGTTATCATCCGGGCTTATTATTGGCTGATGCAATGCAAAATCTCCGTAGACTTTCTATTTTGGGATGTGTATTGATACCTGAAGCGGTAGAGGGGGCGTTTCAAAACAGATAATCTGGACATTTTTCATATTAGTGGATGAACGTAGTTTTAGCATAAAGGCATTTAATATTATCAAAAAATCAAGCGAAAAGTGGTGGAAGTAAAAACTTGGGACAGAGTATAAATCTCATTAACCTGCATATTTGATTCTTTTGTACCTGCTTTAACTGATAGACTTATTCAGTTTATAAGAATTTTTGTGCCAAAATGATTAACAAAATAAAGCTATTCATCAACTTGTAACCAACTTTGAAAATATCACCATGGTTAAGTTGATTTTCTGGATGCCTTATAACCTACCTCTTGCATCTTTTAAATGTTTCCAAAGTCAGGGACACAATGAAACATACTTGTTTGAATCTCACTTATATTTCGCTTTTTAAACTTTGATGAAATTATATCTTTTTAGAGTAGAGCACCCATATCAGCCAAGCTGGTGGCCAACATGCTGTCTGTGGCCGGGGCAGATCATATCATCACCATGGATCTGCATGCCTCTCAAATCCAGGTAACAAATCTAGCAATGTTCATTGTCAGCATGCCTGAAATCAGTCACAATTTTATTTTTTTACTTTTTTTTTTAAAATTTAAATCTTGGATTGGACATGGGATAATTTAAAAGAAAACATGTGGCAGAGATGTTGATAAGTGTTTTTGTAGGGGTTCTTTGACATTCCTGTGGACAATTTGTATGCTGAGCCAGCCGTCCTAAAATGGATCAAGGACACTATCCCAGACTGGAGGAATAGCTGCATTGTCTCCCCTGATGCTGGAGGAGCCAAAAGGTAATGGCCAAAAGACAACACGTTGAAACAACCAAATCATTCCCAATGTATTTTGATGAAGAAATGGAGAGTAATATGTATACCAATTACAGAGAGAGAGAGAGAGAGAGAGAGAGAGAGAGAGAGAGAGAGAGAGAATGGTGCAAAGTCTCATGTGACAAAGTTTGGTAAAATTGCTTAATTTTTCTGTTTAGAGTAACTTCCATTGCGGACAGACTGAACGTTGACTTTGCTCTGATTCACAAAGAGAGGAAGAAGGCTAATGAGGTGGCTACCATGGTCCTGGTGGGGGATGTCAAGGACAGGATTGCTATACTGGTGGATGATATGGCAGACACTTGTGGAACTTTCTGTCATGCTGCAGAAAAGTAGTTACATTTATGATTCAAATTTTCATATATTCATCATTGTCTAATCAAGCAGAAAGCATTTAGCACTGTACATCAGGTTAGATTGCCTAGTACAGCTTGAATTTTAGATTTTGTGTTGTGATGTTTAAAAGGACCACTCTTAGATATGAATGTTTTAGAGTATATGGAATTGAAATAAAAACTCAATCACAAACATGATTCCTGAAATGAAGTACATGTACATAATAAAAATTGGCCTTCAGGTGATGATTACAATACATATACATAAACTCTTTTCTAGACTTACTGAAGCAGGGGCCTCCAAAGTTTATGCAATTTGTACCCATGGAATCTTCTCAGGACCAGCCATTTCTCGCATCAACAACTCTGTTTTTGAGGCGGTGGTTGTTACCAACACCATTCCTCAGGAGGAAAGGATGAAGTGTGCTCCCAAAATAAAGGTAAGATACAGCCTCGAGTCATTCCTGTTGAATACTCACTCTCACCTCGTGTATCGTATTGTAGATGTGCTTTTTGTCTACAGGGTACAGATTTCTATTACTCAACAAACTTTCATTTTTTAATTTAACAATAAAAAACTTTGTGCTGTTCTAAAACTGAACAATTTCTGTTTGAATCTAACACCAGCCATACATATTTCTTGTGGTTTTGATTTGATTTTAATACGAGGGTCAATCAAAAAATACGAAGACTTTTGTCATAGCTATGTTACTTAACGTCATATCATTACTAAATTTGGTAGACATAATTTAGCAATAGTTTCAAACAATTTGCAAGAATTTTTTTAATAAATTCCTTAATTTCTAAGAATTATTTAGAATCTAATCCTGCAAAAATGAGGTCACGGCGCACGGTCAAAATGTGTTTTATGTCAACAATAAACCATATAATGTTGAAAGTAATATCTCTATAGATTGGGCTTAAAATCAAAAAATATTGAAACCTCAAATTAAGTATTGTCATGGTATTCTATGTTCCAAAAAAATGACGGGATATATTGTTTTGTCGAACAGATATTAGTAACTAAAGACAGATAGTCCTCTTTAGAATTGACTAAAAACATCGACGTCGACGGACGTCACGGCGCAACGAGAAGTACAATCAAAATGGATTTAACTCAGGAAAAAGCCGATACAAGCTATGAAAATGCTCAATGGTGCAAAAAATAAGTCAGCTATTATTTTCAAGTTTGTGTTTAACTGTAATGAATTTTGTGGGGGTGGTGGAAATTGTATTTGATTATAAAACAGTCCGAAAGAGAGTAGAATATCTGTAAATATTTGGTAAAAAAAAAAGTAACGTCAACCGACGTTCAGGGTTATCCTTACTGTAAACTAATAGATACATGGTTAGAAAATGAAAACTTTGAAGAACTAACTTCTGATTCTTGAACAAATGTGTGCAAATAAGATGTTGAGTGGTTCAGTGCCATTTTAAATTGTAAGGAGAAAGGCACAAGAGACTCAGCGTGATATAAAGATGGGATATATCTATAAATTGTGCGTGTTTAATCTTGACGTTATGTTTTGAACGTACCGTGCGCCGTGGTGACTAAACATGTTGTTTTTAAAAAGGGGTAACAAAAATACCGTTTCACCAAATGGACTAAAACTTCGCATATCAATAACATAAGTGTAGGTGCACAGATTAATCTGTTAAGTATGACTTTAATGAAAAATATATGATAGACAGCCACATTGTCTTCGTATTTTTTGATTGACCCTCGTACATGTAATTTAAATGTAAGTATTGCTGTACTCTAAGAGAACTTATCAATTGGTCTTTTAATTAATTGTTTTCTTATTATAAAGGCACTTGGAAATAGCATTGATTCATAAACCTTAAGAATAATGAAGAAATAAAATAATGTGGAACTAAGCTTCACTGGTTTTCTTGATAGAACAGTAGTTACATTTTTTTATCCGGTTTGAAATATCTATGGAAAAAATTACCCTGTTGACATTAAGTATGTCTACTGTTTTTAGATTTGTGCCCAACAGTCCAGTATGTAGTGCTTGATGCCATCTTCAGACGATTAAAATTATTGACTTTTGTAAAAATCAGCAAACTTTTCTCATTCTCATGAAAGTCGTTTTCCAATTTGTTCCTTTACACTTTCTTGAAAGAAGTCTCATCAATTACAATAACACTTACATGCATCTGTAAACAACATATTCATAATTAGTATGTTGTCATTTTCTAAAAAACTAAAGTGTTTTACTTCATTTGTGGATTTAAAGTAATTAATATTCATGAGAATGAAAAAAAGTTAATTAAGCCAAGTCCCATATTAGAAAGCACATTTGAAAAGATGAAAACTTCTCAGTTTAAATTATGACATGTGTTCAACCTTATTTCATGTGTTCCTAATCATGATTTGGTCCTATCTTAAACCACCACCAATTTTTTTCTAAAAAGTTTTACATGTATGTCTGTGTATTAATTGCAACAAACTGCACACAATTTTTATTTTTGTAAACCAAAGCCTAATTTTCCCCTTTCATCAGGTATTGTAGTTGGGGGCGTGGACAGTATTAAAAGTGATAACAAACTAGATTTTCTTTCAATGTATAATGAAGCATTTGTTGCTAAGAATAAAAAGTAAGGGTATATTTGATTTTAAGTTTGAAAATCAACCACCATAAGATTTCATAGAATAATTACTGTCTTGTTTTTTGTTTTGATGGGAAAATTGTCTCATCATGGAAAAAACTTGTTCAGTGATTATCTTTGGTTGATCTTTTCTGTCACTTTTTAAATGGATTTTTCAATTATCATAAATACCTTTGTGTCCAAACAATACTCAGAGGATGCATGATATTTGAAAAATTGTACAAGATATCCCAAAAAGTTTTGAATAGATCACATTATATTTTTCCATTGTAAATCCTTGAAAGAATTTTGTTGTCTTTCTTGTCCATTAAATTACTCTGTCTAGAAAAGAGGGGTTAAAGAAGAAATACTGCATTTTTTCTCATATAAATTTCAATTATTCTTTACCGATAAACATCTTAATGTATTAAGAAAAAATTGACAAAAAATGACTGAAATAGAAACCTAGGACAGAGTATAGAAGCCTTGAGCAGAATAAAGAAGATAATTATTGCTGAGTATTTGATAGAGCAGTGAAGTTTGGCAAAACCCAGACTTAGATGTCTTACAACATTCATAAACCTCTCCATTCTGGAAACAGAATGCCTCATCCTCTTCAATGTCTAATGTTTACATGGACTTGACTATTTCAGTGCATTGACATCTCCATCATCTTAGCGGAGTCGGTGAGGAGAACACATAATGGAGAGTCTGTGTCCTATCTGTTCAGTCATGTGCCATTGTAAATCACCTGTTGCCCCTCAGTCTAACAAGGCAGTAGGTTACCTTTCAGAGTACCATGTTCTTTATGATGTTGTTGTTTTGATTGCATGCTGCATTCTATTAATTTACCTATCCTTTCTTCTGTTATGCAGGTTATTAATCATTGCTTTATTGTAGTTCTACATGTTATTAGTTTATTATTGGCCGAACATCAAGTATTACTGTAAATGTATCATATTTAGTCAGTATGATATTTGGCAGTACCTGGTAATTCAGCAATTTAGCATGATTTCATGTACATTTAACAAATTTCTGCATGTTAGTTGTCATGCTTAAACATAAATGCAGAACATAAGCGCCAATTTTATTTTGCAGAAGCAATGTTCTGGCAAAAATGCTAAGTGTACCAAGTCAAATATACATTTACAATATATTTTTTGTTCAAGATGCACAGGAAAGATGTATTAGACTAGAATCATCTTTGATTGTAAACATTGTGAAAGATGTTTTTTGCAATATCACTCTTTCCATCAAAGAACATGCATTTTGATCGTTCATTTAGATGATTGTATTAACATTACTGTTCTGTTAGTATACATGTATTGTCTAGAAAATCAATGTTTTGGGGTATATTGTGTGAATTGAAAGATTTCAAGACAATTTTTGTGTTGGCATGACTTTAAATTTCAGGTATTTATGCACACCTATATAGCTTTTCTTAAGGGTGTTCTTTGTATTGAAGAGAAGAAAATTCCTTTAGTTGTAACAATTTTAATACTGCCTTACCCAAAGGTCATGAGGGGTGAAGGTTGTCAATATGCCTCTTGTATGTCCTTATTTACCGAAACTGGTTTCTAAGGATTGTCATTAGTGACGAGTAGTGACTGTTTTAGTGTTTTGTGTGTTATGTTTAGAAAACAATAGATTAGAGAATGTTCAATACTTATGATACTTAATTAAATATTGGTGTTGAAATTAATGGTAATACATTGTATAACTGTTTTCAATTACTTCTAAATGCACTGGTACCGGTATACTGTTTCCATGTAACTAGCTATATCTTTCACTGTTATTGAGAAGAAAGAGAATACTACCTGTATTTAGAATTTACTATTTTATGGCTCTGCCACATTAAAATGTTGATTTAAACTTTATTTATATTTTTTTTTCAGTGCATCGACATTTCGACCATGCTGGCTGAATCCATTCGACGAACTCACAATGGTGAATCTGTTTCATATCTGTTTACTCATGTACCCATGTGATCTCAATTTGGACCTTAATGTATATTACCTACCACACATGTTATATATTTTCATTTGCTGATTTCTTTCACCGAGATGTTGTGTCCTAGTAGAACATGTACTTTTAAAATGCTTTAAATAGTTTTCATTTATGATCATACTGTATATGTTCACAAAAAGACTATTAAATAAAATAAAAACCAAATACACATCAAACCATACAGTTATGACTCATTGTCATTTATAGTGCCATAAAAAATGAAGATAAGATGTTGATGAAAGAAATGAATTCTAAATTATTTTATAGAAAGTCTATAATGTTCTTTTTTTTTAAACTTAGTGTTTGACTTCTGTGGTGAATACATCTCGTAGGCTGGTACAATTTGAATTGTCTATTTTCATGATCTATATATGTATTTTTTTACCTTCCATTTCAATAGAGACACAGATTTGATCATAATCTTAGTACATGTAGTTTATATTGTGTAATAATTATGGGAATGTACCAAGATGATCTAATGAAAGTATAAGAAGATAAGAACTATTTGAATTGATCTATTTTGTTTCCATAATGTATTTAATACAATGTACATAAGTTTTTGTTTATAAATCAAAGTCATAATTTTATAAACCAGGGTTTTTTTATAACTGGTGGGATATAATTTGAATAATAGAGTTATTTAATGCTATCACATTTGATTTCTTTTCTTTTTCCAGTAAGCATATTTTTCGAAATGATGTTTTTCACTAGTCATGAATGGTTGTGTCTTGATTAAACTAGATTATTCAGACATTGATGTGTGGCAAATTAAAATAATCTCAGATAAGCAATAATGATGTTAAGTGATCATCTGATTCAAAACATTTAGTGCTCATTTTTTCCAGATATTTACATTTGGTTGTACATGTATTCCACTTCAAAGGGTTATTGCATTGACTTGTTTACATTTTTGTTCACCCTTGTGAACTGTTTTCTCTCCATTTACAGTGTAATATTTTTCATAAAGTAGAATCTCGAGGGTATCATATCATCTAAGATTTATAATGCATGTATAATATATCAGGATCATACAAACACACAATTTAACGTCTCCTTTCAGTGGGTATTTGAATTTCATTTTTCATTAATATTGGTGTTTGAAATGTCAAATTATAAAATAAAATCTTGGATTTAATTTTCAAAAAAGGTTTTTTTTTTTACTTTATTTTACATGTACATGTATACAGCAAACAGGTTTAGATGAGGTGGACACGAATTTCCAGTCTGTCTATCTGTCCTAAATTTTGACCAAATTGCATCTTGATGGCAAAAAAAATAATTTTTATGGCCAAAAAATTGAGTTGCGCCTATGGAGGGATATAACTTTCAAAGAATGTGAATTTTGTCTTTTGTCTAATTTCCGAAACGGGGATATCTCCCAGACTGTGGCACAGTTAAGAGTATTTAAATTGTTTCAGACCTTGCTGCTTTATCAATGAATATGAAAACAATTGGAATCTTCTCTAATACTCAAGGAATCATGTTTCTTTGCTCATTCTATCATGAATATTAAGGGGGTTCTAAATTGAACTGCATGGTTTGACTACAGCTCAACTAGTTGCATGGCTGCATATTACAGAGGTACAAGGAATTTGAGTGTTGGTGAGGGGCGAGGGGGTGAAGAATGCAGGGATGATCACTCATGGGGCCAATACATCTATTATTATGCATAGGTTTGTCAAACTAGTAGTCTCCACCACATTTATTACCAGTACTGTCAATAAAATTTGATATTAAGTAAGACAACAATTTTCGTAATTGTTATTGGCTGAAAGGACATCACATGACGTTCGTCCGTTTCATGATCAGATATCGAAATTGATAGGATGTTCATACGTAGATTTAGACACCCTACCAACTGTTACACTGGCAAGCCTGGTCGATATCACATTAAGGCTTCGGTCAATATCACTTGACAAGGGTGCATATAACAACATATCGACCTAATGAAGTCCAATTTTTTTAAAATTGTATAATATATATATAGCAAATATTCTTCTGGACTACATTTAAGATAGTAGCAGCTATGCTAACCGCTAGGTCAGATGAATGCGGTAGAAATTAAAGAGTTTATTCTGCTATAAAGCAAGCGTATCATTTAAAACTAAGCTCTATATCATACTATAGTGTTTGGTGGCACACTTCTGTCCCATTGTGTGGAAGTTACTAATTTTTCTATATTAAACATGTCGACATACAATATCAATATGTTGAAAAGCAAGATAATTACGTCAACATGCAAGATAGCTCAGTCAATTCAGTTTTACAATATTACAGTTTTAAAATTATACCGTTCATGTAGATAACCATTGTTGACAATATAAATATATGCATTAACTCTACCCTTTAAAATAATGTTAAATTGGCATTTACCAATTATAGTTATCGTGTTTGTTCCAATAAAATAACTTTAGAACCATTTTATCAAGAGCTTGGATTTTGGGTGGTTGTGTCAAACAGCAATATGACGTAGGCCTGTGTATTTCATTGCTGGCCACTCAGCCATGGCTCTTTGAAATCAACACTATTTGTCTGCTTTTGAGCTAAGACTACGCAATCGGTGCATATTTCGCTTGAAACTACGTCATTTTTAAATAACTCGTTTTGACGCAAGAAATAGATAGCTACGTCTAAGCGAAAGTCCAAGGTCTCGTTAAAATGGTTCTATTTGTATTAAAAAAGGTATAGCGCCTTTTCCCATACCTGTGTTTGAATGGAAAGTCATGACCTGTTGCTAAAATTAGATACAGGTACCTGTCGCAATATGATCAAAACCTACTGATTTTATAATGGTGTCAGTATGTAACCACTGATTTGTCATAAATAGGAAACCTGCATCGAGAACTCTATGTATAAAATCAGTTGATATTATGAACGTGATAACCGATCAATGCAATGAATGCAGTGTTGTTGACGGAAGAGATCTGGGTGTTGTTGATTTTTTTCATATCCCAAGCATGCTCACACTCAGAATTAAACAAAAGAATTAAAAAAAAACTCCAGCAGATTAGATACACTAGATACATGTAATCTAAACACTCGATCTATTCTTATCATGCTTTTAAGGAAAAGAAAAAAAAACTACTCAGAGGAATCGTTCAAGCGACCGCAAAATCAAAGTGTACATGTAAGAGTTACCATTAGGCCACGCACATAACAGTTTCATGGGATGTTTTTTTAATGTATGTCGCTATATGCTTTATTATATTTTAAAAAGTCATTAACCAGATTAACTGAAATAATCGTTCAATTATCAATAAGAAGACCACGTTAAACCAAACTTAATTCAATGTAAAAGTGTACTACTTTACCCGTTGATCATAATTTAAATTGGATTTCTTTGGTTTAAAGTGATTCAAATGGTCAGCTACTCAACTTTTTATATATCTCTAACAAAACCTGTAGATTTTAACGATGCCGTGTAAGATTCTATTAAGGTAGTCCATCAATAATTAAGGCGAATTTAACCATTTTGATTAATCTATACTACATCAAATACGTATTTTTTAAGTTGTTTAAGGCTGACATAAACCAAAATCGGACCTATGTATGTAGTCAATTAAATAAACTTTTTACACTTAAAACTGTTTTAAAGAGTTGTCTGCCCTTTAAGAAAATTAAAAAGATAATTTTTTGAAAATATGTATGGTAAATTATATATGAATTATTTTAGCATATTCAAAGAAAGGGAAAGCTTTTGCAACTTTTTACCAAGAGAAATGTGAGAAAATTACTTGTCCTAAAAAAATATATTTAAAAATGCATTTTCCCCATAGACTTAAGTATATATGATAAATTTGTTAAAGGGACTTGGACACGATTTGAGATCAAATATTTTATTTTTATTTTTTATGTATAAAATGGTTTATTGGTGCATTTTAAATGATTGACCAAAATATTAAATGTTAAAGTCAAGTTACAAGCGAGATACAGAGGTATTTTAAGAATTGATTGTTATGTAAACAAAACTCGAGTCTTATAGTTGTTTATAAAAAAGTAATGTAGAGAATTACCATTTCTTAGACAAAATCTCATGTAAATAACAATTTAAACTAATTCAATATCTTCTTAAATAATATTTTCAACAAAAGAAAGTTACACACATTTCAAGTCAAATCGTGTCCAAGTCCCTTTAATATTAATTTTTTCTTCAATTTCAGAGGTGAATATTTATTATTTAATAAACCCTTTAAAATCACATTAAAATTTTGGTGATTAAACTTGCAATCTAATAGATATGAAATATGATAGTTGTGGATGGACAACCTTAATTACACAGGTATATACTGCAGGGCCAAAACACCACGTGGTGAAAAAGACAATGGACCAAAAAAATGAAACCCATATTCATAGTCTTATATGCGTTTTTCTCTTTCTCATTTTTATAACGGTAAACAATGCTATTGAATGACATTGAAAATCATTGCATGTGCTAGAGATTGAAACGAACTTGAAAATGTTGCGATTGCCCCCTAAAGTCGACCCAGAAGAACAAAAGAAAATAGCGAGATATGGGTGCATACAGAGCGTTTGTGTATTTGCAGTCACATGTGCCGTTATCCGTGCTCGTGAGTGATGATATTCTATTATTTATAAGGGCTTACTCCTGACGTTGTTACACAAGCATTTTTGGGTGAAAGCATGTATACTCAGTTATGATTTTTAGTGCTAGGTTAGTGGTTACATTTAATAATATGTAAACGGTGTGACCGTTGGACCGAGCGCAGATTTAACACAGTGCAGTTTGATTTTTGTAGAATAAAATTTATTTGAAATGCACACAGTAGGATCCGCCTTGTTGACTACTCAAAGCATTAGCCAAAGTTTAACAAAACGTCGCGTGCTCAGTCTACATTATGACGTCATGTTTCAAACGTAATACACGTTTTAACTTCGGAAATAGCCGAAGAGAGTTACGTTATTCCGAACTTTTTTTTCTTCTTTCATTGTTTATCAATTTAATTCATATAAATGCCGCAGTAATAAAATTGAATACTTTATTCAGTATCTAAAAGACCAGTTCCTTGATGTTAATGTTTTTATTTTCCATCTGATAATTTGATAAGACATACATAGAACTAGTCGTGTTTTTTGACTGAAGCACTATTGAAACTTAATCGGTGTCCTCTTTTATTTCTTTTGATTCAAATTACCTTCTATTTAAATACTGGAACATTTTAACTGAGTTTAGGGGCAACAAACATCGATAAGTACCGGTCAAACAATGATCGAATTAACTTTTAAAAAACAAAATGGCTGCCAATATGGCCGCGCCCATGGCTGGAAGAAAAATTTTTTGGCCTTAGTACCCCTGATTAAACTTTCAGTTTTCAATGATTTTCTTATATATACGTGTTACCATTAATCCTCGCTTCGCGAGGCGGGCTTCGCCCGCCTCTCGCTGCGCTCGGTATAATCTATATTTTCCTGGAAAGGTTCAAAGAATTGTGTGTTGGGGGGGGGGGGGGGGGGGGGGTCATATCAAGTGGGTATTATCAGAGACATAAATATAAAATAACATTATGTTATTTATGTCTCTGGTACTATCTACCACACATAATATGTAAACGGTGTGACCGTTGGACCGAGCGCAGATTTAACACAGCGCAGTTTGATTTTTGTAGAATAAAATTTATTTGAAACGCACACAGTAGGATCCGCCTGGTTGCCTACTCAAATGATTAGACAAAGTTTAACTAAACGTCGCGTGCTCAGTCTACATTGTGACGTCATATTTCAGACGTAAAACGTTCAAGTTTTGTCTTCGGAAATAGCCGAAGAGTGTAACGTTATTCCGAACTATTTTTTATTTCTTCTTTCATTGTTTATCAATTTAATTCATATGAATGCCGCTGTAATAAAATTAAATACTTTATTCGGTATCTAAAAGATCAGTTTCTTGACCTTAATGTTTTTATTTTCCATCTGATAATTTGATAAGACATACATAGAACATGTCGTGTTTCTTGATTAAAGCACTATTGAAAATTATCTGGTTTCATTTTTAATTTCTTTTAATTCAAATTACCTTCTTTTGAAACACTTGAACTTATTTAATCGAGTTTAGGGGCAACAAACATCGATAAGTACTTATCAATCAATGATCGAAATAACTTTTTAAAAACAAAATGGCTGCCAATATGGCGGCGCCCATGGCTGGAAGAAATTTTTTTTGGCCTTAGTACCCCTGATTCAACTTTCATTTTTCAATGATTTTTTTATATATACGTGTTACCATTAATCCTCGCTTCGCGAGGCGGGCTTCGCCCGCCTCTCGCTGCGCTCGGTAATATGTAAACGGTGTGACCGTTGGACCGAGCGCAGATATAACACAGTGCAGTTTGATTTTTGTAAATCAAAATTAATTTGAACGTGCACAGTAGGATCCGCCTGGTTGCCTACTCAAATCATTAGCTAAAGTTTAAGTAAACGTCGCGTGCTCAGTCTACATTATGACGTCATGTTTCAGACGTAAAACGTACACGTTTTGTCTTCGGAAATAGCCGAAGAGAGTAACGTTATTCCGAACTTTTTTAAAATTTCTTCTTTCATTGTTTATCAATTTAATTCATATATATAACGCGGTAATAAAATCGAATACTTTATTCAGTATCTAAAAGTTCAGTTCTTGATGGTAATGTTTTTATTTTCCATCTGATAATTTGATAAGATATACATAGAACTAGTCGTGTTTCTTGATTGAAGCACTTTTGAAGCTTATCTGGTGTCCTCTTTTATTTCTTTTAATTCAAATTACCTATTATTGAAACACTAGAAAATTTTAATCTAGATTAGGGGCAATAAACATCGTTAAGTACCAGTCAATCAATGATCGAACTAACTTTTTAAAAACAAAATGGCTCCCAATATGGCGGCGCCCAGGGCTGGAAGAAAATTTTTTTGGCCTTAGTACCCCTGATTCAACTTTCATTTTTCACTGATTTTCTTATATATACGTGTTACCATTAATCCTCGCTTCGCGAGGCGGGCTTCGCCCGCCTCTCGCTGCGCTCGGTATTAAGTAAATCATACATCAAAGCTGTCCGGGAATCAATAAGTTTGTGCAATTATGAACGATTTTCTTTGCAGTTACTGTAATGTATGAAAGGTTTATAACGGTTAGTAAATGAAAGTAGAAATATTTACTTGTAAATTGAATTTATCAGATATCTCTCGGTTTTTCTTTTCCCATATAGTTTGGCATATGTCAAGGTTTGACTGTAACTGAATGTATGTCATCTTATCTTTACAGTACCATACGTTATGAAGCAGCTGAATTCCTAAGGACTGTTGCTCTGCTGGGAGGTCAAGAGAGCTGTACATAGTTTGACAATGCCTCATGGAGGAAAATGTAGATACTGGACACGAATTACCCTGGACACTGCATAACAAAATTGTTTTTGATGATGATGAGCATCCTGTTTTTGCAGTTATATGATGATAAATAAATGTATCTCGCATATCTAATAGCTCTTTTTGATCTATGCATATTTTAATCTATCAAAAGAGAACTAACCATCAATATGGCAGACTGATTAAAATCAACCCTTCCAACAGCCCTTTAATTCTGATTAAGAACATCTGAACAATTAGATTAAGGAGCTAGTCGAAGGTTGCTTGTGGTGGTCTTTTCCTATCTGTGTAAACAGGATCAAAATATTGCTCTCCTTCTACAAAAAATCCTTTCACACCGCAAACCTTCATACAGCAAAACTCATTTAT
Source organism: Magallana gigas (assembly GCF_963853765.1). NCBI lineage: Eukaryota > Metazoa > Mollusca > Bivalvia > Ostreida > Ostreidae > Magallana > Magallana gigas. The sequence continues at coordinate 48,119,328 of NC_088854.1, forward strand.
AACGAAGTCACTGGGACCTGAGAAATTACTTTGTTATATCCGTAATTCGTTATAACCGTATAAAAAATTCATTAAATTTACATAGCTGGGGATCCAAGATGACTTCGCTATATCCGTGAATTCGCAATATCCGTGTTCTTAATAAACGAGTTTTACTGTACATTGATCATAAGCAGAATATAGAGGTATCATTGGGATACGTATCACATATATCACATAAGGGGTTTTGGAAAAGCTAAAAGTATTGCAGGTAAAGGTGTGTTAAACAAAACTAAAATATCGGCACCGGACACCTCGTCAAAGACAACTCATCGAATGCGACAACTCATCAAAACTCAAAAGTCAACTACCAGGTAATCAAAAGTAAAACTCGCTGACGCAACATGTCACAGAATGACAACTCATCGATATTACATGTATATACTCTGAAGTAAAAAATCTTTGAATACTTCTCAGATTATTTTTTCATACTCACTTAAAACATGGCTGAAGGAGGTACCAATTTACCTTATTCCGTCGCAGATGAATACAAACAAATTGGCATACAATGGTTTTGCACACTTGTGCAATAGGAAAAAGAAAACTTATTTGAAATTCAAACTGAGCACTTGTTAGGGGACTCTAATTCGAAGTGGCCGCTCATAAAGGAAAACTCTGAAAAAAAAAAATACAATTGTGTAAACCGTCGGGGAACGAATCAGAGATGGTAACTACATGTATTTAAATGATCTTGAGGGTAAATATTAATGTTTATGTGAATAAAAATTTTATTAATAGGTTTTCTTTCACTTTCTATGACTGTCGAATGTGTTGTCGTATCCATGAGTCGTCTATTCCATGACTTGTCCTTTCTATGCGCTGTCCATTCTGTGTGTTGTTGCATCGTTGTCATCGATGATTTTTTTCGACAAGTCGTCTTTCTATGAGTTGTCATAGACCCCTTAAATATATCTATAAGTCAAGATGTAGTTTTCTGGTTCTTTAGTTGATGATAACCATGCATAAATTTTGCCATGTTCAAACACAGGTTAAATTATTTTAAACAGTTTTTATTTTTACCAGTAATTTCTACATTCTGCTCAAGACATATACACAGGTTTTGCTGTGTGAAACAACTTTTCTGGTTTGCAAGTAATGTATGGACACTCTTTACGCACACAGATGAACATAAAGACAAGCTAACAACTGTTGTGTAGTAAAAAAGAATTGTATTACACTTTCCTGCTGCATTTCCATTGGGGTTAAAAATAATTGAAATCATAGAAGGGATGGGTGAGGGTAACCTGTAATCTGGAGCAAGGTACATTACCGGTAATACCTTTGAAAGGTTATAAATGGATACACTACATTCTAAGACTTCCATTTCCTACTTAGGGTTTATAAATGCAATTAAAAGAGCTCTTCTATAATGTAGAGGAAACTAAAATCTTTATATAAAAGTTAATAACTTATCATCAGTTACAAGTGCATTACCGGTATGTTGTTTATAAAATCTTGTCTTTGGTAATAGGTAACATTTACCCTGGCGCCTACAGTGTTGAAAACACTTAAATTCACTCAAAATAAATTATTGTGCAACCAAATATTATTAAAATAAATAACAACTAAAAAAAGAAAAAAATTCCTTGTAGACAAGAACTTTAAAAGTTATTTTTTGACTATTTTTTTTGTGTATTCTTTCCACAAATACCCTAAACTATCTGTATTTAAAGGACAGAAATATTGAATAATTCTACAACACCATTGGTACAAAGCTTTATTTCTTATATGACTTGCACATAAAACATTATTATTTTATTAAAATATTTTGATAAGAAAAATTGATTGCAATGCATTTGCACTTTTAAGAGATACATATGATTCGATGAAAATCTTAACTTTTCTTCATGTAATTTTGAACATGATTAATAAGGTCACTCATAAATATCACAGTCACAGTTCCTATATACCCGGTAGTTACACTGTTTTCAGCCGAAACACTTTGCGCTGCTGCCTGCTATCTTCTGTATTTCTTCTCTATTTTTTCTACTAAGTTGGGCACATTTTTGATTTCAAAGTCCAACAGCATCTGGCCCATGGCTTTTCCCTTGAAAATAATACCAGTATTTTCAGACATTGTTAACTAGGTGGTTACAAAGCAGTCACTCTGAAGGTTGTAATATAAGCGTGTGATATATTTATTTTCCCTGTTGTAGATTGTTTAATCAACTGAACATGTTACTTGTAGCCAAATATATATACTGGTACATGTGTAACAAAAAGAAAATTTCCTATAATCATGAGGTGATAGGAGAGGGTGTTCATATCATAAGAACTGCAGATGATTGTGCATTCACATTTTATCACAACATATGTAGCTAACTTACAGTGTATTTGATTTTATATGCCTCTTTTTTAATCTTTTTTAAAAAAATATATTTCTATAGTGAGATATTTTTTAATGAGAGCCAGTACAATAAAAGGCTGGTGCTATACCTTTTCATAAACCGGTATTTTTAATCCATTTTCCATAAAAATGACTGTTTGCACTTAAACAGAACTATCTTCTATCCATACCTGAGGGTCACTCCTGAGAGAGGCGATTCCTCCGCCCCCTAGCACATCATGCAGCACAAAGTTCAACCCATACACTCCTGGTACATCATACCTTTAAAATTTAAGAGAAAGGTATTTTCAACATTTACTATTTCGTCAATAAAAAAGACAACCAAAAATACAATCAAAATATATATTAAAACTCTAGCTAGATATAATAAAGAAATAGTTGTATTAATGAAATTTTATATTGGATATTTAATTGCAATACATGTTAATTTTCTATTTATAAGATATATTGTTTTTTAAAATAAATAATTTGGAGATGTGTGAAGAGATCAAAGGGGTGGTAATTAGTATTAATTGACAATACTTCACTTACCCATGATCAATTATAACAGTTGTTGTAATTAACTCAGCAGGAGTGATAATTAAACCATGAAACTGTGGAGAACTTAACAAGGGGGTCAAACAAACCTACCTGTGTCCCACTTCCTTTGATCTCAGTAGGATAATGACCTCATTTAAAGTCTCAAAATTTACTTAATGAAGAAAAAGAGTAACTCCTGATGCATGGATGATATATAAGGGGGAACTTGCAGGGCATTTCATTACAACTCTCTTCTTCAAACCATTCAATATAATACTATCAATATACTCAAAACCATGGATGTTAAGACCAGTGCACAACTCCTACAGAGACACCTGATTCATCACGAGAAGGCCAAGGCCCAGGTCAAACTCATAGGTAGGATTTTGTAAAGTTTTCTGATAATTAATTCTCATTTAAATTTGTAACTGAACACTATATCCTTCAGAAATAAAATATTAAGTATAATACTAAAAGAAACAAAAATTAACAATGGTTTTATCATTTTTCAATGATTTACAAACTTTGTCAGGTTTTTTTTAGCCAACCTACATAATTGTAATCTAAACAATCATACCTGTAATTATCAAATACAGAGCTTTGTTGAGGAAATCAGAAAGTTGCAAGCATTTTAAAGAATGAAGAGTATATGTCTTCTATGACTCAACACAAACTCTGTGATATGTCATTACCATAATCTGTATTTCAAAAAAAAGGATATGTAAATTATTTTAGATCTGCATGGTGTTGTTCTGATGAAAATAAAAGTATCTGCTTGGTATTTATTTTGCTTTTAATATTTCAGAGCGACAGATTAAGAGACAATATCGACTGGCAGTGCGCACTGTTCTCAAGGGTCACAAGGGACAGTCCCTTCACTACATGGGAATCATGACCGTTCTACAGTCCGTCCGACACTTCTACCAGCGCTATTCCCACAGGAGTTGGCTGAACGTCCAGATGCTGGCCCGCATTATCATGCAGACCATGGACCCCTGCCGCATGCTCCCTCCCCTAGAGATCCCAGAGGACAACTTCCAGTGCGAGAGTGGTCAGTCAGAGAAGTACCAGCATGCTCTAGTGGTGGCCCATTGTAACTTCTCCAGGGCCAGTTAGTGACATCCCAGTTGTTGCTACCTTGTGATATTGTGTTTGTGATATTCTAGTGATTTTCATTGTGTGACAGTGTTTTATTCTGACATTGTGTGTCAAATAAGACTCAAATTTTTAAATGGCTTTCAAGAGTAAGAACCTCTTGATAGGCTAAAAAGATATCCAAACTTTCAACTGATGTTTTATTGTGTCCTTTTGTGTAAACAATGATATTATTTCATGTGCTCCTCTGTGCTGAACCATTTGTATATTCTATTCAAAATGTGAAAGTGCTTACATGTTATAAAAACTAATAAATTATAACCATAATCAATTTTATAGTCTTCTTTATAAAAAAAAAAAGCAATAGAGAAAAATTGATTTTGGTGACAAGATAAAACCAAAACCTAATATCCCAAATATGCAATCTAAAATGCCTAGTATATGTTATATGGGTCTTAAAGGGGCATGGTCACGAAGTTCATCAAATTTTATTTTTCTAATTTCAGTGTTTACAATGCTATTTCGTTTAAAACATAAAAAAAACCATTTCCTGATATTTGTGACATTCATTTTAGGTCTAAGTCCCTTTTAATGCATTTTAATTGCATTCCAAGCATATCTAGAAATATCTACCAGTAGTAACTTCTTACTGTTGAAATATATACAAGCTTTTATAAAATACCTCTGTATCTTATGGTGACTGGGTACACTCTTATTCTCAAAGAGATGGGAGAAGTAGCTTTCCACCGCCTCTGTAGTGAGAGCCTGTCTAAGATAGGGTAGTATATCAGGGTGTCTGGCAATCACACCTACAACACAAATACAATGGTCATTACACACTTATACATTAAACATATAACACTTTAAAGAAATATTTTTTCTTTTGAATAAATGCACGTCGCTCATGAAAGAACACAAATATTACTTGAGAGCCATTTCAATTACTGCATAAAACTGCTATCATGATTTCCACCCTATCTTGATAATTAGTTTGTACAGATCAGTGTTTGTACCAATATATGAACTGTGATAATGAATTCCCCCTAATCTTGACAATACAGATGAGTTGATTACCAATATTAGCACTGTTTCCCTTGTCTCCACTCCTGGTGTAGGCCAGTTCCTCCAGCCTGAAGGAGTAGTCTCCCCCTGGGAGGGGTGTCTCCACCACTCGGGAGGGAGGTGTGACATTCTGGGTCATGTACTCCGACATAGGGATGTCTGGGAACTGATACTGTTCTACATGTTCACCATTCATGTGGATGTCAACCTGTCGCATTTAAATAATTCATTATACAAGAAAATCACTACACGACTACATCTTTTTATGAAATCATATGCATGGAATGAATTATAACGGTAATTGATTATATATGTATCAAATTTTCTTCTTTAACACCATGCTCTGTTTCAGTTTAAAACAAACTCATTTAATTCTGATATTGTGGCAACCTTTTACTAAATCAAAATGGTTATATGTACGAAGAGAAGTTCCGGGGCATTTGCTGAAAGTCTCACAAACATGTTTACCTGGACATTGTTGCGTGGATACAGAAAGGAAAACATCTTCAGCACTGGATTTCTGCAAACAAATAGAACATATTAATATAAATAAATGCACAAGTACACAAACCAAATCAACAGTCATACTGGACCAACAACAGATTAAGATTTATTTTATAAATATTCATATTCTCATATGAAATAATTCAAATTTAAGTAAGAAGAGGTAATTTTGAAAAAAAATAGTTCAACTTCACCAAATGTAAAATACATGTGCAGCTAAATATATATACATGTATAAATATATATACCCATATAAAAATTTTTCTGACAGAGTTGCGATCTGGGTACTTACACTCTTGGGCGTCCACCAATGATGTTTGTTAATCCTGGAGCTGTGTACGGAACATAGTTTGGATTTGTTAGATATGAATTATCAGCAGATGATTTTTCTACATGTAGTTTCAAACAATATCAAAATTTTATACATTAGAAAAAGATTTAAGTTATTCAGGAATTCAAAAGATGAGATTAGATAAATGCAATTGCTGTGCACCAATGTTTAACTAAGAGGAAAACAACTTGTCATTTTTCTTAAAAACAATGCAATTTGTTTATTATTCAAACACTCTTGATAGGACTAGACCATTCAGCATCATGGGATGATGAAGAAATGTACGACATAACCCTTTCTTGCAATAATGAAAACCTCATATTAATACCTGGTTGGAACATTTGGCCTAATCCACATTAAAAAACCATGATCAGAATACCGGTACACATGATGTCGGTGGGAGATACATACCCATCCCCGTTCCTGCAGGGGCAATTTCTTTGGCAAAAAACTCTAATGCCTTTTTGTCTTTGTGTTGAACTGCTAACCACATAACAGCATCCCTTACACCCTAATGACAAGGTTATGGATTACATTGGCATAAGATACATGTATATTCCACAGTTAATTAACTCTTTACCTCTCAATGCCATATTCATAAGATACATCTGTAGTTCGATCAAATGAGACAAATTGACAAACCTTTGGAACTCTACTATGTGGTCCATAGATATGTTCTGAGCCAAGCACCTCCAGGTTGACTTTCGTGAAATCACTCATATTTAATTGTGAAAAAACTCTTCTACATCTGAAATAAATACATGTACAAAGGTACACTGTACTGTAACTATCAAAGTCTTCATTTTTTATTGATACATTGTACCTTTTTTGAACGTTCCTTAAATTTTTCTCTCTTACTGATTCCCCAGTATTTCATACAAGTTAAGCTATATTTGTATATTATGTGTAGTTACACAGTTGTCCCAGGTCTAAATTTATGTCTCTTTTTTATAGTTTTCTTAATCAGTACAAATACTTATCAGTAAAGAAGAATAAAAATGGATATAAGAAACGATTCTTGGTACTTTTGTTCATTCTAGTGAATGAATATTGTTTTGACACAGAGGCAATTGTGCATATCAAAATATGGCTTATCTGCATCTTTGTAATTCCAGATTCTTACTGTCTTGAATGTTGTTAAAATAAATAACATCAATGATGATATGACAAAAATTGTTTTGAAACAGGGTTTCATCTTATTAATAACCAACCAGTATGCATTCATAAATCAAAGTACTGAAGTACTGACGGGAGTTGATTTTATCAATTATCATTTATTACAAAATCAACTTATCTTGCATGGCAATTAGTTTCTAGTCTGTAATATGAATTTTAATTAGACTTTTCAGACAAGAATTTAGAGAAACCCCATATGAATCATGTTGTGTAATATTTAAAGATAGATTTCAAACTATGTATTAGTAATCGAAACAATTCTAAAAATTGTATGGATCCAAGCACTATAGATATTGAACTCCAGTCTCGTTCAACCAGACGCTCAGCTGTCTCCTTTAATCTCCGACAAGCAAGAGAGCCTCTCTGATTGACGGAGATTTACGGAGACAGCCAAGCGTCTGGTTTAACAAGACTATATTTAACTCTGGCGTAGGCATACATGAGATTACATAAATATCTAAATTATTCGTATTATATAAAATCTTACTATTTTCAAAGTGTTTATAGATAACTTTCCTTGAAAAACAATGCTTCAGCATACATTACATCAAATTTTTCTATTATATTCAAGAACTAAAACTTGTCAGCAGTGATGATTTGTGCTTAGGTCCAAACACTGTTTCACTTTCAGTTTGCCAAAGTGACTGCATAGGAGAGTTGATTAAAATCAACTCCCAAAAAACCATAATTGTAAGGGTACAGAATACAGACTACACTTGCCTTTTAAGGATTTCTTCAGCTGTTTTTTCTGCTTTAGCCTTGGAATTGACACCACCCACGCAAGCTACAGCAGTGGCTCTGAATCCACTGGGATATATGGTACAAACCTGATTAGTGTAAAAGCAATGTGTGTTATGGCACAGAATAGTTATAGAAATTAAATATTTGACAAATTAAGTTTAAGATAAAAGAAACGATGAAATTCAAAAGTAATCTTAAGCAAGATATGGAGATCGAGTAAGTAAATGTAGCACAATTAGGATCTTATTTTGACCTTGAACTCCCCGGTAGGAGGATGACCTTTGGCCCCTGAGACATAAACAGCTGTACCATCAGGCGCTACAATGCAATATCATTATAGAGTTCAGTCTAAATTGTGTTATACAGTAGTTTGAATAACACAATAAATATAGAGGTCAGCTTAAGGTCGTACTGTCAAATTCATCCAGCTGTACTTGAGAGAAATCACAGCAGACGTCAGGGAGCATGTAGTGCTCTGGGTCCCCTATCTCATACACCAGCTGCTCGCTGACCGTCCCCCTGTTCACCAGACCCCCTGTTGCCTTTGGTTTGGTGACAATGAATCCACCATTGGAGGCACACTCCACAATAGGAAATCCAATGTGGTCCCTGTCACAGATTGAGTATCGTTATACAAGCATTTACAGTTGGTAATTTTAGAGAACTACACACCTAATGCATTTCACCAAAATAAGCTCAATATATGCTACAACCAAAAAGGAGCTTTCAATTTTAAAATCCAAGGGCTATAACACTGTTAAAATTAACTGAACTTTAGCAGATTACATAATTTGTATGAAAAGTAACTTACCAGTCGGGTACCTTATCCCAGTCTGTGAAAATTCCTCCGGTGACCTGAGCCCCACACTCTACCAAATGACCTGCAAGACTGTAAAAATCAACACAATATCATTAAAAATGCACAATCAGCAACTCTTACCATTCTCATGTACTCAATTGAATTATAACCAAAATAAAGAAAACCCTCTCCAAATTGATAAATATTCCTTGAAAATGTAAAGTAAAGTATTGAATGGCCAGGAAATGATTTTCAGCAATATCAATTTATGTACCGGTATTGGTACATGTATGTAACAATAACACATGTCTTTATTAATATACAGTCGCGTAATTTGCACACACCTTCCTGCAGCAAGACTATTGAAATCTTTCCAATCCCATCCGAACTAGAAATATATAAATCAACTAAAAATCATGTGCCTTAAGGAATAAACATTTAAAAACCTCAATTTCTTTTCAAAATTATGTGTATTGCATTATCACATTTTAAGCAACAATCCCATAATGATAACATAGTACTAAATTCAAGCAATGAATTTTTTAGTGAAATTTTCACATTATAGTAAGCAAATTCCAATAACATATCTTATAACTTCAGCCAATTGAATCACAAAAGAATTTCATGTAGAAAGTAATACACAAAAATTAATGTGAAATTTCATGCATTTTCAAGTTATCTGTATTTCACATTAAAATTTTTATGTAAAATTTGGATGTAATTATTGCAGTTTATCAGTCTTAAAATTAAGTTAAGTACAAGTTTAAAAACTATTTTTTTTCCCATCATCACAGACAGGCAAACTTACTGTGTGTACAAGAGGTCCTAACACTACAGCACTGTCTACACAGCGGCCTGTGATCACAACATCAGCTCCAAGGTCCAGGGCTCGAGCAATGGGGCCTGCCCTGTAACAAAACAATCCAAGTATCCAATTAATAAAACTACCTATACAGGACCATTACTACTGTAAATTCCTTATTTGTTGCGAGTACTGGTGCTTAATTCCGCAATTCAACTGTTTTGTATTAAATCATGGGAATATAAAATCGTGAGCACCATTTTTTTGTTATAATTCCTAAAGTTCAAAACTGTCTGAAAAATAACAGCATGATTTTATAATCGGTGAGGGTTGCTTCTCGCGATTTTTAGCAGATGTTAATTCCTTGCCTTTAATAAGGAATCTACAGTAGCTAATGGTCCCTGTAATCTGGGATAGAACATGCAAGTAATAAATTTACACATATTACCCAATGTAGGCATTCATGCTGACCACTGCTTTTGGAAATGATTGACCAGACTGCATATCTATTATACAGTCATCTTGGAGACTCTTCAACTGAAATGAAATTAAAAAGGTAATGAAAATCCTTTTTCTCTAAATTTATAATTTGCTTGGACCATCATAGATTTGTGTGGTGTGTGTGTGTGAGGGTATGTCTGTCACTCTAATCAAGACTTTTACCTTTGGCATGAGATCATCACCAGTGACAACAGCAACATTTAGATTGACCCCTGCAACCTCACATACTTTTTTCAGTGCAGCAGCACAACCATGAGGATTTACTCCCCCTGCATTGCTTACAACCTTTATTCCTTAAAAATATAACACAAGAGTATAATATCTTAAAACACAGTCATAGAGAAAATGCTCAAAAAGAATTCATGCTTACATCAGTTTCATTTCCCTAATCTTTAAAGTGTATATTAAAAACTGATCGTACATTATGAATTATGCTTATAACATATAAAAATTGCTTGTCCCTGGCATTTCACTATATTAACCCTATTTAACTGTAGTTTCTTAAAGTATACCTTTATCATAAATAAGTAATCTGTAATTCAATCACACATAGACCTTTATTGCCTACCTTGTCTTTTGATATCTTTGATAAATGGTGCCATGGCTACTGTAATGAAATCTGGAGCATATCCCATCTCCTGTTAAAAATATGAAAATAATCAACAGTCAAAATAATTCTAACCAACCTAGGAATAAGTTTATTGGTTGATTTATAGTCTACAAAATATAGTGCCTTTGTGGTTATAAGCAAACAGCTTGTTACTGTTATAGGCATTCCAAGATAACATGTTGTACAGTAATATAAAATCAACCTACTGCCAATGAAAAATGTTACATAGAGAGGGTTAAGCAAAATTATGTTGCATCTGCAGGTAGGGGATGGAGAAAAGAAAGTTTAGGGGATTAACCCTCACTCTTTTTTTGTCTTCACTGGACAGAAACCTTCTATTGAAATATGACCAATTTACTGTTTGGATGCAGAGTCATTATAAAAGGGCAACTTAATTAGTATCACGTCTAGTTAGTGTACAAATACAACCAGTGTATCACCATGATCACAGGGAAAGGAATTTCAGAAAACAATGCATATATGCAATATATACATTTATCAAAAAATTCTTTTTTTCACAAAGTTTACAAAACTTATTACAAATATGAATGTTTTGATTTACATATAAGTAAAAATAAACCACATACATTGTTCTTATGCTTTGCCCCAACAAGTAGAGACATTGTGACCTCAGCCAGATAGTCATAGACCAAGTAATCAATCTTCCCTCCATAGATAAGTTGTGGGGCTGGAAGAAAATTATATTATACAATAATAGTATTCAATCAAAAATTACAATATTATATACGATTTCTTAATTTCAATTTAAATACTCCAATATACAGTAAACATATTATATTTAGCTTATACAATATTTGGCAGAAAATGACTGTGCAACAGGTTAAATAAACGTAGATTTGAATACACCAATGATAATACTAAAGTAATTTGTAAATTGTGCACTGCTCATTTTAAATATACTGAAATCACTTTGGACATGCGGTAATGCATCAATAAATTGAATATATTTTAAACCCTTTTTCATGTTTTCATTGAGTTACAATGTATTGTGATCTGTATCATATTGCATTTCAGTACTAGCTATTATGATGATGTACCGAATTGGCAAAGCACAGTTTTGGCCAAGCCCTAAATCAAGTTATTCTGAATAGCTTATTAAAGCTATATAGCTTATTCAAGATATAAACAGAACAAGCTATATACATGATGCTAAATCAAGAGATTGTTCTGGACCTGTTGATATGTGATATTTCAACTGTTTTGTAGCTCTATAGGCAATATCTTAAACATTAGCAATAAACATTTGATTTATTATTATTCATTTAAGATTAATCATCAATTAATTCCAGTTCATAAAATTTAATCCACCACGATTTTTCTAACATAAAATTTTAAAAAAATATTAATTAAGGGGGCCAAATTTCCACGTAACGAATTGACTTATCTCGGGTAAACAACGTACTCGAAACAGAGGTATCCCCCCAAAAACCACTTGCGCATCCTATTCTGACAGTCTTTCCTGGTAAATAATCAGAGTATCTCCTTTTCTCATATCTGAATTGCAGATATGAAGAACAAGGCAATGTTTTGCATTTGTAATTTCTAAAAGCATTAAATATTTGCGGTGTGAGTAGTTTCATTTTCACTTCAGCCGTCTGCTGACAGGAAGTTCAAGTCGCACATGCGCACTACATCATATGACAAGTTTCGTCACTTCTGGCCAAAATGGATGACAGCATCATCTTTACAGACGGATAATAATTTTATGGTCCTACAACTGATGGATGCGTAATTGCATCCTTTTGAAGATTATTCTTATCGAATTAGTATAAAAAACGTAAAAATCATGGCAGCGATTACGGAAACAGTGTATGGGACGTCCGAGGAAGGGCATGTAATGTCTGAAAAGGTTTCCTCATTAGCCACAAATATTTACAAAGAATTTGAACGAATGATCAAGAAATACGACGAAGATGTAGTAAAAGAGTTGATGCCGTTGATAGTGGCTCTTCTAGAAGGGCTTGATCAGTCTCTTTCGGACAAGCAAGAGGCTGATGTTGAGTTAGAACTATTAAGAGATGATAATGAGCAACTTTTGACACAATATGAAAGGGAAAAGCAACTCAGAAAGGGTACAGAACAAGTAAGTTGTAACATTTAAAGTTCATGAAAAAGTATTACTGATTTGCTTTTTTGGTTTCCTAAAGAGAGTGATATAAGATGCAATAAAAACATTGAACGATACCCCTCCCCCTTTTGCTTCAATTGCCATAACATTTGTTTGCTCTTTCTATTTGTATTGTTTAGTACTGACTTTAAACATATGGTATTTTATATTCAAAAATTTTAATCTAAAAAAAAATGAGCATTTCTTATTGATAATTAATTAAAATCATTCGGATGAAACATAAGACTGAAAATTGAATTGTCCTTTTTGATTAAAAAACATATTGTAATCTCAATAATATTTTTTCACCCGCTAATCATAATGTTTCCTTTTTTAATCTTTTAGAAATATTTGGAAATGGAAGATGCAGTTGAAGGAGAGAAAAAGTCAATGCAGGATAAGCTTGAAAGTTTGGAGTCTGTTGTGAGAATGTTGGAATTAAAAGTGAAAAATTCTGCAGATCATGGTAATGTTTTTATCTTGGTAATTTTGACTGAATATAATCTGAATAGTAAAATGGAGAGGTCAGTTATCAAATTTTGATATTATTTGATCTTGTTTTATATCATTCTATTATTTAGTGTCCAGAATGGAAGAAAAAGAAGTAGATTTAAAAAAGGAATACACAAAACTACATGAAAGATATACAGAGGTAAGATCCGAAATTATCTTAAAAAGTATAGTAATAAACTGAGATTTACTACCCAGATTTCAAGTACGTGAATAATTGCTTTTCTTGACTGAATCATGTTACTCTTTTATATGGAAATCTTCAAATTGATTTTTAGTTATTCAGAACACATATGGACTACATGGAGAGAACTAAAATCGTGATGGGGTCTGACAGAATGGAAGTCTCAAACAGTCCTCGTTCTAAGTAAGTTATCTCCACAACCTACCAGCATCATGTAAGCAACCAGTAATAGGCATACAATGGATTGAATATGAAACTTTAAAATAATGTGTGCTGGAATATTTTTAATCCATCACTTTCAAAATATGATTTTACAGCATGTATTTAATAGTATTATTTGTATTTTCAAATATTATTTTTCATGGTGCTAAAACCTTGAAGGTTCCGAATGCAAGTAAACATGTATGTCAAACTTTTTAAATGAAACAATAATCAAGGAAATCCATTAACCAATTCAAAGGAAAATATAGCATGGTATGTTATACAATATATATTGTATGTTATACAATGTTTATTTTGGGTTGAAATTTATTTACTATAAAGACAAGTGTTTATGTATAAAACATTATGATAACTTTTTTGTGTGGAAAAAGCTTGAGAACTGTAGGTGTGCAGACTCAGATACTAAGAAATGACAGTGAGAGGAGTGATACTGAAGGAGTGGTGTATCGCCAGACAGAGCCAGTGTTAGGGTACTACAACCAGGGCATGGCTACAACACTCTGTCTGGAATGACTTGATGAATTTCATTTCCAACAAATTTGATGCTTTGTTTTACAAAATACAGCTTCTATGATCTCTGGATAGTGATGTCAGACTCTCCAGTCAACTATTTCCCTGTAAAATAGCTTTCAGCAAAGAATGACCTCCATTATTTCTGTTTATATCTTTTCAGCTAAACAGGATCTTCATTTACTATACACTTTTATTAATGTACTCAGTGAGCTATTTTCAGAGATATAAATTTAATTTAACAGATTCAATTATATGTAATTATATATTACCTTTTATTTACTCTGTATACTTATTCTTATTCACTCACTTTTCTAGCTGTTCTTTAATTTCACAGATATTCTCGCCCTAAATGAATTCTAGAATTTGAATACCCGTAATAATTTTCATCTGGCAACTTTCAATTTCTGCTGTCAGACATGCAGTAATATTCATAAAAAAATATCTCAACACATTAAGATATTGTTTGGTTTTTCATCTGAATAGTTTCCTTTAATAGATAATTATGATTCATTGTGACAGTTTAGAATTGAGAATATCACTGCCCTTGTGTTTGTTGTTAACAGAGGAGGATTTCATTTACCAAGCCTTCGCCCGGTCAGTATAGCTTATGGTCAGAACATCAGTGCCCGGTCAGGGAGTACCCCTCCTAGCTTCAGTAGTTTTGATGACATGATGTCACCCCGCAGTGTGGCAGACTCCAATGTCAGTCTACAGAGTGAACTGGGAGAACTGGACTCTCCACAGAGTGCCAAAGGCAAGCAGAAGGAGACCAAAACCTGTGACCAGGGTCAAGTGACCGACAGTATTAACGTCAGAGAGTTTGCCACAGCAACAAGTAATTCTATCTCTTGGTTGTGTTCTCTGTTGTATTTCTGATCATGTTATTCATCGTGTTCATGTTGTGTTGTATTTGTTGTACCAAACATCATTTTTCAAATTCTGGGCATTCTTTTTCATTTGCTGTATATTGTAATGTTTACCTTAAAAATCATCAAAAATCATAATAGATTTTTACTAAAATATTACTTGTAAATATCTGAATAATTATATTAATTTTAATGTGAATTGATCAATCAATATAAAATTCATAACAATTTCTATAATCAATAATATCTTAGTCACTTTCTCAACTTCTTATTGAAATTTTGCCTTATTCAAATAGTTTGGTACAGCATTCTAATGTTGAAGAAATTTCAGATGTACATTTCATTAATTTTACTTTTATTTTTTGCTCCATTTTGCTGGAATGCTAATTTTTATCATGCTTAAGTTTGGTTTATTTCTTGTTTGCATGTTTGAGTTGTTTGATTTTCTTTACTTTATTCAGAACCCCAAAATAATACTGAAGAAAATAGCAGCACCGCACAACCAAAAGATTCTCAGGAAGTGAAAGTAGAAAAAGACAATCAGGGTGAAAGTGAATCAAATACTCAAGTATCTAATAATACCGACAATACTAGTGAACTCGGTCCTAGTGATGGTAAAGCTAGTCAGAAATCTCAGTCAGTCCCACAGTCAGTGGACAGAACTGAAGATAGTACTTTAGATAATGAGAGGGTCACTGTTGACCGGTCTGACTCAGAGAACATGATAGACAATCAGAACGTTGTAAGTTCACCTGAGGTCAGTAAGCCCCCTGAGGTCAAGACCTCCACCCCACAAACTGAGGACGGTAGGGTTAGGGAAAGGCATGATAGTAGATTAAGTATTGAGGAAGAGGAGGCAGAGTTTGAGGAGGATAAGATTATGGGTAAGTTAGGTGACGACAAATGCCATTCTCTTTTCTCTCTCTTTCTTTATTTTGTCTGTCTCTTTTACTTATTTCTTTGTATATTCACTTGTAAGATTAGTTAACTGTGTACTGTTAGTAATTATAAGGAGTTATTTTGTTTCTCCATTAGATTTTGGTCGTAGCTTATACTTTGAAGGTAACTCATCCACTGTTGTTCTTTAGCCAAAAAAATTCTGTGCCGCTCAACAACAGCTGTTCTACACACGCTTACTTAAAACCTACTTATATGTTCATTTATTTTTGTATACTGTACATCCCTACAGATATGTTAATGTTCAAGCACAAATCAAAATCTCACATCCTACATGTATATTTAAAAAAGAAATACATGCTTTCATACCTCAATTAGCAGCAAATGAATTCATATATTTAACAGTTAGGTTAATAAATTTCATCAATGGATAAAGGTATGATTTTTTGAAGTTGTTTTTTGTTCTGGAACTGACATTACTAAACCCTTTTGATGTTTTAAAATTGTCATTTTAACCAATGATTGATTTTTTTTTTCTATTCATGCATTGCTTATTGTGATTTTTATGATGGTAAGTATATTGTGCCCAGCCTTCCTTTATAATAAATCTATTATGCCCTTGCACCTTGTACAGTAATAATATTTTTTATAAGTATGAATAACTAACAAATGATGTATCTTATAGGTTTGGATCATACTTTGGCTAAAATTGTAGCTACAACACCAGAGCTTCAAGAAATGGAAGAATCCATGTCAAGTGTGAAGTCCAATAGGTCAAGAGGACCCAAGTAAGTGTTTGTTTCATTTGACAGTATTCTAAAGCAATAAATAGGTATCCTGATGAAATGATTGCTTCTTCAATTATTTTATGCAAAAATTGCTATTGAATCATCTAAGGAAATGGTTAAACCACCAAAGGAAACTACACAAAAACAATGCCTTGTTGGGTATTGTTAGTCTTGACCATTCCCCTTGATATTCATTTAGGCTTATCTTTTTACTGATATCAGACATTGTTCAAATTTTCTTTCCTATTGATCCTTGTTTCAGTTTGTTCCTATCACAGATACTATCCTCATCTTTGATTACCTGATAAATTTTGTTTTACCTTTTTTTTTCAGGAGAAATAACGAGTCAATATTTGATGAACTTCAGTCTCAGGACACAGATATCATTGGGGATGTGGACTTTGGCATCACAGGTAATACCAAAATATTTGTATCACTATGGATTCTGAAATTTTAATGAAGGGTTATATGTTAAATAATACTCATGTAGATTCTTCATTTAATAGATAACAAGCATGCTTCAACAAAAAATATTTATCTATTTATCATTGATTGAATGAATAATGTAGATGTAATGTTCAAAATATATGCAAATCAAACAATACATATGGTTTTGGGGGTACTATGTTTACGTAATTCTTGTTGGCTTAGAGTAGAGAATGGGAATTAGAATCTTTATTTCATAAAGGGAAATTATTAACAAACATGTTGGCTGACATCATTTGTTTACATCATGTATTTTGTCCTACAAAGGACGGGAGGTAAACCCTGGAGATTACGCCTCATCAGGTAGGGTACCACGAGGATGCCGCCACTCGGGTCTCCTTTATGTAGATGTGTCTATACATGTATATGTCTGTCTGTTCTGTTCTGGGTAGTGACATGTATGTAGATTGATTTCCTCTAATTACAGTGATGTATATATCAGACTGCCTGATTACTAAACTCTATTATTACTTTAGCAATCATTTATTTTCTTTATTGAGTGATAGCATGCTTACAACTTGAGACAAGTGTAACTTGCATTAATCATCATTCCATTTTTTTTCTGGTTCAAGATGAATGTTTTTAGTCAGAAGAAATCATTTAAAATAAAGAATAATTTGTTATGTATGCAGGTATTCTGGTCAAAAAGAATTGTAAAACAATTTAGTTCAATGCACTCTAGTTTATGATTGAAATTATATACATGTATCTCTGCATGGTCATCTAGGCTTCAAGTTACATTTAACAGGACTTATTTACTAGCACAATATGCAAGATGAATAAATTTTCCAGTGCATATTAGACTTGATACTAAACTGCATAATAACCAGTATATAACCTGTATTTATGTATCAACCTGTAGTTATAAACTACCTGGGGATCAGCAGCATCAAATAATCCTTGCATTATGAAATTTGATCTTCATGTGACTTATGAACAATTTTACATTGTTTTCCTCAGAAATGAAAAACTTTAAGAAATTTGGTATGAAACCTTCAGTTTGAACATCAAAGATGTTAGCATGTTGTTCTGATATTACTGAGACAGTGGAGAGAGAGAGTCATAGCTTACCATAGCACTGTGTGGTAGACATCTCAAGACATGGAGTTCACTGAATTAAGGAAGCTCTGACTCTCTCACCCTGTATCTCTTGACCTTTGTTGTTGTTGTTGTTTGTGCATTTTGTGTTTATAATGCATGCTTATTTTTGTTGTATTAGACTCTGAAAATGAAGATGAGAATGAAAGACGTTCTACTGGTATGCACTTCTGTATATACCATTCCACTTGTCTCTGTGATTTACTTCTTTGTCAAAAGTAGTTACTCCAAGTAACAAAATGAAATTTTTTGGAAAAAAAGCATATAATTATTTAATATCTCAATAATTCTATGATCAACATAAATATTGACCAATATGTAAAGGAGCAATATAGATTGCGAAACTTGCTCTATGTTAATTAATTTTTAAGTTAAAAAGGAAATGATTGAACTTTTTTCTATTTTCATTTCATAATTCCCATCTACAGTGAGCGACAACTTCTTTGGTATGTACACAGAATCATGACTAGTACATATGATTAATTACATGCAAGTATGTCATTGATTTGGAATGGTTTCCAAAAACAGCAGAACATTTTAATGTAATACATGTTTTACTTCTCTTACAGGAATGGGAAAAGAATTAGAAAACTTAATTCTGGAAAACACTGAATTACTGGAGACCAAGTAAGAAAAATTAAGGAATAAATAGAACGTATTGTATAGCTTTATGCTAGTTATAAAACATTAATGACTTGTACATGTAAATACTGTGTTCCATTGTGATAATCGGATTAGTACTAACAGTCATGTATAGAAATGTCTAGTATCAAGAAAAATATTACAATATACCGGTAACTGTTATAATAGAGTAAAATCTTATTAAACTGACAAATATAATGAGAGCAGTCAAGAATGGGTGAATGAGTAAAAGATTTATCATAATAAGTCTTCTCATATTCTGTAATCACTTTGTAGGAATGCTTTAAACATTGTCAAAGATGATTTGATTGCCAAAGTGGACGAACTCTCAGGGTAATATTTTTTCTCTCCATTTTTGCTTCTGCTTTTCATTTTGAGCATTACATGTAAATGACTTGATTTATCACCTGTATAATGATGATGTGTTACAGAGAGGTGGAAATCCTGAAGGAAGAAATCAACAACCTACAGGGAGTCAAGACCAAGTTGAACACAAGAATAAAGGAGTTGGAAGACGAGCTAAAGAAAACGAAGGAGGAACTCGAGAAGAAGAATACGGCCACCAAAGAAGGAGAAGAAGAGGTACAATTCAATTCATTTTCTACATACTGAAACATATTTAGGGTTTTCTCAATCACGTTGATTGTTTTTCAAATTCCATACTGCTATAATATATCAACTATCTACAGAGTTTTAGAGTGCCTGAATACCTTTTATTGAAAATTATTTGGATTTAACAATAGACTAGCTATCACCAAAACCTTGTAAAAATTATATGATGAATATTTGTATGAAGATAAAATTACCGCAATTCTGAAGTTTGTTCAATATGATGGCATGTATTCTGTTTATAGGATGATGTGCCTATGGCCCAAAGAAAGAGGTTCACAAGAGTCGAGATGGCTCGGGTGCTAATGGAGAGAAACCAGTACAAGGAGAGACTAATGGAGCTACAGGAAGCTGTCAGGTGGACCGAAATGATCCGTGCCTCAAGGGAACATCCAGAGGCATCCAACAATCCTCAAAAACAGAAAAAAGGATCCATATGGAACTTGTAAGTCTCCATGATGAAGTTTCACCCCTTTGATTCTTTATCTGTAACAGACATTAATCCAACTTTTTGGCAAATCTACAGCCCTTACTCAACTTTTAGGAGGAAGGGTTAACTTTGCTTATCCCTGAACTTTCTCTGTTATTTTGTGGGTCTCTTGATTTAGCATGTGTATAACTGGGCTGGTCTGTTTTTAGTTTCAGTAACCTGGTAGCTCCCGTCCCTCCAGTGCCTCCCCCCTCTACCAAAGCTAGTCCTAGTCGCAGTCAGAAACACAAGACGCATATTGTTTGATTTGTTTTGTTGTGCAATCCTGGTTCTTGATCTGTACACATACAACATATATATTCAGTCAAAACTTGGCCTTGATCTCTTCTTGTATTATACTATAATTGTACTTAGATAAAGACACAATTATAAAGTTACAATTTTATATATATGTTGACCAATTGAAATCCATTAGATACAAAAATCTAAACTGGTTTTGCGTTTATTAATCCAATGTTAAAGTTTACAGACTTCATAAGGTGCTAATTCTAGAACTGGGGTTACTTGTAAACATGGAAATAAAAAATATATAAGAAACAGAGTAAATTATATTTGAATGATGAATTCCTAATGTTCTTTTAAAGTTTATTTTACAATTTCTTTGTGAATTTCCATGTTTGCATGAATTAAATTATTAATGATATATTCTTTTTATTGTTTTGAACTTTACAGAAATCAATAGGGATCACATGGTTTGAAAAAGTCATTGTTTTGTTTTTGAAACAGAATATAATTAAAAGTTTGTAGGTAATTGACCTATAGGATCGACTTGGTACTTAGGATCAGATACTTAAAGCTTTGATCCTTATTGATGAATCTATTAATGAAGGTTTCTATTTTTTCAGAAGACAACATTGCATGCTCATTGCATGTTGTAACTGCAAAGGCAGCTAAATTTTATGTATCATTCATTTATTGATTTACTTTTTGCATGAGTCCAATTCTGCCATTTTGATCCCTATTATTTCTGAAAAGCATTTGATTTCTTTATGATGATTTTATCATAATTTCTTTTATTTATGAAGTGTTCAATGTTTTATCGTTCAATGTTTTACTGAGAGAGAAAGTTTTTTGTGATCCATTTTATATGTGATATTTTTAAATATTAAAAAGCTATTTTATACCGAAAAGTTTTAATTCATTTTTTGTAAGTGGTCAAAATGGCAGACTGATTAAGTGGTTATAAAGCAATGGTCATCATGGTGGAGGAAACAAAACCATTCAATGGTTGTGGAAACATGACCCACGTTCCATTTCTGCTTACAGACTAAGTTATTGGACACATCCCAAGGGCGAAGATGGAAAATGAATGGCAGAATTGTTATTGTTATTTTAATAAATATTTATACAGAGTTACTGGACTTCCCTGTCTGTTTCCACTTCCATTGCAAAAAAAAGGTTTTGCTTTCCAAAACTGCATGCTGCTGCTGGCATATGGAATTTTATTCCACAAGAGAGATGACATTAAATAGAATGTATGCATGGTTTTGAGTAGATAGATCAGTACTAATGAATGCTTGAAGAGCTGATATCTGTGATACTCATCGAACTTATTTACCATCATCATATGATGTAACAATATTACATAATTTTTAAGGTCAGATGACACGTTCCTTGAGCATCTTTTTTGTATCTCCTTGTAATAAAGAGCTCCAAGAAAAATTATCATTTTTATAATGATTTTTAAAATGATTAAAATTTATTTGTATATTGATATATGCCTAGATGGCCGAGTGGTTAGAGCCGTGGCCGCTCTCTGCCAGGAGCGTAGATTCTAGAGGTTGTGAGTTCAAAGCCCGGCCCAACATAGTGTATTATTTGTTTATTTTTATATCAGCAATTCAAATGTATTTTCAAGAAGATTATATAGGAAATTGCATTCTCAAGTATTTTGTAGAAATGCCTGGTAAGGTTTCCTAATTTTTTGCAAGAAAGCTTGTCGGAGTAGTAGTAAACCATTAACAAATTCCTGGAAAATGTTATATAAAATTGAGGAACGTGTCGTCTGACCTTAAGTTGAAGATTTGTCTCTCTTTTCTGAATAAATACTCAGTTCTGCTCAAAATGCAATTTCTGTTGAACTCTTAACAGTGGAATATTAATTGCCATAAAACTGGATCCTCGAGTGGATGAGTAACTTTGCAATAACATAACACTGTTCTGTTAGATAGGAGATTAAGTTTGCCTTTTATGACAAAATCACAATGAAGTCCCAAAAACTATGCTTTAACCAGAAATGTTTATTTGAGAGTATTAAAATCTAAAATTTTAAGTGCCAAAATAATTGATTTACATGACCTCAATGTCTAATAATCACAAAATCATGGCATTTCTGGCATTCTTTCTTCCGAGTGAATTGCATGACAACTTTTGACATAATCATTATGATTGAATTTTCATGAGCATTATAAAAGATGTGAAGAATACAGGATTTAGTCAATTTGTATAGAATCAGGCTTTAGCACTCACAAGAGTAGTGTGAACTTGACATAAGAATTTTGTTATGAAACTTTGGTTTTCATGGTTATGAATGATATACCAGAGTGAAGTTCAAGGGACCTTCCAAGTGAAGTAATAATCAATATTGGTGGGAATTCCTTTAAAAATGTGAAATTTATATTTAATTTTTCAGAAAGTAAATAAAGATCATAAATTTCATGAAACATTGATACATTCTTTGTGGTGCATTTTTTTTTGGTCAAAATCAAATAATATGATATGTTGAACATAAAAGTAGGGAGTAAATATCTAAATAAAATTGAAATCTAATTAAAAAAATTCATTAAATGTACCTATGCCTCTTGTAAATATATAAAAATGATAACATTAAAATCTCATTGGATCATGAAGTCCTCTTCCTGATTCTTTGCACTTGAAGAATAACATCTACATAGCATTGAAAGACATTCATTCTAAGAAGAATTCAACGATGCTACAAAACAGGAATGTTAACTAGTATTTTGTTTTGAATTGAATGACATATTATGTGCATTGCAGATTATTATCATTTAAGTCAATTTTAACCAGTTCTGTGATTTATTTAATTAATCAAGAAATAAATAGCCAGTTAAAAAGTTCACTGGGATGTGAACATGTGATCAAATCCTGTGAAGCCCGAAGAGCCTCTCGGAAGATATGATCATGTTCCATCAAAAATAAGAGTGTGTGATAAATGTGATGTCGTGATAAAGTTCACACAATTGAACATTTTCAATATTCTTTAAGTTCATATAAGGAAAATATTTGCAAATGTAAATATTTAGAAAGGATCTCATGAAGGTAATTTTAAGTGGGGGGAAATGGCTATCTTTATTCTAATGAGGAAAGATTCTGTTTTGATGATCGAACAATGTATTTTGGAGTTTCAATTCTGTATAATTATATGGATATTTCTGCTGCAAACTTTTGTTATGATGTCATTTAGTCCACATATGTCAAAAAAATAAAAGCAAGATTTTAAAAACCACAAAAGGTGCTTCTCTTGATTTTGCGCCTATATTGATTTCTCGTGTTTAATTAGGAATCTTCAGTATTAACAAGAATAGTTTCTTCTCCTGTACTTGGTTTAAATAACTTAATGCAAAAATTTCAATGTTTACAAAAAAATTTGATTTATATAAGTACATCACTGGTATCAAAGACCTTTGAGGTAGTGGTATACTTTAAATCTGCTCCGTTGTCGTGTTTCAGCTTCAGTAACCTGTTCAGCAGCAGTTCTCCTCACAAACCGAGCAAGAAGCCAACCAATGTTCCAGTGGCCACCATCAAGTATAACGCCCCCACCACCCAAGTCCAGCCGGTGGGAGATCCCAACCGCCGCTCCCGTGAGATGACTAAGCTTGGGGACAAAGCCAAGGCTTACGAATTCCTGCAAGATGATCTGTAAGTATTCTTTAGATGGTGTTAGAGCCTTTACATAACTCAGAGTGATAGGAACACAGCGTGACTGCATTATTTATGCTAACCGATTTCTAAGATATTAAGATTGCATTATCAAGGTTGAATATATCGGATGTTATTACATGAATCGACGCATGGTGGGTTGTGATGTCAGAATTTTTTTGCTTATGATTTTTAGACAATTTTATTTTGTTGATTTTGTTGGTATAGATGTAACCCATTTCAGTTTCATACATATTCAGTACAGTGTGGATGATTGTGTAGGATTTTGCATGGACAACTTTGTTATGTTTTGTTTTTTTAGGTCACCTGAGTCACTCAGGTGACCTATTGCAATTGGTCTTCGTCCGTCGTCGTGCGTCGTGCGTCGTGCGTCGTGCGTTAACAATTTTACATTTTTAACTTCTTCTTGGAAACTACCAGGCCAATCGTTACCATTTTTGGTGTGAAGCATCTCTATGGTAAGAAGAATCTAAATTGTGAAATTTGTGGCTCTACCACCCCTGGGGTGCCACGGGCGGGGCCAAATATGCAAAAAAAGCCAAATTTTCAAAAATCTTCTTCTCTACTTCCACACATGTGAGGAAAAAACTGAATGCATGGTTATGATGTCCATGAGGCCCTCTACCAAAATTGTGAAATTTATGGCCCCTGGGTCAGGGGTTCTGGCTCTAGGGTGGGGCCAATATGGCCATATAGTAAAAATGTATTAAAATCTTAGAAAATCTTCTTCTCTACTCCCATATATATTTGTTAAAAACTAAATGCATGATAATGATGTCCATGAAGCCCTCTACCTAAATTGTGAAATTCATGACCCCTGGGTCAGGGGTTCAGGCTCTAGGGTGGGGCCAATATGGCCAAATAGTAAAAATGTATTAAATCTTAGAAAATCTTCTTCTCTACTATCATATATATTTGTTAAAAACTAAATGCATGATAATGATGTCCATGAAGCCCTCTACCTAAATTGTGAAATTCATGACCCCTGGGTCAGGGGTTCAGGCTCAAGGGTGGGGCCAATATGGCCATATAGTAAAAATGTATTAAATCTAAGAAAATCTTCTTCTCTACTCTCATATATATTTGTTAAATACTAAATGCATGATTATGATGTCCATGAAGCCCTCTACCTAAATTGTGAAATTCATGACCCCTGGGTCAGGGGTTCAGGCTCAAGGGTGGGGCCAATATGGCCATATAGTAAAAATATATTAAATCTTAGAAAATCTTCTTCTCTACTCCCATATATATTTGTTAAAAACTAAATGCATGTTTATGATGTCCATGAAGCCCTCTACCTTAATTGTGAAATTCACGACCCCTCGGTCAGGGGTTCAGGCTCTAGGGTGGGGCCGATATGGTCAAATAGTAAAAATGTATTAAATCTTAGAAAATCTTCTTCTCTACTCCTATATATATTTGTTAAAAACTAAATTCATGATTATGATGTCCATGAGGCTCTCTACTAAAATTGTGAAATTCATGACCCCTTTGTTAGGTGTTCATGCTCTAGGGTGGGGCCAATATGGCCAAATAGTAAAAATGTATTAAATCTAAGAAAATCTTCTTCTCTACTCCCACACATGTGGGCAAAAAACTGAATACATGGTTATGATATCCACAATCTCCTTTACCTAAATTGTGAAATTCATGGCCCCTGGGTCAGGGGTTCAGGACATGGGGGGGGGGGGGGGGGGGCGGGGGGCAATATGGCAATAAAGTGTAAATGCATATAATGTTTAAAAATCTTCTTCTCTATTCTCACACATCTGTATAAAAAAAACGACTAATAATTCTGTTTACCAGGAAGTCCTCTACTGAAATTTTAATTTTCATGTCCCCTGGGGTATGGGTTTTGACTCTAGGGCAGGGCCAAAATGGATGTATAGATGTTAATGCATATAACGTTAAAAAATTATCTTCTTTACTCCCACACACCTGAAAGGAAAACTAAATTCATTATTTTGTAGACCAGATCTTTTAGTTTTTCACCAAAATTATAGGTTTCACAGTTCTTTTTGAATTAAATGTGGTTGTCATTACAAATTTATAATTTTTCTACTCCAGTATGAAACCTAATTAATTAGATGCATATATGAGACTCCATGACAAGTTTGTGTATTGGATATATGCTACTCAGGTGACCGTTAAGGCCAATTGGCCTCTTGTTTGTCATTGGACAAGTTTTAGTAACATTGCACTTTCACTGTTAATTAAGGACCCGAATCAGTTCATCAAATGTTCAAAAATTGCTAGAAGAGTTACAAGACAAGAAAAAGTATGTATTGCTATTGGAGGTAAACTTCTGTGTATGTCATGATATTGCATGTCCAGTCCACGCTATGACAGGTGCCCATTGTCTCAAGATGGCTAACCATAAACGTCTGGTAATGTGTATTTCAGCATTTTTGAATCTGAATACAAATATATATAATCCTGGCATGCAAAAAAATTGTTCTCTGGAATGTCTGTTTCTAGATATTAACGCGTTTATGGAAACTGAAAGGTTGAGAGAAGCTTTCTGGTGTAGATTTGCTGTAAATCCATTATTTTGAAAATCGATCAACATCCAAAAAAGATTTCAGAAAAGGGAAAGAAAATAGTATCTTTTCTTCAGCAGCTATGAAATAGTAGATAGTATATGTATATTTTAATCAGTTATGTTGTACTTATTTATCACTGGAGATATTTTTGTTATCATTTTATTGATTGGAGAATTTATTTTTGACCTAGATCTGACAGTTTTGTTCATATTGAGGCAACAGATGGAGGGTAGGGGCAGGCACAGCACAGTATAATGCCTCATTAGCTTAGACCAGCTACTGGTGTCTGGGTCTCACTAAGTCACCTAAAGTTCCCTCAGCCAATAAAACTTGTAGACTCGTCCTTCCTCACAATCTGTTACTTTACTTCATAATGCAAGCTGCCATTGCATTGAAATATCCTAACACTTCTTGCATGAAACAAATGAAAACCCATCGTCATTGATTACCAATTATTATTTGAAGGTTTTAAAGTAAGCACTGAAATCATTAAATATAAAGACTTGAGCAAGTCTCTTTTAAGTCCTACAGTGAGTCTTTTATTTCTTCTGAATCCTAATTACAGGATTAAAATAATTCAAAATTTAATCATCTTTAATACAAGAAATTTACTTCTCTTTATACATTTGCTTTTTTCTGTCAATATGAATCAACTTTTTTCTTACATTTCCTTATCGAACCTTTTAACTAAATACATAACTGCATAACATACCGGAATATTATCAGTATGATAAACCTTTTTTGTATGTATTTGTTTAATCCAGAAAAATTGAATAATAAATTTTGTGTGTGAGATGCATAAATGTATGATTTTTTATGTGTACGTATTGACAGGTGGGACCAGGTTTTTCCTAATGTTAATTTTGTATTGATGAATATTAAATGTTTTCATAAATTATTTAATGAAAAATTATAATTTCTCATGCAATCCACATTTGTTAACATATGAAATCATTTCAAACATGTTAAAAATTGAAGAAAAAAAGTAAAGCAGGTATGCTGGGTTTGTAGGCCTGATTTTGATCGGTTGATGAACGAAGGCTCACTATGGCATTGGCCCTTTATCGATGATTTTCAAGATAAGTCGTGCAAAGAAACATCTCTGCTGACTTCCAACTAATACATTCACCCTTTTGTAGCGTTTATTTTGCTTCTTTTATTTTTCTTTTAATGTACACATAATTTGCTTCACTGTAACCTGACTTGATTTTGAGTTTTGTGTTTCACCAGAGCCAGTAAAATAGAATCTCTTCTCGAGGACCCTGTAATTACTGCTCAGCCGAAGTAGGTTACACAGAGTTATACTAACCTAGCACCCTATACTCCTCTACTACTACTACACACTACCACTATTTACTATATCTTAATAGTATTATATTCTCCTAACATCCAGTAGACATTGCTAGTGTTCATTAATCATGGGTTAGCAGAATTAATGGTAAGTTCAGAGGTACCACAGTAGCAATGTCAGAATTATATCAAGTGAATGTCTTGGGAAGAAAAGCCACAAATGCTTAATATTCTACAATTTAAATTTTTCAATACTATTTTTGAAATATGTTAAAATCCAGATTTTACATATGTATGTAATGTAACAGGAAGAAGCTTCGTCAAAAGAAAATGATACCCATAGCAAACATGTACATGTTAAACGGAATTAGGTATTTATTATTAGCTGTCTTACCAAGACTTTCACAAACAACCTTTATTTATATAAGTTGATGTACATAGTGTAAATTATGTAACAGGCAATTATATCATCAAATTTTGATGTTTTTTACCTGGTAACAAATTTGGATAAAATCTGAGCTGAAAATTTTTAATTTGTACATACACTTTCGATACTAACTTTCACAGCAAAGCATAACATCATATTTCACTTTCACTTGTGAAGGCAATTAATAATTTGGTGTTAAAAAGTTGATATTCAATTACCAGTATTTATTTTGGTAGAGGTTATATAATATATATATGTATGTATTCAATATTTATGGCAGCTCTAAAGCATCTTTCAGTTTACGAAGTTAAAAACTGTTGTGGTAAATTAAATTAATAATAGTACATGTATTCATATGTGTACAGAATTTGAAGCTATATGTATAATATTAATAGGGAAAATGCTTGTGTATGGATCAATGGAATCTGTTTTTCAACAAAATGAATCTTATGATAGTGATTATAGTTTGGAAATATGAAACTCACAGTGCATGGAAATTTTCTTGTTTAGCGCTAGGTACATAGTACATGTATTCAGTATCAAATAAATCATTTTTACATGTACCAGCAAATATAATGTTAAGTTTTTTTCAAGGTAACAGAAAAAGTACCATTATTTTTTTGAAAGAAAGCATGCATGCATGCAATTCCTCAATTTCCATGGAATGAAACATTACACAAAATTCATTGTAATACAGCATGTCTTTGCCCCCCTCTGTTTATAAAGCTATAGGAGCTGCCTCAGTATGAGTGTTATATATTTTAAGAATGTCCGAGAAGGCAAAGAAGGAGCGAGAGAAGGAGAGACAGGAACAGTATAAGCAAGTCCGCGCTCATGTCAAGAAAGATGACGGTCGCCTACAGGCGTACGGCTGGAGTCTCCCGGCCAAGTTCCAGCCCTCGATCCGCGAGACCCCGGCCAAGCGGGAAGTGCCAGTTCCAGTACCTGTCTACTGTCGACCTATACTGGAGAAAGAGCCAGGCATGAAGGTATGGAATCAAATCTAATGCACCTGGTCATGATAGTACATCCCTATCTGTTGAATGATATTTTTAAAGATTAATGTGACTTAGGATGGAAAAAGAAAGAATTAATACACTTCCCATACATCTGTATTCTGGGAAAATTTTGACCTGTTTTAGTTTTGCTCCATTCACCTTTAGTGTCAGTGGTTGATTGTTAATTTTGTCTGAATGTCTTCGGCAGATAAAACAGAGCTTGTGTAAACCAGTATAGTTATACATGTATATGTTAAGTGTTTGAATACAACACAATCCTGTATGTACAGTATTAATAATAGAAATAACTGACTGTGATATTTTCCCCACCATTAGAAAAGAGCTGAATCATATTTCTTTAATCAGTTTTTTCTTGATTATTTGTGTATATTTATTTGATTGTTATTGACAAATCTTGTCCACAGATCTGGTGTGCTGCGGGTGTAAATCTGACCGGAGGGAAGACCCGAGATGGGGGCTCAGTGGTGGGTGCAAGTGTGTTCTACTCCAGTCCCCCCGAGTCAGAGACCGACAGGAAAGAGGTCAAGGACGAGGTCGACCGCCTCAACCAGGAACTCAAGGTATAACTCTGCTTCACCCAGAAATTGAAAGAAAAGGGAGAAGTTTTATCAATTTACCGGTACTGCAAAAACTTATTTTTTGGCATAACAAATGACAGTTAAAAGAAATCAAAGACTTACTGGAATTTTTTTTTTTTTTTGCTTCACCAGAAACTGAAAAAGTGATAGGAAGTTGTCATTAGTTGTTTTAAAAGAAACTAATTTCAGACTAAAAAACGGACAGCAACAAAATCATAAACTAAGGTAACTGGAAATTTTTGGTTTTGTTTTGGCAGGACCACGAGAAAGGCCTGAAGGATGCAGAGAAGGAACAGATGTCTTCCCTGGTGTGGATTTCTCACAGTTCAGGCTCCCACACCCAAGTGTCTGTCATTGATGCCAACAGTCCGGGGGATATACTGGAGACCTTCAAGGTTTCCTCCTCCCCTATCCTCTGTATAGCCAGTGTAGCAGGTGAGTACTCCACACACCATAACAAATGTATAGAATTTATAAAAGCAGTATTACTGAACCTATATTTCACATACCGGTACATACATTGTTTACAGTATTGCCAGTGTAGCAGGCAAACACAACTCATAAACTTTAAATTTTTTTTTTTTAAAAGCTGTTATACAGAATATTTTGATGAGATTTGTGATGTACATGTAGATAATCAGCAATGAGCATTCTTCACACATTTTAGTAGTGTAAAAAAAAAAAGCAGTACAATGTACATGTACTTCTAAATATTTCAATATATATTTATGGTGCATTTTCAATCTGTAGGAGCCTTGGAGTCTGACTATCCAGTAGATGAGGAGATTTTAAAGGCTGAGTCTTTCCCCCAGTACAAGCCCCCTCCCTCCTCCTCCTCCTCCTCCTC
Source organism: Magallana gigas (assembly GCF_963853765.1). Taxonomy (NCBI): domain Eukaryota; kingdom Metazoa; phylum Mollusca; class Bivalvia; order Ostreida; family Ostreidae; genus Magallana; species Magallana gigas. The sequence goes on from NC_088854.1 coordinate 48,149,894, forward strand.
CTCCAATGACAACGCCCAGGCAGACAACAGTGGGATCGGGGGCATCACATTTGTACAGTGTGCCACAGGAAACAACAGCCAGCCCACCTCACCTCAAGTGTCTCCTGTCGGCTCATACAAGTCTAAGGGTAATTACCGCAGATCTACTTAAAGCAATCGCTAATTAGTAGTAAACACTGGTAAATCATTTGTTTTCAACTTCGTTTTGATCATATTGGCTGTTCTATCAGACTGTAACCATACAAATAATTCTTCTATTTCCCCAATACATGTATTTCTTTTAATTATACGTAGATGTGTGCCATGCTTAGAGTATGGAATTTTTCATTTATATTGGAACAAGCTTTTCTAAGATATTCTGGAAATACTCCTATTTCGAACACATTGTCCTGTGTACTGTGATTCCAAACTTATGATGTTATTTGTGTCCTTTCAGAAGTCACCCCAGAACACAAGAGTAACCTGAATGCAGTGACCCGGGCCTTGACTTCTAGTGGTGAGTGGGGTAGTCTGTCTCTCTATATCACAGTCTGTAGTGCTCAGTAACCAGCCTCATAATAAATGTAGTCTCTAGTAATTATTCATCTTCTAATCAGAGAAAACAGTTATAACAGCTTTGCGTATATTGAACATCTAGTAATTTTATCCATTTATAAGCATTACAGTGTATACTGTGAGAGATATGTACCATTGGATAATACATGTATCAGTATAATAAATCTGTATATGAACAATAATAACTTTTCAAAAGCTTTCACATATCTGGATATAACAATATCTAATAATATTATAGTTTTCATTATCATGGACAATCTAATATTATGCACACTCATGTTTCTGATGTTACTACTCCACGTGGTGTGGGTATCTGCTGTGCTTCACTTAACACCATGCTGTATTACAGAGGAGAAAATTGACACGGAGGTAGAGCACAAGGATAAGTTTGATACCGAGAGTATCATGTCAGAGCGTAGCTACGAAGGTGAGATCTCTTGTCCCAGGCACACTGACCTACGTTAACCTGTGTGGGTCACTTCATTTGTCTTAATTTGTTTTATAGCATATAGATTTTATACACTAATATTGTAGTGGATACTAACTGTAATAGGAACATTGTAAATTTAGTGGCAATGCTGGCTTAAATCATCTTTGCCAAGGCATTTTTAATACTGATTGCTTTATATAGTAAATATTTCAAATTTAGTAATTTATTGTTTCCTGAATTAAAAAAAACACCAATTTGAACATCAATGACCATTCATAACAGAGAAATAAATATTTGATATGTTAATTTTCCTCCAATCTTGACTACCATTTTGATTGCAGTACATTTTGGTTCGGATGATGTTCAGCCGTCAGTGTTCAAAGCCAGAGGTTCACCAGCGAACTCAGGCACGAACACGCCTGTGTCACGGTCCTCCCTGGCCTCACTGGACCGGCACCGACACTCGGAGCTCATCAGGGACGGACTCAGTCCGATGTCCGTCGACAGCGACGTCCAGTTTGAGGAGACAGAGAAGATGACCAGTGTTCTACCCACAATGTGGATGGGCACCCAGAGTGGAGGGTAGGTGGATCTTGTAAACAATGAGCTGGGGGGTTATTAGTTGTCTATGGCAAATGTTTAAATAAGAAAATATGGAGTGGGTCAAGCTTTATTTCTTGTGCAATTCATTTCAGTCTGTATGTAATAAATACCTGATTTATTGTTTCAGTCTGTATGTACATTCCTCAGTGGCACAATGGAGAAGATGCCTGTACTCTGTCAAACTTAGAGACTCCATTCTCAACATTGTGTAAGTCCTTTGTTTTCCATCTAATGTTGAAGAATGTGTCAATGCTCTGCCTTAAAAAAAAGAGAGGATTAATATTGTTTTGCCTTTTTTTACAGTCATGTTAAAGGAAGAGTTTTGGTTGCTCTTGCTGATGGAACAATATCCATATTCCACAGAGATACAGGTATATTATTTCCTGCATGACTGTAATTTTTTATGTGAATTACATTTCATTATTTGTCTTACCGTTTATAATTTACCGTGGAGTAATTATTTTCTGTGGTGACTCAGTAGTCATGAATTTCATGCACACAAATTTATATTTCCAAAATCTTTTTAATGTTTGGGAATGTGTTCAAAGGAGTTGATTTGACACCCTTTGATGGAACAATTCCGCTTTATCAATACACATGTACTTGTATGAGCAACTTTTGACATTCTTTTGTGTCTTTGACATAGATGGTCAGTGGGACCTGCAGAACTATCACCTGTTGGATCTGGGGAAGCCTCATCACTCCATCCGCTGTATGACTGTGATAGCTAACAAACATGTCTGGTGTGGATACAGGAACAAAATCCATGTCATTGAGCCAAAGAGCATGACCATTGAGGTAGGATGACATCCAATATATGCTTTATCTGCAAAATTTCATGTTTTTTTTATTTAAGTTTTAATATTTTTGCATTGTAATTCCAAACTTTTAGCTTATCTAATGTATGGAATTTCATTATTTTGACTCAATTGAATTATTTTAAATCAAGATAACATTAGAAATACATGTATTATTAAGGTATTGAAAATTTTAACGTTTAAGATGATACTATAATGTTAAGCCAAGATTGGCTAACAAGGAAAGGTAGAAGGATTTCAATCTAATGCATAGAGTCAACACAGCAAAATATTGGTAACAAGGGTTTCTGTATTGCATTTATAGAAAACGTTTGATGCTCATCCTCGTAAGGAGAGTCAGGTGAGACAGCTGGCGTGGGTGGGAGATGGAGTGTGGGTGTCTATCCGTCTAGACAGTACCCTCCGTCTGTACCATGCCTACACACACCAACACCTACAGGACGTGGACATTGAGCCATATGTCAGCAAAATGCTGGGTGAGTGTCTTAGGAAAAACCTTTTAATCAGACTGATAAATCAGTTCTAGTCAGAGTTATGTCCCATAAAAATCATTTGCAATATACTTCCATTTAATATCCATTGGATGAATCTTTAACATTAAGTTAAGCATAATGAATGTCTATATATTCTTTTGACTACTCCAGGAACCGGTAAGCTGGGATTTTCCTTTGTGCGCATTACTGCCATGCTGATTTCCTGTAATAGACTGTGGATTGGTACCGGGAATGGAGTGATCATCTCTGTGCCTCTTTCTGAGAGTAAGTTAACTATACCTGTTGAATATAAACTATGAATTGATCCAGTTATGAATGTCTGAGTGTTACTTACTTTGAAATAATCTGAAAGCAGCTCAAAGATGGCATACTTATCAATCATAAAGTTTTTCAATAGTTTTTATGTGTTTACTCACTGTTATGAAGAAAATTTTTTAAGTCTACTATAGCTCCTGAGACTATGGCCAATTTGTATAACAGAATATCTGAATAGGTACATTATATACTGATACATTTTACTATATTAGACCAAACAGGTTTCATCCATTTTATTTCATTTGTACCAGAAGATTTATCTATAAATCCTTATAAAAAAATCATAATACCAGTGAAATCAGCTGTGCCAAACATTTCTAATATGTGGGAATAAACACATTACATCAGGATAATTTGTAATATCAGGAAAGAGGTGATAAAGGGTCATTTTCTTATTTCCGGCAAACAACACTTGACTACTAACAATTATCACCTCTTTACTGATTCCTGCCAGAGCTCTGAATACGTATAACAGGACTAAAAGAACACAGTGATGTTTATTTCAGGTAACAAGCAGACCGTGTCCAGTGGCCCCAGCGGTGGGCGGCCAGGAGGAATCGTGAGGGTGTACAGTGACACCCAGACGGACAGCGTTACCCCGGGGACTTTTATCCCCTATTGTTCGATGGCACAGGCCCAGCTATCATTCCATGGCCACAGGGATGCTGTCAAATTCTTTGTGTCAGTTCCAGGTAAGAGTGTTTTATTCTTGCTCAATTCTTGTTCTCAGTGGAATAAAAAATTTAGTTCCAAACTACAAAACGATTTTTAAAACATTTTGCATTGCTGCAGTTTTCATTAATATTTTTTTTACACCTTGTTTCTTGGATTTCACTAAATGAATTACCAGGTAAATATCCAATAAAAAAAATTGAAAATATCAGCATTCAGGAAAACTGTTGTAGTTACCAAATCTGAAAAGCTCAAAATGAAATAATAATTTTGCTCATTAAGCAGTTAATTAGTATAGTGTTAGTACATAATCACAGTATTTCACAAAATTAATATTTTAAAATACTTTTAATGCTAGAATGAAATTAAATCAAACCTTTTTCTATTCTCATGCCGTTTGTTACTGGGTATTTATGTTTAGAAAAAACAAAATGAAATTCTAATTCAAGGTCAACCATAATTAGCTTTATTGTGTATGTAATATACCAGAATGGGGTATGAAATACCCTGGGTTCAATTTAACCTACAGTATATAGATGCTGTATTTTATTACTGGGCTATAAACAGAAAATGGAAGGTTTATAGGTCGGTCTCTTGTTAAATTGACTGAAAATAAAGTTTAATTAAAAAAAACAACATGGAGACTATTGTGGATGAGATTAAAAAATGTGTTTGTTTGGATATAGCCTTAAAGGAGAGAGTAGACATTAAAGAATCAATTGTTACACTTTTACAAAGATTATTGAAATCACTAGAGCATGTCAACGATCGTCTTGTGGTTAAAAGAATCATGCCCTGTGGAAGTATGGAGGAAGGAACTAGAAACTGGAAATTTTCAAAACACAACAGGGAGCCCATTATTGAGTTTGATTTTTTAGCAGTGCTGAATGATCCGACTGATACAAAATTATCCTTGACTGAACACTGCAGTGGATATATGGCTATTATGTATGAAAATGACAAGTTCTTACCTTATTGTTTTAACAAACCAGAAACTGGTCTACAAGCTGATAGAATTTCATTTTCTTTCAGCAATGATTTACTAAAATCTGTAAACTTCATGTGTAAATGTTTTCAGTTTGATAACAAATTTAAATTTCTTCAGAAAGATGAATGTTGCAAATATGTTGTTCAAGGAACTGTGTCCGAAATTGGACCTGGTTGTGAATTTTGTACAGAGCACAAACCCTCAGGGTACATGCAGATTGCCACTGGAAATGATGTGGGGTCTCCTTATTACAACGACTGTACTCTGGTATTTAAATGGACAAGTAAATCTCAATCCCTATTAGTGCCAGACCCAAAAAATTATAGTGTAAAAAAAAGTCAAGATTATCTATACGTTTTAGTAGATTTTTTACCAGCTTTTGAATTATTTAAAGCGAATAGGTCAGTCTGCAAGAATTCCTCCGATGTTCAAATTTCAAAACTGGACCATGAATGCTATTTGGTGCCAAAAATGTGTAAACAAGGACATAGGACATGTTGGAAAAAATCAGACTGTGAAATAGAAGTAAAGATTTTAAAGAACTCATCCTCTAGCCATCGTGTTGCTTATATGGTTTTAAAATTCCTATGTGACAAATTATTTTCTGGATTCATTGAAGATGGTAGTGTTCCGACAACATACAGAATTAAAACTGTTGTTTTACATCACATTCAGAACTGTGAGACATGTGAAGTGGTAACATGTATTAAAAAACTTCTACACAATATGGCATCAAGTTTTTCCCATCAGTCTCTGTCACATTTCATCAATGGATCCAACTTGCTAGCAGCAAATACAAAGGAAAAGCTACCATCACAAAATAAGACTTGGCACAAAAATAGGTGTTTAGTTGTAGCAGAATGTTTTTCTTTCATTCAAAAACTAGCTGAAAACTGTAGTAAAGAATTGAGTACCATAAGCAGACTCTCACTGCAAACTTTAATAGGATTGTTTAAATGTATCAATAGAACATTTCACCTAGCATGGTCACAGACAGAAGTTGAACCAACCTTTTTAGTGAATCAGGAAGAGCTATTATTTCTCTTTGAAAAGACATTGAATAAAGTACAGAGTTTAGATCAGAGAAGTGCAACAACATTTATAGATAAACTTGCATGTGACTACAACTTTTCCTCTTTAATTGTAAAGCAAAGTTCTCCTGAAATTCACTGGACAGCTCACCTAAAGGTTTGGGAGTACGAGAGTGTACGGGAAATGTATCAAAAGCATCACTTTGAGTGCCCAGATCCTCCAGGCATGAATTCCACTACACCTGATGAAAAAGTTCTTTCTAAAGCCCAGAGGTTCTGTGGCTTCCACTCCTGGTCATATGAAGAACAAGAGAAATGGAAGGCCAAGTTAGCAAATAGCAAAGACCCAGACAATATTGTAACTGCACTGAAAGCTGTGGACATTTATTATGTTGATAAGGAGAAAATCAAACCAGGGGAGATTACTGAGGAACTGTTTAAATGACCGTCAGATACCTATTTAACATAAAAATTAATGCCAACAAAAATTTCTTCATCCATTTTCTTCAAACATGCAATTTTTAAAAATCAGTTTTATTAATCACCAGTAAATCCATTCATCTAATATGATGTGCTAAATGTTGTTAATTTTTACATTGGTATGGTAAACAAAGGTGTGTCAAATCTCTTCAAGGATGGGGTATTTCCCCCATAATAATAGCAATTCATTGATATGTGCTGGAAAAGATATTTTAATGCTTATAGTTGATATTTTAAACCAGGATATCCCTCTTCATATATCTCCAAATTTCCCCACGTTTTTCAAATAGATTAATTTAATCCTGAGTTTTATTTCTATTCTTGAATTACTGTATCATGATTTTATACCCTGTAATACTTCATGGTTTTTGTACCAATTTAAATATATTGTTTTTAAACATAATGCAATGAATGAAGACTACATGTATCAGTAAAGTTTTCATAAAAAGGTTGCTTTATGTCCATGAGGGGTGATTAAAAAAAGTTGAAAATGATGCCATAAACAAAAGCTATTCTGTCAATGGCATATTAATTTATAAGGATATATATTATACATATTCTCTACTCTATATATTTCACCTCTGTGCAAACTGCACTTCTTGAATGTTATTCAACATTATGACACAAGGCAATAGCATTTGAGGTCTCCAAAGTATTTTACTATGGCTGCAATCAATTTTTGATATTTCAAAAACAATGAAAAAAAACCCCACTCCTATTCATACAAAACAAAACCTGAGGTTTGTTTTGTGTCTGGAAACATTGTGAAAAAGGTTTTGAAGTAATTATTCCTGCAGTGTAAATTTGTTCTCTACCTCATAAACAGCTATAGTATAACATATGAATCCATTCTTTCTTCATCACATATACTTTCTCTACCCTCGTAGCTTTTATACCATTTGAAAGTTAGAATTTAGGACCCTCAGTTTGATTCAGCAGCTTCAGAAAAGTACAAACTTTTTTCTGTACTCTTTCTGTTTTTCACCTGGGTTTTTTTTCTGTGTATATTTCTAAATTTTTGCATATGAAAACATATATTGAATATATATTTATATAATAGTGTTGTGTATCAAACCCTGACTACTATTTAGGCATAGTTCATGCACAACACAACACTATTGTTATTATTATGCTGACTGTTGAATATACTGACGTGCTTTGCTATCAGTAGCTGTGACATTCGAGTGTTGACAAGTCCCTAAAAATAATCTTGAAAAGCAAGCGTTTGTTGGGTTTTTTTCAAATTAATCAATTGATTTGATTGTTTATTTAATCAACAAGTTGTTGTACAATAAAAAGTCAACAAAGGTTTATGTTCTTTTCAAGATATGAGAGACGTTTGGCCTTACCGAGAAAACTCGAAATGTTTAGCAGACGAAATCTCATTGAATTTTTTTCCTGTACATTCTTTATCAAGCGTCATTTAAAAAAGCGTTTTTGTGATTCTCATGTAGAATTTCTTTGAAAAATGTTCAATCAATTTGTTCAAAAGTTTATAAGAAACTTAAACTTTAAAATTACCGCCAATAATGAAAGTGTTTTTGGAAAAATGATTAATTTTAATTGCTTGATGTCAGTCGTGAATATCTATGTTTTATATATATAAATACCATTAGTTATAATAACGGCGAATATAGCTTAGCGGTAACGTATTGGGCTTCAAGCTGGAATGATTTTAGCGTCGTGAGTTCGAATCCCGCCTTCGGCGCTTGAAAGATTTTCGTTGAAAATATTTGCCGTGCTCTATTTCGGCATAGTATGCTTACGCTATGTAAATCTTTTGATACTATGCGAAAATAAATGAGTATTGAATATATAGTGACAAACTGACAGAAGGCATAATAATATAATATATATTGTTTTGATTGTAGGCTCGCCCAGGAAAGGTCTGAGTGCTGCCACAGAGAGTGCAGAGTCCGGTGACAACAGATCCAGACACGAGGCCTACCCTGTAGAGGACAGCAATGCTAAACTGGTCCTCTCTGGAGGGGAGGGATATGTGGACTTCAGAATTGGTTTGTTTTATATATAATATGTTTTAGGGTACAATGACCTTCTGATAAGAGAGATAACTCTCCCTAATTACTGAGATAAAGAATTCATTGCTTTTGATATTCTTACTTAGAGTATCAGTAGTAGCTACTGAGAACAAGAATTCATTGCAAAACTGTCATGGTCATAGGTTTTCAGATGCTATGTGGATATCAATTATAATTGAGACTTTGTTAGAAAAATTGTCATTACCAAAGCAAATTTTAATATTAATACACACGAGTAGATGATCAACTTGATGGCAGGAATCCTTTATCCAACTGATATACATAGAGATGTATAGTTAGAAGATATTTCAAAATCAATAAAAGGCAGTAGACAAGGAAATGAGCAGTATGATGATTTATATCACTATAGCCTGCAGTACCTGGATAAATCTTTTTTTATCCCCAGTGTAATCAATCTTCTCTTTTGCTAATAACTGTATCTAGTGGTATATTCTATAACTTGTGGTTATTTTTGTTCCCAACCATGTTTTGTGTATCTGATGTTTTACTGACCTGCTACAGGTGACGGTGAGGATGACAATCCGGAGGAGGAAGAGAAGAAGCTGTCCCTCAGTAAGGGTGACAAGAGCCACCTGATCGTGTGGGAGGTGACCCAGACCCAGTAGTCAGGGGGCCAGGGAGACGGACCAGGTGGTCAGTATCTGGGGGGTCACTGTGTCGACTCTCGGGACAGAGACCTGCATCATTCCTTAGCACAGTGTAGAGCAGGTCAAGGGCATCGTAAACCAGTCAGATGTCAATGTATAACAAATGCTGTATGTGTGTGTGCATACATTACAACTTAATGTATGTCGCTTCAGGTTAAATGCTTGACCTCATTTAAAAAAAGAACTACTATATTCGAGCTGATGCTATTTGTGTATTTATACATCACTACACGAATCATTTGAGCCTGCTATGAAAGGCGATATTCTGTTTCAACAGCTTGTATGATAATGTATCTAAAGCAGTGATCTCTGTTGTAAAGTCCATATTTTTGTTCAAAATCGTGGCATTCAATTTTAAAGAAAAGGAACAAAGATTTTATTGTATATCCATCTAATAATGAGCTGAGAAAGAGAATTTTGAGAGATACATGGCATTTCTAATACAGTCTTACTCGGTTTAATCCATATATTCATGTGCAATATATATCTTGTTGACATTTCAGATTTTATTTATAGTCATTTTTTTTAATGTTACATGTGTTTATTTATTGATTAAGGAGGAAATGTATTCAGAAAAGAACATGGTACATGTATAGCAGAGGGCAGTACTAAGTATGCATGTACATGCTCAGAATTCATTGTCTATTATTTTATCGGTAGTTTTCTTCCTTGTTTCCAAGAAAACCTTGTTATTTTAGACTTAGTATAAATAGGTACAGTTTTTACCCCTTGACAGCTTAATTATCCCCGAGTTGTTCAGTTAATTTGTGTAACAAAAGAGCCAGGTGTTTTGTTAGTCATAATAATTCATGGCAAAAATAAACAAGGTCAGGACATCTTTCCGGGGGAAGAAATCAACAGAGCACATGACGCATGACAAACTCCAGCAGATCTGACATGTTATTTTCCTTTTTGTTGTTGTTTAAAAGACTCTTATTTTGAATTTATTTGTTTCAGTGGATTTTGTTACTGGGTTTGTGTTATTAGTTTTTATAAACCTGAATCTTGTATTTAAAAGCTTTAATTAAGAAGAGTGTCAATATTTTACTAAAAACAAACATTGTATTTATCCAGTTACCAGTATATTTTAGAGTAAGGAATTTAAAAGTTTTTTAAGTTTCCTAAGAATTTTAGGATGCCAGAGTTTTTAAGTACACTGTACTTGACTGTGTATGTAATAATTACATCTGGTTGAATTAAGAGTTGGGAATAAGACATGTTACTTATACATGGATTTCACATGTAGGATTGGATATGGATGATGTCATGTAGAATAATGTCAAGCATAAATTGTATGCAGTGTGCTACATGATCAAATGTATATTTATGTGTTTCATGAGGAATACTATGTATGTTGTCAAAGCATGTTAAAGATACTGAGCTTAATTTATGATGATCCTGAATAAAGCTGCAATTTCATCAGAGAGAGTTTGTTGATGACCAATCAAACACACTGTATACGAACAACATGCCTTTTTAGATATGAATATGGTGGCATCTGATTTTATTGAAGGGTTGAGTTTTCTATCCACGCACCTTGAGGTCCATATGAAAAACCTTTTACACCACAGCCTCTTATGATTCAACTGATCCTATGTCATTTTTAAAATATGAATTATGACATCGCAGTGCAGTATAACCACTGCAGATTGATGCAAACTTGATAAATACAGATATGTGTAGTTCACCAAATAATGGATAGTCTGTCCACACAGAGAGAGTCTTTAAACTCTCTTCATCAGATGCATGTTTAGCAAAGTGGGTTTTCACAAGCGCTCACCAAAATTCCCTTTGCTTGTAACACAAATTTGGTGACCGTTTGCAAGCACCTGCTCTGCTGAACATGCATTAGGAGTTTGGAATTATCCAAACCAATTTTGAATTGGGACAAGGTGTGAAAGCTTGAATTGCATTCTACTTTAAGTGATCAAGAAACAGACCTACAAGGTTTTCAAGTAACTGATTAAGGAGGCTGGGTTCTCAACAAATTTCTAATCAGAGTTACCTGAAGTTTTCTTAGCCAAAAACATAATGGACTATTTTCTTATATTGTTATACAAAGTTCTCATCAAAGAGTCTAAATGTAACAATGCCCATACAACATTTTTAAAGAAATGGGTAAAGTACCTTGTCCAAATAAAGCACAATTTATGCCTTGTAGGTATTTTGCTATAGTAAAATATCATTTTTTGGTATGTTCACTATACTAAAATGCTAGGACCTAGTCAACCAGTTTACCAAAATTCTATGACCTATCATACCATTGAACTAAAATGTTAGGATCTAGGTAACTAGTGTACCATAATGCTAGTACCAAATATACCAGTGTACCAAAATACAAGGACCTAGTATACCAAAATTCTAGGACCTATCATACCAGTGTACCAAAATGCTAGGACCTTGATAACCAGTGTACCAAACTGCTAGAACCTAGCTAGTATTCCAGTGTACCAAAATGCAAGGACCTAGTATACCAAAAATCTAGGACCTATCATACCAGTGTATCATAATGCTAGTACCTATATAACCAGTGTACCACAATACTAGGACCTATTAATCCAGTGTACCAAAATTCCAGGACCTATCATACCAGTGTACCAAGTGCTTTTACCTATGTAACCAGTGTACCAAAATTCTAGGATCTTTCATACCAGTGCACCAAAACGCTAGGACCTAGATAACTAGTGTACCAAAATGCTTGTATCCAGTTTATCAATGTACCAAAATTCTAGAACCTAAATAAACACTTGCCCACTGTATCAAAATGCTAGTACCCATGCACTGTACCAGAATACTAGTACCCAGTATACCAGTGTACCAAAAAGCTAGGTCTAAGATAAACAGTGTACTATAATGCTAGTACCCAGTATAGCACTAACAGTAATTAATGCTGGTACCCTGTATGGCCTAGAAATATGTAAGTAAATTTATGCAATGTGTGCATGCAGTAAGCGTGTCTCTAACAAAACAAAAAACAAAAACAGACAAAGGACCATTTATCACCTTTTTAATTATCTATCATTACTTACTTACTTACATCCAAGTACCATATAAAAATGATTTTTTTTAATAAGCCCACTATAAATTATGATAACGAACCACCGTTATTATGAATAATAATTATTTACGTAAATTTTACATGCATTTGTAGTATACAATTTATAAAAAAAAAACCCAGAGACGTTTGGTGATTAATTAAGGTCTTATCATGTTTTGCTTGACAATATTTCGCTACAGAGGAGTGTTGCTTTCATTTAGAGCAAAAAAAAAAAAAAAAGAATCAAGTGTTTCAAATAAAAAAGAGAGTTTTTCGTTTGATTCTTGTTGTTATTTTAACTGATGTAAGACAAAAACAGCGACAGTTTAATTTGTTTTTTCGTTGATACTATGACTAATCGAAGTCTGTAATTATTGAGTCAATGACTGTACAAACTGGATTTCAAAAATGATATTGCAGTTCGTAATTTACTATCTATACATGTATAAATTTTCACACTTAACATAGCAGCAAGCAATAATGTAGCTATAGCCCTCAGTCCCGATTTTTTTTTTGGGGGGGGGGGGGGGGGGGGTCATACGTACCCCGGTAAGTTTTCTTTTTAATAATTGGTCATGGTAAATATGTGGCATTATGATATCGATACAGTTACTATTAATGTAAATGTGATATACTAATGTGAATCATTAGAATTCGTGGTGGCTCAATTTTCGTGGTATTCGTGGGTAGCCCTCCCCCATAAATTTAAACCCTCAATGAAAACAATTTTAGACAGAGTTATCTTTGTTACTGAAACAGTAACCGACGCATCCACGAAATTACATCCCCACGAATGAACAAAGAATTCACAATCCACGAAAATTGGCCCCCACGAATTTAAATGAGTCCACAGTAGTATGTTTTTTTTTGTTTTTTCTTTTCGTTTTGTTTTTGTTTTGTATTATTTTTTTGTTTTTTGTTTGTTTTGTTAAAGCAAAATTGAGCACACATAACCAAAGGCATAGATACATGTAAATAAATGTTATTAATGTCTCTGACATAACTGATGTATTCTATCGGAGACATAAATACCATTTTATTTCTGTCTCTGATTCTATCAATAAGCTTGAATTTAAATTTAATATTTTACTAAGAAAATAAAAAAATGTATATATCGTTCATTTATTTAAAAATCGCAATTAAGATTGAAGTTAAATTGATTTTTTTTTTCATGTCTAAATGTAGCAAACATCAGTAACTTCAACAAAATATGCAAACTCAGCACCGTGTCAATGTGCAATATTTTTAGAGCTTGTAAATTCCATTATTGTTTGGGTGGCTGCTTCAAATATGCAAATTTATGTCTCACATTTGCTTTTTTTATCTGTTTAAATTTTGCACCCTCATATACTTCAACCGTTGGATACACTGGCCCGGGGCACGGCTGACAAAGGTCAAATCCACAACGTAAGTTAAATTTAGAACGGGATGTTTATTTATAGCAACTAAATTTATTTCATTTGCTCGCCGCACAAGATTGTAATCGTGGACGTATGTTGTGCATAAAATTGAGGAAATTTACGGTATACTGTGATTCATCTTGACGAAACCAAAATTCTTAGCTGGTAGTGAATTTTATCATCCACAGAATCGAGTGCGCCCATTGCGGAATATACTTTGTGCACATTGATTGTAAAACCGAGTCCGTCCCCATTGTGACCTTGTTCCGCTTTGATATGCTGAGACAACTCTACATGACCCCATCTAAGCAGATGAAAAACGTATATTTATACAAGTCTTGGCAAATGGTATTAAGACTTTCTTGTATACACAGGTAGTATGGATTAATTATTAATGGCTTTCAAACACCGGCCTCTACGAACTCTCGGTAAACACACACACTCGATCTCATTCATCGACATAACTCGAAGCGCCGCTGAGCCAACAACACGGAAAAGATAGGCAAATATATGTTATTGTAGGAAGGTGTCGGACAACGTACAGTTCATGATGTGGATTATATCTCCGACTTGAGAAAGCTCGTACCTGCGTGTATGTGTATATTATACGTGGTCTGTAAGGTAATGTACATGGACTGTGCATTTCTCGACGAACAGCGAAATAAAATGGATCTTAGCGGGCACCTGCCCTAGAGTGTTTACAGTGCATGTTCTTGGAATTCTAGATAAAAAATGGCAAGTAACGGGAATACAAAGGGAGGAGACAATCTCTACCTTTCTACAATGGACACCATTGACCCTAAAACTGTGTGTGTTGACTTGGAGATGGAGGAAAATGAACTGAATGAATCGGACAAACAGGCCTGTGGCAAGTGGCCCATTCTGTTTGAAAGAGCTTCAGGTAGCTGGTGGAATCCCAAATTTGACTCGCCCATTTTAGAACGAGAACAGTGGGAGAAGTCATTTCCCCAGACTTGTCGGAGATTTCGTGCAATTCTCTGCATCATTCTCGGGTCTTGTCTAGCCTGGAGTGTTTTCTTTGGAATCAGACAGGATGCATATTGGTTAGAGTTTTTAATAGCTAGTCTCCTCCTCCTGTTTTTAATAGCATTAATTCTAGTTTTTACATTTACCAATTTCTACAGGAGATTCTACCTTCTGACCTCCATAGTGCTGTCAGTCCTATTGTGTGGGGGGATAAATGTAGCCCAGTTTTTGTACAGTAACTCCCTTGTGTCCACTGTCGGGACTTTCACAGCCTCCATTGAAATACTATTCATGATGTATACTGTGATACCAATGCCCTTGTTTTTGTCCATTGGACTTGGAGTCACACATTCCATTATCTATGAGGTATTAGTTGCAGTGAGAAATGATTATATGCAGCAACCAATATTCATAATTGGGAAAACATTTTTGCATTTGTGTGTCCATGTTATGGGTATTCATATCTTCTTAATGTCTCAAGTCGGTCAGAGAAGTACATTCTGGAAAATCGGCCAGTCTGTCTTGGCTCAGAGGGAGTTGAAAAATGAGAAGAGATTAAAGGAGAAGATGATCCACTCTCTCATGCCTCCGTCTGTTGCCCAAGAAGTGATGGCCTCAAGACAGGACAAGGAACAAAACCCAGATGAAGAATCCAGATCCAAGAAACGCAATTCAAAGTCCAAAAATGTCAAGGGAGAAATCATATTTCGCCCTTTCAACATGAACACTATGGACAATGTCAGTATACTGTTTGCAGACATTGTCGGCTTTACCAAAATGAGCTCCAACAAAACTGCAGCACATTTAGTGGGGTTGTTGAATGACTTGTTTGGAAGGTTCGATACTCTGTGCACAAACTCGGGATGTGAAAAGATCAGCACCCTAGGGGACTGTTACTACTGTGTGTCGGGCTGTCCCCAGCCAAAAGAGGACCATGCCACATGTTGTATAAACATGGGACTCGGAATGATCACCGCCATCAAGGAGTTTGACAAGGAGAACAATGAGTCGGTGAACATGAGGGTGGGGGTTCACACAGGAACCGTGCTCTGCGGAATTGTCGGAAGACAGAGGTTCAAGTTTGATGTGTGGTCCAATGATGTCACACTGGCCAATACGATGGAGTCCAGTGGTCTTCCTGGGAAAGTCCATATCTCCGAAGCATCCCTGAGTTTTCTTAACAAAGAAGATTATGATGTAGAAGAAGGGCCTGATGTACAAGGTTTGTACTGTTTCATGTCAAATTTCTTAGAAGAAACCCCCCTCCCAATTATGTTTCCTTGACTCCGGTTGAACCCATCCATTACTTTTGATATCTTGAGTACACAGCATGCTTTGATAGGTTGAAGGCTTGTGTTGACAAGTCATTGAGAGCTAAGGAGAGCTGCATATCTGGCAATATGATCAAATTGGATCACTGTAAATTTTATTGTTAATGTCAGTCTTTTATGTCCTTCACAGAAAAGTAGCGGATATATTTACAATTTTCTCATTAATTAAAGCATTCTGGAAACTTGACTTGCATATTCTGTATAAAGCAGACAAAATAGTTGAATGGCTCTGAGGTGAAATATTGATGTTGAATACTATAAATACATATTGAAGAGATGGCTTATACAAAAAAAAATCCTGTCATTATATCTGTTGTATTCAAACCAGTAATAATGGCTATAGAATTGTGTGGGTTCAATGTATATTGGACTGAGCTAGTAAAGCTGACACAAATGAAGCTGTCATCACCCTTGTACACAGATTAATGGTGGAAAATGTACCAGAAAGCTGTGTGGCATTTATGGCTACTTCAAAACCGTGTTCAAAATGTTGCTCTTGAAAAATTGAGTGAAAAAAAAATTTGTAAGGAAAAAAAAGATACCTTACTTGAATTTTTAATTAGAACTACTCTTGTTTCATCTATATATAGTTCAAAACTAGAATTACAAGGTACTCTAATCCTAGTACATCACTCAGCAAATTAAAATAATTTAAAATTATGATTTACAGGAGGTATGACTTTATGAGTTTTGTATGTATTTACTAATTTACTTTCGGATAACAGTCTGAATCTTAATTAATCATTAGAGATATAGTAACGTAGATTCTCATCCACATTTTTCCAGTGGTAATTTTTGAGATAGCGCTCAAGAAAAAAGAATTGAAATGGGTTGAGTACATTAGGCAGGTCAGGGCTACCAGACAGAATTAGATACCAAGTCTCCACATATATCTGCCTCTCATTCATTAAAACTTCTAAATTTAAATGAATGCAGTTAACGGTTAATAACATGATGTCCAAGGCCAATTCTACATCGTATTTCTGGATGAAAGATTTTTATTTCTGAATGACATAACAAAGAACAGACAACAAAATGATAAATCTTGTTTTGGAGATGGGATCTAACGCTATGTAATAAAAAGGGTTCTCCTACACTTCACACATTGTTTTTAAATGCACTTTGTTTCTTAATGTGTTCATTTGGCAATAAAGGTACAAACTTATACACAGGGTACCAGGGTATTCATGATTTAAAAGGAAATATTTTGCTTCATATTTAAGTGCATTGACGAATCAGAAGTTTGATTCATGCGTCAACCAGACATTGTTTGATAATTAATTTTTCAGCATATTTTTTTTGTTTTCTATCTCACTTTTTTGGGGTTTTGGTTTCTACATTCAATTTCCACTTCATCAGGCACAGGTGAGAGAGATGTAATTGCTAACAAATTTGTCAACAGTCAAGAGAAAGTTCAAGATTAATGCTATCATTTATCATGAGGCTATTTTTGTCAGGTAAGCTTGCTATCCAGGGCTGGGCCAGATTGATTAACTTGATGAATGTTGTAAGGTAGAACTACTTTCTAAATCCGTTATGCCTGCTCTCTGTTCATTGAACAAAAGCATAAAGAGAGACAGAGGACAACATAGCATTAGTTGATGAATATCTGCTTTGTTATGTGTCACAGCTGGTCCCCTGGAAAAAATGGATTTTGATGGCAAATATTAGATGTGGAGGAAATTAAAAATGTCATCCCCTTTCTTCATTTAATCTAAGTACCTGGAGTTGTTAAATTTCTGATTTGTATTCATTTACAGAGATTGAGGGAAGTCTTAGCTTATTTGGGTACCGTATTCTTTCTTTTGGGTAGATTGTGAAAATATTTACATACATGTACAAATCCTTCTCAAAGTCCGAACAAATACATGATGCCATAAAAATGTTTACATAGTCAAGTTTGTTCAAGTTGAGCAACTTCTACATCGAAATTCTCATTTTGTAAGTGTTAAAAGATCGTATCTTGAGACAGTGTTTTCTTTTTGTGCGGCTTACATTGGTAATACCAACCAGTGTTCGTTGAGTCATTGACTATTGGAATTAAGTAGATTACTACAGGTATTTGTTTCCATATGGCCAGTAGACAAGAAGAGAGATTTCAGGTTTCCCAGTAATGTCTATTGATTTTAAATGTTAGAATAGGCTACCCACTGAGGCATCGCTTCTCATTTGGTCTAATTTCCCCATGTTCAACTGAATCTAAATTCACATTTCTCATGATATTGGTGATCATGGAGATTGAGTATCATGAAGAGAACTTCTGCAGTAGCTAATGCTGGAAAGATAGTCAATAAAATCTTTAACCTCTTTTGAAAAGGCTCTAAATGCATTTGAATGGGGGAAATCGAGGGAAAGAAAATGTCTGCAATTTTATAAGTTTAACACTTGAATTGAATTTTTTTGGATTCATTGGTTTGAACACTGGCCAGTGAATGAGATATTTATAGATGATTCAAAAAAATATTCTGCTGCCAACTAAGATACAAAAATATGGCAGAGGAGAGTCAAGGCTGGCCAATTATTTATGGACATATCAGCAAATATTCTGATGTTTGAGCTTCTAAAATAAAAAAAAATTGTTGCTAAAAATTCTTCAAACAGTGATGAGGGATTCAGCATATTTTCTACAGCTTTGTTCAAGTATTATTATTTCCAGGGGGTGATAATAAAACAGAGATTTGGCCTTTCTTTTAGACAGGAGCCTCTTTTAGATTGGCATGGCTACAGGATGCAATGAATCTATATTAATATTGGCAGTACTTATATTATTTTTTTGCAAGTGCATTTCCTGTATTAAGTTGCAAATCAATGCAGGGAGCTAGATATCTGCAGCCTATCTGAACATGTCTGGATAAGGTTCTGATAAGGTTGATAATAGTGCATGTACTGCTACATTCAAGCCTAGCATGAAGATCTTGTCAAAGTGGCAACAGTCTGGCAAGGTAGATCTGAACTGTACAAGTTAACAAACATAATGGTGTACTCTAGATTCGATTTGAATTTTTTCATTGGCATGCTTTATACCAATAGATGTTTTCATTTATATTGTCTCATATTTGCCTAGCTTATTCCATGATCTTGCCAAACCATTAATTAATTCTTGCCCACACCAACTTTTTTTTCAACCCTGAAAATATTGGCTTTAATATTATTAAGATACATACTGTAATGATACATATACCAGTAATTAAACTATAAATCATTGTTACTGCAAAAATATTTTTTGCTTTTATTTTACCATCTAATTGATTTTTTTACTCCATGATAATCGCATCTCACCATGCATGCCTACAAGCATATATTGATAATGCACAGACCTGGTAAGATGTTCCAGTATTTCTAGTTATGGATTCACTATCAATTAAAATCGGAGTTAGTGGACAGATATTCCTCAGATCCATGCAGTTGGCTGGTCCAAATTAAGTAACAGTTAGCTTCATCTAGCATATTGAATAAATTGATAACCTGAGGTGTTTTTTTTCCTGCTTATTTACAAGTGATTTACTAGCATTTTTATAATTATGTTTCATTTACTTACCAATTACATGTATTAGTAAAGTATGATCTTTTTTATTAAATTAATTTAGTGAATTAGCCTAAAATATTTATTTCAGTATTTCTACATGTAAAAGTAATCAAGAATTCAAGTATATATATACAGATTCAAAAAAAATGTCTTTTCAAAACGTAGGTGTATGCAATATTGAGCACATTATTCAGAAATTGGAAATTTTTATCTGAGTTCTTTGATAAATGTTCTGATATTCAAATGGAAGGAAGAAAAGATTTCTCTCTAAGTCAATGTGATTTTATTTTAAATTAGACTGACAAGTCTTTTCTGTGTCAGTGTGGCTGTAAATAGCAGTAATCCAACATTAGAGTATCAATTCCAAAAAGAATGTAAATAAATGTATGCCTGTGCCATTGCTGGTATATTTTACTCATGCAACTACTATATTTAATGAGCTATTAAAAAATATTTAAAGTATTGAATATTGATTCAAGGTTTTTCAAATTTAAGGTAGCGGGTACTTTACAACGTAATGATTGCATTTAGTTTTTAAAGTTGACTTCATTGATATGTACACATTTTAATGATTGTGCCACTGATTAAAAGACCTACAGAATTTCTAGATTTAAACTGCCACTTGTGAACACAATATAATACAGTTTGATTGAAAGGTTCAACCTCGTTCACATAATAACACTGCAGCTTATAATCTCAGTCTCGGGGATTTTTAAAAATCTCTTAATGTTTTTCCCTTCCTTTCAGACAGAAACGCTGCCGATCTAAAAAAGGCCACAAATAAATGTAGGAATTAAGGATTTCTTGTTTCAATACACTAAAATGTTATATGCCTGAAAGCTTAGTTATATTCCTTTGATGGCTAAAAATAGAGAAGAGTAGATCTGAACAGGGAAATCAATGTTAACCAGATAGGGAAAGATAAGTGTAATTAGCTTTAAAAGGGGTATTTATAGCAGACCATGTTTCAAACCTTTTGTCAAGGGAGGCTGGGTAATTGTAAGCTTTCCGGAGGCCAGTTTGAATTAGTTTTAACTAAGAGATCAATACCGGTAATTAAGACTCAAAGGGTGGGGCCATGAAGTTACCACATCATGGAGTAATTTGATGTCTACCTCCTATCTTTTATGTTTGATGATTTTGTTTTTCTTCAAATTACTGTCGGCCTCATAGGGAAATGAACTGTCATTGCCTTATAATAAAACAGGTTATTTTGATTTTTTTTTGATTTGATGATAATTTGCAAAGGCATTAGAAATATAACGTTAGTACTAAATCTAGTCCCCCTCTTTGATCTACATCAGTAAACAAACTAGACAGTAGTAGTTGCCATTTATAAGGAAACAATGAAACTCAATGTTTTTTACTACCGGTATTTGTTCAGTTTGTTAATATTCTCTCTCTCTCTCTCTCCTAATACATAGTGTAAATGTGCACCTCTTTGCACAGTTTTCAGGAACCCTCTTTGTAACAATAAAGATATTTTGTATTTGTAGATAACCTATTTCTCGGTACAGACTTCATGATATTCTGAAGATGCTCTCACAAAAAAAACTTCTTATTCAGTTAATAGAAAAACACTCTGTATGCAGTAGATGATAAATGAATTGTACATTGACTAGATACAGAGAGGCATACACTCACACAAACTGATCCATGGGAGATGGCATATAGTGTCTGTTCATCCTTTTACAAGGTAGTGTGCATTCACCAGCAGACATTTTAACGCAGCAAATGAAATCTTCTTTAATGAGTTAATCTGGTGCACATTTGAACAGTTCAGAGAAAACTCAAGGATATGATCTTCTGTATTGGGTTTATTTGATCATCTATATTGGGTTTATTAATAATATTTTTTAACTTGTATTAGTGCTATTCTTAAATCTAACTGGCATTTCTATTAATTGAAGCAGTCATTTTTCCGAAGGCCGGTTCTTAAGGAAAACACTGATGCTATGCTTATGTGCTCGATAAAAATGGGCGTGTCTCCATTAACAAGGAAGTATGGAGTATATGCCCATTTTTTAAAACAAGTTTCCTGTATTATCAGCAGACATCATCACAATTTGGTCAAGTAGAATCCACTTCATAATTAGGGTAATGGTATGTGTGTCATTAGCTTAAAATGTCTCCCAGCAAGTTCGGGTAGTTTGAGGTATTGTCTGTGAATATAAATATAATGAATGTATATGACAGCTTTTGCATCAATTGGATATTCCTGCATCTAATTGGATACATTTCTGGAGCCAGAAGTTAGTTTTTCTTAAGATAGATTTGCATAAGCTTACATGGACTCCAAAAAAGCATCTCTTATTGTCTAATACAATTAATGTACCAGTATACTAAAATATTATACTATATACTGGTATATGTACCAGTATTTTTCTGTAAGGAATAAAAGTGCATATGATTCAGTGAAAATTACGTTTTTGGGGAAGGGGTACAGGGCATTCTTTTTTTTAAAGTTATATATCAATCAAAATATTGCATCATATAATGAACAAGGGAATAAAAGTACCAGTTAATCACCTGGTGACTTTTTTCTTTCCATTTCATAGATATAGCTAATCAAGGACTGGGAGTCTCTCAGCCAGACTTTCTATATAATGATGGTGGGGGGGGGGGGGGGGGGGGGGTGCAGGGGGTAGTGAAAACTTCAGACTGCTTCCTGATCCCTGCGATGTAATATGTTACATAATCAAACATAGTTTTAATCCCCTGTGTATGAAAGGTCTCAGGTGTTTCTTACCTTGAGATCTATAAGGACTCCAAAACTAATATGGAATAAATCTTGTGTGTTGGCATTATTTTTCAAAGCATATATTACTGACATTTTACCTCATGCACCCATACAGAGTATATCATTTACAATAAAGGGTCTTATAAGGAACACCTGCCTATATTGAACAGATTATTGCTTGTTGGACAACAGTGTCACGTTCTTCCTAAATCTTATACCTAAAAGTAAAAATAATAATGCAAGGATAACATGCGGGAAATACACCGTAATTTTTATTTCCTCACTATCTTGTTCAGATTATATTGTTCAGTTAGATTGGCTGAGGCCAAAATGAACTGAATATTTTACAATGCAAATATGCCAAAAAATATATTGAATTTTTGTACCTTGTTCCTTTTAACACAATTGACAATGAATATTATGGCTTCTTTTTTTTCTTTTAATCCAATGAAATCCAATTAAAATAAAGATGAGATTATTTTCATTTTTTATTTCTAATATTCTTTGAGAATTGGATGGAACAGTTTCATATGATTTTTTTATGCCCCTAACTAACAAGTAAGGTAGTGCATAAGATGCTCTTTTTCATCCTAAACCTTCCTTCATTTGCTCTCCAGCTGCCAATAACGTATCTTTGCTCAAAACATAAAAAAGGTCCCATGGGATGATATTGCATTGGTCTTTGTCCTGGTATTCATTCTTCTGTGAGTGACAGAATCTTCGCACCTTGGGTTATTAATATTTCTTGATTAGTCTGGAAATAGTAAAAACAGGAGATAGCCTACCGCGACAGAGCTGTGTAGAACCGGAGCTGTGTAGAACCGTCCTCAGATATTAATTTACTGGGATCCAGAATGAAGCCCCACACTGTGACAATAAATTTACTCAACTGACAGTTAATGTTCTGCTTCTTCATTATGAGAGACTACAGGGGAGGTAAAAAGGTCTGCGAGAAAATATAAAGCAACATAAATATACTTTGTTTTAACAAATCATTTTCATAAAAGGTTCATACGAGGAAGCAATAAATTTTTTAAAAGGAAACGGGATGATTTTTCATGAGGTCTCTGATTCACTGCATGATAAACTTTATTAATTTAAAACAATTTAACAAAAGCACCTGTAGTGAAAAGATATGAAGAAAAAATGATACTGTAGATGTTTGTTGATACCACGAGTTTATTCATATTGGGGCATGGAAGTGGGTGTCAACAATCTAGCTGTGAACTATTTTATAGTAAAGAAAATAAAGCAGAATATTTATAAAAAAAATTTGTATAATTAATACAGAACTATTATCATGGAGGAGGATAGAATAAAAAAAAATGTTTATGATCAAACCCTTTTAAAACTTTCTCTATTAGGAAAAGGATGCTTCTCTTTTAGTGTGAAGACTTCATTATACAGTACCGGTATATTCATTAGTTGGTAGAGGAATTTACCACTATGTTCCTTGAAACATCATTTAATGTAGTTTAACTGCATATAATTTGAACTTTTGCCCTTTGAATGTGGTGATATAATGGTGATTTGAAACCATTTGATTATGTCTCCTAGCTAAAAATGGCATACTCAGGGGTTCTTAATTGTGTAGAAACAATGATAAATGCAGTGGTAAATCATGTAAATGCCTGATGTAGCTGGCAGCTACCCGGCCATTTTATTGATCCTACTGGATCTGTCTGAAAAGACCATATCACCCACATATTAAACCACTAGATAGATTTAGAATTTTCAAATTGTAACTACGATATAAACTTACCATATATGGTTCTTCCGAAACCCCAAAAATAACATTATTACCAGTTTATAAGATATGGTATGCCTAATGTAAACTGTTGTCAGAGAACAAATTTCTGTCAAGTCAATCAGAGTTTGAGTCCAGGATTGATGCTACATGGTTAGGTTTTCTTTCTGTCGGGATTATATTGATACATAAGCCTAGTAACAGGAATAGATGTTTATTTCTTTCTTTGTCAACTGGAATTGCTGAGATATTGGTGCTTTGCTAGGGATGATGAGGTGGTTTCTAAGTTCAGTGACTGAAGGAAAAGGACAGGGCAATCTATAAACTGTTAACATAATTAAAACCCTGTCAGAGACGAGTCTTGTCCTTCTGTGTCACTTTTACCCTCTGTCCTCAGGCCATTCCAGATCTTGTGGGAATTTTGTACAGAACTACAATATCCTAATGCATTGATTGTCTTTGCTCAAAAGGATCTGTTTAGAGGATATTTCTCTGTTTGCTAAAGGAAGCTAGATACTTGAAGGCCAATGGCTTTATCTTCCATAATTTGTGTCTTGCTGTATTGATTAGTCATTTAAAAAGTATCCCTGAATCGTAGGAGGGGAAATCTAGTCTGGCTTTTTTGCATATCTGGTATCATATCTGATAAAGTGCAGGCCGTAGTTGCATTATGTAATAAAATTGAACAAACTAGTTTGGAGATGTTTGATTGATTTGACAGAAAATCATACTGTATTAATGTAAAACACCATGTTAAATCCATAAACAAATTACATGTACTAGCTGATTTGTTTTGAAAAGCCGGTTCTGAAATGTTTGATTTATATGTTTGAAATATTGTACTGTGTGATATTACATGTATATCTGTTTTAATAATAAAATACTGAACTGTTTTCAATTCTGTGAAGCAAGCTAGTCTGCATCCAGATGAGGTTTACAATTTTGGACCATTTGAATGTGTTAGATAGTTTTGTGTCTGTTAGCCGTTGTTGATAGGTGACAGCCTCTAAAACATTAGATCAAGTATTTGACATGATGGAGCATTGGACTCAATTCTTTTAAGTGCTTCTTCAGAAACACAGGATGAATGTAAGACTTTATAAGTCTCTACTGCGTTTTAAAGAATCTGTCGTTGACACTCACTGTAATGAGAACAAATGGACTGTGGTTCTCAAGAAGTCGCTTAACAACATCTCACTCAACCAATTTTATCACTTGCCATTACATGGAATTGATTCAGATTTGGATGTTGCTGACACAGGATATTTTCCAATTGTTCAGTGGTATTGGTTAGGAAATGTTGTTTATTATTAAATGAACTGGTTTTCAAATAAATACAGGAATTTAATGATGGGCAAAGAAATACTGGAATTTGATTGTCTGGTATGATGTATTGTTTCTTCTATCATGTCTATCAGTCTTGCTGTGGTAATTTTACAGTTCAGTCTTGGTAAGCTGTTCTGTTTAGAACAATTTTATGTCAAGTCTATGATAAGGAAATATATCTTAACTCATTCTCAAAATTCAACCACTGAATAAAGAGTTCTTTCTTTCCTGTTGTTTTGGGGTTTTATGGGTACTAAACAATGTACATGTATATTGCAAACCACCATTAAATTACCGGTATGCTTAATATTTTCTCAATGGTCTTGTTATGTTGTTATGTCAGAAATAAGCATATTACATGATGTATTGTGAAATGGTCATTGCAGAGCTAGAACTAATTTTCTTAATTTACATGTCACTCGGGCTTTCACTGAAGTTTTTCTTGTCAACAGAGAATTTTCAAAGTCCCACTGGAAAAGACTTAAAGATAATTGACCCAATGGGCATATGCTCATCACAAAGCACTATTCCAGGTCAAAAACTGTCCCCTACCACTGGGCCATCAATTAATTGGAGCCCACATTGAATATCTCAATTTTCTGTATGTAGGTTATGCATTAAAAATCAAAGGAGGTGTGTGTTCTGTTATAACTCTGATGACAGGTTGCTTTGATCGTCATCATGATGTCACTCTCCCGAGTGTTCTGATTAATGGTAGCACCTGTTGGAAATGTCAGATACATATTTCATTTTGGTAATCGAACCCTTCGATTGTTGATTAATCTACTACTACCTGTCCTCTGACATTCTTTGTCGAACCGAAGTTTGTCAGATATAAAAAGATGAGTGACAGATCTCATGGAAGTGGTATTTTGAAAACTTTTTAATTTTTTTTTTCTTTGATTCTCTTACAGATAATAGGACGTATAAGGTTCTGATAGAGGAATATGATACGAGCAAATCAACCTATGCCGTCAGACATACAGAGGAGCAGAAAGGTTGGTCTGGAAAATCAATTCAGAGGATGTAGAAAAAAAACGGTCATTTGTGACAAACAATCTGATCCTTGTTTGCATAGGAGGTTATAAAGAGGATTGGGTTTCATAATAAAGTATATGGCTATTTTTGTCAAAACAAAGTAACTATGGAACATTCCATGCTAAATTTTAGAAACTTATGACTTAAGAGCAATACCTTTTGGTAATAACAAAGGATCTTCTACTGTAGAAGCAAAAATATTGGTTGAGGATTTAATTTCTTTATTTTCGCTGGCAGTATAAATCAACGAAATTAAATCCATGACGCATTTATAACTCAAGTATTAATGAATACAAAAAGATTACAATATGACAAAATTAAATACCAACGAAATCTTATTTGGTTTAAAAACAACGAAATTTTGACCTTACGCAAATATATGCTTCTACAGTATATAGTATTTTGTGATCTGTGGATTCCTCATTGTAGTTAAGGTCATTATGCTAAGTCATTATATTGACCAATAATATTTTGTTATTTACATAATTATTTTTTATAGTGCATCAATTAAAATTTTTTGAATCTTTAAAAACAAATTTCCTTAATGTATGAATATATATAAAGAATATATGATGTTAAAATGTTTAAGTATGGAACTCTTTTGTTAGTGTACTGTAATGATGTAAGGTTGACTTTATTTCAAAACACTTTTAGTATTCTGCAACCCATTGTTTATTAAATGTTTGGAAAAACTCTAAAAAATTTTGAACCAAGTAAATCAGATAAGCATTAAGCTTTCATCTTTCTTATACATGTATAAAAACATATGTGACCCATAGTTTGTGAGTGTTATGTTCAGGTAATCATTAAGTTCCATAGGCCTCATGCTTTTAAGGATGCTTGATAAAATTCCTTGAATTTCAGGATGTCTATTCTGTTTGCTGTTTTGATTCTTTTTTACTAGTTGCCTCAGTTGTTTATTTAATTGACATGTTGCTTGCATGTGTTGTTGAAAAAATATTAAAAGGCAAGAATAAAATCACGAAATCTTTTGATTCATGAAGTTAGACATTTTGATCTGTGGATTTTACAGTCATCAAGACCTACTTCATCAATGGCTACAAGAACCAGATGGCGGATGAGGACAGTAAAGAAAATGATCCATCATCTAGCAACCAGCAGGAAGAGGATCATGGGAGTACGGAGCATGCCGAGGGAAATCCAGAGGATGTAGACAAGGTGATATATTTCAATCCAAATACTCACAGATCTTCTGTCTGTAAGCAATAACACAGGTTGCTCTAAAAGCATTGTAATGTTTTCTCCCCCTCTCCCAGTTCTATACCTAACATTCAAAGAGCTATGAGCTTATTATTTCAGACTAAATTATGTAATTCTGAAAAAAATATCACACAGGTGATAGTGTTGGTCCTGCATATTACATCATTGATAAAGCTATCTTTATGAAATGAGTCGATGATTGATGAGGAACTTGCGAAATGATGCACATGAAGGAGATCTTTGTGCAAGATGCCTGATAAAAAAAAACCCCTTTCTGTCATTTTCACTTCATGTCATTTGTATCGATTGGTTTGAAATTAGATTCAAACTTTATTTGCTATAACAATGACAAGCATTAGTACTTTAATCACTACAAAACCAATAATGAATTGCCATTCTGACAGCACTGCTGCTTAAATTAGAATAATTACAATAAATATATGCATGACATCATGCCAGCATATCATTCATTGTAACATGCCTTACAAGTGCAACTAGGTCAAATCATTTAATGTTTTAGCTCGCCTGCATTAATTAATTTTTTATGTCAGGTGTGAGAGTTTACTTTGATAGAACGAGGAACCATAACTTGTGTTATTAATGATTTTATTCTTATCTTTCATTCAAAAGTTGGAATTATTCTTATCTGAATAAGTTTCTGAAAGGAGGTACAGAAATAAATTTTATAATTAGAATATCTGGCATACTCTAAAACCTGGCCTGGCCTGGCTTGGCCCCATTGGCCTGGCCTGGCCTCAAAGTTGGCCTGGCCTCACTTTTGGCCTCAAAATTGGCCTGGCCCAAAATTTTGGCCTGGCCTCAAATTTTGGCCTGGCCCCTAATTTGGCCTCTGCAAAAATTTTGGGCCTCAAATTTATTTTTATATTTTCTTTACAAATTTGATGATTTTTATTGATTTTTTTATTGATTTACTTTCAATCCATATTAAACATCTTACTTGGTGGCTATAGTGTCTTATAGTGAACGTCTTTTAAAAATAATAGGTACAATTGAAAATATAGTACATGTACTAACAATGTATATTTATTACAAAAGGTATGTCGAGTAATCCATTCTAATTGATTTTTATTCAGCCTGTTTGAAATTCTTAAGAACTTAAAAATGTGATTTTTACCCTGCCATTGTATAACCATGGCATGTTTTTGCAATGTATTTAGATCAAACTGCTATCTGGATCAGACAAAATCTATGTAACTCATCTTTTACCAATGACTTGTTTGAGAAAAAATATTGGAAGAGGCCAATATTTGTTCTAACCAACACCAAAGGTCACAAAATGTTTTGCTTTGTTCAAATTCTGATAATGACAATTCCCCATTGTTTCCTAAATATACAAGCAACACATGCATGAAACTCTACTCTAACCAGGAGGTGATGATTAATGGCCATCTCTGAGTCAAGGTATCGGAGGATGCAATGTTGCAGTTGTTCACAAATGCCATTAATTAAATTAGACTGTGTGAAATGTTAAATGACAGGATAGGCAATTAATCTGACCCCAATGTAGCAGATTAGCGACAGAAAAGATTGATATTGAATTTCTGCTGGGAAATTTGGGCTTGATCGGTGTTGACAGGTAATGTAAACAAGCTGCAAATTTTAAAGTGCATTACACAGTGATTACAATTTAATGCTATGAACCAGTTTACAAATGTTTTGGATATCAATCAGGTCTGTCTCTTAAAATGATGTTTTTAATTTTTAAATGAGTGGGGGAGGGGGGTGGCGACTCTTAGTTTTAAAGTTAATGGCTTTGGTATTGGCATAATCTATTCCTTAACAATAGTAAGAGCAGTGCTGTACATGCATGTCTTAGGAATTTTCTGTGTGTTTAAACATGGATTAAAATTTATCAAATTTGAAAAATCGGTCACTTGTCGTATATATTTTTTCATATGATTATTCTTTAAACATCAAAAACGCATTGAATTTTCAATTTCTAAAAGAAATCAATATAAATTCAATCAAAATCTAAAAAAATGAGAAAAAGAAAAATGTTAAACTTTGAGGCCAAAAATTTTTGTAGAGGCCAAATTAGGGGCCAGGCCAAAATTTGAGGCCAGGCCAAAATTTGGGGCCAGGCCAATTTTGAGGCCAAAAGTGAGGCCAGGCCAACTTTGAGGCCAGGCAAGGCCAATGGGGCCAAGCCAGGCCAGGCCAGGTTTTAGAGTATGCCAGAATATCTAGCCTAAATGGAGTTCTCCTGATCACATAACACTATGTTCCCTGTAGGTGCTAGATTAATGAAGTGAAAAATGGAGGATTCTGAGATTCCCATCCAAATAAGCCCTCACTAGATAATGATTTTGTTTTACTCTAGATATAACATGTACTACATGTTGAAACATTTCTAGCTGTAGCTGTCTGTCTCATCAACATCCAATTAATGCTCATGCCATCCATTCTAATTGATCTTCATCAGGGAACACTTGAGATCAAAGGTTTCAATATCCTTGCATGCTTCTTTCTACTCTGTGACTCTTCTCCATTAGGAAGCAATTAAATGCTAGCCAACATGTTTGTGAACGCAAGTTGCCATTCAATACATCAAAACTTATCCTGAGCTCCCAACAATGATCAGTTTTATTCCTGACATATCGGACCAAAAATCAAATTTCCAGGGCTCCACGTCCATTCCATCAAATATGAGGAGGAAAAGCTAGAGAAAATAATTTGCACATACATCAAACGATGGACTGTAAACCAAGAGTAAAATCCAATCGTCAGAGATAGGTTTGTGGGGGCTTCCATCCCAGTCCTATCTCTAGGGACCCCTATTATTAGTCTATTTTGTTATCGGTGAAAACTAAATGGACGCAGACATGCTAACTTGTCTTTTACTTGGTTTTTTTTTGTTTTGTTTTTGGTTTTTTTGATTACTCAACGTAGCTATATAAAATATTGATTTTGTACAAAAGGAGCATATCTCTGAACATAAAATTGTAAAAGCGATCAAAATTTGAATACTGTAATTAGGGAAAATTGCTCTCATTTGGATAATGTTTTAACCTAAATAAACAATATAGAATTCATTAACAAGAAAAATATCTGCATATCTTTCAAGTATTGATTGAATGATTGTCACTGAATTAATTGAATGCTTCTTTGAGAAAATTTACATAGCATAAGACTTTTTATCAGATGATTTGGTGAAGTCAGTTTTCATGAGGTTTCCATATTACCTGATAGTTGAACATAAAACTTTCAATTACTAGGTATTTCCATCATTTGTGATTTTATGTATTCGATAAAATATGTTAGGGATTCAGTAAAATTGTAAGACCAATGGATTCAATGGTTTTGGTTACTAATGTGCAGTTTACCATGTATGCAATCCTAAGGGAGTTAACTGGGATTTGTTCACAGCCATTTCGAATCTCTTAAGTAATAGGATAGAATAGGGTCTGTAAGTGTTAAACTCCTATAAATAGGATTCCATCAATATTGGAGTGGATATAGAACCATCTTAACAAGGTTCCGTTGTAATTACCGTTATCCACAGACATGTTGCAATCTTTATTTGGCTGGATTTGGTCAATACAGTGGGCTTCAGAAATCAAAATGATTCTCTTGTCACTTGAATTTTAATGATTCTCAGTTTTTGAAAATCATTTAAGATGTTGTCACATTGGTCATTCCTTAATCCAAATGTTTCTTCAATGTAGGCGATTTGGTCAGAAGTGAAAATTTTTGGATTAATGAAGCTTTTGATTCAGATAAACACATTTGTAGCAATACATTTTTTACTTCCCATCCTAAGCATGTTGAAATTTATTAACACTTACATTAAGTCCTAAAAACTTAATAGTTGTGAATATGTTTTAATGAAATATTTCCTCTTCTAGTTTTTAATGCTCTGCAAAAATTATTATTTTGAAGTACAAACATTACAGACCTGGTAATGATATTTATTGGTATGTTTAAAGAAATTAATGTTCATTATATATCCAACTTAAAATTAATGGGTTTACACCTGTATTTTATACTCATTCTTTATTTTTATTTTTTGTAGACAACAAAGAAACACAGACTTTCCAACCATTATGAGTCCAAGGTAAGTCCAAGGTCTCTTGGGAGACATGGTCAGATGATCCATACCTGTCTTGAATAACCTGTGTTTTGAATATACATTTATCTGTCATGTTATGAGACAGATTACTTTTGAATGAAAAACATACATTTTACTTTTTTTGATGATTTCAGAAAGAATGACAGAATATATGTTTAAAACTCTAATGCAGATTTTCAGATGTTCATTATAAAGACTTTGAACAATTATTAAAAACATGAAAATTATTTTTTTCCAAACTACCCTATGATTTGTTATGCATAATCTTACTTTGTCGGATTGTATTAATTTAACTGTACCATGCTCATTGCAGGCTTCTGATGCAAATGGTATCACTCAAAACCTTTTAGGCAGGAAAAGAAGCGCTAGTGATGTGTCTTTGGAACAGGATAATGGTAACGCTTATGCTTCTAGCTTCATCTCTCCTTGCAGAACAAAATAAACAACAAAATACAGGAAAAGCAACTTCTATTAAGCTGCTGTTGTTGATGAACAAGACCAATTTCTTTATAGTGCTGCAGTCTGCCTGCATTGTATATGCTGTGAATCTATATAGCTTAATGTATGGAACATGCACACATAGTACAATTGTCACCAAGCATATAGCACCACAGTAAATTGTTTTTTTGTGGGGATTCATGAATATGCTTGTTTGATTACCCAGGTACTCTGATTTTTTCCCCCAAAAACTATTGCTCTGCTTGCAGCAAAATTTATTGGTAAAAAGCTTCTCTTTGAATTAGACATACTTGATTGATGTGATGTATCTCGGGTAAATCTTCTGAAACTAATTATTATGATAGATGCCAATGTTACTTGAATATGATATAGTTTGGAACTCTTTAGGCTTTATCAACCAAGAAATTGGAATATACATAGCATATTTTTCACTGTAGACTAAGGCAAATTATATTAAATGGTTTATCATTATATTGTTCCAACCTTGCAAATTATGCTTTAAGAGCCTAGTACTTTGAATGTGATACATGTACAAGTTCCAAAAAAGACAACAGGAATGAAGTATTTCTTTTTCTACTAAAACACATGTATACATTTAAATTTCAAGTCAGACATGTGTACAATTGTTAGACCTGAAAAAGTTCAAGGATCAATTCAACACATTTTCTTTAAGGTGGCTCACCTTGTCTAATAATTACAGGGAAAGAACTCTATGCTAGGAAATGGTGAAACCCTGCTAGTTTGGTGCTTTCTTCAATTTGTACAGAACCACCAGAATGTAGATTGACCCATTTGTTCAGGGTTTTTGTTTGTACGTGTATAATCAGTGAATTTTTTTATTGAAATATTGACTTCTTATTTGCTCCTTGTGAAGAAGATCATTTGATTTTGATCAAAGAAAGATAACTCAAAATATGTTTGAAAAAAAAAAAATCAGATTTGCTAGTAATGCCAGGCAGCAACCAGTAGTAACTATCGGTAGTTTTGCTTTGAATTTCTGTTCATTTGAAGGGAAATATGTACGATAAAGTCAGCTGGATGAAT
Organism: Magallana gigas; assembly: GCF_963853765.1. NCBI lineage: Eukaryota > Metazoa > Mollusca > Bivalvia > Ostreida > Ostreidae > Magallana > Magallana gigas. The sequence goes on from NC_088854.1 coordinate 48,182,933, forward strand.
TTCAGAGCTAATAAGATATTCCAAATAGGAAATAACATCTGAAGAAATACTTTGATGTTATTATTTTATTTTATGAAATTAAAGAAACTCTTTTAATTAAATAGTATATCTAATTGATTGTAAAATCTGCTCTGACAATTTTGAAGGTTAATGAAGCTAAAATAACCAATTTGAAAATAAACACAAACTTTTCTTTAAATTATTACAAAATGCTAGACTAGTGTTAAATACATGTACCATTACCTAATTTAGTAAATTTAAATGCATGTATAGAGTAATGGTGAAATTTTATTGTGTTATTTCATTAAAATAATGATAGAATTGCATTGGACAGGGAATATTGAAACTTTTGTGAGAATTGATCCAAGTTTACATTTCGGTAATGGTTCTGCTGTTAGCACCGTGGATACAATACTGACCAATGAAATGAAAGAGAACAGCGCCACTAAATACAAAAAAGGTTGCTAACCACTACATCATGCAATAAACATACATTTTCTCGTTCAAGGCATCTTCTTCATGAGTGAAGTGATCCAATTACTGTGACAAACTCTCTATAACATTTTGAATTATTGTTTCATTGGACAGATTTTTAAAATTTCTTGATCGCATGCATAAATGAATCAATCACATAAGAGGACCCAGAAAATATTTTGGGGGAGGGGGGTCTGAAGCATATTTTAGATAATTTTATATGTGAAAGTAAAATATTTTAGTTTTCCCCTGGAAAGGGGAGGGGGGTCAGGACCCCAGAACCCCACCCCTGCTATTTTATTGGTATTTATGCCCTAAAAATTAAGGAAAATCATGAAATTTAAATTTTTTCATAATAAATCAATTTTTAATATAAAATCACACAATTTACCTGGAAAATTTATTTGTTTTCAAGTGCTTTTGTCACAAGCAAAAAAAAAAAACATGCATACTACTTATTTTCAAAATAAAAGATTTTGCCCCATTTTAAAATCACCTTAACATAATTTTGGGTATAAAGAAGTAACTTTAATTCAGTTTTTAATTAAGCCCCATTTTGAACTTTACCCATGCACTGTTAATCAAAGCATGTGGTTCCAACATAAAAGAAGGTGCAAATATTTCCCTGTATACAGTAGTTCTTGACAATCTACAAATGTAGGCATCTGAAAATTCAAAATGATTTCAGAATATTATATAAATGAAAAGAATCTAAGCTAAAATTCACAATGTTATATTCTTTCTTGTTTTCACAGAAGAGGACACCAGAGACAGTGAACATGGTAAATACATGAACGACAAACAGATTATAAACCTGATCAATGAAGACAGAACAAACCAGGAGTTCTTCTACCGGCCGCCAATCAACATCCTGACCCTCGCCTTCACCAACGCGGAGATGGAGACAGACTACCGTGACCACTACCTGGAGGATACCAAAAACCAGAACACCGTGTCCTCCCCCCGCTACCAGGCCCTGCTGGAGATCATCATCTCCTTCGTTGTCTTCTGCATCACGTCTGTCTGCTGCTTCCTGATCTTCGAGAGACAGTTGCCATGGATTCTGGTCTTTATTATCTCGCTAATTTTGGAGGTTCTCTGTATGATTCAGGCCTTCACTGATGTTAAATACAGAGAGAGGAAGGTGGACTCCTGCCCCAGCTGTTCGCATTTGATGTCGGGATGGTACTTTAGGAACCTGATGGGTGCCATGGTGACCAGTATTCCAGTGGTAGCCGTATACTCTAACCTGTCGTGTGAGATCGCTATGAACAAGCTTTCCCAGGACTATTTCTTCTGTTACTGCATTGTGATGGCTCTATTGCACTACTGTAACTTTACCATGATCAGTTCCTGGATCAAATCAATTGTGGCCTCATTAGCAGGGGTTGTTATCCTGGTTTTGTTGTACGTCCAGTTGTGTATGTTTGAAACTGCACCTGAAAACAATCCTTTAACCAATGGAAGTTTCGGCTATTCCAACACCACTGATATTACCATCACCAAGTTTGTAACTGTCATGGATACAGGTGCTACCGTTTTACCACCACTATTTTCTGGTGACCACCCCTTGAAATTTGAGATCATTTTGGACATTGTCCTGTTACTGGTACTAATTTTCTTCCTGAACAGAGAATTTGAAATCAGCTATAGGTTGTCTTACCATGGAGACAAGCAGGCTTCAGCCAATAAACAGCAGATGCAACTGAACAAGGAGCAAGCTGATTGGCTGCTGCACAACATTATTCCAAAGCATGTCTCTGAACAATTAAAAGGAGAGAATTGTCAGTACTCCAAGAACCATAAAGATGTTGGAGTGATTTTTGCTGCGATTGTGAATTTTAATGAGTTTTATGATGAGTCTTATGAAGGAGGGAGGGAGTATTTGAGAGTGCTAAATGAACTTGTGAGTGACTATGAAGATTTGCTCAATCAACATAGATTCAAGGATGTAGAAAAAATAAAGACTATCACCAGTACCTTCATGGCCGCCTCTGGTCTCAACACACAATCCAGGATGGCCAACAAGCATCCGTCTGCCCATCTCTTTGCATTGATGGAGTTCTCCATAGAGATGCAGGAAGTTGTGAAGAGATTCAATGAGAGCTTGTTTAATTTTGACTTCATACTTAACATAGGGTACAATCATGGTGAAGTGACAGCCGGCGTTATAGGAACCACCAAACTGTTGTACGACATTTGGGGCGACACGGTCAACATTTCTAGTCGTATGTACTCCACAGGGGTCAAGGACAGGATCCAGGTTCCCGAGGCATCCCTCCAACTCCTGGAAGAAATGTTCGAATTTGAGTACAGAGGAACTATTCAGGTGAAGGGAAAAGGTGACATGAAGACATACCTTCTGAAGGGCAAGAAAGAAGGGGCCTATTGGGAGTAAAAAGGAGGCAGTGAAGATTATGGCATTTGCATTTATCTATAGGGTTTTAGTAGTTCCGTTGCTTGATGTACTTCTAATTGGTTTTTAAATGAAACTGTACAGATTTTTAGCTGGTCTGTAGAATTGAGCAGTTCAAGTGAACTCAATGGAAATGTTACCTTTTTAGAAGTAAATGAACAACATATTTATAGTGATAGTGTTTGATATTGAAAGAATTTCCAGAATTTGTCATTTTCACAAAAATGTGACAGATTTTTCTACGGGTAGTTAGTTGGTTGATCTCCATTAACAAGTTTATGAATCTATTTAAAAAACCTACAACTTGATGCTGTTGTTAGGAATATTCTCAGATACTTTTCAACTAAACTTAGACCAAAGTTCATTGAAATAGCAAACAATTCTTTCTACATTTTTTACCTGAATCAACTTATGGAAAATTTTGATATTGTGATATGAATTCTCCATTTTTGTCAGTTGATTCCATTATAAATGTCATTGTGCATCCCATGGCTGTAAAATGTAGAGAAGCTGCAGAATGGTTAGTATGCTGCTTTATATCTATATATTAATTGATGCTGCAACAGTTCAACTTTTTGATATTCAAACAAAACCTACATGTTGCGTGTGTAAAGTGGAAGGTGGGGGATTTCTATCCCTGATCCAGTGTTGTTTGTCATGTGACTAAACAGTTGTGTTTCTGGTCACCCTACAAAGTAATGCTGAATTTCTAGTGATATTATATCATCTGTTGTGTGTGTGTGTGTGTGTTTAATCAAGATTTTGTACACCTATAAATAAGACACTTATGTAATGAATATATTAGAAATGTAGATCAGTGTTTGTGACTATTGTGTAGGGAGACTAACAATTTCTGTATATTACATGGTGTACTGTATTTAGTCTGTTTGTCTGTTGGTTTAGTGTACTCTACTAACACTGGAGAGAACCCTTGTAACCCTGTTGTTTTACCACAAACTGATCAAAGAACAAACCCCTAAAATAGTAGATACTATTATATCAAAACTTTGTGTCAGTGTGTCAAGCTGCTGTAAGTTATGTATTTTGGGTATATTTTGTGTACTGTAGGGGATCTTTGGAGCTGTAACATGTTAAGTAAGCCATGATGTACATATTATCAAACTTCAAATTGCTTCATTCACTGGTTTCACCATTTGGTCAAACCTAGTATTTCAAAAATACACACTGTTGAACAAATTTCAAAAAATAAGTTAATTTGTGATAATAATTTGGACACTCCTTATATTTTCTCTGTGTTTGAGCACCCAAACTGTCGTTTATCCTAAATCCATAGTTTGCTGTGTGTTTTATCCAGTATTTCTTTTATATAAACAGGTTACTTGGGGCCACCATTTTGAATTATTATAATTCTTTATTTCTTGTAAATATCTTGATATTTATAACTTTAGAATTTCTCTAACTCATTTTAGTTATATATATATTTTTACAATAGAATTCAGAGGTCATTCATATTTTGTGGCTGCAACTGCTTTGTTAATATGAGTATTTTTCTACAAGAACAGACTCTCATCTTTATTGCAGACAACCTGCTCCATATTCACAGCTTTATCAAATTTCAAATTACCTGGTAGCTTTTATACATAACACAACACCAATTTATTTCATTTTAAAAGATGTTGGGACTTTTACTTTAAAATTACTTACTGAGAAAGTTCATTTTCTGAGTATTTAATTCACATAGCAATGAATTTAAGTACTAATCAGATTAAACTTCATTTTATTAATACAATTAATTAATTAAGACGTCTAAGTTTCTAAAATAAGAGAGAATCCAACGGAATTGTTAAGTAAAAGTATAGTAAGATTGACATGTTTAATTTACTTTCACTTACCAAATAAAAGTAACACAAAACATAAAAATGGCCAAGCATAATTAAATTAGTTTGGATCCATAAGGACCTCATTTTAACAATAACCCAGAAAAAAGTTTTCTGTTAATGCTCGCTGTTGTATTTCAACTGTTGTCTACATATTAGTACCTTGTTAACTAAGAACAAACCAACCACATACCAGTTCTATAATCTGTAGATACTTACTGCATGCTCTTACCATTCTAGTCACTCTGTGTCGATATTAAAAGTAGCCAGGAACTTGTATGTACAATTCATATAAATATATAATAGGGTAAAACCTTTTTTCTTCCATTATTTATGGCTTATTTTTGTGTTTCAGTTGTTTGTGGGATAGAGTATTGTGTTGATGCATTAACTTTAAAAACAATTTGAAGCATATATGAAAATTCAATAGATTTGATGTTAACCCTTGATGGTTACATATTTATTAGCTTAAGAAAGGTTAAACAGCAATATCTATTTAACCAACTGTTGTAAAGTTTTGAAATGAAAGTAGTACCTTAAAGATATGATATTTTCATTAAAGCCATAGGATGATTTTAAAACTTATTACTAGATGGATAGAAAAGCATTATTTTTTCTATATAAGGGTTGATATATATATTGCACACGTTTGAAGTGACTTCACATTTTAATTAGTAGTTTTTATATTGTTATGCTTCTGATAGGCTTTAGAATAAACTCTAAAATTTTCAAGGCTTGTTTATTTCTGTTTCGTCGTAAACATCTGGACAATTTATTTCACTTTATAAATGGCGGACGGATATTTCTCAAAACAAAGATCGTGGCTGCACAATCTAACTATCCAAAAAGTTCCAATTATCGGAAAATGGCTAATATTTTCAACCAAATTATTGAATATGAATAAATCTTTATTGGGACACTCTTTTCACTTCCTATTTTTTTTTTAGAAGAAAATTTTGCTATATACAGAAATTCATTTTCTACATCGAGTATGTGCCATGTTTACATGGGAATTAAAATCTATTTGAGGAAAATAAATGTAATCGGTTTAAAGTTACTTTGGTTTTTTTTCTAGCGTAACGAATTACTTGCAAATTATTTTATACAGTGTTAATTTGTTGTTTTTGTTATATAATGCATCAAATGGCGGAGAACTACATGTATGCAAAAGTACCAAATGATATTATGCATTGAAGAGCAGGTCCTTAATTTGAGCGTAAACTGTGTATCTTGAACCTTTATTTTATTGTCTTTGGTAGAATTTGCGGTGAGACTTCGGCAAACCTATAACAAAAGCACTGTCTTATTTATCAATGTACCTCACCTGACGTGGCATCGTCTCAGGCCACGGTCCGGAGTCCGCTTGCTCTCTCAAATTGGTCATGGTTTGCGATGATGTGGTTGTAGGGACTATATGTAATCTCTTAAACAGTTAAATAAAGTAAACTATCCGTGTGGAGAATATAATTTAATGATGTACTGTATGTTGGGCTACGAATTATGTTTTCCGTAATCTTGTCCAGTTTAACTCACTGAGAGATCATCTCTACGTGTATTGGCCGTGCTTTAAAAAATTATTTTAAATTCGACCGGTTGAAAATTACACAGAGGGTGTTTGAATGCAGCAATACGTTGCCATTGATGCGTAGAATGTTTATTTGCAGTCATGTGTAAATGAAATTGTTGCTGCTCGGATTTTTTAATTTAAAAAATGTAGTGGCAGTAAACTGAAAAGCCCCATAATTGCCCAGTATAAATGAATAATGATAATTGGGCAGTAGGCGTTCGGAGAATGAAAATTGAGATGAGACCCGGTGATAACAAAGTATATACTTTTCTATTAAAAGGGAGGGAGGAAGGGGGTTATCCCCATGTCCAGAAGTACGAGAGGTAAAGAAATTTTTATATTACTACTATAAACCCTTTTAACTTTTTTCATTTATAAAATATTCTCAAGATAAAAGCCTGAACTCACCAACTTCCATAAAGGACTATATACTAGTATAATATGGGCCTAAAATGAACCCCTAAAATGAACATCATCATTTTACTGTAATTCTTTGTTTTCTTTGTACATATGTATATGTGATGTTTTTACATAATGTTCATTTTGATTCAGCTGCCCACAATTTAGAAATATGACATAGTAAAGAAAACCTTTTCCCGCCATTTTTGCATTTTTAGCATGAAACAGATTGTTTTCGAGCAGTTTTTCTTTCAGAAAACATAGAGCGCATGTTTGAACAAACCAAATATTTTAATCAGAGATGTATCTAGTCAAGGCTTGTCAGTGACAAAAAAATTGTCCTTGTTCAAGCCTGAGCTCTATATTTCCAATTTATAAAAATATAGGCCAAAGAAAAATGTCAATTTTTGACTGATTTTGATTGAATTTTAGAAATAGCATCACTTCTGACGTCATATACTGCCAGTGAGTGCAAAAAAAAATTTAATAGGTGAAAAATGTATTCTACATCAACTCTTCTAAAATATAACATACATTTTCATTGTACCCGAAACACTTTAAAAAATGGCGAATTATGGGGGCCAAATTTAACTCATATCATATATAGTTCTTTAATCTCTTTCGTTAATTATATTATGAAAACCCATAAAAAGAGAACCCTTTAGTTGGGAGCAATATGAACGAACTTGTATAGTATACGTACAATTTGTGGGCATTGGAGGATATTCCAGGTATATGATTTACAATTGTAATAAAGTATTTGATATAAAAGGATCATTAGTCTGAATTGCAAACACCAGTGCTTCTTTTAGGACAAAAAAACCCCCAACAAAATACAAAACAGGTTACAGCTATGAGAAAATCATAAAACGAATACGCCTTCATTCATTTTACTTGACAGGAGTTTCTATCGCATTTGATCGCAAAAGTTTTGGGTTTTTTCATGAAATAGAAAAAGGTTACAACTTGCATTAATACTTTTTCTTTAATAGCACAACTTTTAGGTGATGGAAATACATGCCTCACATATTTTATTGATCACAAGTAGTCTGATTATACATAAAAAAATCCAACTTTGTTCTCTTTTTTAAATAAGAATTGTACATGTATTACTTAGGAATAATATGATGCATTGATTAATACAAAATTTTAAGAACATTGTTTTCGCTTAAATGGGTTATCACAATTTATCTAAATAAACCAATGTAAAATAAAAAGTAAAATAATTCAGACCTTATACCGATTTTTACGAGTGAAATCACAATTCAGAAAAGATACTTAATAGATCCATCAAATAATAAATTTTAGTGTCGAGCCCCAATAAATTTCTTTCAATGCTCTGCGTCACATGGAACATAAGGCGGCTACTGTGGCTTTCTATCTACCTGTGTCATACGTTTGCAATACGTTTTGACTCTCCCTAGGTCAGTTTTCTCTAGGTCAAAAATTGGTAGTCTGCGCCAGGTATGCTTTAGTCTTCCATTTTACTCTATTTTATGCTGTTATTTTGCCTCATTTCATGTCTTTCCAATACTTTTAGCTATTTCACCCTTGTTCTTCTCCAGTTACGAAGAAAATAAGGTTAATTAGTCCAAAACTAGCGCAATAATTTGTGCGCCGTAAATTGCAGTTTTTTTTTACTATGGGAGGCACCGTAGCTCCCAGGTCGTCCATCCGAAATTTTTCAGACCGGGGGCTATATACAGACCTGCAGCTATGGAACTCCATGCTGGCTTTAGCATTGCAAAGGCTTAATCTAGACTTGAGGTCTTCGTAATTTGTTGTCGTTTAAAAAGCTTACATGAGCTATCGGATTAGATGTGCTAAAACCAAAGCAATTTATTCTTCAATAAAGATCATCTTGTAGTAGACATATACTGTGGGGTAAACTTATAGCAGAAACAAGTGCTTATGGTTAAAACTCTGAGTATTTGTTCAAAATTTGACCCTGTATAGAGTATTTTAATGCCTTTTATTCCTTGTTTTTGTAATTTTTTTATGCTACATATGCAAGTTTGTTGAGCTACTGTTACGTCTGTACACATTTTTATTTTATTTTTAACTTTTAAAAACATATATGTTTCTTAATTTTGTAGCATAAATGTATGTGAGTGCTGTTTGTATTCTTTCAGAGAATCCACAAGTTATGTCACGTCATGTCTCTCCATTTCAATGAATATTTCTAATCGACGCATACTCGACTCTTTAATTCGGACTGCAATTGCAGGTGCTCTTCCCAATTGATAGAAAAATCCCTGAATACCACAAGCGCTACGTATAACTTTTAAGCAGGTTCTCTACCAAATTGCCATGTCCTGAAGTTAAAAATATAAAAGATAAAAGTATTGGAGAATATCTCGAATTTCATATTCTTATTTGTAATGCATTCATACTTTGCCTCTTGCTCCTGCCTTGTTCCTGTATCCTGTTGAATACGCTCCTCCAGTTCTTTCTGGATTTTAAAAATCTTTTCAGCCAGTATATATAAGTACTCCGCCTAAACAAAATTACTGTAAGAGTCATTCAAAATACGGTAAGCAGTGTCGTGGATTTTTGTGAAAGTCTTACCCGGCTATTTGCTGTATCATACATATCTCCTTCCACTCTCCTAACATAGGCCACTAAGTTGTTCATTCTCTTATCCATAAGAGCAGCAGGGCCAGGATTAGGAAATATTTCTTTAATCCTGAAATATATATGGGCTTGGTTTAATATGCTGTGAAATCATTAGAATTCGAGGTGGCTCATTTTTTGTTGCATTAATAGATAGCCCTCTCCCACGAATAAACATCCTTGACGAAAACGAATTTTGAAAGTGTTAGTTTTCTTACTGAACTGAAACCCGAGGCATCCACGAAATAACCTCCATACAAATAAGCGAATAACCCATAATCCACGATAACTGGTCCCACAAATTTAAATGATTCTACAGTGCATGAAGCCGCTGAAATATCTGTAACTGAACGACTTTACACATACACTTTAACAACAAGGTGGTGTCTTATGTCCTGCGTCACACTTTGATGCCATTCCTTAGAATAACTGTTCGTGTTTACTGCTATGTGCTGGGACTTATGTTGATCCATACTAGGTGGAGTTGTGTACCCTACAAATAAGTTAATAACATATATTTTGTGAACTTTCAATTAGTACAATCGGTTGCATTTGAGTGTTTGGATGTTTCCTTACAACTTGGATTGGATGGATTCTGCCCAGTCCTGTCTGTCTTTTGGGAATGCTTTAATGGCAGACACACAGGACAGTCATCTCTGGTGCAGTTCTTCCAATGTGTTATTATCTGTCTAGATGACGCACAATGAGCAACTAAAAGTTTAAAAAAAAAATATTCGTTTTTCTTTTTACTAGAAGATCCAGAAATATGATAGTATGACATTGCATTTAATGAACATTTGGTTTGCAGAACAAATGCAGCCGCAAATTTGACCTCAGAACAAACATGTTGTTTAATTATAGTATTTTTTAAATTTCTCGAAATACACCATGTATGTAGTCGTAATGTAAACCTTAGGAGAATTGTCATATGGACATCAAATTACAACACCCAAAATAGGAATCTCCATGAATCATTTTATCTCGACACACTAGTACAATAACATATCTCTCTGCCTCAATTAACTGAATAAATCGGGCACGTAGCATCGATTTTATAAAAAAAGGGGGGGGGGGGCAGACTCATTCCAAAAAATCCGGACAAGCCACAAAAATCAAAGTACTGAAGTACTGAAAGCCGGGCTCTTTTGGTGTGTCTTTATGCGTATTGTGTAGTTAAGACTGAAAATCTCTCTCTCTTTCTCTTTCTCTCATGCTTTTAATGTCGGCAAAGCGTCAGAGAGCGACAAAATTTTGTAAGCGGCTATAAACAAAAATATGTCTGTCTAGTCGAAAAAATTTAACAGTTGCTGCCTTCAATTTTGCTACAAGCGTTATATATTCGATCCCCATTTCTTTAATGCGCAGAAATGTAGTTCATGGAAATTCATGCGCATTGTATGTGTCCAAAATGCATAGTCTTGTTTTTAAAACACGTTATTAATAAGAAAACCAAAAAAAGATAGACAATTCTCTCGAATGAAAAAAAAAAAGAAACAAAATGCCAACACTTTTGACAAAACGTGGCTCTTTGTGTAGCTGCTTGGTAAAGCGGAAGCTTTTACTTTGACGCTGTTTGGTTTTTTGTTTACTTTTTAAGTTGTGCTATTTATAGTAACATTGTCGATTTGCCTGCCTACAGCTAGGACTCTGCTTTCAGCAGAGCCCGGCTAAAAACAAAAAAAACAAAAAAAACAAAAAAAAGAGAAAAAAGGCAACCTTCAATATTTCGGTGGGGGGGGGGGGGGGGGGGGAATGATGCTACGTGCCTGTAAATTTAGTACACCTTATTATGATGTGTCACTACTCACTACATATTTTCCAGGGTCTACCAGGAATTCAAGGAAAATTATTTACAATAAAAATATCATAAATGAAAGTGTTGTAAATGGTATCCTTATATATGTTTTGGATTTGCTGTAGTAAAAGTTTTAGGTACTGGAGAACGCTGAATATATCTTAAATATTTCTTTATATTCTTTTAAAATGTGAATTTGGTAGAATGCTGGGAGTGCAATTTAATAGAATTCAGTTAAATATGTATGTTATAAATACAAACTTTTTTAGTCCACATTGTCAATGGACTAGTTCACTGAAAAAGAACTGGTTGTATTGACCAAACACCCTGCAGCAAATTAAAAAAACATGGGCAAGTAATATTTGTTCATACAATTTTATAAAGTGAATTGCATTTTTACCTCGACAGGACTTCCCAGCATTGCAAGTCATCAAGTGATTTAGCACGTTTTTCATTGTTCTGCAGTGAGGTAGAGAACACACCTCTCCATTGGTCTGCTGACGTCTCTGACATTTGTGGGCGTGCAGCAACAGCACTAGTTGTTGCTGGATAAGTTTACGTTTCTCAGGGTCAGCAGTTGGAGGCTGTTGAGCTCCAGTGGCTCCTGGGGTAAGACTGGCACTGGCTCCTGGAATCCCACCTATGTTCGTAGCTGGACCTGCCACTATTCCACCAGGGTTCATCTGGGGTTGCTGTGAATTTAAACAAAACACAAACTGAAAAATAATTTCAAAATTGCTCATGCGTGACTTGCATGAAACAATTTCGTATCCATTTATATTTGTTTGATACGAAAATTTCAACGACGTGTATACAAAATCGAGTAATAGTCACATTCAGTGTTCTCTTAATGACCTAACCTCTATTTATAGAATATACTTACTACGACTGTATTTGTTATCGGAAACATCGGCATCCTGGATGGATATTCTATAGAGTAGCCAGAGTTGGTCTTCCTCCCATTTTGGTCACTTGACCCCACGAGTTCATCATCAAGCGTATTTACATTATCATGCATGTTGTACGAATCGTTAAAATCTGAACAAGAAACGGAATGAATCAAAACTTCATTTTATCATTACGCAAAGATATGTCTCCTATTTTTAATGACAAATCCTCACGTGTTCTTACTACAATCGAAAACCGAATCACGATGTATTTAGTTTAAATCAGTCTGAATATACTTATATCATTTTGTTACTGCATTCTAAAACATTTTATTAGTTTATTATTATTAAATGATATCCTTTATTTAGATGCCAATAAAAATGTTTACATTGTTAAATTGTATCACATTCTAACTATAGAGTGGACCATTCCCAGAACAATTGAACTTGGTGGTTCATTCTGGCTTTGACGGTAGCGACCATTGTAAAAGCAAAACAATATATCTCTCTCAGGAAATATCATTTTTTGCAGTTTTCATACTAACCACTTGGATTAGATAAATTCTGTCTAGTCTTGTCTGTCTTTTGGGCATGCTTCAATGGCAAACACACAGGACATTCATTTCCGGTGCAATATATCCAATGTGTTATTGTTTGTCTTGACGACGCACAATGAGCATCTAAACAGAAAAATGCAAGTTAAGTAATATATATATATATATATATATAATATATATATATATATATATATATATATATATATATATATATATATATATATATATATATATATATGATATTTTTTCTTTCTGTTGTACATCCAATTTAAAATATCTCATCTCGATGAACAACGTATCTTATGAAACTGGTTTGTTAACCATTTATTTGCTTATTTAATTTTGATAAAACTATTGCATTAAATACTGTATTACTCAATATCATTAGTACTCTTTGTATTTAACCTAAATGTATACTTCAGAAAAACTCATATGAGAATCAAAGTACAAAACCCATGATAGAGTGGTTTTTTCCTATTACTACAGTGATATACTAGAAATTGATTGGTTATTATCTTTGAATGAGGAAATAATCAATCAATGAACAACAATAATGTATATGTTTTCCTTATACTTGATTCTTTCTGTCATTAACACAAACTGTCTGGAAAAGTGTTTAAAAAGTAAATTCAGATAATGGAGAACCTTGATTATCTAAATAAATGTAAATGTGTGCAAATTATGTCTATACACTCTATTACTAAATGTCTATTGAGTAGAATTATGTGAAAAGGTAAATATAAGGTTTTTACTTATCTTTAAAAAAAAACCCCAATTTTCCTTTGTTTCATATGATACCTCCATATGGGTTGCACTTGATTAAAAATACTCGAACAATAAACAATACGTATGTCACATGTAAATAACTTTTTGATTTCACCTAAATGCAATTTTACCTTGGCAGGACTTTCCAGCATTGCAAGTTGTCATGTGATTTAAATCATTAACCTTTGTTCTGCAGTGAGGTAGAGAACACACCTCTCCACTGGTGTGTTGGATAAGTTTACTTTTCTCTTGGTCACCTGTTGGAGGCTGTTGAGCCCCGGTGGCTCCTGGGGTAAGATTGGCACTGGCACCAGGCATCCCACCCATGTTTATGGTTGGACCTGTCACAAGTTCACCAGTATTTATCTGGGGTTGCTGTGAATAAAAAAAAACAACACAAATTGAAATACTGTGGAATAATTTTTATTCGTGGGGGTCAATGTTTGTGGACAGCCAACATTTTTTTCTGGTTCGTTGATAGCAGATTCGGGATAATTGTAATAAGTATAAAACAAATGCTACAATGTAAACTCATGGGGATGTAAATTCGTGGGCAAGGGGTATTCACAAAAGCAACGAACATAAGTCCCCCCACGAAGAATGATGATTCCACAATATAGTAATACATGCATGACTTGCATGAAATGATTCACTTCCTCTTAATTTATTTGACATGCAAACTTACTCTATTAATATCCGACATCGACACCAGGGATTGATATTCTATAGAATGGCTGAAGTTGTCCATCGTCCCATTCTGGTCACTTGACTCCACAGGTTCATCATGTATGGTATCAACATTTTCATAATTGTTTGATAAATTGTTAAAATCTAAACAAAGGTGCAAAATTAGATAAGAATTAGATAAACTCAGTTTTTACCATCTCACACAGAAATATTTTCTATGTTTGAGAAATAAACTAACCTTCATCATTGCTTTCAGATTGGTTAGCCATAGTGAGATTTTATCTGTACATATTCATTAAACACCTCATCACTTCCTCTTTCGGTTTCATTTATGATGTTGCTGTTTTGTTTTCTGATCTGAAGTCTAATATGTTCAACAACTGTTCAAGTTATCAAAAGCCCTTTGTCGAATGACTCAGGAAAACGTAAACTCGTTTTTGTCGCATTCATCCAAAACAGCAATAGACCAACTGTTGATGCGTTTAACGTTACCAAGTTAATTTTGAACCTAACCCAGTCAGACAGAAAGTTCAAACCTTACCAAGTAAATAAAGACCCTTACCCAGTACAGAGGCGGACCCAGCAATCTGATAAAGGGGGGGTTCCAGGCAGATGATACAGAAAGTGCTATAGATAAATTCCTATCAATTCCTGACAAAACAATAACTGTAAAATTCATTGTTTGTTATCTTTTAATCGGATTAAAAAAAATTACTCATCAATAAACAAAGACTTTTTAAACATTTTTCGGGGATAAAATTCGACAAACATTTTCAAAATCTCGTCAATATCAATTTCAATATTTGAGTGCACATTCATTAGTGCAAGTCCTGCCAATCTTTCTTCCCCCATTGTTGACCGGAGGTAAGTTTTGGTTCGCCGCAATGCCGAAAAGGATCGCTCCGCCTCGCAACTTGTAATAGGAAGAACACATCCTATGCTTAATATCAAGTGGATGTTAGGAAAAATGTCCTTATCAACTGTTGCCAAACAGTCTATGATGTTGGTCAGATTGTCTTGTGTCTCTGTAGAAGAGTCTATCCATTGTTTTTTCCATGTAAGGAGTTCCCTCCTGAGGCATGATGATGCCGGCATATCGGGTTCCCAAAACTGAAGTTTTTCGATTAGGTCGTCAATATCAGTCGTAATGATATGCTTTGGCAGCAACGACAACAGTGAAAGGCTTACTCTGTCTTCCTTCGCAAATCTAAGTGACATTTCATTGCTGAGGTGATCACAGAATGGAATTGCTATGTTGAGTTTGTAATATTCCTCAGGGTCTGTACCTGCAATATTTCCTCTATTATTTTGACGACCTGCAGTACGTGGCATTAGAAGCTGTGTTCCAAGCGTCTTTGCAAGTTCGTCTGCTTCTCTGTACCAACACGTAAATTCATTGTCTATATCCTTTCTAAGATCTTTTACACTTGAAATACACGTGTCGATAAGCATTACAGCAGAGAGTATGTCAAGATCACGCTTTTGCAGTTTAACTGCTAATGGTTTGATTAGGTCTAACACATTTTTTGCTATGAAAAATGCCATGATAAATGCGGATGACAGTAGTGTACTTAAGAGACCTTGGGCTTTGATTCTTGATTCCCTGTCCCAGCTTGGAATTTCAAAGTCAACGCTTGTCGGATCGGTGATCCCAGTAAGCGATAAAACAACTGGTTGATAGAGTTCTAAAAATGTTTCCAAACACGTATGCCTCTCAACCCAGCGAGTTTTACACAGTCCTTTCAGTTTCTGCACCCTTGAATCTGGCAATTGATTTTCAATTATACTTTCCAGGAGATGCTGGCGCTTTGGAGAATTTCGGAAAAATAGGAATGTTTCGTTTATACTGTCGATCATATTTCTAATTTGGGGCAGCTTACTTGAAGAAGCTATGCTTAGATTAAGAACGTGACTGTTACAATGCACATAAATGGCTCTTGGAGACAGGTCTCTCACTCGCTTCTGCACCCCAACTCTCTCTGATGACATAGCAGACGCACCGTCGTAGCATTGCCCCCTACACCTACTAACGTCAATGCCATTGATTTGGAGTGACTTCAAAAGGGTTTCTGCGATTTTCTCCCCATTGATTCCCTCAAGGTGAAGAAAATCAAAAAAGATCTCCTTAATCACTGGGATTGGTTCAAACGACACAAATCTTAAGCAAAGGGAGAGGATCTCTTTGTTCGAAGAATCCGTCACTTCATCGGCAATTACACTATAAAACGAATTTTCCGCCCCTGATTTTAAAGTTTTTGTAAGGCGGTCCCTGATAAACATACCAATGATAGAAATTAATTGGTTCTGAATTGTTTTTGAAGTGTATTGTGCATTTTTACGACCCTCCAAGAGATGTTGCCTTAGAACATCATCATTGTCAGATAGCAATGACAAAATAGCATGGAAATTGCCCTTTCTACCGGAAGTAGAAGTACTGTCGTCCCTGTGCCCTCTCAATGCGATGTTTTGTTTTCCACATAACAAGACAACTTTGATGATGCTTTTCAGAATGTGCTCATTTTTTTTGTATATCAATTCGTTGGCCTCTGAAAGCTTAAATCGAACACTTTCTTTTGGATTTTGAATAACTGCAGCGAAAGAAGATCCTTTGACAAGCGACTGTTTATGATAGTCGCAGTTTGCGTGATTTTCAAAAACGCCATCTTTGCCGACAGCTTTAGTCAAGTTTACAAATGGTCTTGAAACGAGAACGGCATTTTTGACACGACCTGTCTGAGGTGGGAACAAAATGCAATATTTGCAAAGTCCACCGCCTAAAATAGGACTGTAAACCAACCAAGGATATTTTACCAACCATGAATATTGGAAAGTGAGTGTGTACTTTTTTTTAAGTGTCCCCTTAATAACGGTTTGCTGGCAAAACTGTGAAAAGTTTTCATCAGGACGAAAATGGTGTTCAAGAAATTTATACCTCTCTTGATCAGTTAAATGAAATGAACTAGAGTTTAATAATCTCCCGATGTCATATAAAAATGACTGAGCATCATCAAGGACCTTTGAAGGGTTTTCCTCCTGAGCATTGTCAGCAGTAATTTTCCCGCTTTTGCCACTCATATTATATGTATCAATGTCTAACCTATTTCCCTGAACTGCTGCTTCAGAACACTCAGGGACAGAGTTTGAAATATCATTACATTTGGGAACAGATTTAGAAACATCTTTACAACACCCGGGGACAGAGTTAGAAACAACTTCACTACAATCATCAGTATAGACATCATTTGAAATTAAAAGAGCAAAGTGGTTAGGCTCACATGCAAACCCAGTCCTTGTATCTAGATTACCATCTCGTGACCAAATAATGCCAAACTTTGCATCAACAACTCTAGGTGAATCGAAAGGGGAAATGCGTTGATGAAAAAGAGGACGAAGTCCTTTATTTGCGTTTGGATACACAGACTCTATACTTAATTGAAGTAGGTTTGAAAGGGCCAGAATATGTATCATTGACGACCATTTTTTATCGGTACACGTAAGCAGAGCCTCGTGGCGGATAGCCGCCTCTCTGTCTCTTGTTCTGTCAAATAGGTCACTGGCTTCGTCTGTAAGTAAAAGGGAAAAAAGCGTATCCTCGTGATCTGTAAATATCTGTGTATGTGACACTGTGTTTTCTAGCACAGGATGGTTTACATATTTTTTAGATTTAATAAGCAATTCTGCAGCGACAAGAACACGCAACTGTGTTGAAAGGGAAATGTTACCTGCTAAATAGACAGAAACGCAATTGAACAAGCAGTTTCCATCACCGGGAATTTGAAGTGCTCTCCTGAATTGGTGCTTTATATCATCTGGCACTAACGCAGATGCGAGAGCATCTTCAACAATGTTTCGAACTGTTGTGTTTTGATTTACATCTCGTAAAACCTTTTTACGAATTTCTTGTGTCAAAAACTCCGATTCTTGAAAACATGTATTTATGTTTTTATCCAATATCGCTTTACGTATTTTTTCAATTCTCCACATGTTTACTAAGTCAAATGAAAACCGGATGCTGAGAGAGCGTACTACATTTTACTAAACTACACTGTATCCGTATGATTTAATTATTCCGAAACAACTTACTATAGACACATTTACACATTATACATGTATCTGTTTGTACAGAAGTCTTATAAATACGATATTTTTTGAAGTACTTGTGTTTTATTTTTGTAAAAATTAAAATAAATATTGAAAATAGTCGCCTATAAAATAGTTTTTATGGTTAAAAAAAAAATCACATGTCCAAGAGAAAGGGGGGGTTCCAACCCCCGGAACCCCCCCCCCCCCCCTGGATCCGCCAATGCAGTAGGACAGAAACGTTACCAAGTCAATTTAGCACCTAACTCAGTCAGGCAGGAACGTTACCAAGTAAATTTAGAACCTAACTTAGTCGGGCAGATTCATTAATAAGTCAGCTTAGACCCTAACCCAGTCAGGCAGAAACGTTAACAAGTCAATTTAGCACCTAACCCAGTCGGGCAGGAACATTACCAAGTAAATTTAGCTTACAATTCTTCGCTATGTAAACAAGGCTTTTGTTTACATTTTGAATATTGAAGTGAAAATTCCAGTTTTAGATCTAAAGTGAATGTGTTTATCGTTAGGAAATGTTTATTTATGCTTAAAATGAATAATCAGCTTAAAAAAGATTTATATTGAACCTATGTAAACAAAAACAGGGCACGAGTCTTGTTTACATGACGAAGAATTGTGAGTCCTGTATCTTGCTTAAAACTCAACGACTGGCAACCAAATTTCATTTGATCATTAGAAATGCATTCCTAAAGCATTGCAAATAATAGAAACAGAAAAATAAAATTTGACCAAAATCGTGACCATGCCCCTTTAAAAAAATGATTAGGTGTCTGGTTTGTGTAAAAACAGTTTATCGTGCCATTTTCCGGGAACATTCTGCCTAAAACAGGATAGTCTGTTTCCCTTGATGCTATTACTAGGTCAGGCGTGGATCCAAAATTAATTCTAAAAGGAATATTAAAACGGGGGTTCACTCTCTCTTGATACAGAGTCATGCTTTTTTCATTATTTCACTTTTAGTAGTAATTTTTGGAAGGAGAAAGTTATGGTTATGGCATGGGTTCAACGCAATTACAAAGGATACAACACTTTATAACACTTACTGTCCATATTAACCAAATCGATTGAACACTTAAAAAAACAATTGATTTGAAAGTAAATGAGTTACCTTATTAAAAGACGAGTGTTGTTCTTGGTTTTGTTGACAAAGAAATTGTTGTATCGCATGAAATGTAGTCATTTTGCCTCACATGCGCATGCGTTAAAATCTTTTAATGATAAATGATACTTCCAATAATGTATGACATAATGTTTGCCCTAGATGATAAAGAATAACTGTGATCCTTCTTAAGGACTCCCAACTTTACTTGTTAAGTAACGATAACAAAACAGCTGACTTACAAGTATAATATTTAAATACGCATTTGATTTTGAAAATACTTTTATTGTACATATGGAACGCCATAGCTGCCTCATGTGGCTATTTTATGTAAAGTTAGTGCTTCATTTTATTATGTTGTGGTTATTCTACGTGAAGATGGGGCTAAATATTATATGAAGATAGTACATTTTTTATATGAAGATCGTGCTTTTTATGCGATGGTGCTTTTTTATGTAAGATGATTTTTTTTATATGATGGTGCTTTTTTATATGGTGGTGCTTTTTTATGTGATGGTGCTTTTTAATGTGAAGGTTGTCACTCGGAACTTTATTTTTGAAGACTGAGTTTAACATTATCTCGAAATTTAAGGTAAAACAAAAAAACTGATGCAATCAAAATCCATTTGATACACAATTGCTAGTTCCTCTTTTTCCTAGCACAGTAAGTATATACCAGGTAAGCTAACGAGATAATCTGTGTTCGACTTTATCTCATTCGAACTTACATCTATTAAGTGACAACTATATAAGGACGGAATATTACAAGAATTAAAGCCTAGTAACCTTATCCTGAACTTTAAAGAGCAAAAAATTAAAATTAAAAATTACTTTTGATTTAGCGATGAAGAGGTTATTCGATTAGGTGTAAATGCCCTAGCAATCTCTTTAAAATAGGATCTTTGGTTTTAAAACAAAACATTATTAAAAATAAATAAATAAAGGAGCGGATTGAGGATCTGATTTTGAACAGATTGATGCCCTAGGTGATAGGATTTGACTTGCAGAGAAAGTAAGGGAAAGTCAGAGGGAAAGGTCTACTCTACTTTGATAAAGCTCAAAGGAGGCCCTTTTATGGGTGGTAAAGGCAAAAGTAATATGTCAAAAATTACTGTCAAAATATTGTATTATTCTATTGATCGTATTTGTCAATTCAGTTGAGATCAAATCGTACATTTCATCTCGTACATGTAACTAAAATACTTATATCCATTACATAACTGGGTAAAATGTTTTGATCAATTTTACACATTATGTTTAACCTGAAAATATTTCTTTTACTATAAAGTGTTCCCCACCCTGTTTAAAACTACAGATATTCCCTAATGGCAAAAATAGGCAAACCTGTAACAATATTTGCTGCATCATCGTCACATTTATTTCTAGAACTCATTTTAAAAATAATTTTTGAATGTTGAAAATGCAACCAGAATATTATAAATATACAAGTTTATATTAAAAATAGCGTCTGTTGCACAGACGCAGATGAGCCAGTTTTTGCATGTGTTTGAGTTTTTATAAATGATTTACGTTTGTTTGAACTAGCTAGTGAATAAGAACATGAATGCAAAAGCAATTGAGTTTCAAAAGTCTGAAATAAGTGGATATATAGCGCAATACATACCTGTAAATTAAAGGGACTTGGACACGATTTGAGATTAAAAATTCTATTTTTATTTAATGTATAAAATATTTTACTGGTGCATTTTAAATAATTGACCAAAATACTAAAGGTTAAAGTCAAGTCACAAGCGAGATACAGAGGTAAGAATTGATAGTTATGTAAACAGAGCTCGAGTCTTATAGTTGTTTACAAAAAATGTAATGTAGAGAATAACCATTTGTTAGACAAAATGACATGTAAAAAACAATTTAAACTAGTTTAATATCTTATTAAATACTATTATCAACAAAAGAAAGTTACATTTGATTGAAATTTACACTAATACCACGAACAAGTAAAAAAAAAATGACAATATTCGAGCTTTGTTTACAAAACAAAGAATTATTAACTCTGTATCTTGCTTATAACTTGATATTTGAGTTTCAAATTTTGACATAGCATTATAAACTTCTATATTTATCAGTATTAACATTGAACATGGAAATTTGAAAATTTGAAGTCAAATCGTGTCCAAATCCCTTTAAAACTGACACAACTGTAGAGTTAGCCTTTCAGTGTATGACACACTCCTTTCTGCAAGTCTTAATGATTTAATCGCTTAACTAGCAATTCATCTAGACAATACCTACCAAATGTTTACTACTATTGCAACTGCGAAAATCATTATATTTTTATGAATTTTCTTGAAGCACCTTTTGCAGTGAAAATAATAATTTTTCATATCACAAACGATCAACTCGAGCGCTTGTCTCTAAGAAAAAAAAAAGGAAAAAAGAAAGAAAAGAAAAACCCATAGAACTTCTGCATTTTACGCAAAACTTTTCAGCGAATGTATGATCATTGTCGCTAGGCCCGTGTTTTACATCCATTCTATTGTCACACGTGGCTTGCAACGATGATGTAAAATAAATTATTAAAATAATGACATTTCTAAGTTATATTCATTGTTTTAATAATACAAACCACGCTTGAGCCCCAACAGTACGTTATTTGCGTCATCGATGAAATGTATTGAACCGTGTGTTACAAAATTGATTCGTATTCTTATCAAAAAGATACTGGAAAAGGTAACTATATAATAACAAGAAAACTACTTGGATTTTATTGCTCAAAAGCTACATACACTGATGCTAATGTTCCCACTAATTTTTTTTGAAAGAACCGTCTGAAAATACAGATTATTCTAGAAAGGATTATACAGAAATTACAGTTCTTCTTCGAAGCAAGTATATTAAATATTACAATGAAAAGTTCCACTAAATTGTAATAAATATGTGATTAGTAATATCATATTGTCATATATTAAAGAAACAATACTTTCTACCGTCCGTTTTTGGGAAGGATCGTCTCAAGATACCTAACTGCCCAAAATTTCTGCGGCATACACTTTTGTCCTTTTTTCTTTTGAGGCACTCTATGTATAATTGACGGATATTGAACAATTTTGTATTATTTTACACTGTACACTGTCCAAAGTGTCTGCTTCCACCACTTTTTGCGTACTATTATTTTTATAATTATAAAAACCTCCGAGCCCAAATTTCATCAATTGACTAGAATAAAAAGTCCACATTATCTGTTTGAAACGCCCCTTTTACAGCTTGATAACGCAGTTCAATCAAAAACGGTTGTTTTTAGGGTTATCCCAAAATGAAGACCTGTACATACATAAAACATTATGATTTTCTGCACTTCGAAAAGGATTAAAACAAGAAGCACATGGGCCACATCGCTCACCTGAATCACAGTTCATTGTATTATTCTATACATGTATTTTGAAATTTTTAAATGTGAAAATCTATAATATTCTTGTAATATACATGTATTTACGTTCCAAGATTTGAAAATTCATTAAATTGACATCATCATGATTTTGATCATTAATTTTTTATGATTAATTACTTTTTCTATTTTATTTCTATGTTGACCTTTAAACCCATCTTAGAGCCCCAGTATCGGTCACACTTTTAGCAATTTAAAATCTACAATGTCGTACAATTCTTGCATATGAATCTTACACATTTTAGCATTGAAGTTTTTAAGATAAAAGATTTTTTTAAAATTTCCTTTACATTTATATTTGAATTTTGATCAAAATTGAACAACTTATATAACATTGTAGTTCTTGAGAGAACGATTTTTAAACATTAAACCTATAGATTTTTATGTTAAACTTTTATACTCTTGGGGCCCAGTCGTCCGGGGGTCACAATTACAACAATCTTCAATCTACACTTAGTCTATCTTATGATGCTTGCATATAGTTAATATCTCACAATTTGTAGCATTGCAGTTTCCATATATATATTTCTATGTTAATTTTGAACCCCTCTTGGGGCCCCAGTATTGGTCCGGAGGTCACGGCTTTAACAATGTGAATTTATATTATCTTAGGATGCCTGCAGAGTAATCCCACTAATTGTAATATTGTAGTTCTTGAGAAAAGATTTTTAAATTGCACACCCTCCTGGGGCCCCGGTATTGGTCCGGGTTTACGGTTTAAACAATATTTAATATACTATATCCTAGGATGCTTACATGGTAATCACACCAATGGTAACATTATACTTCTCAAGACAAAGATCTTTAAACATTTACCTAAATATTTCTATGTTAAAATTTGAACACCAATTTGGCCCGAGTATTGGTCCGGGGATCATGGTTTTAACCATTTAGAATCTACACTATCTCAGGGGGATTGCATAGAAATATCTCAATTTGTAGAATTTTAGTTTTTGCGAAGCTTCATTTTATTATAACGTCATAAAAGCACAAAGCAACACTCACATACTGAGCGGAAAAATGAAAATAAAATAAATAAGATAAAAATAAAAAATAAATTTTTCCTTCAAAAATCCAAATATTTAATCTGTATTTTGTTTATTTGGTTCAGTTAAATAAATGTTAATTGAAAGACATGTTCTTCAAAGGAATAAGTACACAGTATTTTATTATCTTGTCTAAAAAGGTTTACAATGAAAGCTAAAATCGACCACCTTAAATCAATTCTAAATCAAAACAATCACTGAAAGGTTTAATACGCTGTATCTTACATGAAAACACAAAAACATGCGCAATGAACAATATAGTCGGCATCCTTAAATAGATTTTCACTAAAATTTCTTTTTTTAATCAATTTTGATAGAATTCACTTATTCCAATTTAAAAATTTAACTAAAAATATCAAGGCATATGAGTTACATTTATGATAAAGTATCTGATATGATATGAAAGTCTATATCGATGAAAAGAAATACAAACATCAGTGGTTCTTTGAGACAAAAAAGCACCACAAAAAATATTTCAGAATGAAAAAATCCTAAAACGAATACGCTTTCATTAATCTTTTAACAAGAGCTTAGGTCTCCTTTTCATGCAGTTTGACAATTAGCCCTTTATTCAAATCGGTTGGTTTTTCTATTATTCTGGTATATACAATTTCATATATTGCTCACTATTTGATGTATTTGACTCATATTTGGTTAAAGTATTCTTTCATAGATATATCCTCAAATCAAAGTACTGAAGTACTGACGGGAGTTGATTTTATCGATTATCATTTATTCAAAATCAACGATATGTGATTTTGCATGGCAAGTAGTATGAGTAATCGAAATATTTCTGAGAAATTGTATGGATCCATGCAAGATTGAACTCTTGTCTTGTTCAACCAAACGCTCGGCTGTCCCCGTTTATCTCCGACAAGCAAGAGAGACTCTGTTTTGTCGGATATTAACGGAGACAGCCAAGCGTCTGGTTGAACGAGACTACATTGAACTCTAGCGTAAGAATACATACGACTTTTAAAAATATCTAAACCGTTTGTACAATTTAAAATCTTACTATTTTCATGGTATTAATAAATGAGTTTTCTTGAAAACAATGCTTCAGAATACATTGCATCGAATTTATCGATTATTTTCAAGAAGTAAGTGTTGTCGGCGGTATTGATTTGTGCTAAGGTCCAAACACTGTTTCACTTTCGCTTTGCCCGAGTAAGTGCTTAGGAGAGTAGATTAAAATCAACTCCCAAAAAGGGTACCGGACTTTTATTTTTAAGAAAATTGACCCCAACGACGGTGACAAAAACAAGAAGGATGAGAATATACGCCAGGAAAAAAGGTTTAAAAGCTTACACGAGCCTTCGGCTTAGATGTGCTATAACCAAAACAATGTATTCTGAGGTAGAAATTACCAGGTAGTATACATATTATATGGGGTAACAAAAGGCTGTGGCTAAAAAGCTGATTTTTCTCCTTCAAATTTTGAGACCTTAACTTCCAAATTCATGTTCCGATTATTTCACAACATATGTGTTAAGTTTGTCGGGAGACATCAAACGTTAAGAACTGCTATTTAATATTTGCTTATATGATTGATTTTTGCTACATACGCAAGTCGGTTGTGCGACTGATACATCTCTAAAAAAATTATTTTTATTTAAAACTTCAAAAATAAGTACAAATGCATGTCAGTGCTGTTTGTAAAATTGTACTTGATTCTTTCAGAGAGTAGTTACGTTACACCATATCAATTCTCTTGAATGAATATTTCTAATAGACGCATGCTCGAATTTTCAATTCGGACTGCAATTGCAGGTGCCGTTCCCAATAGATAAAAAAGTCCCTGAATATCACAAGCGTTTTGTTCATCTTTTAAGCAGGTTCTCTACTAAGTTGCTAATCTCCTGAAGTTTAAAAAATAAAAATAATAAAAGTATAGAATAATTTCTTGAATTTCAAGTTCTAATTTGAAGTGCATACATACTTGGTCTCGGTTATGCCCCTGGTTTGTTCCTGTACCATGTTGAATACGAATGTTATAAATATTTACAGCCAGTGTATAAAAGTACTCCTCCTAAAAAACAAATACAGTAAGAGTCTTTCAAAAAATTGTAAAAACTGTCATAGATCTTGTGAAAGTCAGGCTTACCTGGCTGTTTACTGTATCATATATTTGTCCTTCCACATTCGTAGCATAGGCATGCGCAGCAGGGTCGGGATTAGGAAATATTGCTTGAATACTGAAAACATATTTGGCTTAGTTTAAATGCGATAATCATGTATAGGAAGCAGCAGAAATATCCAAAACTAATTACTTTAATGAATACGAACATACAATTTATGTACAAGGTGAGTTCTTAGTTCCTGCGTCACACTTTGATGCCATTCCTTAAAACCACTGTTTGTGCTAGATGCTATCTGCTGATCCATACCAGGTGGATTTGTGAACCCTGCAAAAAAAGTTAATATCATAATTATGTGTTATGAACATTCAATTAATAAAATCTGTTGCAGCGGAATGTTTGGATATTTCCTTACCACTTGAATTGCCTGGATTCTGTCCAGTCCTGTCTGTGTTTTGAGCATGCTTTAATGGCATACACACAAGACAGTCATTTCTAGTGCAGTTCTTCCAATGTGTTATTATCTGTCCAGATGATGCACAATGAGCGACTACAAGAAAAATGCAAGTTCAAAAATATGCGTAATTTCTTTTTACTCGTTCATCAACATAGTATGACATTACACAAAAGTATCTAATAAAATGTGGTTTATGAAACGAATAAAGGTACGTATTTAACCTCGATAGAACCATTGTGTTTAATTTTGTATTTCTCAAAATCTCTCATTTTCTGGTAATCAAAACACTACACTAATGACAATTATTAGTATCTCCGTGTGCTTTTTAACCATGTAAGCTTTCTTCGAGTCACCGTAAAACATTAAGCAGCACAGTATTGCCGGGTAAATCTCTGTACCTCTGTAAATTCATCACATCATATGAAAATGGGTCACTTTTTCAAGGGCTTATCAGGAATTACTAGGACAAACATTTTAAAAAAGAGATAAGAATTAATAAAAATGAAAATGTCGTATATGTCTACCCCTATATCTAATACTTTTATGGATATCTGAAAAGTGAACTTTTCGCCAAGGTAAAATAACATTAATAGAAAAAGTTGGATATGTACTGGATATCTTTATACATACAGCTACTTATGTCTATGTGAGAGATACAGTTATTAAGGTAAATGTATGTTATACAAATATTCTAAGTTCTACATTATCAAGAACCTAGTTCATTAAAAAAAACAAGATGCTATAAATAAGAAAAAAAGACACTATGGTGGCATATTTCTGCCCTTGTAAAAGTTATTTTCTATCAAATATGTTGACATGCAAGAACATAATGTTGACATGCAAGATAGGTATGTCAACATGCAACATAATTATGTTGACATGCAAGAAAATTGCAATCATACAAGAATTTTAAAAATCTCAAAAAATCTCAGATATCGCCCACATATGACATCAAAGATGCTAAGATGCTACTTATTTATGTCGACATGCAACTTAATTATTTATGTTAATATGCATAGTGACATATATATCTTGCATGTCAACATAATTATTTTGCATGTCGACATATTTGATAGAAAAATAACTTGCACCCAAGAGGCAGAGATATGCCACCATAAAAAACAAAAAAATAAACCCAAAAAACTAAAGCAATGCACATTCGTTCATATTATTTTATTAACTTTATTGCAATTTTACCTTGGCAGGACTTCCCAGCATTGCAAGTCGTCATGTGATTTAGCACGTTCTTCATTGTTCTGCAGTGAGGTAGAGAACACACCTCTTCATTGGTCTGCTGACGCCTCTGACATTTGTGGGCGTGCAGCAACAGCACTAGTTGTTGTTGGATAAGTTTACGTGTTTCTTCAACATAATATCGGGGTTGTTGAGCTCCGGTGGCTCCTGTGGTAAGATTGGCACTGGTACCTGGCATCCCACCCAGGTTTTGGGCTGGACCTGCAACTATTCCGCAAGTGTCTATCTGGGGTTGCTGTGAATTAATCGAAAATAATTTGAAAAATGACTTGCATGAGACAGTTTGTTTTTCTATTCTATTTTTACCATGATCTGTTAGCTTAATGCCGCTACCTCCATTTATAGAATGAACTTACTACGTCTCTATTCGCCATTGGAGACATCGGCATCCTGGATGGATATTCTACATTGTAGCCAGAGTTGGCCATCATCAAATTTTGGTCACTTGGCCCCACGAGTTCATCATGTAGAGTGTCAAAAATGGCAGGCATGTTGAATGAATCGTTAAAATCTAAACAAAGATGAGAAATCAAATAAACTTTTTTCACCATCTCGCGCAGATATATATAATTTGTTGAGAAATCCACTTACCTTCATCAGTGCTTTCAGGTTGGTTGGCCATTAAGGAATACTAGTAGTCGTATTTTATCCGTAGTACAGACCAAAACAAATTATGACATTCAAAGTCAAAAGTCAATCACTTCCCCTTTCGCTTTCGTAAACTCGAAGCTAAAAATATTTGCAGCGATATAGTCTCGTTCAACCAGACGCTCGGCTGTCTCTGTAAATCTCCGACGAGCTCGTCGGAGATTTACGGAGACAGTCGAGCGTCTGGTTGAACGAGACTAGCAGCGATATGGAGTATCTATATACATATAAATTAAGGCATTTGCAAATAAACTACAAAATGCCTGCACCAGTGTACTTGCTTACACCTTTGGTATTTCAACACATGCGTGATGATGTCCGTAAGGTAAAACTGAATTTTAACTGATAAGTTATTATTGTGAAATTAATCAAAAACCTACTTTCATTTTCGATAAACAAGCCCGAAATAACAAAAATGAGAGTAAGGTGGTGGACACGCTTTGGCGGATCTAAGTCAGGAATAGTATCCTTGCAATGAAATAATATTGAATGATTACGTACAGAGTGAATATATTTACCGTGAGCCTATATTACAGAATACATAGTCGATAAGTTTTTGACAAATGATGAATAAATGAAAAGATAGGTAAAGTTAGCTACTAGTAACTGGCTACTAGTAACTGGCTACGAGAAGTAAGAAAAGCTAGCTACTAGTAACTGGTTACGAGATTAAATAAAAGTTAGCTACTAGTAACTGGCTACTAGTAACTGGCTACGAGAAGTAAGAAAAGCTAGCTACTAGTAACTGGCTACGAGATTAAAGAAACTTGGCTTCTAGATACTTCTTACTGTCCATGGGAGAACACATACCAAGGATTTCTATTTTTGTTCTTAAGATGTACATTGCACTATATCACTGTCATTTGTCAATATATCTCAAGTAGCTGTATATATAGACTGAATATATATGCCTGACTTGCTAATATCAACATTCTGCCGAGTCATCCACATAATTTTACCACACAAATACTCAGATATCTCTCTTTATGTAGTCAGCTACTTGTGCGTTTCGTTACAAATATCTTTATTTTTTGGCTGTTTTTCAATATATCTCAAGTAGCTGTATATATAGATTGAAGATATATGCCAGACATGCTAATATCAACATTCTGTCAAGTCATCCACATAATACTACGACACAATTACTCAGATATCTCTCTTTATGTAGTCAGCTACTTGTGCATTTTGTTACAAATATCTTTATCTTTTTGCTGTTTTGTCTATATATCTAAAGTAGCTGTATATATAGATTGAAGATATATGCTAGTATTGCTAATATCAACATTCTTTCAAGTCATCCACATAATATGATCACTCAATTACTCAGATATCTCTCTTTATGTAGTCAGCTACTTGTGCATTTCGTTATAAATATCTTCATTTTTGGCAGTTTTGTCAATATATCTCAAGTAGCCAAATATATAGATTAAAGATATATGCCAGACATGCTAATATTAACAATCTGTCAAGTCATCCACATAATATTACGACACAATTACTCAGATATCTCTCTTTATGTAGTCAGCTACTTGTGCATTTAGTTACAAATATCTTCATTTTTTTGCGGTTTTATCAATATATCTAAAGTAGCTGAATATATAGATTGAAGATATATGTCAGACATGCTAATATCAACATTCTGTCAAGTCATCCACATAATATTACGACACAATTACTCAGATATCTCTCTTTTTGTAGTCAGCTACTTGTGCATTTCGTTACAAATATCTTCATTTTTTGCGGTTTTATCAATATATCTCAAGTAGCTGAATATATATATTGAAGATATATGTCAGACATGCTTGAGATATATTGATAAAACCGCAAAAAATGAAGATATTTGTAACGAAATGCACAAGTAGCTGACTACAAAAAGAGAGATATCTGAGTAATTGTGTCGTAATATTATGTGGATGACTTGACAGAATGTTGATATAAGCATGTCTGGCATATATCTTTAATCTATATATTCAGCTACTTGAGATATATTGTTAAAACCGCAAAAAAATGAAGATATTTGTAACGAAATGCACAAGTAGCTGACTACATAAAGAGAGATATCTGAGTAATTGTGTCGTAATATTATGTGGATGACTTGACAGAATGTTGATATTAGCATGTCTGACATATATCTTCAATCTATATATTCAGCTACTTGAGATATATTGATAAAACCGCAATAAAATGAAGATATTTGTAACGAAATGCACAAGTAGCTGACTACATAAAGAGAGATATCTGAGTAATTGTGTCGTAATATTATGTGGATGACTTGACAGAATGTTGATATTAGCATGTCTGGCATATATCTTTAATCTATATATTCAGGTACTTGAGATATATTGATAAAACAGCAAAAAAATGAAGATATTTGTAACGAAATGCACAAGTAGCTGACTACATAAAGAGAGATATCTGAGTAATTGTGTCGTAATATTATGTGGATGACTTGACAGAATGTTGATATTAGCATGTCTGGCATATATCTTTAATATATATATTCAGCTACTTGAGATATATTGATAAAACCGCAAAAAAAATGAAGATATTTGTAACGAAATGCACAAGTAGCTGACTACATAAAGAGAGATATCTGAGTAATTGTGTCGTAATATTATGTGGATGACTTGACAGAATGTTGATATTAGCATGTCTGACATATATCTTCAATCTATATATTCAGCTACTTGAGATATATTGATAAAACCGCAAAAAATGAAGATATTTGTAACGAAATGCACAAGTAGCTGACTACAAAAAGAGAGATATCTGAGTAATTGTGTCGTAATATTATGTGGATGACTTGACAGAATGTTGATATTAGCATGTCTGACATATATCTTCAATCTATATATTCAGGTACTTGAGATATATTGATAAAACCGCAAAAAAATGAAGATATTTGTAACGAAATGCACAAGTAGCTGACTACATAAAGAGAGATATCTGAGTAATTGTGTCGTAATATTATGTGGATGACTTGACAGATTGTTAATATTAGCATGTCTGGCATATATCTTTCATCTATATATTTAGCTACTTGAGATATATTGACAAAACTGCCAAAAATGAAGATATTTATAACGAAATGCACAAGTAGCTGACTACATAAAGAGAGATATCTGAGTAATTGAGTGATCATATTATGTGGATGACTTGAAAGAATGTTGATATTAGCAATACTAGCATATATCTTCAATCTATATATACAGCTACTTTAGATATATAGACAAAACAGCAAAAAGATAAAGATATTTGTAACAAAATGCACAAGTAGCTGACTACATAAAGAGAGATATCTGAGTAATTGTGTCGTAATATTATGTGGATGACTTGACAGAATGTTGATATTAGCATGTCTGGCATATATCTTCAATCTATATATACAGCTACTTGAGATATATTGAAAAACAGCCAAAAAATAAAGATATTTGTAACGAAACGCACAAGTAGCTGACTACATAAAGAGAGATATCTGAGTATTTGTGTGGTAATTTTATGTGGATGACTCGGCAGAATGTTGATATTAGCAAGTCAGGCATATATATTCAGTCTATATATACAGCTACTTGAGATATATTGACAAATGACAGTGATATAGTGCAATGTACATCTTAAGAACAAAAATAGAAATTGGTATGTGTTCTCCCATGGACAGTAAGAAGTATCTAGAAGCCAAGTTTCCTTAATCTCGTAGCCAGTTACTAGTAGCTAGCTTTTCTTACTTCTCGTAGCCAGTTACTAGTAGCCAGTTACTAGTAGCTAACTTTTATTTAATCTCGTAACCAGTTACTAGTAGCTAGCTTTTCTTACTTCTCGTAGCCAGTTACTAGTAGCCAGTTACTAGTAGCTAACTTTACCTATCTTAAATAAAATGAGTCAATTCGTTTCTTTAGTAGGCTATTTTAGTTTTGATACACATTCGCTTGAGAATTTCCAGAACGGGGTAACACGCGGATTGACTAATTAACGAATAGTGTAGGACGAGTTCATCATGCATCGCGGGTAGATACCTTGGATCGGACTTCTATTAATACAAAAAAGTTAATAAATAAAATGGAACAATTAATGCAATTTTAGTATTAATGGAGTATTAATGGAGAGAACTTTCCAGAACGGGGTGCCTAGAAACGGGTTGACTAATTGACATCATGGCGGAAAGTGTAGGGCGAGTTAACCATCGGCAAGGTACTTTGAATGAATCTGACAACTTTGCATGCAAATAGATAATTATGCATAACCTAGCGTGTTTTAATTTCATGATACTTTTTTTATACCACGACA
Source organism: Magallana gigas (assembly GCF_963853765.1). NCBI lineage: Eukaryota > Metazoa > Mollusca > Bivalvia > Ostreida > Ostreidae > Magallana > Magallana gigas. The sequence continues at coordinate 48,215,301 of NC_088854.1, forward strand.
GATTAGCTGTAAACCTTAGACATTAATTTGTAAACAAATTATAGTATTCTACGTCTAAAAGTTTATATGGGACCCCCCCCCCCCCCCCCCCCCCGATTGTTTTTTCAAAACAATTTTTTATTCGAAATTCCTATTTGGAAGAGTAATACAATGGGTATTAGTATTGAAAATTGACCAAAAGAACCAAATTTAGAGAGAGAAACACTAAATACCAATTCACCGACTTGAAATAAATACAATACAAAAGTTTATTTTTTCCAGTCACCTGCATCAAACAGAATTAAGGCCACGTACATGTATATATTATGTTTAGATTATTCATCCCTGTCTGCTTCTTTAAATATCCAACAATGCATTTTGTTTTTTATTTTAATTTTGAAGAATAAGATAAGAAACAAAGTATATACAAAAATGAACAAAAATATGTTCAACATATTAAGCATTCTATGATAATAATGTGTAAAGTGTTAATTAAGTATCATCTAGTGTTTTAAATCACACGACAATTTTCAATGTTGGAGTGTCCTGCTTTTGTAAAATTACTACTGATAAAGATTTTAGAAAAACAAATGACTTCATTCTATTCTAGTCAAATCTATCATTGCTGGTAGGTCCATTGAATTAGCTCAATCAGGTACCTACATGTATATCTTTATCATTTGAGGCCTGAGCAATTCGTAACTCATAGCTAAGTTGTGATATTACTTTGATTAAAATTGAATGTGACTTGATAGAAAATGTATCTAATAACTACATGCATTATAATAAGACTCACTGTATACTGTTTTATGAATATTCCATATAGATAAGATGCATCCTTCTTGTATCGACTCTATCAAATACTTCCCTCTGTTCAGTTTCAAAAATCCTCACCTATACTCCTATAGAGAGAATTTTCGCTAAGAAATAAGTCAAAGCCTGTACGATGTGTGTACTTGATGATGAATAAAGTTGCATTTTATAACTATTTTGTTTCTTGAATTTACACCATGGAATTATATTCAACTAGTTTTGATTGTTCGCCCGAAACTTTCAGAAGATATGAAATAGCACATTATCCATATCTAATAATAACACTTATTAGGTTTGTTACTGACTGTCTACAGAAATATATGGGGCTGGAAAAGTTTAAAAAGGCGAGGCGAAGACGAGTCCTATTTTGACTTTAACAACCCGACATAGTTTAAAAATACTAAACTACTAGAAAAACTCTATAATTTGCTGTTTGTCGATTCTAGAAATATAGATACAAAGGTTTTAACAAAGTTTCTTTAATATGTGAATTAATAAAAAAATGTTTGGGTTTCGTTGTTTTGTTTTTGTTTTTTACTTTGTTTTCGTTTCTTTTTCCTTCTGTTTTTCTTATTTTATGAATGGTAAGGTAAACAAGTGTTGTTGTTTAGTTCAGTGTTTAAGAGAGTTATTTATAGTAGGCATGTAGCATTGGGGGGGGGGGGGGAGGGAGGGGAGCAACAAAGTTTCTTAAATTTACAGACAAAAATTTGAATTATCATGGAGTTGCCCCCCCCCCCCTTTTTTTTAGGGGGACCATGTAAAAAATAGGAATGAATACAAAGAAATGAAGAGTGAAATTGAAGTAAGTTATGGATAAAGTACGCCCCCCCCCTTTAAGGATTTTAAAGGTTTTTGAAAAGATGTTTTTTTTTCTTTATTTTTTTTTGATGTGTGCTTTTCAAGATTTTTTTGATAAGTCTGCCGCCCCCACTTTCAAAAACGATGCTACCTGCATGTATAGTATAACGATTTCGACTGGATTATTGATGAATATACGGGGTTAAGTGTATTTGTGCGGAACAGGTAATGTACCTCTGTCCAGTTACTAGTATTAGGAAATTAAAACCATTTGATGTTTCGCTGCTTTACGTGCAACAGCCCCCTCCCCTCCCTTTTCGTTCACTATATTTCTAATTTGATTTAATCTCTTTTATGTTGTTGAATGTTGAAAATGCAACCAGAACATTATAAATGTACTTGTTGTAAAGTTTAACGAAAAAATGGCGTATGTTGAACAGACGTAGACGAACCAGTTTTTGCATGTGTTTGATTTTTTAATTTATAAATGATTTTTGTTCGTTTGAACTTGTGAGTAAGAACATGAATGCAAAGTCAATTGCGTTTTGAAAGTATAAAAGAAGTGTATATACCGCAATACTTACATATGAATTAACTCTGGCACAACTGTAGAGGTACCACCAGTTTTTCAGTATATGACACGGCCCTTTCTACAAGTCTTAACAATCGAATCCCCTAACTAGCAATCCAGTTAGAAGAGGCATAGAGAATGTTTACTACCATTGAAACTGCGAAATGATGAATAATTCTTATCAAAAGGACACTTAAAAAGGTAATTATATAATAACAAGTGTATTTCTAGAGTACTAATTGGATTTTATTGCTCAAAAGCCACAATGATTTTTTAAACTAATTGGAACAAACATGGATTCTATTGTTACCGTTAAGTTTTTTGAAAGTACCGTCTCCAAATACAGATTATTCTATAATACGATTGTATAGAAATTGCAATTATTCTTCGAAACAAGTAACTTAAATACTACAATGAAATTTCCCCCTAAATTGTAATAAATATGTGATTAGTAATGTAATATTTTACTATATTATAAGAAACACTAACTTATGCCGTCCGGTTTTTGGAAAATGCTTAAAATTCTGCGGAATGCACATTTTTACTTCTTCTTTTAAGACACTAGATGTATATTAAACGGATATTGAACAATTTTGTATCATTTTAAACTGTACACTGTCCCAAGTTTTTGCTTCCACCACTTTTTGCGTACTAATATCCTGATAATCATAAATACCTTTGTGCCCAAATTACATCAATTCACTAGAATCAAAAGATCATATTATCTGTTTTAAAACGCGCTCTCGATAGTCTTAGGTTTGATGACGCAGTCCAATCAAAATTGGTTCTTTTATGGAGTCAAAATACATACCTGTACATTTACTACAGTGACGCATAAGAAATTAATATTTTCCGCAATTCAAAAAGGATTAAAACAAGAGGCCCATAGGCCACATCGCTCACCTGAATCACAGTTCCTTGTGTCATTCTATTTTGAAAATTTTGCATATGAAAATATTTGATATTCTTGTAATATACATGTAATTATATTGAATTTTTTCCAAGATTTGACAATTCATTAAATTGACATGGTCATGATTTTGATCATTTTATGATTTATTCCCCTTTTATTTTACTTCTATGTTGAGCTTTAAATCCCTCTTAGGGCCCCAGTAGTGGTACGGCGGTCAGCTTTATCAATTTAAAATCTACAATATCGTACGATTCTGGCATTGTAATCTTACACTTGGTAGCATTGAACTTTTAACCCCCTTCTGGGACCCCGGCATTGATCCGAAGGTCACGGATTTAGCAATGTATATTTTGAATTTTTTTAGGATGCTTGCAGAGTAATCCCAAAAATTGTAATATTTTAGTTCTTAAGGATAAGATTTTAAAATATTTTTACTATATATTTCTATGATAAATCTGAACTCCTCCTGGGGCCCCGGTATTGGTACGGGGGCCACGGTTTAAACAATTTTAATATACTCTATCCGAAAATGCTTACATAGTAATTTACCTAAATGTAGCATTGTAGTTTTTAAGAATATTTTTAATCATTATACCTATTCATTTTAATGTTAAACTTTGAACAACTCCTGGAGCCCGAGTATTGGTCCGGGGGTCACGGTTTTGACCATTTAAAATCTACACTATTTTATGGTAATTGCATAGAAATATCACAATTTGTGGCATTATAGTTCTTGCAAAGATGATTTTAAACTTTTTCCCAATTATTTCTATGTTTAACTTTGAACCCCTCCTGTGGCACCAGTATTGGTTTTGGTCATAGCATAATGCTGTGTATACAATTTCCAGGGCGTACACTTTTTACTTTTTCTTTAATGCTATTTCTTATGACGTGCCCCTATAAAGCTTTATTTTATCCTAACATCATAAAAGCACAAGTCAACATTCACCTACTGAACGGAAAAAGAAAAAAAACGATGAAAATAAAAAATGAAACGTTTCTTTAAATATACTTTCACTTGTATTTTGTTTATTTGGTTCAATTTGATAAATAATAATTTTAAAAAACAGTTCTTTTAAGCTATAAATACACAGTATTTTATTATATTGTGTAAAAATGTGTGCAATAAAAGCTAAAGACGGCCACATCAAGTCAATTCTATTTCGAAACAATAACTTCAAGATTTAATACGCTGTATTTTACATGGAAGCGCAAAAACATGCACAATAAACAATAGAGTCGGCACCCTTAAATGAATTTTCATTGTAATAAATATCATAATTATGTGTTATGAACATTCAATTAATAAAATCTGTTGCAGTGGAATGTTTGGAAGTGTCCTTACAACTTAGATTGCCTGGATTCTGTCCAGTCATGTCTGTGTTTTGGGCATGCTTTAATGGCATACACACAGGACAGTCATTTCTAGTGCAGTTCTTCCAATGTGTTATTATCTGTCTAGATGATGCACAGTGAGCGACTACAAGAAAAATGCAAGTTCAAAAATATACATAATTTCTTTTTACTTTTCATCAACATGGTATGACATTATATACAAAAGTATCTAATAAAAAATGGTTTATGAAACGAATAAAGCTACATATTTCACTTCGATAGAACCACTGTGCTTAATTTTGTATTTATCAAAATCTCTCATTTTCTGGTAATCAAAACACTACACTAATGACAATTATTGGTATCTCCGTGTGCTTTTTTTACCATGTAAGCTTTCTTCGTGTCACCGTAAAACATTAAGCAGTACGGTATTGCCGGGTATGTATCTGAACCCTAGTAAATTCATCATATCGCATGAAAATGGGTCACTTTTTCAAGGGTTTATCAGGAATTACTGGGACAAACATTTTAAAATGAAAGAAGATTAAAGAAATAATATAAATAAAAATGCTGTATATGTTTACCCTATATTTAATACTTTTATGGATATCTGAAAAGTGAACTTTTCGCCACGGTAAAATAACAATAATAGAAAAAGTTGAATATGTACTGGATATCTTTATACATTCGGCTACTAATGTCTATGTGAGAGATTCAGTTATTAAGGTATATGTATGTTATATATATAAAATTCTAAGTTCTACATTGTCAAGAACCTAATTCATTAATAAAGAACAAGATGCTATAAATACCTCCCCCCCCCCCAACAATAAAAATTAAGGTGGCATATTTCTGCCCCTTGTGTGAAAGTTCTCTTTCTATCAAATATGTTGACATGCAAGATAGTTATGTCAACATGCAAGATAGTTATGTCAATATGCAACATAACTATGTTGACATGCAAGAAAATTGCAATCACATGAGAATTAAAAAAATCTCAAATATCGCCCACATATGACATCAATGATGCTAAAATGCTACTTATTTATGTCGACATGCAACCCTTTTTATGTTAACATGCATAGTTGCATGGTGACATATATATCTTGCATGTCAACATAATTATCTTGCATATCGACATATTTGATGGAAAAATAACTTGCACACAAGGGGCAGAGATATGCCACCGTAAAAGAAAAACAAACAAATACAAAAACTAAAGCAATGAACATTCGTTCATATTCTTTTATTAACTTTATTGCAATTTTACCTTGACAGGACTTTCCAGCATTGCAAGTCGTCATGTGATTTAGCACATTCTTCATTGTTCTGCAGTGAGGTAGAGAACACACCTCTCCATTGGTCTGCTGACGCCTCTGACATTTGTGGGCGTGCAGCAACAGCACTAGTTGTTGTTGGATAAGTTTACGTTTTTCTGCAATAGAATATCGGGGTTGTTGAGCTCCGGTGGCTCCTGTGGTAAGATTGGCACTGCTACATGGCATCCCACCCATGTTTTGGGCTGGACCTGCCACTATTCCGCAAGTGTCTATCTGGGGTTGCTGTGAATTAATCGAAAATAATTTGAAAAATGACTTGCATGAGACAGTTTGTTTTTCTATTCTATTTTTACTATGATCTGTTAGCTGAATGACGCTACCTCCATTTATAGAATGAACTTACTACGTCTGTATTCGCCATTGGAGACCTCAGCATCCTGGATGGATATTCTACAGAGTAGCCAGAGTTGGACATCATCAAATTTTGGTCACTTGGCCCCACGAGTTCATCATGTAGAGTATCAAATATGGCATGAATCATTAAAATCTAAACAAAGATGAGAAATCAAATAAAAGCTTTTTCACCATATCGCGCAGATATACATATATGCCTCTAATTCCTTGAGAAATCCACTTACCTTCATCAGTGCTTTCAGGTTGGTTGGCCATGAAGGAATAGTTGTATTTTATCCGTAGTACATACCAAAACAAATTATGACATTCAAAGTCTACATTTCATTAAACAATGCCTGCATGACTTCATCACTTCCCCTTTCACTTTCGTAAACTCGAAGCTTTTGGCGCATGCGACGGAAATACTGTATACTGTTGTATGAATATTCCATATAGAAAAGATGCACCCTTCTTTATTTAAAACTTGAATAACTGTATCTAGTACTGCCCTCTGTTCAGTTTCAAATAACCTCTCAAAGAGATAATTTTCGCCAAGAAACAAGTTAAAGCCTGTAGGATGTGTGTATTTGAATATGAATAAAGTTGCATTATATAACTAAGTACTACATGTAGTATTTTGTTTCTTGACGTTATCATGGAATTATAGAATTTGCTGCTTGCCGACTATAGAAACATAAACACATGAGTTTTTAAAGTTTCAGTAATATGTAAATATTTTTTTAAAAATTGGGGTCTGTTCGTTTTGTTTGGTTTTTGGGTGGGATCTTTTTTTTTTCTTTTTTGCTTGGTTTTCGTTTCTTTTTCTTTCTTTTTATCTTATTTTATAAATGGTAAGGTAAACACGTGTTGTTTACACCTCGTTGCAGAACTTTTTCTCCTTCTTTAGTAGCTACATTTTCTACCTCCCCTAAGAAATGCAAAAATTGGATAGAATTCGAGGAACCCTCAACTATTTTTACAAATTTTACACCTGATACGCCAACTTTGAGGCTGATAGTAAAATGAATTTTCGCATTAGCAACAGCGACACACGGATTCCCCTTTGCAGAATGACCATATAGTTTGTTTCCATCACACACAAAAATCCCATTTTATCCATAAATTTGAGTGCAAATCGGTCCTCCTTGTTCACATATTGTAAAAATCATTGGATGTATTGTAAATGGAAGTGTAAATCTGTTACCATGACAGAATGTGACTCGTTTTATTGTCATATGTAGATTTTTTGGCACTGTAGGCAAACATATTTTGAAGTGTATTGGAGTACTGTAAGATGTTATCTTTGACTGATTTTAGCGACATTGTTGGATTAACAGTTTTCAAAACAGCAATATGATCTACATCCTCCTGTTGCATTATTTTACTTGGACCTCCTCGACGCGGTCTTCTGCATACCGTACCAACAGTTACATAATGTTTCCAAATTGAGAAAATACAGTTTGCACTGATACCAATTTTTTTGAGACCCGTTGACGATGACCTCTCTGCAATTGAAGATCAGAAACATAAGTTGTCTATTACAATCCTCCTTAAGTCCTCACTCAGTACTTTTTCGTTTACATACAATGTCCCTAATTTATTTCTATTTTTCATGATGATTTCTATTTATGAAATTGAAAAAAATGTGAAGTAATGCATAATATAACTTAATCATTCAATATCACTCTAGTAGATGCAATTAAATAATATTGGAAAGGGTGTATCTCTAAGTATGTTTTCATGATTTGGGGGGAGGGGGTATTCAACGTATTGAAAGGGGGAACCAATTACTCGAACGCTCCTGCTTTTCAAAACTCATCCGGTCCCCTTAATTCAAATTTCTACATATTCATCTACATAATTGCTGCTATCATTAATAAAGCTATTATGATCAATAACTTACTACGATATACATTAACTTACCTGTTTATTTTTTACGGATCCTCCTTAAGTCCTCACTCAGTTCTTTTCCGTTTACATACAATGTTCCTAATATATTTCTATTTTTCATGATGATTTCTATTTATGAAAATTGAAAAAAATGTGAAGTAATGTATATTATAACTTAATCATTCAATATCACTCTAGTAGATGCAATTAAAAAATATTGGAAAGGGTGTATCTCTAAGTATGTTTTCATGATTTGGGGGGAGGGGGTATTCAACGTATTGAAAGGGGAAACTAATTACTCGAACGCTGCTGCTTTTCAAAACTCATCCGGCCCCCTTAATTCAAATTTCTACATATCAATCTACATAATTGCTGCTATCATTAATAAAGCTATTATGATCAATAACTTACTACGATATACATTAACATACCTGTTTATTTTTTACGGATGGATAACCTTGTCATGCTTGCTGTGCTCGGATTAAGCAAGGTAAACGAGGTTGGATATTATGTAACCTTTGATTTTCAAAAGGGTATTTAAAAATAACTCTTAGTAAGGAAAAATCTGTATGATAGAGTAGCAGGAAAACTAGGACGTAATAATTATGGCGGTGTTCGAAGAAGATGTTCGGGAGGTTTTCTTGAAAATATGTCATGACTGTAATGGAGTGAAACGCGTGTCTCCTGTGTCGGTCAATTTTTCTGAACTTACTTCGTTTATTGGATTAAAAGGTGCCATTTATGCTGAAATAAAAGCTATAGGTCTTCGCCGATATTAGCATACTGCGATGACGAAGGAGATTACGCTGACCTTACAGGAAAACATTACAATAGATTTTTGAAATTCGTATCGTCAACAGATTCAAATATAAATATTAAAGTCATAGATGGGGGTTCAGAGCAGGTCATGCAGAAAACTCCTCAAAGTATGCCTGAAATTCAGGTATATGTGCAGGAAAAGGCTCCCGATATTTTCAAAAACTACACTTTTCAAACGCCCATTGGACATTCGATGAATAATCTAAAGCAAGAAATTTTGGGGCTTGAAGTTCAAAGCGAAATTGCGTTGGAGCATTTACAAAATTTAAAAGACATTTTGTGGGAATATTACTCCCGGATTTGGGAAACAATGCTCTAATTGTCATTTAAAATTAGATCATAACTCAAGACAGTGCAGACGGGAGAAGTGTATCTCTAGTCAAGAGTGTACAGATATAAACAAACATCAGGAGGAAAAAGCTCTGGTTGAATCAGCAAATGATGTGTTGAGAAAAATACAAAAGGAAATCAAAACAAAAACTGTAGAATACGAAACGAAATTTAAAGCTTCCGAATCTGTCAAAAACTCATTTTCTGAAAAAAATAGATGTCATTTAATCACATGTAACAAACAAAATTATCCAGTACAAGTGTCGGATGAAAATTTTCTTCCTCGCTCAGAAATCGTTAATTGCGATATAGTTAAACTTGAAAAATACTATCAGGGAAAGTGTACCGACAACTTGGACATCGCGTGAAATTATTTTGGAAATATCTTTTCTAATTTTGATAGAGAGCACGCACAATTTTCAAAAAACACTGGAAGCAATTCAGCAAAGCGCATCCTAAAGGAAAATACAATGTTCCCTGTTAATTAAGTTCCCAAGACGTCATCCCTTTTCGACTCATCCGAACCCTGGCAGTACTTATCAAAACAAAGGTATGTGATTCTGATATGATGTATCAATTCTATAATTGAACAAAGTGCTGAAATAGATATTTCATATAAACAAAATAAAATTTCAATCATTGTTCATGCAATAGAAACCAAGTGAAATAAAAATTGTATATGTATAGATAATTTTTATATAATTATTTTCAGTTGCTGCTCCTCATCTGCCGTTAAAAAACGCTAGAAAGGGAAGATCATCAATGTATTCAAATGAAATGAACGTCCCCCATTACGAGGGTTGTCCCAAAATAGCGTAGACAGAACACATAATTTAAAATCTGTTCAGTGCAATTTCATTAGCCTTCCATGATTTTTTCAATGGCCTTTTGGCAATCAATACTGAAAAATTCAAATCAGTATTTTGTTAATTTCTTGAGAAAATGAATAATTAGTAACAACAAGTTTTGTAAGGCGGCGCAATGTGCGACGTCGAAAACATCCAGTCTTTACGTTGTTGCTAGAAACTCCTCATCATTTACTATAACATTTACGTTTTATTTCTGAAAATATTTGAAAAAAATATTTTCTTTGAAAATGTACCCTGGGTTTACATTCAACATAGAATTCTAGTTTTTTTTTTTTTTAAATATTTACTAAGTAAACAAACGATATGCCGACTCCAAACTTGCCTGTAATACTTCTTGTCTAACGTTCGTCTTACTGAAATATTTTGTTCAGCATTTTGACGTCCATTTCTAACGGTCGGGTTTACATTTTTCACTTATTGTCATCAGACTCGTCCGAATATTTTCAATGTTGTAGGACTGCTTATTCACTAAATGCAATTCTACGCGATTTTGTTAATTTTATTTTCTTCAATGGCCGCTTTGGATTTGTTTCAAGGTCTTTACAAAATTTTATCAGTTACCGCTGCGCCGCCTTAAACGCCGACGTCGTCATTTTACAATGAGTTAACACTTCTACTTGTTACAAGATGCGCTATAAAATCTTTAAAAGTTTTATTATAGCCAAAACATTTTCTGAGTAAATTATAGAGTTATCAACAAATATAAAGGTATTTTTTATTTCAAATTTTTCAGTCGAAAAGTTTGTGTTGATGTTATGTTATGTTGATTTTAAGTTTTCGTTTTTGACATTGCGCCGCATGTCAAAATTATGATCTAACATTCATTTATTTCACTTATTTAATCTCAAACAATATTTGATTTCAAAACATAATTTGACTGCACACTTCTTAAACCCTTTGTGGCACAAGTTTCATCTTCCTGTGTCTTCGATTAACTAAATAACGCCACTTGTCTACGCTATTTTGGGACAACCCTCGTATGTTTACTTGTTTTCTTTGACGTTCCAAAGCAAAAGGTGTAACCTTTTTATGATAGAAAAAATACCGGTACTTCTGTTTGTTCGTCCGATGCCATTCGTATATTAAAAAAATCACTTATTTTTAATTCAAGATAATTTTTTATATTCATTCAGCGAAAGATGAATGGCTGATTTTATGATACCGAACTATGTATAATAATGTTGGAATTCACTGGATGTATATTTCATAGATTAAACAAACAACAAGCTTCGGACTGTCCACGTGTTGATTTTCAATACAGAAATCATGGACTGTCATTGGTCAGTGCGTTCCAGGGTTCTGTGTTTGATATGCAAATTAGCATTCACATAAATGAAATCGAACAACCAATTGATGAGTTTTATGATAATCAGCATACAGGATGTTAGCACGGCTCGACAGACAAACTGGCACGCTGTAAGTAAAACGATAATATCTATAGTAACAATTTCGATTGAATTTTTGATGAGTATACGGGGTTAAATGTATTCGTGTGGAACAGGTAGGTTACTTCTGTCCAGGTATTAGGAAATTAAAGTCATTCGAGGTTTCGCAGATTTTCGTGCAACAGCCCCCTCCCCTCCCTTTAAATCACCGTATATCTAATTTGATTTAATTTCTTTTATATTGTTGAATGTTGATAATGCAACCAGAAGATTTTAAAAGATAGGTAAAGTTAGCTACTAGTAACTGGCTACGAGAAGTAAGAAAAGCTAGCTACTAGTAACTGGCTACGAGATGAAAGAAACTTGGCTTCTAGTTACTAGTTACTGTCTAAGTGAGAAAACATACCTAGGATTTCTATTTGTGTTCTTAATATGTACATTGCACTATATTATCATTTACTCATATTCCTCTCATACTCTCATCGATAATTGGTGCATTTCGTTTAAAATATCTCTATTTTAGACAATATTGTCTAGTTGACTGAAGTAGCTGTACTTATAGATTGAAAATATCAAAAAAGTGTTTTTAATTATAACAATCTATCATGTCATCCTCTACATATTACAACAAAATTACTCAGATATCTCTCTTAATCTTGTCAGCTACCAGTGCATCTCGTTTCACTATATCTATTTTAAAGACAATTTTTTCATGCAACTCAAGTAGCCGTACATAAACATTAAAGACATCTTCAAGGGATTGTTAATATCAACATTCCTTCAGGTCATCCACATCATATTACGACACAATTACTCAGATATATCTCTTAATCTTGTCAGCTACTAGTGCATTTTATTACAAATATCTTTATTTTTTGGCGGTTTTGTCAATGTATCTCAAGTAGCTGTATATTAATTGAAGATATATGCCAGACATGCTTATATCAATATTCCTTCAAGTCATCCACATAATATTACGACACAATTACTCAGATATCTCTCTTTATTTAGTCAGCAACTAGTGCATTTTTTTTACAAATACCCTTATTTTTTGGCAGTTTTGTCAATATATCTCAAGTAGCTGTATATATAGATTGAAGATATATGCCAGTCTTACTAATATCATCATTCTTTTAACTCATCCACATAATATTACGACACAATAACTCAGATATTTCTCTTTATGTAGTCAGCTACTAGTGCATTTTGATACAGATATCTTTATTTTTCGCGGTTTTGTCAATATATCTTAAGTAGCTGTACATATAAATTGAGGATATATCCAAGTCTTGCTAATATCAACATTCTGTCAACATATCCACATAATATTACGACACAATTACTCAGATATCTCTCTTTATGCAGTCAGCTACTAGTGCATTTTGTTACAAATATCTTTTTTTTATGGTTTTGTCACTATATCTCAAGTAGCTGTGTATTTAAATTGAAGATATATGCCAGACATGTTTTTATCAATATTCCTTCAAGTCATCCACATAATATTACGACACAATTACTCAGATATCTCTCTTTAAGTAGTCAGCTACTAGTGCATTTTGTTACAAATATCTTTATTTTTTGTCGGTTTTGTCAATATATCTCAAGCAGCTGTATATATATATTGAAGATATATGCCAGTCTTGCTAGTATCAACATTCCTTCAAGTCATCCACATAATATTTCGACACAATTATTCAGATACCTCTCTTTATGTCGTCAGCTATTATTAATATTTTGTTACAAATATTTTTATTTTTTAATGGTTTATTCAACAAATTTTGAGTTGCTGTTTATAAAAATTGATGATATATACAAATCTTGCTTATTTTACCATTCTGTTAGGTCACCCACATGATATTACGACACAATTACTCATATATCTCTATTAATCTCGTCAGCTACTTGTACATTTCGTTACAAAAATCTCCATTTTTAACAGTTTAGTTCATATACCTCAAGAAGCTGTATATATAAATTGAAAATATCTAAAAGTGTGGTTTATATGAACATCTATAAGGTCACTTACATGATATTATGACAAAGTTATTCAGATGTCTCTTTAAGTCTCGTCAGCTACTGTTACAATTTGTTACAAGTATCTTTCTTTTTTTAGGGTTTTGTCAAAATATCCCAGGTAGCTGTATATATATTGAAGATATCTACAAACGTGGTTAATGAGAAAATTCTGTTAGGTCACCTACATGATATTATGACACAATTATTCTGATATCTCTTTATATCTCGTCATCTACTAGTGCATTTTGTTACAAATACCTTTATTTTGGGGGGTTTTGTTAACAAATCTTAATAAGCTGTGTATAAAAGTTGATATGTACCAGTCTTGCTTATTTTACCATTTTGTTAGGTCACACACATGATATTACGACAAAACCAATCAGATTTATTTATTCATCTCGTCGGCTACTTGTGCATTTCGTTAGAAATACTTCCATTTTTAACAGTTTTGTTCATATACCTCAAGTAGCTGTATGTACATGTATAGATTGAATATACATACAGGTGTGGGTAATTTTCACATTTTTTTTAGGGCCACCTTCATGATATTATGACACAATTACTCAGATATCTCTTTTTATGTCGTCAGCTACTAGTAGGATTTTTTTTTACAAATATAATTTTTAGCCTTTTGTCAACATATCTCAAGAAGCTGTAAATATAAATTGTCGATATGTACCAATCTTGCTTATTTCAACATTCTGTCTGGTCATACATATGATATTATGACACAAGTACTCAGATATCTCCCTTTATGTCGTCAGCTACCAGTGCATTTTGTTACAAATATCTTTATTTTTTTTAGGGTTTTGTCAACATATCCCAAGTACAGTACCGATCAGACCCAACCTAACAGAAAGTAAACACGAACTAAACCTCGGGATTACTTTCTGGGTTAACTTTAGGTTTACTCCTGGTTTACTAGAATGGACCCAGAGTAAACCCAAAGTTAACCCAGAGTGGACACAGAGAGTAAACCTGGTAAGAAGTATATCCCTAAAAGCAGACGCTAACGCTGTATTCGGAATACAAAAGGGGCAGGAATAACAGACAGTAGGATAATAGGATTAAAGACGGGTCTGCTTTACACTTCAGTGCGTACAATTAACCTTAAAAGCAATTTCTAAGTAAACCCAAAATAAACCACAAGTAAATCCAAAGTAAACCCCGAAAGGACCCAAATTTTCAAAAGGTAAAACCAGAGTAAACCCCGAATAAACCCCAAAAGTAAATCCAGGGTTTAGTCGGGTTTTTCTCTGGTATTAGGATGGGTCTGATCGGTACTGTAGCTGTATATGTCGATTGAAGATACCTACGGGTGTGGTTAATGTGAACATTCTAAAAGGTCACCTACATGATATTATGACACAATTACTCAAATATCTCTATAAATCTCGTCAGCTACTTGTGCATTTCGTTAGAAATACCTCCATTTTTTAAAACAATTTCCATATACCTCAATTAGCTGTACAATTAGATTGAAATGGCTACAAGCGTTGTCAATTTCAAAATTCTATCAGGTCATCTACATAATATTACGACACAGATACTCAGATATCTCTTTAAATCTAATTTAAAGCCAGTTACTAGTAGCTAATTCTTATTTCATCTTGTAGCCAGTTACTAGGAGCTGGATTTTCTTACTTCTCATATGAGATATATCTGAGAAATTGTATCGTAAAATCATGTGGATTACCTCATAAAATGTTGTAATTAACAACACTTGTAGATATCTTCAATCTTTAAAGACAGCTACTTGAGGTATATGAACTGTTAAAAATGGAGGCTTGGTAACGAAATGCACAAGTAGGTGACATAATTCAGAGAGATATCTGATTAGTTGTGCCGTAATATCATCTCAATGAATGTTCAAATAAGCAAGACTAGTACATATCATCAATCTATACATACAGTTACTTGAGATATGTTGACAAAACCTCAAAAAATAAAGATATTTGTAACAAAAAGTACTACTAGCTGACTACATCAAGAGAGATATCTGAGTAATTGTGTCGTAATATTATGTGGATGACTTAAAAACTGTTGATATTAGCAAGACTGGCATATATCTTCAATTTAAATATACAGCTACTTGAGATATATTGACAAAACTGACAAAAAATAAAGATATTTGTAACAAAATGCACTAGTAGCTGACTACATAAAGAGAGATATCTGAGTAATTGTGTCGTAATATTATGTGGATGACTTAAAAGGAATGTTGATATTAGCAAGACTGGCATATATCTTCAATTTAAATTAAAGCTACTTGAGATATATTGACAAAACCGCCAAAAAATAAAGATATTTGTAACAAAATGCACTAGTAGCTGACTACATAAAGAGAGTTATTTGAGTTATAGTGTCGTGATATTATGTGGATGAGCTGACAGAATGTTGATATTAGTAAGACTGGCATATATCTTCAATCTATATATACAGCTACTTGAGATATATTGACAAAACTGCCAAAAAATAAAGATATTTGTAACAAAATGCACTAGTAGCTGACTATATAAAAAGAGATATCTGAATAATTGGTTCGTAATATTATGTGGATGACTTGAAGGAATGTTGATATTAGTAAGACTGGCATATATCTTCAATTTATATATACAGCTACTTGGGATATATTGACAAAACCGCCAAAAAATAAAGATATTTGTAACAAAATGCACTAGTAGCTGACTACATAAAGAATGATATCTGAGTAATTGTGTCGTGATATTATGTGGATGACTTGCAGGAATGTTGATATTAACAATCCCTGAAGATGTCTTTAATCTTTATGTACGGCTACTTGAAGTGCATGAAAAAATTGTCTTTAAAATAGATATAGTGAAACGAAATGCACTGGTAGCTGACAAGATTAAGAGAGATATCTGAGTAATTTTGTTGTAATATGAAGAGGATGACATGATAGATTGTTATAATTAATAACACTTCTTTGATATTTTCAATCTATAAGTACAGCTACTAGAGTGAACTAGACAATATTGTCTAAAATAGAGATATTTTAAACGAAATGCACCAATTATCGATGAGAGTATGAGAGGAATATGAGTAAATGATAATATAGTGCAATGTACATATTAAAAACACAAATAGAAATCCTAGGTATGTTTTCTCACTTGGACAGTAACTAGTAACTAGAAGCCAAGTTTCTTTCATCTCGTAGCCAGTTACTAGTAGCTAGCTTTCCTTACTTCTCGTAGCCAGTTACTAGTAGCCAGTTACTAGTAGCCAACTTTTATTTAATCTCGTAGCCACTTACTAGTAACTAGCTTTTCTTACTTCTCGTAGCCAGTTATTAGTAGCCAATTACTAGTAGCTAACTTTACCTATCTGATTTAGATTTACCCTGTTGCACAGGTGCAGGCAAACCAGTTCCTGGATGTGTTTGGGTTTTTAATTTATGAATGATTATGTTCATTTAAACTAGTGAATAAGAACATATAATGCAAAAGCAATTGAGTTTTGAAAGTCTGAAAGAAGTGAATATACCGCAATACTTGCATGTGAATTAACACTTGTACAACTGTAAAGGTACAGTCAGTCTTTCAGTGTATGGCAAGGTCCTTTCTGCAAACCTTAATTATTCATCACTTACTAGCAATCCAGCTAAACACGACCTAGAGGTTGTCCACTACTACTGAACAGCAAAATAACGCCATATTTTATGATTTTCCACGAGTACACTTGGCACTGATAATAGTATGTCGTTAAATTTCGGAAGATCTATTCAAGCCTTTTTTTTTTGTTTTAAAAATGAAAAAGCTCATTACTTTGGCCAATACTCTTTAGCGATATAATTTAAAACTGTTGCAAAGCAAAGACTTAAACTCAGAGAACTTTCACGTGTAACATTTCAACACTAGTTTATAATTAAATAGCAAATGTATTTAAATGGGTCTAATTGGATTTTATGCACAAAATACACCGATTCTAGTGTTCCTTCTAAGTTATCGAAAATTTATCGTTTATTTATTTTGGCTTGCTTCAAATATGACTGATCATAACCGCGTTATATGGTCTTGCCTAGCTTCTAGGGCTAATGGTTAACACAGAAGAAAAACCTATATACTTATTTATAAGAAAGGTTAATTAATTTTTCTTAAATATTTAGGTTTGTCAACTTCATTTCTTGTGGAGCACAAGGCTGCGATAGTCGTTCTCCATTTTCTGATTGAGGCTGTTCTTGTCTTCTTTTTTGGCCTTATTTCAGTTCCTTCCATTACATTCCAGTTTTTTCATTCTGGTTTTCGATCTTTCCATCTGTCGACACTGTCAAACTTTTTTTTCAAAGTCGGTAAAATTTATGTGCAGTGATGGTTGCCACTCAACAGTTTTCTCTACAATTATTTTGAGAGCTGTAAAGTGGTCAGTGTAACTTCTATCGGACCAAAGTCTGCCAGTTCATGACATAAAAGATATCTTTCATCCTGTTCCGTATCACTTTGCAAAGGATATTCTAGCTACTGGCAGAGGGGTTATGCCTCTCCATTTTTTTTTATATCAGCTCGTATCTCTTTTAAGGCAGTTTGACAATATGCTCTTTATTCCATTCCGAAGGTTGGCATTTTTTTATTATTCTGGTAGGTTTATTCTTTATTCACTTTAGACTTTACAACCAATCATGTTATAATATAAAGGTTTAAATGTTGCTCACTATACCATGTATATGTATTTGGCACAATATTGGCTAATGCATTCTATTCTTTTATAGATACATCCTTAAAAAGGATACCGGGCTTTCAACTTAAAAAATCTAAATGGTAACGCCAACGAATGATATTCTTTTTTTCTTTCGCGGCCTGTTTTAAGTCAACAATTCAGTTACCAATAACAACAAAAATGTATTACAGTTATATTATTAACTGAGTTAAGCATATATTTAAATATAAATTTTGTCGTATTACTTGCATCATCATAAATTTTCACAGTTTGTATTGCACCCCCCCCCCCCCCGATTTAAATTCATGCTGTTTGCGCTTTTCGTTGAGCCGTAACGTCTGGCGACGTCAATGTTTTTAGAACACTAAGAGGATAATCTGCCTTTATGAACTAATTTCTGCATAACTAAAACAATATGTATGACGTTAAGTAAATAACAAACTTAAAATCTTCGTTTATTGTTATTGACCCTCATATATACAATTGTATGTCTTAAACCATTAACTACTATCGGGAGAGATCAAACGTTAAGAATCATAAGATTAACCTACTGTTCATTGAGTTAAGTTGAACATATTTTATTGACTAATGATGCCAAAAGGATTAGACACAAGTTCAAAAAACTTAAAGAGTTCTCTCCTTGTTGTATATAACATATTACAATGCCATACAATGCTAGTTAACATTTATAACAATTTATAATTATAGTACACTTAAAGGTTTTGGGTCGCCATTTTGCGTCACCTCTAGTCTGAGAATTCTGCATTACATATCATTTCTAGTAGTATATCCATATTTTACAATGCCAAATAACCTTTATTGAATGAAATTGTTTTCCAAAAATTACATTTTTACAGAGTTTTGTAAGGAACTATATATTTAGTGGCGGAAGGTTTTTAAGAAGGAAATGAACAATTTTCATAACTCAGTAATTTTAGAGTACTGTTTCGTTAGCTTCCTAATTTTCAGCACAGACCAATTTTCTATATAGTTTGTGTATTACGATATTCATAATATTCTTTTAAAAAAAACATATTTAAACAATTTGATATTTCTATCGATGTATTTTGGCATATTTAGCTTACATTTCATAGAAGTAAAGAAAAAATGAACTCCAATTTTGGCCTAAAATTAGCTTTTTTTCAGGTTATATCTGAAATGTTTGAGATGTGACCCCTACTTGTTTTTACTTTTAAATGCATGTCTATTTGTATACAAATATTATTTTATAATTATTAAAGGTATAAAAGTAATGTATTTTTATTCTTAGCCCCAATTAGCAAAAAGTATAGCCTGGTGAAAGAAAACATGTATATTGTGAATTCGCTATAGATATTATTACGAATTCGTTATACGAATATAACGAAGTTGAATCCTTGGTCCCTAGGAATTCGCTATAACCATGTTTTACACTATACATAAATGATTGTCTTAATAATGAATATTTTTTAAAAACGAAGAACAAGTGATGTGCATCTTCTAAACTTCCACATGAACACATTGGGTTGGCTATTATATTACATCGATAAAGATCATAATTAAGAACACAATTGTGCCTTAATTTCGTATGAATCATATTCAAAAATCTAATACCAAAAGAGAAATACTTAAGAGGTTTTGTATAATCGCTCTGTTGTGTTTTCTTAAAAATAGTTAATGAATCGAAGTAGCTTTCCTGCTTTTAATATTCAGACTAGTATCAGTAAAAACGACTTGCTAAGAAAAGTTTGAGGAGTTTCTACTAGTATTAAAGTAGGAAGTAACATTTCTAATTACAGGAGTTATATCTTTTAGATAAGAAGGAACAAGATTATTATGAATTTAGAACATAGCAGATAATCATTAGAGTTCTCGTCTCATTATTAATGGTTCCCATTCTGTTTCCAAATTTAGAGAATTTGCGTCTAAACCAATCAGATTTCATTATTTAACATGAAAGTATAATATATTAAATGTAAAACTAATACCTTACTTTTCTATTAAATCATTAATTAAGTTAGCTACTGAGAAATGAGAACAATGTAATATTACTATGACCTGACCAAACCAAAATATTTTTCATATAGGTAATCACAGAAAACATTTCTTTTCAATACTGAAATTAAATATCGAATTTGATTGTTTTGATATGTAAGGACATTGATAAAATGCTTTGTTTTATGTAGTTCTTTGCTTAATACACAAAAGAGAGTTTGAAATTGTTGCAAGAAAAACAGCATATATCAAAGTACAAGTGTATTTTTGGTACATTACGAATGTATCAGTTAATATTCACAATAAATATGCAAACTTCTGCTACACAAATGCGTTATATTTTTTCAAATGCATACAAGAAAATAACAAGATGTTCTTATGTGTGAATCAAAGATTGCAACAAGGAAATCTACTTATAAATTTACAAAGGTTTATATGAATCTTGCCGAAAAACAATGAAAAATAAATTGAAAATAGAAAATACAAAAAATGACATTTGGGTCAAAAAGCAAACAGTCATATTCTTGTGTTAAGGTTTTGCAAGATCATTTCAAATAAACCACATTTTTTTTTGATAAAAGTATTTTGTTTTACTGAGAAAGTCAAAGGTTAATGAAAGAAATAAATGTAAAGCTGAACGGTTACATATGTGCATCTCATAATTTGAAACTTGATGTTAGGATAATCCTCAGTTATAACTTTACAGTCATTAAAAAATCAACACACAGAAGCATGCCCACACACATACTAAAGATTCATACCAGCAAATATGCCACCAAAAAACCCCAAAAACACACATAAAAAACCTTTTACGACATGTTTTTTTAAATCATACAAAAATATTATAAAATCTACATACTCATGGCAGAATATTACAGGTACATGAACATGTTAATTACAGCCATGTTACTTTACTATTGCACAGCAATAGTGAAACTATGTGTACATGTCAAAAAGTAGCAAAAGCATTTAATCAGAAATTTCAGCAGCATCACATAGGTCAAACTTTAAATGTCTCTTATAGGAGTTTGACATTCTTAATTATTTACTGAACGGGTCTTTCTTAGTTCATCAAAGAAGGTTTCAAGCCCAAGGGAATAGTTCATTGTTGTCTGCTAAATCAATCTCATATTTTGCACAGATGACCCTTGTGCTATGAGCTCCACCTCAATCGGTAATTTTTCAAGGAGGTACTCTTCCAATTGTTCATTTCTTGTGTGTTGTGTTTCTGGAAATATGGTTCTTATAAGGGACAATTCCACAGAGAAGTCTTTATATTTTGCTTTGGAACGCTCTTTAAGTGCAATCTCCATTGAAACCTCACCAAGTGATAATGAGTCAATGCTACCTCTCACAGTTGTTGTCAATGGCGGAGTTAGTATCTACAATTTATTTTAACAGACGTGTTTAATATAATGTGGAGACATGTCAGAAATTGAGCATTATAATGACAAAAACAAAATAATTATGAGTAGTGAATGACTATTAAACATTTAAATCATAGCTAAAGCATTTTAAAATTATTTTAACAAAATTTATTCTTTTCTGACAAAGAGGGACAATAATTATGCAATATGAAGTTTATAAATCTCTATAACACAAGTGTAGATGTAGTAAATTTTGAAAGTGGTCACTTCCTTGAATTTCATTACTTATCAATTGAGTAGTAAAACTGACTGTATTTTAGCAATAAAACAAAACTATTTCATGTTTCCAAGAATGTTTAATACATGTACTGACAGTGACATCGAAAAACTTGATTACATGAATGGTATGATTTTAAAGTTCTCTGACTCTCAGCCTCAAAGTTTTCTTTCAGCATGAAAATGTTATTTGTCCTTCAAGCATAAAATATGAGATCCAAAAATTTTGTTGATGGTATCCATGCATTTTACAAAGTTATTGCAAATTTGCCCACGATGGAAATAATGGAATGAACATGCATACAAGCTGAGATCAAATTTTTCAAATATGTTGTACCAGTGCACTCCATGGTAGCTAGAACCCCTCAATTTTACGCAGATATTAATTCCTCATGTTTAATAAGGATCGAATCTACAGTATCAGACATGGGTGAGGATCAGATATGATTAAAATGTATATTAGTAGTTTTCTGTAACTATAGTTTCAATATAAATATTTATAATCCATAAAAAGGGTTGAATAGTGTGTACCTGAATCTTGGAATAACGTGTTGTGTTCAAAGTTTTCTGTAACTGCCACTCCTTTAATATACAGTGTGATATGGACAGGTATTGCCCAATTTTCAGGTCTTCCTCAGCCATCTCATGCCACAGGGTGACATCTATCTTTTTCCCGTTCTCCTCTATACTTATTGTTCTGATCAGCGTATCTGTTCCATTGACTTTTACTGTTTTAGTAGATTCAATCTATTAAAATAAAAATTTATGTTATATTTTCTAAAATTAAGACACAAAAAGACAACTTGAATGTTTATAAAAAGCATAAGTGACTATATGAATCTATTGTTGCAATGCATAACTATTCTGTGAACAGGGAAATATTTGCCCTCATTTTATTTTCACTCCTTTCTCTTTTTGAGTCTTGTTGTCAAAGGGTGAAATTAAGAAGGCAACTTAATTAATTACTATTTTTGAGATAGCTGTGCTAATTTAAAAGAATTCAGGGCAAATTCAAGATAGGTTGAAACTGTTTGCAAGTGTAGAAGGGCGAAACATACATAGGGTAAAAATAACCCTGTATACCATATGTTATGTAATATTGTGCAAATTTTATAGACATAATAAAAATAATGAGAATGATATATTTACAAAATTTTGTTTTCCACAAAAAATACACAATTTTATTTATGTTTAAAAAATAAGTGGAACTATTGTATTTGAGCTAGGATAAATTAATTGTCAGCTGAAGTTACTTCGTCATTTTTACAATACCTTTGAGAGCTGTCCCTGTACAGTTGATATTGTTCCCAATGGTGACGCCAAAAGCTCCTCTACCTTTTTGATTGGGGATGTAGGGAAAATAAGGTGTTCTGCTTTTTCCATCATGGCAACTGGAATGTCCATATTTGTCGTCGCCATGACTTTTGTTTTATATGACATGACAACTTTTCCGTTCTTAATGACGAACTCTCTAATATGCAAAGTTTTCCCTTCTTTAATCATCCTCTCTTTACTTTTGTCTGTGCATGTAGCTAGGATTGCCCCAGATTTATCAGCCAAGCTAAAGTTGATCAACTCTGCATCATCACCACCATCAGCCACATGTCCAATCTTAATGACCTTGGCCATTAGGCTTCCTGAGTATGGAGTTGGCCTTCTTCTTGATTTCTCCTTTAATTCAGCAATGGTCTTCTGAGCCACCCTAAAATGAAAGTATCACAAAACTTTTTAATATCCTTGTATATCAATACTACTATATATTAAAATAGACTCAAATTTTTAGGCATGAATACCGATAAATCGGAAGAGTACTGTCTTTTGTTTTTATATATTTTAAACATCATTAAAATTTTGTACTTGAAGACTACCTATTTGTTTTTATTCTTTTCTCAATCAAGCATCATTAATTAATAATCAACGAATATTCCTAAAAAAATTCCGGTAATAATTTGAATTTTTTAGATTTTACAATCTTGCACATGCGCATTACATTCAAGCTTAATCACGGGAGGCTCTTTATTTTATGTTTCCACAATACCACATTTGCATGGATAAACAATAAAACAAATGTTTTTTAATTTTCATTGGAAATTTTACAGTTCATCAAAGAAAATACGGGAGATTTTCGAATGTCAACATGGTGTGTAAAAAACGTTGTTGAAATATGTTGAATTCTGTAATTATTGAATTAAACTTTTCGAAGAAAGGTATTTACAGCTTCAAAATGATTTGTTATAACAATTTGACTGTTATTTTCAATGCAACTTTATCATTTTTCTCCAAAATCATTTTGGAGCGATTCTATAATTTTCTGCTACATTACTGGTATATGGGAGGCATTTTAACTGTGGTGAAGGCCTTTCCCAAGACACAGTAAGGTTATTCCAACTCAGCAGAGTTTAGTGAAATTAACAGCATTATTGTAGGCTTGAAGTTTCATTATGCAAATGTCCACAATATACGGTGTTTCAATGTATCAATTTTGTAAATGCCCGATATTATATGCAATGTCAACCCGTGCACGCATGGGTCAAAGTCTAGTTAATTGATAAACTATATAAATTATAACTGCATGAGTAAACTAAATGCATGACTAAATCCTATTATGCTCTAAACTCATTTGTCACCAAAATTGTGTAAAGAAATTTTAAAGCAATACTCTCTCTAAAACAATTCAATTTTACAGATTCACAATGCATGCAATTCCATAGAAGAGGATTTTTACATGTGGGGGAAATTTACACTAGTTACTCAGTAAGCTTTAAACCACATAAAATACCCCCACGCATATGGAAACAAGATATCTGTGAGCCAATGCTCACTAGTGATACCCCCGCTCTGATGTGAATATGCAAAATAAGCAAAGTCGACATTTAACAGAAAGCTGGCATCCGATTGGTACAGAAATATATCCAACAATATGGCATGCCTAAACAAATAGTGTGTTAAAATTTCAAGCATCTGCGATAAACAGCTGCTGAGAAATCTTTGAGGAAAATTTGTTTGAAAATTTTGGCTAAAATAAACAAAGTACTCATTTAACAGGAAGATGACGTCCGATTGGTACAAAAATATATCCCACAATATGGCATGCCTTAACAAACACTGTGTAAAAATTTCAAGCATCTCCGATAAATAGCTCCTTCGGAGCGGGGGTATACTGTTTTACCCTTGTGTGTCTGTCTGTCTGTCCGTCCGTCCGTCTGTCTGTCCGTCCGTAACAAAAATTTCTGTCGCATTTATCTCAGCAACTATTTATCGCAGATGCTTGAAATTTTAACACAGTGTTTGTTAAGGCATGCCATATAGTGGGATATATTTTTGTATCTATCGGACGTCAACATCCTGTTAAATAATGACTTTGTTTATTTTTTGCCAAAATTTTCAAACAAATTTTCATCAAAGATTTCTCAGCAGCTATTTATCGGAGATGCTTGAAATTTTTACACAGTGTTTGTTAAGGCATGCCATATTGTGGGATATATTTTTGTACCAATCGGACGTCATCTTCCTGTTAAATGAGTACTTTGTTTATTTTAGCCAAAATTTTCAAACAAATTTTCCTCAAAGATTTCTCAGCAGCTGTTTATCGCAGATGGTTGAAATTTTAACACACTATTTGTTTAGGCATGCCATATTGTTGGATATATTTCTGTACCAATCGGATGCCTTCGGAGCGGGGGTATAATAATAAAAATTTTATCCAAGTAAATCATGCATCTGGATGATACACATGCTGTTGTTTGACTACAAAAAATGCATACTCAACAGTCAACACCAGCGTAAATAATCACTATTACAGTTAATAAACATTGGTAATCACAGACTACAGAGCTCACCGAGACAGGGCATCACCTTTATGAGACCACCTTGATCATATATTATGAAAATCACAGTTAATAATCTTGGATATTCATGGATACTGTAGTGTGGTTTGACACAATATCATATATTATATGTTAAAAATTGTTTGATAATCAAACTTTAAATTCATACGGTACATGTATGTAAAAAAACAATTTTAATCAATATATAGTCATATAAAATATGAAATTGTATCATAAGGTACTATTACAATATTGTGTCATGTGATATATTATATCATACAATATAATACTGTAATATATAACAAAATAATGATATTGATACATATGACATTGCATCAAGATATGATTTCAGATATATGATATAAACAACATCACACTGTTGTTTTGATCTCGGCCCTGGTATCAGCCCTTCAGGCTTGGGCCGATACCAACCGCTCGGGCTGATACCAGGGCCGAGATCAAAACAACAGTGTGATATTCTATATGTATCATAAAATAACATATGGAAATGTATCATATTTTGTTTTCCCTTGGACTGAAATGTCACACTTTCATTGGTTTAAACATAGCACGTGATTGCCTCAAATATCTCAATATTTGTTCTGTGAGAAATAATATTAGGCAATATGGCTGTCATTGGTCGACGCTTTGCTTACTCATTTCGACATTTCATAGTATTTTATACATAAACTGCATGCTGTAAGTTCTTAAAGTATTTGGAGTTGTTGCCCTTTGAAATTCTTTAAAATTAGAGTAGTTGCCCTTAGAATATTGACGTCACATTGTTTTGTCTGGAGCAGAACAAAATGGCAGCGTCGAAATTTGCTCAAATCTCTGCAGAGAAAAGAGAGAAAACATTTAAAATTGAATAGCAACAAAACATTATAGGTAAACATGGGTGAAGCAAAGATTTTCAAAGAGTATTTGAAAGGTGAGATTGAAAATTTTGAAAAGTTTCAATGGGTTAAAGTGGACGAGATGTTAGGCATCTTGTACATGGCGTTGCATAGATCATCGCTATTTGTGAAAAAATATGTCGCTTGATAGTCCTCGGGAAAAAAAACACTTATTAATAGGTTAGTTACTGACTCACTACGGAAATATATTGGAAATATATATGCGCCATCTATGAGATTGATCAACCCAATATATTTCAGTAGTGAGTCAGTTACTAACCTAATAAGTAATAATATATTATTTTGTTTTCCCTTGGACTGAAATGTCACATTTTCATTGGTTTAAACATAGCACGTGATTGCCTCAAATATCTCAATATTTGTTCTGTGAGAAATAATATTAGGCAATATGGCTGTCATTGGTCGACGCTTTGCTTACTCATTTCGACATTTCATAGTATTTTATACATAAACTGCATGCTGTAAGTTCTTAAAGTATTTGGAGTTGTTGCCCTTTGAAATTCTTTAAAATTAGAGTAGTTGCCCTTAGAATATTGACGTCACATTGTTTTGTCTGGAGCAGAACAAAATGGCAGCGTCGAAATTTGCTCAAATCTCTGCAGAGGAAAGGGAGAAAACATTTGAAATTGAATAGCAACAAAACATTGTAAGTAAACATGGGTAAAGCAAAGATTTTGAAAGAGTATTTGAAAGGTGAGATGAAAATTTTGAAGAGTTTAAATGAGTTAAATTGGAAGAGATGTATGGCATCTTGTACATGGCTTTGCGTAGATCATCGCTATTTGTGTCGCTTGATAGTCCTCGAGAAAACAAAACACTTATTAGGTTAGTTACTGACTCACTACGGAAATATATTGGGTTGATCAATCTCATAGAAGGCTCGGCTTCGCCTCGCCATCTATGAGATTGATCAACCCAATATATTTCTGTAGTGAGTCAGTAACTAACCTAATAAGTAATAGTATTTCATCACATAATACAATACAATAATATAACAATACATGGTATCATATGATACAATATCTTATTACATTAACATTACAATATTGTTACATATAACAATATCATATAATAATATAATGATATTATGATACAATACATATTATGATACAATATCATAATATACAAAAAGTTTGATAAAATATCACATTGTATCATATTTTAAATATATGATTAAATATTGTATCATATAGTATAATAGTATATCATATCATACAATACTGTATTATATAAAAACATGTTATATCATTTTACAACAAACACATCTATAAAGCAAGTTTGAGTAAGGTAGCAGCTTTTTTAGCATCCTTGATAATGGAGATCAGGCTCTGTATCTGACACTACCTCTGTGATTCGTTTATATTATTTGAGAATAAAAACAGAAATTTAAAAAGTTCATCGGGATAGGAACTTGGTTGGTCACGTGATCAAATCCTGTTAAGACAAAGGGCTTCTCAGAAGATTTGATCACGAACCAACCATATTCATATCCCGGTGAACTTTTTAACACTGCTATTTATTACATATATTTACATTTGAGAATTATAGTTGACATCATTTTTTTGCTTCTTACAAGTAAGCTACACCTGGTTTGTGATTTGAAAAATAACCTTCTAATGTAACACAGGAAATTTCATTGGAAATCACATTTGTGTCAAAATGGTTTTAACAACTTCCAAATTCTGTAATTGGATATGTGACCAGCTATTTCAATTTGTTTTCTTTTTTCAACCAATTTGTTGGCCTTGAAATTTATGGCCTTGTTTTAAATACAACAATCAAATACATGAAGCAGCTGAAACATCCAAAAGTGAAGCTGAAATACTTAACATGAACATACCTTTTACCAACAAGGTTATCTCTTAGGTCCTGCATCACACTTTGATGCCATTCCTTAGAACCACTGTTTGTGTTAGCTGCTATCTGCTGAGACTTCTGCCGATCCATACCAGGTGGATTTGTGAACCCTGCCAATAAGTTATTCTGGGGATTGCCTATGCCACTAGCACTTATTCCAGATGCTGAAAAATCAGTTTCATTACCAGTAACAATAATCCTTTAATCTTAATTATAAAAATCTTCTTTTTGAACTAGGAATATGTAAACATGAAAATCCTAGCATCATGCACAGTGCACATGTGTCATGAACATTCAATTGACAATAGTTCCTTGTAACATTCTATTTGGGAGCATTTGATATTTCTTTTTCAAACTTTGAACCCCTTTCTGAGGCCCCAGTATTGGTCAAGACATTTTTAAAAGTTGTTTTTGATTTTTATTTACTTGCTTCTATTAAAATTTAAATGATCTAAAGTTGAATTTGTGTATAACACCATTAGCGTTATGCTGTTGTCAAGTAAGGGAAGTCTCCTTCACTTCAAAAACTTTTCCCTTTTTTCTGTACAGGAGAACTGAAGTCTCCCAAACATTTTGCTCTAGTTGGTCGGTCCCTAGTGTAAGGTTTTAAAACGTCACACGAGTTCACACCTTTTTTTCAGTTTCGAGGTTTTTCCTATAAGCTGGCTTTTTATTTCTGCAATTTATATTTGCCTTTCCATAAGGATGCTTTGTGCCAAATTTGGTGGAAATTGGCCAAGTTGTCTCAGAGAAGTTCATAATGTATAAAGTTTTCAGACATACGGACGACAGACAAATGTGATCAGAAAAGCTAACTTGAGCTTTCAGCTCAGGTGAGCTAAAAAGGATTTAGCCCTTTATTTTAACAATTTAAAATTCCCTTCTCATAAGGATGCTTTGTATTAAGTTTGGTTAAATTTGGCCTCGTGGTTTTAGAGAAGAAGTGAAAAATGTGAAAAGTTTACAGATGGAGAGAGGGAGGAGGACAGATGAACAATCTTTGGTTCAGGTGAGCTAAAAAGGAGTATCTATGGGCCTTTTTATCTCCACACTATGATATTTCTTTGCTGCCTCAATTAACTGAATTTAGCCCACCTTTATGATGATGTGATATTACATGTTATCTAAAGGTCTACCAGAAATTCAAGAACAAACATTTATTTTTGAAATAAAAATAATGTAAATGTAAGTAAATGTTGTTTATGTTTGTCCTTATATATGATATATGTTATATTGTCCTTATATATAATATATGATATATGATGTGTTATATTTTCATCTCTGAAAAGTGTAAAGAAACTTTTCACTGAGGTAAATAATTTTAGATAATGGAGAACACTGATAATGTATTATATATGTCTATACATTCTTTTTATATTAAGGTATATTAATATGTACTTCTATAAGTTCCACATTGTTTGGGGATAAGTTCACAAAATAAACAAAGAACAGGTTGACTTGACCATAAAACACTATTGCAAATAAATATATGAGTGGTATTTAACATTAAATTGACTATAAAATTTTGTTATTTGCATTGCAATTTTACCTTTGCAGGATTTTCCAGCATTGCAAGTTGTCATGCGATACCGTATAAGGGGTAATTTTTACTGCTGTGATTTTTTACGAATTTGTCTTAAAATAAGGCGATTTGAATTTTTACGCGTAATTTTTTTTTCGAATTGGACATGTCTGTAAAAATTAAAATCATCTGTGGTAAAAGGAGCAAAATTTCACCGTGACTTTGATACAATTAACACACATAAAAACCAAAATTTCATTTTTTTGTTAACAAGTCCTTAATTATTTTTGTGTTTATTCATTTACCTTTATTTCAAATGTGATTTACACTTTACTTCTTCCTATTAATCTGTGTATCATCATTGATGTACACCATGTGCTCGTCTTAGTTTGATTTACCGGGAAAAAAAGAAAGACAACTCCATTTCCAATTGTTTTTCTTTCTCTCTCTTTCTTTCTCTCTCAACCAATAGAGACATCTCCATCTCAAAAATCAAAGTTGAACATACTTGGTCTTAAAATTAAGAACAGTGCATTCAGATATTCCAAGAAAATCAGAAGAAAATTTCTTAAGCGCTTTTAGGGTCCCGTTTTCACTTGCTTATCTGCCAATAGCGGCACGATCTGAATCGGTGTATTTCGTATATTTTCCCCTTTTCGGTGTTCTTGGTGGAGAATTAGTTGTGGCAACCGATTTATGTAAAGCAGTTATAATTTCTTTTGGAATCATTTCACTATTTGGATTTGGCATTTTAGAAACTGGTTTCAAATAGCTTTGTTATTGATTGAGTGATTGAAATCTAGCTACTAACGTGGCATTATACGTAGTTTTAAAAAATACTCAAGACTGAATAGAAAGATCTGAACTGTTATCACCACATGACAAAAACGCTCAAAAATACCTACATGTGCAGCCGTCAGGGACTGAGCTGAAAGTCATGAAGATTACTCTCATACGTACGATGTAGAAAATTTACGTGCAGTGTTTTTTTACTTCTGTGAAAATTTACGGGTTTAATTTTTAAGGATTTATAAAACTCGTAAAAATTAGTAAAAATTAGCAGCATGTAAAAAATACCCGTTATACGTTATATGTATAAACCAGGTATCTCATAGTTTTATCTAACATGTAATACATCAATACTTACACGGTCTCTGTCTTGCTTCTGGAATATTTGTAGCTCCCCCAGTGCCATGCTGTATACGGTACAACCGTTTCTCTTCCAGTTCTTTCTGGATTTTATAAATCTTTTCAGCCACCAAATGGCAATACTCCTCCTATAAAAGAATTTTTAAGGTAAAGAAGAAGTTTTTCCGAAATAAAAAACATGAAGTTGACACCTCCTGGATTTTTGTGAAAGTCTTACCTGGCTATTTGCTGTATCATACATATCTCCTTCCACTTTTCTAGCATAGGCCACTAAGTTGTTCATTCTCTTATCTGTAAGTGCAGCAGGGTCCGGATTAGGAAATATTGCTTGAACTCTGAAAACATACACAAAGTAGGTATTATTTTTGCAATGATTTAAATATGACAATCATGAACATATGAAACTAATACAACCAAAACTGAACTATTTCAAGAAATATGAACATACAATTTATGGACATGGTGATTTCTTAGGTCCTGCGTCACACTTTGATGCCATTCCTTAGAACCACTGTTTGTGTTAGCTGCTATCTGCTGAGACTTCTGCCGATCCATACCAGGTGTATTTGTGAACCCTGCCAATAAGTTATTCTGGGGATTGCCTATATGCCACTAGCACTTTTCCAGATGCTGAAAAATTGGCTTCATTACCAGTAACAATAATCCTTTAATCTTAATTATAAAAATCTTCTTTTTGAACTAGGAATATGTAAACATGAAAATCCTAGCATCATGCACAGTGGACACTTCAAAAAGTTTATACTCTCTATCACTACTAAGTTAAGATAAATACTAGCACAATTATTCCCCACCATTTTGCATTTTTAAACAAACAAGTGTCATAAATCAAATGCCACAGTTTCATTGAATAAAACCTGTTGAAACCATACTCTGTCCCAAGATATCCTAGATTCACATTTCGCTTAAGGTGGATTAACACACCTGGAAAAAGTTACTCAAATTAACAGAAAATGATTTGATTATGAAAGATATACTGATAAATAAACTGTACATATGTCAAATCAGCAAAAAAATTGCTGTTTTGGGATAAAAATGAATATCTAAAAAATTCAATTCAGTAAGTAACAACAAAAGCCCCTGCGGGATTTGAACACGGGATGTACGGATCACAAGCCCAATTATTTTTCAACTGGACTATGAAGTAAGTTAAATGTTGACGTCGGTAAAATCCTTTTCAAAAACGAAATGTCGTTTCGATAAGAGGTCGTCCATTTTGTGATGATGTGTTATTCCACCTTAATTGCTTGATATTTATAAATATACCTCAGGGTTCAAACGATGTTCAATCAAAAGTATAGAAAAATTTCCAAGATTTCTCAGTCGAAACGCCCATGTTAGCTTACCAGGTTTCATTCATAACAATGCAAAAAATGTGATGTCTACTGGGATTTTGTATTACAACAAGCCCGGATGATAAATTGAAAATTGAAAAATTGCGTGATGTATTCTGAGTGTGTTCTGAATGGAGAAAAGATGTAAACATTCCCCGTTATAAATCTCCGTAAGGAATCTGTTTTCGTTCCTGTGAATTTTTCTGCATGAAAGATGATAATGTGTCAATGAAATTATCTTGGAAATTATCCTTTTCAACTATTTCAACTGCACTTCTTTCACATGTATGTGTATTTTTATAAAAAATCGTCCAAATGTGATGCATATATATCTTGGGACAGACTATAATTGTTTATGCATTTTCTTACCACTTGGATTTGCTGGATTCTGCCCAGTCCTGTCTGTCTTTTGGGCATGCTTTAATGGCAGACACACAGGACAGTCATTTCTGGTGCAGTTCTTCCAATGTGTTATTATCTGTTTAAATGATGCACATTGAGCAACTACAAGAAAAAATGCAAGTTCAATAATCATAAATCTTGTCCATTCAATTAATTAATACGTCATTACATTGAACTATCTAAATACCCTGTTATAAAAAATATTTTTTGAAATGCATAGTTGCAAATATAGCCTGATTTTGCAAATTCAATGTAATATAAAAATTAAAAGGTTTGATTGTCCTTTTTAATGGGTACAAGGCTACATTAAATTTTAATTGTGACAAAAAAAAATATAAAGCATCACAGTAATATTTCTCTTTTTTGGTAAATTCGGCATTACCCTGTTATTAGCACTGCGATGCTAATTTATTTTGATGTTGTTTACATTATCAACGTCAAGTATAATACTTATTTTAGTATGATTGTATAACTATTATAAGTTCAAATATTTAGAAAATACATTTACTTGATTTACCTCTAAATTCTCAACAAACGTTAATCACATTTACCTAAATGTACAAAGATTGGAAAGTTCATAATTGTTATTGCATTGATTTATTATGGAATAAAGGTTAAATTTATAAAGAAATCTGTTACAATTTTTACCATTTATTCCATAAGAGAATACGGCTTTAAAAGTGATATTATAACATCTAAAATTTATTTACGGAATAATGGAGAAGTATGAAGAAATCTGTTACAATCAATACCATTTATTCCGTTAAAGATGACAAACAAGTCATATTTTCATAAGTCAATCATATTATTACGGAATAAACTTTAAGGTAAAATGTGAAGGAATCTGAACATTATCATAATGGTCTATACCATATATTCCGTAAGAAAATGTGACAAAAAGGGATATATTTATAATCTATTTTATTATGGAATAAAGGTCAAATATATGGGAATCTGTTACAATACATGTATATATCCTTTTCCCTTTAAATAATATCTCACAGAAGTGATGTTTTATGGACTGGTAATGCTGATGTTCTAGCAATGGATGCACAATGAAAATAACTGACATCGTTGACGTTTATTCCATAATACAATAAGATAGTAAACCTGTTGGAGGTTTCAATGCTTGGACTTTCAATGCATTGTCATTCCACTCCTTTCATGTTTAAATCCCTTGTCTCCCTGCCTATACATTCTCCTGTTGTGAGCACCATAATTCTAATAATAATTTTCAGCCAATTGTCCATTTTATTGAAGTCTTAATTTATAGACACGACCCCCAAAACAACAACCAAGCCTCGTTTTTTATCAAATAGCACCCCTCTTACCCTAGAATACTTCCCTTTGTTAAGTTGATAGAATGATTTCCAAACATACTCCTGTTATTAGCCCCACGATGCTAATAATTTCCAGCTGTATTTTGGATGCATTGAACACTGAATTGTGACCACCCAAAAAAACCAAGCCCCAGTTTTTATGTGATGGACCCCCCAAAGAAACCCTCTTTCACAGTAATACTTCCCTTTGTGGAGATTTGATACGGATTTTTTTTAACATCGTCTCTCTATATATACTCCTGTTATTAGCAGACTGCGATGCTAATAATTTCCAGCCGTATTTTGGAGGCATTGAACACTCTGTAATTGTGACACCTCCCAAAACACCAAGCCCCAGGTTTTTTTCTGATGGACCCTCCAAAGAAACCCTCTTTCCTGGAAATACTATCCTTCGCACAGATTTAATAATGATTTCTGAACATCCTCTCTCTCTCTCTCTATACTCCTGTTATTAGCACCGCGATGTCAATAACATGAGTATATACAAATATATATATAGACAGATGAAAATTTTTTTGCTAAATATGCATATGTGTATTTCCGTTGAAGTGATGAAATCTGATATAATGTTTTGTAATATACATCATCCTGATGTTTTAAAAAGTTATAAAGAGTGATTATTAACAATTTCAGCGCTTCTGACGTTACGTGAAATAACGTCAAAAATTATCAGCACCGCGATGCTAATAACAGGATAATGTGCTAAACATGTCTATGTATTATATATAAAAAAAAACCAATAAAAACAAAAACAAACCAAATGAAAGTACCGGTATCTCACACAGATTAATCTCCAATATTTCTTGAAAAATTCGATCACTAACCTTCATCATTGCTTTTTATAGTTGACCATGGTGAAATTTTACCCTTAGTTTATCGGTATCGCAGACCCTACACAATCTTTTGATAAAATTGAGTTAGATTTAAAATATCTGGATTTTTCACGACAACTGACCAGTTTCCGATCTATACATAGTAACTGGGTGGTGTAAATTTAGTCCTCCGCGTATGTCCCGGACATAATAGGCTATAAAATAAAATATACGCGATTAAGAAGGGGGCGGAGGAAGCGAAGCCAAGTGAATATGTTAAGGTTCAAAGAAGCCGAACCTTCTCTCGACTTTCACAAGATCCCACATGTTACCTTAGACAGTCAGGGACAATCCTAAAGCAAGTGCTTTGTTAAGCCAAAAACCCAATAGTAATTATTTGTATACAATTTAAAAGATTAAAAAAAAATAAGAAAACACAATAAGCTACTTACTTACTACAGAAATAGACACATTGGTGTTTTTTTTAAGTTTCTGTGATGTGTAGATAATGTCTGAATTTTTTTGTTGGTTTTTTAGCTCACCTGAGCTGAAAGCTCAAGTGATCTTTTCTGTTCACATTTTATCTGTCGTCCGTCTGTCTGTCAGACTGTCTGTCCGTTAATTTTTCACATTTTTAACATCTTCTCAAAAACTATTGAGGCAATTTTAACCAAACTTGGCACAAAGCATCCTTATGCAAAGGGAATTCAAAAATTAAGGATCACATCCTTTTCAAAGGGGATATAATAAGAAATTATTTAAAAAAATTAGAAATATTTAAAAATCTTCTTCTGAAGAACCATTTGGCCAGAAAAGCTGAAACTTGTGTTGAAGCATCCTGAGGTAGTGTAAATTCAAAGTTGTAAATATCATGACCCCCAGGGGTAGAGTAAGGCCACAATGTGGGGGGGGGGGGGTGTCAAAAGTTTTCCAAGTATTACATGGGAATAAATAGAGTTAATCTTTAAAAATTTTCTTCTCAAGAACCATTCGGCCAGAAAAGCTGAAACTTGTGTGCAAGCATCCTTAGGTAGTGCAGATTCAAGGTTATGAAAATCATGACCCCTGGGGGTAGGGTTGGGCAACAATGGGGGGGGGGGGTGTCAAAATTTTATATAGGAATATGTAGAGTAAATCTTTAAAAATCTTCTTCTCAGAAACTAATCAGCCAGGAAAATTAAAACTTGTGTGGAAGCATCCTCAGTTATTTAGATTTAAAGTTGTGAAAATCATGACCCCTGGGGGTAGGGTGGGGCCACAATGGGGGTCGAAATTTTACATATGAGTTTATAGAGTAAATCTTTAAAAATCTCCTTCTTAGAAACTAATCACCCAGAAAATGTGAAACTTGTGTTGAAGCATCCTCATGTAGTGTAGATTCAAAGTTGTGATAATCATGACCTCCAGTGGTAGGGTGGGGCCACAATTGGGGGGGGGGGTCAAAATTTTACATACGAATATATAGAATAAATCTTTAAAAAGTTTCTTCTTAGAAACTAATCAGCCAAGTGTTTTTATAAGATTGCTTAGACTTTGGCCCCTGGACGATTCTTGGGCCTCACAAGGGGTTCAGAGTTTGATGTAGGTTTATATCTTATATATAAACGATTGTTTAGGATCTTTTTGAGAACTGCAATGCTCAACATGTGATATTACTGTAAAGTCCTCTAGTTAGAAAATGCACTAATGATAATAAACATAAAAATATTCAGGAGAGACAAACATATTTTTATTAATACAGGATCTACATGTATTATTTATAATGTACTACGCTGTACATTGTCCAGATACATGTACATGTAGTTTGTATTATGACTCAATTAAGCTGATTTTATCATACCTATTGTTCCTCAGGTGAGCAATGTGGCCCATGGGCCTCTTGTTGTTGTTGTTGTTGTTGTTGTTGTTGTTGTTGTTGTTCTTGTTGTTGTTGTTTGGGTTTTTGTGTGCTTTTTGGCTTCTTGGGTTTTGCATATTAAAAAATTTTAAAACATCTTTGCCACCATAGTACAAACAGTAATCTGACGTAAACATATCATATCTTTAAGACATATTCTATATCGTTTTCTATCTAATGCAAAACACAGAACCGAGAAAATACAAAGTAAAAAGGGATTGTTATTCACGAAAATGTTATAAATCAGCGTTTCAAATTAAACGCAGACGTTGTTGATTTAATGGTAAGAGGATACATATTTTCAATATAGTGATTAAGATTGAAAACGCCCCTGATTTAATGCAAGCATACATGAAGTGTAATAATTTTTTCGCCATACCAAAATGTCTCTCCGTCTCCAATAATTCTCGAAGTTCATGCGCTCTTGATCCCGAAAAAAGAATAGTGTTAATTAAAAATCCGTTAGATAACGTGAAAACTACAGTCTTTCTTAATAAAATACCAATATATTTCACATGTTGCACACATTACGGTTGCGGTTGGCTAAAGCGATATATTGGCATTTATTTAAAACAACTGAAAGAGATAGAGGCCATGATATTCAGAAAAGAAAACGAGATTAATTTTGTATATAGAATATAAACACATCTAGAAAAATCTTACAAATTTTAATTCACAATTAAAGGCAGTTTAAAATCAAACGCTATTAATTTAGGCATCAGTACCACACCTTAACAGACATATTATGCCAAACAGATTTAGGTGCAAATGATTTGAATTGAACCTCCCCTTAAAAAACCCAAAATCAATATTTTGGTCGAAGCAATTGCTGTCAGTATGACTTGACGACCACCCTCCCCCCCCCCCCCCCCAAAAAAAAGCAAACAAGCAAACACCCCCTCAAAAAACACAAAACAAAGAAAAGCAAGCAAACAAACAGACAGACAAAAGCCATTATCCCTAAACTTAGAATCTTTTTGAATTTTACTAAATGGAATGTCCAACAATTTTTGATTGAATGATGAATGATTGACTTGATATGGGTTTTTTTTTCAGAATCCATGAGAAATAATATCGTGATTGTTTCTTTTTCTTAAGAGATGTAGTGCATGACTGTTAACATTTTCTGTGACCTGAATTCCATATTTATAAATGACCAATTAACCTTAAGGATACATGTGACGTTCCTCAGTTTTAGATGATTTTTTTTTTTATATTTTTCATACCATGTTGGTTAATAATCATGGATCACGTAAATATTCCATAAATGCATATATATTTGATCGATTTTTTTTACATAGAATTTTATTACTTAGATAAACAATAGAATTCATGAATTTGCGTTTGATTCATGTTTCATCAGTTGGTTAAGGTAATAGTTTTACTAGTATTCTTCAGAACAGCAAACTAGTTAAAATATAAACACATGCATGTAGTACATTTTCTTGATTCAAAGTTTCATTCACTTTCAGACTTCATTTGTCTTGGCTACCTATGTGGCCCACTGGCCTAAAGGACCCTCATTCCATCTCGTTAAAGCTGTTCGTCGGAAACCTATAGCCATTTTCGTTGATGCACGAACATACTGACTGTCCGTCGACTCACTAAACCTTTTCCGTTTTTAAGGACCATTAAATAATTTGAGAGAGAGAGAGAGAGAGAGAGAGAGAGAGAGAGAGAGAGAGAGAGAGAGAGAGAGAGAGAGAGTGAGTTGTGATTTTGGAATTTTAAAATCGAAGATCATTTTATGCAAATGTCTTTTCATATAGATACATGCGTAAGCATTAAAACCATTTTCCATAAAAACAATTTTCTTCATGAAAGTGTAAAGGATCCAGATGGAAAAGGGTATGAACTATATAGACAATAACGAGAAAATCACAGTTAGGATTAATTGAATTTATACATGTTGAGGTGGTAAAGAACACCTGTCGATATTAATATGGATAAAGGTTTACAACGTGAATAACATGCGCGGATCCAGAGGCGGGGGGGGGGGGGTCAGGGGTCCGGACCCCCCCTCGAATTTTGCCAAAAAAGGGGTTATCAGATTCGATTGTACAGTATAAACAAAATTGAAAAACCACCACTATCCAATATAGACCTATTAGGCTTGTCATTTCTTAATGCCAATTCAGTTATAAATGTGATGTAATTATTTGAACAAGTCGGAAAATATGACGTCACGATCCACGAAGAAACCCTGAAAAATTTGCCCTTTGTAACAAAATTCGTCCCTGGTAAGGAGAGAAAGTTGTACTTTCGGGCAAGTTGGTTGGATAAAAATAAATATAAATGGTTGACACACAGTAGCGCACTTCAGGGTGGTCATTGCAAAATTTGTATGCTGTTTCCTCAGTCAGATGTAAGATGTTACGACACCTTTGTAAGTAAACCATTCAAAAATTTCAAGAAAGTTGGCGGAAAAGATTGTTCAATTCTAAGACACGAACAGTCTGCCTACCACAAAAGTGCATGCATTGAATATCAGACTCTGAAAGCAAGCCTCACTTCCCCAGAAACCACAGTCCAGTACAAGATTAGCTCACAAAACAAGGACATATATGACGAAAACTTGAGGCTCTTTAGAATGATAGTTGAATCAGTAATTCTCTGTGGAAAACAGAACATTCCTTTGAGGGGACACAGAGATGACTCCACAAGTACATCATCCAACATGGGCAATTTCTGGGCCATTCTAAATTTACTAGCTAGACTTTTTAATACATTTACGGTTTTAAAGAGGATTGATGAATAAGGCGTTTAAAATGCCTACATGAGGATAGATTAGATACTATAAAATTAAAATATCAACAAACCTAATATTTTTTTTTCAAAATTATTGAAAACAGTGTGTATTTATCATAACATCGATTTATAACCCTTTTTATTTATGTATTTTATAAAGTGCGTCTGAGCGTCATATTTTTGTCATAGTCTATATAAGGTTTAAAAGAATTTCAATCAACAAAAACGTGGAGAGATGACCAACTATACTTTAAAAATTTCATTTTGTATCCGAACAATTGAACGTTTTAGAAAAATAATACAAGTCCATAAATTCGTGGTCGCAGTTCCATACAAAATTTTTAAAACAATTGATTTTATTGTGACTGAAATGGCTCAGTGGTTATAGCACCAGGCTTTAGGAAACTTAATAGAGCTGGGGTTTTGAAGTTGTTGGTTCGATACCGCCCAAATTTAAAATTTCATTTTTTTCTTATCGTTAAACTTTGTAAACATATTCAAAACTGAACATAGGTAGAAATTATCCCTTTGTAAACTTGTATTATAACATTTATCAAGTATATTTATTTGAAAAAAAAAAATTTGAAATTGTATTTTACGATTAAACGGTATTGGACCAAAACTTATGCTTTAAAAATTTTCGATAAGGTAAAAATCCTAAAAGAACTCGCAGGATTTGGACTGGTGACTTATACAGTGTACGTTCAACCCATACATTTTAAGTCCTCTGAGCAAAAGGCCCAAATAAGCTTTTCTAATCATAATTTGTCCCTTGACGTCGTCGTCGGCGTTGTCATTGTTGTCGTAAACTTTTCACATTTTCATCTTCTTCTCCAGAACCACTGGGCCAATTTCAACTAAACTTGGCACAAAGCATCCTTGGGGAAAGGACTTTCAAGGAGGTTTTTATCCCCGGAAGTAGGGTGGGACTCATTGGAGATGGGTGGACTATACTTAGTAATAGTTTTAATAAAAATCTTCAAAAAACTATCGTCTTAAAAATCAACAGGTCATGCAGAAGAGCTGTAACTTGTGTGGAATCAACCACAAGTAGTGTAAATTTAAGTTTGTGGTAATCATAATTCCCAAAGGTAGGGTTGGGCCACAATGGGGGTCAAATTTTTACACAGATATATATTGAGAAAAATCTTTTAGTAAAAAATCAATTGAGTAGACGAACTGTAAGTTGAGTGGAAGCATCCGTAGGTAGTGAAGATTTATAAGTTTGTTCGAAATATAATCCTCAGTGGTAGGGTGTGGCAACAATGGGGTAGAATTTTTACATAGGATAGGATAGAGAAAATCTTTTAAAATCTTCTTCTTAAAAAGCAATTGGCCAGAAAACCTGTTAAAGTAACTTGTGTGGGAACATTCTTAGGTAGTGTGGATTAAAATTTGTTCAAATCATGATTCCCGGGGGTAGAATGGGGCCACAATGGGGGGGGGTTGAACTTATACATAGGAAATATGTAAATTTGATA